>NC_067283.1:74534183-75159183 GCF_020740795.1 Apus apus
TTCTAGAGCAGAGTAAGGTAGAGTGATCAGACTGAGTGGTAGGTAGGACTGGGATGTTTCCATGGAGGCAAGCGAAGAGAGGGGACCTCTCAAACAAGGTTACAGGAGGTTTGATTGCAAAAGACAGTAGTTATGTTGGTTCAAGTTGCTGTGATACAGCAGCTTCGTTGTGTATAATTCTTTGTGAAAACCCTGTGCTTTGGGACAAACTGTAAATTAAAAAACCTGCTTAGAATAGCATAATTAACTGTTTACTGGCTCCTGACACATAGCATTCCCTACATAAGGTTAGCCATTTTAAGTGACAGAGGATCTGGGGAGAGGGGGACATCAGTGGCTTTCTTCTTAGGTTACACCATTAATTTTTTTTTCTCAATAGGTCAAAATTAAAATGTTGTGTTTCACTTGAAGTATTCTTCTTGTAGTGTTTTTTATAATGATAAGAAATAAGGCATCTTGACATTTTGGTTTTAGTTAAATCTTATCAGTCTCCAAATGAAAATTTCCCCCCATCATTTTCATGCCTTCAACATTAATACCATTCTTTGATGAATCTCTGGTCCACTCAGAGTAGTTATGTTAGTGTCATGAAATAAAATGTTTGATAAGCTTAAGCAAAGATTTCCTATAACTCATTCAAAATCATACCTGCAACTCTGACTAAACTGGTATTTTAAATATATGGTAAAAAAAAAGATTTGAGAATTTGGGTGAAATGTAGTGCATTTAGGTACAATGCTATGTAAGCTGCTAGCTTGAAGATATATATTACACTATTTATATGCTGTACAATGAATAAAAAAGTCTTTCTGGGTAATACTTGTCAGATTCACACATTACCCCCAGGATTACCTCCATTAATGTCTACCATATCAGGAGGGAAAAAATCTCCAGTTTTTGCATTATGTTTATAGTATAGTACCTCAACCTGTTTCACGGACACAAAGTGACAGCAACTGTATTCGTTATGCTTGTTTGACAGGATGACATTTCTATTTTGTAACTTAACTATGATAAAATTTATTTTCTTCACAGAGTTCATTGGACAGCTGATTACATTTATTTCAGCAACAGATTGTTTGACATAGATAGAAATGTGCTTTGACCACAAAATGAAGTATGAGGTCTGACAGATGACACTTCAGCCAGGAAAACTGACCAGCTCTCATTTGCCGCTGCTTAGATGGCTGTTTTTCAAAACCAGCATGTTACAAGAGTTTTGGAAATCTCCACCTGGACATGGTCTTGACCTTGGCTAGCAGAAACTCATTGGCTGGCCAGGACCCAGGGGAGATATAAGCAACCACTCCTGAAAAGAAAAAGGTGGATGAGAAAGAGAATAAGCCAATTTGCAGCTTCTTCTATGACCTATGTAAACTACTAATATATATTTGAGGCTCTCCCTCTTTCATCCAGTCCTACAATCAAAATGCTGCAGACACTTTTTTGGGGAGTTGGCAAATAATGATTTGTATAAAGTTAAAACCTTTCAATCTTGATCCCTATATCAATCTCCCTATAAAAGGACGAACCTCAGACACCTATTAACTACTCAGCAGGACTGGGAGGACTTGTGAAGCTGACACTGAACTCTCTATTATTGCATTTAAATTGCTTAGTGGTAGCCTTAAATAAGCTTGTATATGCTTACCTGGGCTGTTATTAGTGATTTCCAAAGAAGAGGAAGAACCCAAACTTTGAGGAGAAAAATGGAAAGGTAATGCTGTTTTACTAAGAGAGAAAGCAAATGTTACCAAGCACTTTGAAGAACTTCCATTACTTAGCATTAGAGATGTTTTCCAGTAATTCAAGACTTACTTTTTATTTCTTCTGTATCTCAATGTCTAGCATCTATAGGGCAGAAGATGTCTCCTAGCTGCTTTGTCCCTACCAAAGGCCAGATTAAATACTTACTGAAAAAAAAATAAAAATTATTTGGGTTTAGATTAAATTTAAGCCTACTTTCTGCTAAGCAGTCTAGTGTCCTCTTCAGTATCATGGCATCTTATTTAGAACAAAAAATGGACTGTAGGAAAACAAGCTTCTGAAATTTTTATGACAGATACAAAGTATTGCTTCTTTTCATTCTTCTCTGCAGCAAATAATAAAAATATAAACCATTCTAGAGATGTATAATGAAAAAGGCAACAACTGATGCAGCTGTCTTACTAGAATTCTTCAGCCAAATTCAGTAAAGAATGAATTATATGAGTTCATGTCTCTGCTTTCCCTATTCAGATGCCAAAGTCAGGATGACTGAATGTATGCTTTGAGAGTATGCATTTTAGGGACAAAAATATCTTTTGCGGATAAGTTTGCAGATAGATACATAGGCTGAACATGAGCAAACACATTAATGAAATAAAATCAAGCTTGAAAAGAAGAAGAAACTTTCTGTCTTAGGAAAGGCTTGTTTGCAGAGTGGCTGGCAGTTCCTTTGAAATAATACTGTTACACTAATTGCCGTGGTCTGAGGAATTTAAGATCAAAAAACAAATGAAGCAGAACAAAGTAAGTGAGACAAAGGCGTTGCCAAGTCCCTTCCTTTCAAACACAGGAGGATGTGTCAGTGTAAGAATAATGTGTTTAGGTCAGCTCAGCAATACCAGGAGCACCAAACTGCAGGTTTCATTAGAGAATTCTCCTTAATGAGAGGTTTGCTTCTTTATAAAATAAGGGCTGAGAGGGGTGACTAGCTTTAGCTGAAGTCTTCTCGGGCCGTCTTGACTTCCATACAGCTCCTAAAAATGTTACAAATTCACCCTCGTAATGGTAAATGTCACAGTGAATGACTCAGTGCTAAATTTCCTATGTTGTCAAATGCCTGATTTTCATTATAGCGGCAGACGTACATAATTTAAGGGGCTGGTTTTGTTTTGGGTTCAGGTTTTGTGTGTGTGTGTGTGGCTTTCTCCTGTGTCCATAGCTTGAGATGGTGGTGGACTTACCTTGGAAACAAGAAAATCCTAGAAGTGCTCAGAAGGAAGACACGTTGAATCACCTGGGTTTTGCCCAACGCTACCGTTAGGCAAGATTTATGGTTTCTGAAGTTTTTGACATTTGCATGTTTGTGTTTGCAGGAGTCTGCAACAACAGAGTCACACAGTGTTGCCTAGGTTTGGGCTACTCAGAAAATGTTAATGTACTAACAGACAATACTTTATTCGTTGCCATATTCTTTTCTTGCAAATGCAACATACTTCAGCTTCACAGTAAACAAAGTCACCTTCCTTCTTTTCCTGCTAGTAAAAGCTCCTGGATTCAAGCTAATGAAGTAACTTTCCTCTAGGCCTGGATCTTCAGTTGATAGCGTCTCTACTTAAGGAAAGACCAGCAAGGCCCTAGCAATCATCTCTGCTTTAGCCCTGGAAATTCTATCCCACAGAGAGGAAGTAAAAGGGTTTTTCTTGTTAGTGCAAGTGAAATCAATCAGCCACCTATAGAAGAGATAATCAAGAATCCTGTAGACAACAGTCTTCCCAAGACAGCTGTTTCTCCCCAGGATTCTTTCAAGTTCTGTATACGTTAGTCTGTAATGCTAAAACAGTCGCAGTTGTCAGCAGCAGGTTATAATTACAACTGCCATTTTACACCAAACACCCAGAGAGTATGCAAAAAAATGTAATAAGCTATTATATATTTATCATCATATCTAAGAAATACCAGTGAACATTCTCATTCGTTATGTAATGTCTTTCAGTTGCCTTTTAGTTCCTTTCCTTTGAAGAACAAGTTAAAAATAAGTTACTCAATCACTGATAAAGAAATGCATTTTTTGTTTGTTTGTTCGGATTTTGTAAAACATGTATTTGCTTTGGAAAATTGCTGCTGATGGTTACTCTGTATATTATTTAAGGATTAAAAATGACAAAATTAGGACCATACTGGTCTGGTCATCAGTAGCAAGTGGGAGCTGCCAGCAGGCTTTTCTGTTCCAATGAGCAGACTAGACTACAATTGACTATCTAGACATTGGTAAGGCCTTTGACGTTGTCTCATGTAACATCCTCATAAAGAGGTTTTTGGTGTATGGGCTGGATGAGCAGACAGTGAGGGGTAGATGGAAAATTGGCTGAATGACCAGGACCAGAGGGTAACTGCTCAGTGGCACAAAGTCAGCTTGGAGGCCAGTAACTAGATGTGTACTCCAGGGATCAGTATTGGGTCCAGTTCTGTTTAACATCTCATTAGCGATCTGGATAGTGGGGCAGAGTGTATCCTCAGCAAGTCTGCAGATGAAAAAAAAGTGTGAAGAGTGGCTGATTTGCCAGAGGGACCTTTACAGCCTAGAGAAATATTCTGACAGGAACCTCAAGGAGAAATGCAACATCCTGTATCTGGGGAAGAAAAACGCCATGCACAAGTACCTGCTGGGGGCCACCCAAGACCACCCTACTGGAAAGCAGCTTTGCAGAAAAGGACCTAGGGAGTCCTAGTGAGCACAAAGTTGAACATAAGCCAGTAATGTGACCTTGTGGCAAAGAAGGCCAGTGGTGTCCTGGGCTGCATTAAGCAAAGTATAGCCAGCAGCTTGTGGGAAGTGATTCTTCCTCTCTGCTCCGCACTGGAGAGACCCTACCTGGAAACGTGTGTCCAGTTCTGGGGTTCCTAGTTCAAGAGAGACATAGACATACTAGAGAGAGTCCAGCAAAGGGCCACAAAGTTGATGAAGGAACTGGAGCATCTTTCCTATGAGGAAAGACTGAGACTGTGTGGAGAACTGGCCTACAAAAAAGTATGTCTCTCACTGAAATTGACTGTAATAGAGAGACGTAACAGAATAAAATAAAAACAAAGGAGAAACGGGGGCAATACTGAGGGCAGGGGCCGTGGCCGGGACTTCATCCTGGGCTGCAGGTAGGGCTGGGAGCTGCGGTCTAAGCCTGCACAGCAATGGATGCTGGGAACGACGATGGTTGTGGGTCATTCCCGCACCCATTGCCGCTGCTGCTGCTGCTGCAGAGGAAAGAGGAGAAGACAAAAGAGAGAGGAGAAGGAAAACCAAATACAAGGAGCCGAGCTGAAAGCAGCCCTCGCTGAGGCCACCACAGGCCTTTTGCCACCAGACCCAGGTCCAGTGAGGAAAACTGCATCAGACCCCTCGCCTCTCCAGCGCTCCTGAGAGCATTGGAAGAAAGCTCTTCAGGGCGACAGCAGTGAGTGGCCCTGCCACCCGTGCCGTGCCCAGACTCCAAGAAGAGCCGTCCCCTGTGCGCCCAGGCATATGGCAGCTTGACTGCCAGAGGCACCAGAAGGACAGAGTAAGCAGCTGCTGCTGCCCCTGCTGTCCCTGCCGCTGGTGCCACCTGCGCTGGATCTGCCACCGCTGCCACAACTCGCCTCACCCCCCAGCTCCAGGAAGATGTGAGCACAACATCACCTTCCAAACCTTTCATCTCTAACCTGGGTGTGTCATTGGCCCCTTACTCACACACACCTCATTGACCCTATACGGGAAAGGCTTCAGGCTCTCTCTACCCCAAACTATCTACCTCAAACTATAATAGTCTTTTTTCTCTCTTTACCGACCGGGTACATTTACATATCCAGTCTTTCCGACACATGCACTTTGAAAACTTTTACAGTAAAGTGGTATTTTAAACACATACTCTGCGTGTGTGCACTTCCGAGAGGAGCCTATCAATTGGTTACATCTCCAGTGGAAGCAAGCCAGCCCCAAGTCAGGGATGGACCCACCAAAATCATTAAGAAGGCTATCATAAATAATTTGGTGTCAGAAAATCCTGATAAACAAACAGGGCAATTGTGTCCTGAGATAAGGCGGCTTTGACCCCAAACCGGGTTCAGACTGGCTCAGGGGACTCTTACCAAGTTGCCCAGACAGGTTGTGGAGTCTCCATCATTCTAGACACTCAAAAGGTGTCTGGATATGGTCCTGGGTACCATGCTCTAAGTGGCCCATGCTTGAGAAGGGGCATCAGACCAGAATACCTCCAGAGATCATTATTATTATTATTATTATTATTATTATTATTATTATTATTATTAGCATCAGCATCATCGTCATCATCATTATCATTAATTGTTATTTTATTTATTTATCTATCTATCTATCTATCTATCTATCTATCTATCTATCTATTTATTTATTTATTTATGGCTGGCTTGGACATTCTTAAACAAGTGTGACCAGTTGTGAGGCATTGTAGAACTTATACATTTTATAATCACCTTGTGAAGTGCAAGATTTATATTGGGAACATGTACAGCTTTCAGCAAAGCGGGATTCATTGTTCTAATTGAACCTCTACATTCCTGAACAAGCCTCAATTTATAAGAATGCCATACTCATTACAGCTATACTCTCATGTATTACTGTCCTTTTTTTTTTTTTCCTTTTCCTCCTTAGAGGAATAGAATATTGAACAGTGAGAAAAAGTGCAAATCTGAAGCAATATTTTATTCCTTTAAAATTACTATTAATCTGACATAATTCTCCATTTACTATAATTTGCTCTGTGATGAGAGGAAAAATGTATTAATTTTTTTTGTGCTCTTCATTGAACGGAAAATCTGGTGCAAATTATTATTTGGATCATGGACCTGGTATTTCTTCCTTGCAACACATGCTTTAAAATGTCCAATGGATTGTTTGCTACCAAGAAAAAGAAGCAGTGAATTGGTTGGCTTTTGGGTTTTTTTGGGTTTTTTTTTAACTCAAATATGAATATAATCAGATTTTGGGTGCTTTTCTTTTTTTTTTGAGCTTTTATCAGGGCTGTCAGTATAAAAAATTTGGTCAGCGTTCCCTTCAGTAAGAGGGATGTAAGAAGTTCCTTTTTATTTCCTGCAAAATAAAGTTTTGAGACTTGGCTGTGCGTCCAGGAGATAAAGCTGTCACACTCCATCCTGGATTTCGCACACTGCAGTAGCTTGGTCTTGCCTTAATTTAGCTGGAAGGTATGCAGACATGATATTGGTGTTCAATTTCCTTCAAAAAAATTACAAGTATTTTTGTTTCATCTCCTTTTAAAATATTTATTTTCTTTCTCAAATTGAGTTACTGAAAATTGAGAATTTCAATTTGTACCTCTTCAGGATTTTTTCAATTCAATGTGAAAGAATGAATACTCAATTTTATTACTGTTTTGCAATGGAGTGAAGATTGGGTTTCATTTATTTCCTTATTTTGCAAACTTTTGCGAAGCAAGAGTTGCTAACAGGTCTTACTGGATTATTTGAATTTCTGAACACCAGTTTGTCACAGCTTTTATGATGTATCAGCAAAACATAAGTGCAGTTTCAAATCCTGGCTTGGGAAATCAGTTGTGAAACAGTGCTGCAAACAAAAGTCTCATACCTTATCCAATGAATATTTCAGTGTTGTTCAGTTTGCCTATTGGTTCTATATATTTAACTAAAATAAATAAATAAATAAATATCATCCTAATACTCCAAGGGCAAATTGCTACAAAAATTGCTAAGGAATTGCTAGAATTAAATGCTACATGTAAATTTATCTGCATGGTAGCTTTACTTTATGGAGTCATTTAAACATTGGCAGCCTAAGATATGGGCAAAACCATTCTTGAGTTTTGCACTATGTTCAAAGTAATAAAATTATGCTCAAATGGTTCTGGAGTTTCCTGAAAGTCAGTTAGTCTAGTTTTATTACTGCTAGGTATCTGAGTTAAAAATGAATATGTATGGACTAGAAACAAGCATTTTATGTTTTTATTTACAATGTTGAGGGATTTTCTGACACTTAAAAGATTAAAGTTATTTGTAGCTCTCCACAGATCAAGTGCACTATGCACCTGATCTTTTCTATACCAATTTTATTTGTACTCTAATGCCATTACACCTATAAAAAGACAGAATGATTTATATTAAAAGTAAAACAGTAGCACACATTTCTTTCCAACAATATGTTAACCATTGTCTCAAAGATTTTTAAAAGACATTATGCATATGTTCTACAAAGTTCTTTCTATATTTCTCAACATTTTATCTTTTTGTGGACAGTTTAGAGCAAGGATAAATTCACTTAATGACTCTGTGTGCTTTCATTTTTAAAATCTTGACTATTTGTCTCCTGAATAATTGCTGTATTGGTGATTACTTAGAAAAACATTTACAATTCTGCACAGTGAATAGATTGATACGAAAAAAAATATACTAAATAATTTATTTTTTCAGTCTCCCAATCTATGATAAATGATTTTGCTTTGAAAACAAACAAGAAATACAAATAACAGAACACTACAAAATCAGTAGCAATTTTTTCTTTCCAGAATGGGTCTTTATAAATATAACTACAGAGCCATGCCTATAGCTCAGTAAGTTGATTTTTGGTACACTTACTATACCACAAGTGACAATACAAGATAGCTCTACACAATCAACCATGTGCATTGAACCCCTACTTATAATGTGATAAAGAGAAATATGGTCTATGTAAGTTGAAGGTATTATAAATCATGTTGTAAGCATATAAATTTTTTTCTGTAGAAACCACCCTAATAACCCTAATTAAATGTTTATAATCTAAGGGATTTATTTATATAAGCTACACTTCTAAGATTATCTTTAATTGCAGTGCTACAACTACAGATAGTGCAGGAGTCCACTGTGCTCTGGGCTGTATGATTCAAAACCCTTTCTATTTGTTGAGGCAACAGAGACAGAAAGTTATATTCACCTCTCTCAGGTGGGAGTCAGAGTGAATTCAAAGACACTGTTTAAAGGAGGAAAAGTATTAAGGGGAAAAATAGTAAGTTTTTTTCAGTTACATGGCTTGGCTTGCTAGGGAGGGAAAACTGTGTAAGAAGGGGGAATCTGTTCATGGGTATCATGAACAGATTCAGAACATTATGACAACTGAACCAAATAGCTACAAATTTGTAATTAATCTAGAGAAAACTCTTTGGGATGTTTGTGATAGGTACACTGCTTGGGGTAATAATAACATCCATACATCACTATTCATAATCATATTATGCTCAGCAAAAAGTGAATGACTGCAAAATCATCAATGACTGGATGTGCTGGATAAATATTTTTAAATTGTTTCACAGACTTCTGTTGTCTTCTTTTTTTTCTTTCAGGCATCATTTTGTGGCCTTTATCAACATAGTTAAGAGAGGACAAATTCTTATCAAATTATATTAAGTTACTCTTACATTAACAAGTGCAATGTAAGTAAAACAATCTTGTTTAGGGTGTAGTACCATCCTTGGAGTCTTTTTGAGCACCTAGATTAATCTTCGCTTGCTCATGCAGGCAAAGATTCAGAAAACAATAGGCCATACTGAGGAAGAGCAGAGCTCCATGTGCTCCAGTATCCTGCTTACAGCTCTGGTCATCAGCAGGTGCATAGCAAGCTTAGGCAAATGTATTTATTTTGGGTAATCTTTCATATTCTAGTGATGTGTGTCTCAGATGCTTCCATATGTCCTGCCTCTGTATTCAATAGTTCTGTATGAGTTTAACCTGTGTTAGTTTGTCTAGTCCTAGTTTGAATGCACACTAAGCTTCTATTATGTGATCTGGCATGGAGTTCCACATCTTAACTCTGTATTATCTTCCCTTTGGTTTGGACTGTGTGCCTGTTGGTATGCATGGTAACTTTTAATACTTGGGTTGGAAAACACAGCGATCACCACATTCATATTTAAACTCTCCACTCATCATTTTGTATTCTTTTACCATTTTCCTCTCAGTCATGTATCTTGTAGGCTTGAGAAACCTCATCTGTTCAGTGTTTCTTTATATGAACTGTTTGTATATTTTCTCATCACTACTGACCTTTACCCTCTAAGAGAGGACTGGAAATACACATAATATTCAAGATTTGATGCACTATGGATCTACACAGGGATACAATGATATTTAATCTTCTTTTTTTCCTATTATTTTTATAATAACTTTAAACATTCCATAATTTTACCTCTACTGAGCTTAGGTTTTCTTGTCATTTGACTTCATATTGTAACTCAAACAACTCTCTCTTGCCTGATATTTCAGAAGCTTCAAGTGCATCATTGCACAGATTAAACTGTGGGGGTTTTTTTCAGTGTGCCTGCCTTTATGTTAATTTACACTGAATTTTGGCTTCCTGTTTTGCCCAATTAGTAATATGAGTATCATTCCTGCAGTTCTTTGCAACCAGCTTTTGTCTTCTCTATCATAATTTATCTGTATTGTCAACAGCCTTTGCTACCTATGTGATATTTCCACATCTATTATGAACATAACAAAGAGCTCACCTCGTCGTGATTCCACTGTTGCCTTTCCTGTGTCATGGAAAATTATAATTTTTTCTGTGAATTTTATATTTCAGCTGCTGTTTAATCCTTGTGAAAGCTTGTTATTCTTTGGCCGTTTAGTTTTTCAAGAATTATTGATGGTAAATCATGTTGAAAACTCATTAGAAATCCAAGTAGACTCCAAAAAGTTCATTTCCCTTATTCATGTACTGATTTTTTCAAGGAACTCTTTCAGGTCTTTGACGTCTTTGATGTGTCTTACAAACAGCATACTGACTCTTTCTCAGTGTGTCATATCTATCCTCTAAATTTTGTTCCTTATTGTAGTTGCTAACAATTTTCCTGCTGCAAGTTCCAGAGTCAATGGTCAATAGTTCCACAGAACTAGTTGGAAAACTGTGTTGCATTAGCTATCTTTCAGTCTTATACTTGAAAAGGATCAAGGGAGGGGTTTTACATTACAGCAGTAGCTCAGTGCTTTCTAGAAGTATCAAACAAATATATAAATAGGCAGTTATCAGCCCCTATCATTCTACTCTTCTATCAACTTTGTGTTACTTTCTTCCTTTTTTTATTCCAGTCTTTCTACTCCTTGCCATATTGTACATATGACTATATTACAAGCTCTCCAAAGTAACAAAAGAGCAATTTCTAACACTTTACCTTGAAAACAGGTGAAATTTCAGAAGCTGAAAATAGAAGAATCCAAGCAAAAATACCTAAACCCATAATTCTAAAATACAAAAGAAATGTGAAAATGGTCCAAGCCTTATGTCCTGGATATAGAATTAACTAGTAAAATGAAATATTCTTTGTTAGTTTGGGTGTCTTCTTCCAATAAAACCCAGTATCTTACAGACAGTAGTAAATAAGCTTTCAAGTCACAGCAGTCACATCCATCACCCTGGGGGGGCTTCACATGAGACATGTCACCTTCTCTATACCATTCCAGGAAGATATCATGAGAAAAACAACCCACAAGGAAGGGTCTGGCTGATACATTAAGGAATTGTTGGCTGAAGCTTATGGCTTTGTGCTGAACATGTAACCTCTCCTGTCTAACCCCTGTCTTGTTACCACTTTTTCACAACCTTACCGCATTTCCCTTCCTTTGTATTTCTTTGTTTTCTCTGTAGTAGGGTCTGATATATTCAGTCAAAACTATTGTGAAATGTGCCTAGAAAAACAGCTACGTGCACTGTCACAAATAACTTAACACAGATACAATTTTGCTTATGGCTGTTGAAGTGCTGTTAGTGGGTGTCTCTTGGAAGCAGCAAGGTTACAAACAATAGTAAGCATCACAGACACAAATGGAATCTTGCTTCTGACTTTATTTTGTTTTCTGCCCTTTCCTGTGCATTTATCTTCAAAGCAGCAGGATGATTTTTCAGCACAAATCCAGCTCATCTCACCTTATTTCTTTGCCTCAAAAAGGACAATTGTTTTCATCTTTAGCTCTAATACACCGCCAAACTGTTTTTCCCTCTGCAGTTTCTCTGAAGTAATGAGGGAGAGAGAGCAAAAGACAAAATAATTTGTATTTCAAGCTTCAACTGTTTTTCCTCTCTTTCACTGTACCTCTAGCAAGAACCTAGCCAGCTGAGACCTGTATTCGAACCCTGAATCTTGTTTAACAGTTCAGTGTTAAAACAGTGGTTTTCAGTGACAAGGTTGTCTTTTCATCTCTGTGTGACTCCCTGGGACCAAGTGTTCATCAAAGCCTACACAGTTCCTCACACTACTCTCTACTTTGGGCAGGCATCCCACTTCATCTTCAAGAAACATATAGAGGCCAACTGACTTCAGTAGCCACTGCTGGTTTAGATTTGACTCTGCCACCCATTTAGACCAGAAACTATGAAAACAGAAAGCAATACTCTATGAAGAAAATGTGCTCATGAGGTGACACGGATTTTGCATCCTGAAGCATATAGTCTGATAGCATATTTAATAAATAAATAGAAAGTAGACCAAAACTTCAGCCTGACAGCTCTATGTTACTAGAAAGTGAGTGTTGGGTTGAAGGAGGCTATTTCAAGGAAAGGACATTAGTTACAGTTGTTAAAGTTGTATTTTGACTGCTGATAATAGCCAGCCTTTACCATATTTATCCTTTATGTTCCCCATATTGCAGATCAGTATTGGACCACCATTTTGTGGCTATTGTGAAAAGGTTTCTCAGTGAACTCAACCTTATTTGGGAAAGACAAGTCAGAATCATAAATATAACAGACAGAAACAGGAGTAGAGGGAAGATGAAAGAAACCACAGCAAAAGCATATTTTTTTATACTGCTAGACTTATTTAAATTCTGAGATAAATGACAGCTTATGTGCTGGAGTGAGTGTAAGCAGCTGTTCTGCTAATTGTACTTCTTCCCACGTGTGCTAGTGCTAACAATATCCTATTGGAAACACACGAGAGAGAAGCAGGAATGCAGGAGAAAATTCATTTTTTCATTTCTTTTGTCCCTTTTAAAAAAGAATGTGCAGTAAATAGCCACAAAGTGCTTTGCCTTTTCCTTCAGTGAGAGAGAAAGATGGATTCTAAACCTGCATAGCCTATGAAAGCACATGCTGTTGTTTTGTTGAGTGTTTTCTCTGCCCAGTGTTTATGTATTATAGGAAGATGGAGAATTAAATATTGTATAGAGATTTTTTTTTCCTCCTCAGTTGGGATATTTGTAGACCTGTACTGATCTGTATCATGACAGTAATACACAACTATAAATATATTTGTTTTTAAAGCCTTATGATACATCAAAATTCTCCATTTTATGGATGTAGAACAAATATAGACAGCAGACAAATGGGCTGCTCAGCGTCAGTGGAAATCTGGTTGCGCTGTAAGGGACACACTCAAGAGACACTGTTTCTTAACACTGCTGCCCCAACCATTTGTCTATTGTTTCTTTTCTTGTGCTTCTGATTAATACAAACATAAAAATGGCTGAACTAGACCAATTGTATTGTAGTATTTGTGGTTTTGAGCCTTAAAAGGTGTCTTTATATTTGACACTACTCAGTGAAGTTTTCTTCAAAAAGGTAGTCTAATCAGCCTTTGAGCATTTTGAAATATGCTTTAGAGATGAAATACAAATTTATATGTCCATTTCTCTTTTGGACAAATGTTGTGGCTTTAACCCAGCAAGCAGCTGAATACCACACAGCTGCTCACTCACTCTTCTCTGATGCTGGGGCTTGGGGATAAGAACTGGAAAAGTAAAGAAAATTGTTGGTTGAGAGGAAAACAATTTAATAATTGGAATATAATAACAGCAATGATAGAATAATATACAAACAAGCAATGCACAGTGCAACTGTTCACCACCTGCTGAGCAATGCCCAGTCTGTCTCTGGCTGACGATCCTGGAGAAGAGAAATCCCAAAAACTGTATTCCTGGAGGTAGAAGAGTGAACTTCCCAGCCAATCCTTGTCTATATACTGAGCATGATGTTGCATGATACGGAGTATTCCATTGTTCACTTTGGATTTATTGCTCTGAATAAGCTCCCTCCCAGCTTTTTGTGCACCTGCACACTATTAAAGCAAGGGAAGTTGAAAAGCCCTGATTTTTTAGCAACAACTAAAAGTATCAGTTTATTATCAACATTCTTCTCAAACCAGATCCCATACTAAATTCAAAACACAGCACTATTATAGCAACTAAGAAGAAATTGAGCTTTTTTTAACCAGCTGCAACCAGGACAACTATACAGTTTTATGTAACACTCACTAGTTCTTGCTCTGGAAAATACTGTGAAAAATAATTTCTTATTCACCTTTTCTAACTCAGTTATAATTCTATTAATATCAATAATATGCCTCCTTGGTTGCCTCTTTTCCAGCAAGAGTTCTTGTCTTCATAACTGTACATAAGCCATTACTACTGCTCTTCTCTGTTCCTGCTTCAGTCCAGTCATAACCTTCTTGAGACAGGGAGGTCAGAACTGCATTCACGATATGACCATGTTATATGTTTATATTGTTAGTTTATGCTGGTTAATGCTCCAGTTCTTTCCTAATTTTCTCTATTAATCTGTCTGCTTTTTTCTCAAAAAATGCAAATAGAGAAGACACAGGCAAGGAAACAAAAAAGCCAGTCCTGCCTCAGGTTTTTGGATTATTTTGTCACTGAAAAGCATTTGCAATTCTTTGAACATCTGATTTTTTAATTATTTTTTTTTTCCTGAAAAACTATGTAGTAATTGGAATTTTTTCATCCAGAAAAATAAATGGTGTTTTTCTAATTTAGAACCACAAACGATATAGGTTAATTTCCTAAGAAGGAGAAATTCCAAAGCATCCATCCATTTTTTTATAGAATATCTCATCCATCCTCCTGCATAGTTACTGAGGTGAACTAGACACAATCCTGTAGCTTAGACCAGGCAAATTTTCAGAGCACGAAAAGGATAGCAATTCAGAATACCAAGCAAGGAATTCTCCATTCACATTGTTTTGTTCTGGTAAAGCACTTCCCTTTCAACATTATTTTCTAAAAATAAAAATACTGTAGGTAAAATACTACACTAGTTTTTTTGGATTTTTTTTCCTGGGCACTGTAAAAGTATTTAAGTACATTTTCTAATGCTCTGTTTTCTAAATGAAACTTCCTAGTAATCTATAATAGAGAATAGAACAAAACACAAGAAAACAGTTGAGTTGGAAGGGACCTGCAATGATCACCTACTACAACTACTTGGCCATTGCAGGGCTGATCAGAAGTTAAAGTATGTTGTTAAAGGCACTGCCCAAAAGACTCTTTAAACACTGACAGGCTTGGGGTACTGACCACCTTTCTTGGAAACCTGTTCCAGTGTTAGACCACACTCTTGGTGAAGAATTGCTTCCTGATACTAAGTCTGAATCACCCTTTGAACACAACTTTGAGCACAGCTTTGAACCATTCCCATGCATCATCTCAGGACACCAGGGAGAAGAGATCAATGCCTCTCTCCACCTCCCCTCCTCATGAAGCTGCTGACATCAGTAAGGTTGGTCCTCAACATTCTTCTCTCCAAACTAGACAAACCAAGAGCCCTCAGCCATTCCTTGTAGGATATTCTTTCCAGCCCTTCCACCATTTGTGTTGCCCTCCTCTGGACTCATTGAAATACTTTAATGCCCTTTTAAAACTGTGGAGTCCAGAAATGCACACAATACTCATGGCGAGGCTGCATCAACACCAAATACATGACACTGATAAGAACATTATACTAAATTAGGGATTAGGGCCTAAGACCCAAAAAACCCAAAGACCTTGCCACTCTTGTGTACTACAGGAAACACTGAAGCTAATGCCGGAAGAGCTGCTTCTGCAGGCAAAGTACAGTTGCTCCTAACCAGTTATGTTACCCATATGTTGTCCTGACCTACCAAAAGGTGGTAACTGGTATCCATGCACCTACCAGCTAGCTAAAGACTAGCTGAGGATCTCTACACCAGGCCGCATCATGATCCATTGTATCATTCTGAACTTCAGCTAAGAACATGTACTACTACATTCATTTAACTGCTTGTCTTTGCCTTGGTTTTATTGCCCTCATGCATTCAGTTATTTGGTCTGTTATGTAAGCAAAGAAGGTTTTTTGATTTTGTGTAACTTATATTTACTTTTTTAGTTTTAATCATAGATAACGTAAGAAAGAAGATCAAGCTTTTATGTCTGTAAAGCACCTAGCACTGAGGAAATTTCCAGGGAACAGAGCCGCGTATTGCAATTGACACAACTGTTGCTGCTACTTACCCACTGTGTGCCCATTAAAGGCTTTGTTTTTTCCCCTCATCTGCATAATTTCCTCTATAAAGAGCATAAAAATGACTGCCCCTCACAGTTAGTGGATTAGATTCTCTTTGAGATAATCTGATGAAAAGTGAAACTGAAGAGGAAAGGATTTGTATTATTAGCAGTAATGTTGCAATTAGTTCAGTACCATTGCTATGAAAGAGACCTTTAAATTGGTTCTTGCAGTAGGAGTTGCAATTCCACACAGATACAAATGAAGGGCAACTATTCTGGTCTGTGACAGTTGTGTGCATTTGATCAAATGAACAGAGGAAACACAAAAAATATGATCTGGATGTTATTTTGCAAAAATACTCATTTTCACAAACACCAGTTGATTACCAAAATGTCACCTTCTAAAAGTATTTCTCTAATTTTTGGCAAAGACTTTTAGTAAAAATTAACTCTATCCTGCAGTTCATTACTCTGAGATAATTGTTGCTAAACTATGAAGATATTGACTAATTGATCTTAAAAGTGCCAATATTCTATGTATTTTTAAATTTCATTAATTTATATATGCACATAACTTGGTAAATCCTGTTATGCAGTAAATTTATGGTAAGTTAATAATCAACTTTTATGAGTCTTCATTTTAACATTATACTGTACTTTTATTTTACACATTCTGTATATATGAATATTGTTGAATATAGACAATATGCATGACTAATTTTTGCCAGGCATCAAGTCAGACAGAATTTCTAATGAATGGGTATGTTTTTCTTTACACTGTATCTTGGTAAAACCTCTTTATGAAGCAGCTCATCAGCATAACTGCAATTAATTACAGGAGTCTGTGAGAATAGCTTCTGTGCTACCAAAGTCATTGAAATTTGTGAATCTTTT
This sequence comes from Apus apus, assembly GCF_020740795.1. Taxonomy (NCBI): domain Eukaryota; kingdom Metazoa; phylum Chordata; class Aves; order Apodiformes; family Apodidae; genus Apus; species Apus apus. The sequence continues at coordinate 74,551,053 of NC_067283.1, forward strand.
GGAGTAGCTGTTAATCTAACTGGTATAGATGAAGTAAGGAAAAAAAAATCCACAAAAAAACCCCTACATATCTGCAGGGGCATTTCAACCTGATCTTCTACTGCAGCCTTCTGCCCAAATAGTATCACTGCATGGAAATATGCTAAATGCTTATATATTTTGCTGGGCTCTTATATTAGAGTTAACAAATGTTGTTACTAGATTGTCAATCCTTGAGGATAATTCAGAAATCAACATATTTTTGTAATATAGTTCATCTGATGGCAAGCATGCAGGGAACTATTAGAAGTACATGAAATTTGCTGTGAGGAGTTGAGTAGAGTGAATGATGTAAATTAAAAATCTAAAATGCATAAAAGTCTTGAATTACTGGAAAACATCTCTAATGCTAAGTAATGGAAGTTCTTCAAAGTGCTTGATAACATTTGCTTTCTCTCTTAGTAAAACAGCATTACCTTTCCATTTTTCTCCTCAAAGTTTGGGTTCTTCCTCTTCTTTGGAAATCACTAATAACAGCCCAGGTAAGCATATACAAGCTTATTTAAGGCTACCACTAAGCAATTTAAATGCAATAATAGAGAGTTCAGTGTCAGCTTCACAAGTCCTCCCAGTCCTGCTGAGTAGTTAATAGGTGTCTGAGGTTCGTCCTTTTATAGGGAGATTGATATAGGGATCAAGATTGAAAGGTTTTAACTTTATACAAATCATTATTTGCCAACTCCCCAAAAAAGTGTCTGCAGCATTTTGATTGTAGGACTGGATGAAAGAGGGAGAGCCTCAAATATATATTAGTAGTTTACATAGGTCATAGAAGAAGCTGCAAATTGGCTTATTCTCTTTCTCATCCACCTTTTTCTTTTCAGGAGTCTTAGGCTATGAGTGGTTGCTTATATCTCCCCTGGGTCCTGGCCAGCCAATGAGTTTCTGCTAGCCAAGGTCAAGACCATGTCCAGGTGGAGATTTCCAAAACTCTTGTAACATGCTGGTTTTGAAAAACAGCCATCTAAGCAGTGGCAAATGAGAGCTGGTCAGTTTTCCTGGCTGAAGTGTCATCTGTCAGACCTCATACTTCATTTTGTGGTCAAAGCACATTTCTATCTATGTCTAACAATCTGTTGCTGAAATAAATGTAATCAGCTGTCCAATGAACTCTGTGAAGAAAATAAATTTTATCATAGTTAAGTTACAAAATAGAAATGTCATCCTGTCAAACAAGCATAACGAATACAGTTGCTGTCACTCTGTGTCCGTGAAACAGGTTGAGGTACTATACTATAAACATAATGCAAAGACTGGAGATTTTTTCCCTCCTGATATGGTAGACATTAATGGAGGTAATCCTGGGGGTAATGTGTGAATCTGACAAGTATTACCCAGAAAGACTTTTTTATTCATTGTATAGCATATAAATAGCGTAATATATATCTTCAAGCTAGCAGCTTACATAGCATTGTACCTAAATGCACTACATTTCACCCAAATTCTCAAATCTTTTTTTTTACCATATATTTAAAATACCAGTTTAGTCAGAGTTGCAGGTATGATTTTGAATGAGTTATAGGAAATCTTTGCTTAAGCTTATCAAACATTTTATTTCATGACACTAACGTAACTACTCTGAGTGGACCAGAGATTCATCAAAGAATGGTATTAATGTTGAAGAACTTAAAACAAAAAAAAAATGAACTAGATTTCCAAAAGTTCAAAGATACTAATAATTTTAGAAAAATATTAATACAAATTCTGGAGATTGTTGTGGAACGTGAGCATTTTGAAGCAGACTGAAAGTCGAGTTAAATTTTATTAAAAATCTCAATGGAAATTAAAAAACCCAAATAGAAATAATTTTCAAGTTTTGAGAGGCCATGTTTAGTTGCAAACAAGTCATGTGAAGGACATTAAAAGCATACTGTCACAGAAAGCCATGTTGCACACACCTATACAAAAGGTGGCCCAAGGTATTTTGTAGTGGCATCTGAAGCTGGAATGATATTTCTGTGGCTAGACCTTAGACCAGCATCACAATCTTATCACTAAAAATCATAAACATTTTTTTATTTATTTTTGAACACTAACCACATCAATGAAGTAGTCATGACAGGAATAATTTCAGACAATAAAATTATTAGAATATTACCAGTAAGCAGAATTTTAAAAAAACCACACCTAAGGTGTTTCTTTCTCTAGCTTTAGTTAAACTGTGTTGTAAAAATGTGAAATAATGGAAATATGAAAATCTAAGAGGAATTGTCTGGAATAAGATCATCTGCATCAGGACTGGGCAGAGAGACACTTCTGTTTTAAAATATATGAATTACACAGAAAACTGGAAAATGATCCTTTGGTTTGGTGCAGGTAATCCTCAGCAGTAGGATTATGTTTTCCAGTGGAATTCTGAAAGTATGTGCTGTAACTATGAGTAGCTGATACATTTTCTTATAAGTTTAGCTAAAGCTTTGCTAGCGTGATCAAGAAGTTTCATTAAGCATTTTAATTAACTCAGGATTCAGAAGGATTTGAGGATTTTCAGCACTAGTCTACCTCCCTGTTCCTGTAGAAACAGCATATTTTATCGTGCTCATTTTGTAGAAAGGAAGATGATTTAATCCTGCTAGAATTTTCTTCGTTTCTTATCAAGAGTATTAGCATGTTCTTTAAAATTATATTACTCCATTTCACTTTCAGAGACACATTGAAAGCAGGTAAGAAAGTTAAGGCACTTCATTGCTTATATGGATGGTTATACTGCAACAATTACATATTAGTAATACTAATTTGTATTACAGTAGCACCTGGAGGCACTTTCTGAAATTATTGCCTTACTGTGCTAAGCATGGTATGAACATACAAAAGATGGATCTTCCCCTTAGGAGCCTGAAGTCTCAGTAGGTAAGACTGACAAAGGCTAGCAGAAATCAAGAATTAATTTACCAAGTTTCACAAATGGAAAACGGTGGCACAGAGTAATTTTAGGTCTGTTGGGTTTTGTTAGTTTTTTTCCTCATAAAGTTTTACCGATATGATTTAAAGTAGAAATTTAAACTGAGATAGCTTAACCAATAACCAATATAAAATCTTTGTGAACAGTTGTACTAAAATAATTCACTTATTTCAGCTTAGTGGAAGTCATTTGGGAACAGATTTACCTAAACCTAATAAGCCACTCTTACTCCTAAAGCCTAAGGTCCACACAATCTTTTGACTTTATTTAAAATCCGTTTAATAATAGAATTCCCATGAACACATGCTTTAAATAATTTGTTAGTACTGTCTTCAATGATCTGAAGGCACAGCATAACTTTGAGCTGGGAAGGGCTGTTGTTGGGTTTATTGTGTTGACCAGGAGGCCTACTTTTTCTTTATATATGCCCACTTCAGTATCAAGATAACTTTCAATTTAAATCCAAATTTCTTCATCAGTTCAAGCAAAGTGTCAAAAAAGACTGTCCGATGCACTAGTTTGTCTATTGCTTAGCATCCTATGTGACATCTTTCCAGACTTTCATCTCAGCTGCCAATTAATTTATTTCAACTTCTCATTAACTCTATAGGGGTGAACTCAATAAGATTGATTTCAGTGAAAGTATTGGCACAGAAAATGCTCGTGCAACTTAAGCATGAGTAAAGATGTGTTCAAAATCTGGAGTAAAATTTAGAACTGAGCACAATTTACAACTTCTTTCTAGGGAGGATTGCCTATATTTTAATTTAAAGCTTTGATTTTAATCCAAACAGAAAAAAACAACACCCAAAACCCAACAACAACAAAAAGCCAGCACCAACCAGATGCTTCTTATGGATTAGAAACATCTAAGAAATTGGTGCATTTATTTTATTTTCTGACACATTAAATTGTGTAATTGTAATTGTCTCTTTCTTTAAATAAGGGAACTTTAATTCTGGTGCAAGTCTGCAGATACTACCATCCAAATGAGGCTATGGACTAAAAAAAAACAACAAAAAAACCCCACCTTTAAAATGGTATTGTTGCAAAATGGATTTTATCTTAAGCCAAAGTAAAAATGACCAATTTTCTCAACTGGAAGTTGACAAATATTAAAATTAAAAGCAAGATCTGCATAAAAAGATTTTAATTGTACATAATCTGTACTTTTCATCAGAGAAAAAGATTAAGGCAAGAATTCTAATGCTTCTGAAAGAACATTAATTATCTTGGCAATAGTATAACATGTTGAACTTGTATTAGTTACTAATTAGAAATGTGACATTTGATTTGAGGATTAGTTTGTGTGATGTATGACCACGATTTTCTAATTGACTACTTTTACATGCCTCCAAACAGAAGGGGGGGGGGGGGCTCTCCTCAGAGTCTGTGTCTTTAGGGTATTCTCTTATAATCTCAAGATACCTTCCATTAGATAAGTACTAGATATTTTTAATATCTAGGTTGATATGTGCAACCAAAAGGTGAAACATACAGTTCTAAAATGTACCCACATAATTGTCTTGTCTTTACCTTAGTTAGAGACATTTCATATTTATATCTAGATTTGTGGAGTTCTGACTTTGCATGTGACCACACTAAAATTGAATTCACTTATACGTTCAAATTACCATTGTTGCTGTTTTAGGAAGAACATCTCCCATATTCTTTCAGTGTGTATTTGGCAACTATAGCTGCACACAGGCAAAGCTGCAGAGATTGAAAATACTTTTAAACAAAACAATTAGGTTACAATTTGGACAAAAATACAAGAAAATTTCTTTTTATAGATCTTGCCATTCTTTACAATTGTGATACTTACACTGACGTTAGAATACTGAATATGAGAGAGGCTCATAGTACAGTCCAAAGAGATTTTGCTAAATCACTGAAAAGGAATCTGCTCAGCCTTTGGTAAACTGACCCCAAATGTTTCAAAATTTTTCCATTATATGCAGTTACAATTTCAGTCCTTCTGATACTTGTTGCTGTGTCTGGCACTGACTGAAATATGTTTCTGGTCTTTTCAGTTTCTTCTCCATTTGCACTTCTCTGGGCTTGTCTCTCCCTTTTTCCTGGTATTTGATCTCAAATGACTAAAAAGAAGAAAGGGTTAAAAAAAAAAAAAAAATTCTCCTTAATTACTTTTGGCTACTTTAAAAGATTTTTTTTAGGATATCAAAAAAAGTAATGTATATTCAGATACCAATCTTCTTTTTATTTGAAAAAATTTATTGCATTCTGATTATCTCGTTGTTACCTTTTTTTTTACTCTTTACTTTCCAGTAATTGCTTTGGCTTCCCCTTCATATTTCTGTGCATTACATTCTAGCCTCGATTGTTTTTCTCTTACATGATATATAACAGATGAATTATCTCTCTGTTAGGGAACCCTTTTAACTTCTGCTTCATAAAGAATTCTAGTTACAACAAGAACTTATGAGCTTTGTCTGAATGCTGAATGGTTGTGTTGCGAGGAAATGAGAAATATATTTTTTAAAAAACGAAAATTGTGCTTTGGCTGATAGTTTATATTGGTTGCAAATTACTATGTATTGTCTGTGTATTAGCTGATCTGCACAACTGCGTGTTCAGGCAAAATGCACATTCAGTTCAAAAAGAGCTTCAAAGGAGTCTGGGTTGGGGCATTTAGACCTATGACATTAATAACAATATTTACTGGAATACAGAAAAATTCTGTATTTATCTTCTTTGCTATATGTAGGGATAGAAATTTAGAAAAATAAGACAGTTCCTAGACAATAAAAGTTATCAACATATGCCACATCTTATTTAGAAGACTTATTTAAACTTCTAATGGACAGGAATCATGCTTTCTTCCCAGCAAAAGTTCTAGAAATGGTAGCAGTCACTTAAAAGCATTGTTTTGGGAAAATTACCTCATCTCTCACAGGATTTTGAGGCTAAGTAATAGTGTGCGTGTGTCAAGGGTGGTGGCTTCCTTTCTCACTGTCTTTTTCAGCAAGGAAATACATGTAAAAGACAAAGCAAAAAAATGTGCATCCCCTCACTTGTAACACTTTCTTGACTTTAGGACCATTGTGTCTACAGTACAGCCAACAGACAGAGCCAGGAAAGTGTGTCAGGGCCTTATCTTTCTGCTAGGCTCATCCGTGGTGCTTGATGAAGTGCACTCAACAAGAAAGAACAGTCAAGATAATAATGAAGTGCTTCCACCCCTTAAGTTTTATGAATCCCTTGTCATGGGACTGTGGAAACTGCTAAGAGAAATCCCCTCTCCCCAGTGCAGCTCCTTTAGTTTTTCAGTGCAAGACATTTTTGTTTCCCTGTAGAAAAGAGGGATAGTTTTTATCTGGATCCAGTATGGAATATTTTGCTGATTTTAAAATTTAAGGTTTCAGTTTTGGCATGTCCAGAAAATGATAAATCTGTAATACTTTTTTTTTTTTTTTTTTTTTTTTTTTTTTAAATAGTGTAAACTCAATTAATTAAAGATGCAGATTGCTCCTAAAACACCCTGGAAATGCATCTTTGCAAACACGTGCCAAGTGTAGGATGAAAGGCAGCCTTGCTGCTTGATCTTGATTAGTTAACAATAGAATAATGTACAGCTTAATAGCACATTAACACCTTCAAATATGATTCCCATTTCTTATCATAATAAAAAAAAAAACAAAAAAAAAAAAACCCAAAACAAATAATGCACAAACAACTCAAACATAAAAGTCTGTAACAAAGAAGGCAAGGTGCAAAAAAAGTATTAGTTAACTTATCAATTAGCTGGAATGCTAAGTGGAGCTGAATTAAACTTTTAGAAACATAAATTACTTCTGTCAGACTTAAGTAAATCTCTGTGCTTGTTTTCCTTTAAGCTTCAATTTTAATTGAAAAAAATGTTTCTAATGGTGATCATCTTTTTGATAGATGATGTATGGCATGATTTGTAAATACATTTTGCAGTGATCTGCATATTTGTACTTGAGATATTGCAGCATGGATGAAAGAAAAGTGAGGTGGAGCAGAAAACAGCAATATTACACATACTGTGTCAAAGCTGTCATCATTTGGCATTAGTGCTTGCATCATTCTTCCATCGTGGACTTCTGGCAGCTGCTGTTCATAACACAACTGTAGCTGAAAAAATTGATGCCCACCTGCATTTAAATACAGTAACTTTCTGAAAAATGGTTGGAACATACTTAATAATGAAAATAGAAACATCTAGACCATGTGTCATGCTCATGATACTGAAAAATGGGGCATGTTTTGCAAAGCTATATAAATGTTCTTTATGGTTTTGGTTTGGTGTTTTGGTGGTTGTGATTTTTTGGGGGTTTTGTTGCTTGCTTTTTTTTTCCTGTTGGATCTGTTAGAGAAGCTAGGGTTGCCTATCAGGACTTACCATCACACTTCTAAGCTCACACTTAGCTTGAGATTGAAAAGAATTTCAGGACTTTATTAAATTGTTTCTGTGAAATATAGTTGCCTGGATATAGAAGTGAGTAAAGTAAGTGAGGTAGCAAACCAGACGTTCCATATTAAGTTTCCTATCAATAAATACTGCTAATATATTTTGCTGTAATTTTTTTGGTAAATAATATTATTGGCAAATTATTTACTTTCCATAATGTAAAAGAATGAGCTTTCCATTAGAGGGAGTTAATAAGATGGAAGTAATACAATTATCATAATCACAGAAAAAGTTAGAATATGCAACTGAATATCCAGCAGATGGAGCTTCATACCTCTAAAATGTTTCATTCTTTCAGAGTAAACTGTAACATAGCTGTTAAGGTGTAGCCCAAAATATAAAACTTGCAGAAGAAATTATATCAAAGATAGCTAAGACAGTAGCATGGTTAAAAACTTAAGTTGTTTTTAAAAGCACTTGTTACCTGCTGTTATAATCTTTTTAGGCAGCTAATAATGAAAAAATAAGTGTATTTTATTAGAAAATACTACATAAATGAACATTAGTATAGTTTCCCCTCTGTATTGGTTTATTTTAATTTTATTATTTTGTTTTATATGTAAATTTGTATATCCCAAGGACAAGCAGCAATTCTTATTCATTTCTGCATATTTTAGTACCAAAGAACACCAAATTATATATCTGGATATTTCAGAAAGACATCAGGAACACCAAGTTGAATATAATTTAGAGGAACCCTGCATGGCATTAATTAGCCTTCTTTTCTGGTGAGGAGATACTGAGGAGAGAAAAGAGCTTACGTCAATTAAATTTTTATGAAATACAACTATAATTTGATGTTAGTATTTTTAAAGAAAACTTGAGACAACTTGAGAATAGACTAATATGTCCTTATTTCTACTATAGACTAGTATGTGAATTAGCCTTTAGTTTTGATGAAGGAAGACATTTACCCTGTTGTTATATATAACCTTTTTTTTCCCAGAAAGCTTTAATAGCAGTATTGTGGGAGAAAGCTTACTTGGAGGAGAAAGAAATATTTCTGAAAATCTGGGTTTTGCAAACCAAGGGAAGAAGTTTTTGCACCTTCTTATTTGTATTCTAGGGGTATATTAATCATTCCCTTTGCAATATTTTGGATTCTGCTTCTCGTGCTTGAAAAGATGCCTAAACATCAGCCTGTATTAACAGAATTCTACCTGGGGTATGCATAAGGCCAAAGACTTTTTGTCAAGTGTCCATGTCAGTCAGATTTTTGGTAGGTATTAAACACCTCTTAAGCAAAACCAGAGTTCATTAGGAATGACAAAAACTGAATGGACTGTGGCTGTGATCTGTGAAAAGTAAAGGTTAGGTTTTTAGAGGTGGTGCTTGCTTTGTAAATTATTTAAAAAGAAAAAGCAGTGAAAAAGAATATGGTTTATGTGGCTGCTATAATTTTGCATCAATATTAACTGAGTATCTATGAAATCTCGTACTTTTGGAATAGCACTATATCCAATTTGAGGTCTAACTGCATTAAATCCTGGGTACGATAGGATTTCTGCATGTATCAGTCAAGCTTTCAGTCAGTCTTGGTCAGAGAGAGCTCACAGGACAGATCTTGAGAACCTTATTAACAACTCAGAATTGCCCTGGAACCTTGGAGAGAGGCAGAAGGTATAGCCTAGGATGTAGTGTGCCTTTGAATCTCATGAAACAACAGATTCAGTCTAATTCAGATCAGCAAAGTGAATTTCACATTGTCTTTGCCTAAAGAGTGTAGATGTGTCACAACCTGTTTCTGGCTTTTAAGCCATTTATTGCCTATTTACATGCTGGAAGCCCAGAGGAGGTGGGAAATGTCCCATTTGACAATGGGAGGATTTATGAATTATTTCAGTAAATAATGACAAATTATCTCTGATGTTGCCCCTCTCCCCCAAGTTTCTTGTGAACATGTTCATACCCTTGTGATCACTGTATGTTTTCACCCTGGAGCACAGAACTGGTCCAGATTTTAAAAAGCATTAAAAATACAAATTTTCTTTCAGATTCAATTTCGTGAATATGATTCTCTTTGCATTCATTTGCATCTGATCATTACTGCCTTTATCATTCCTTTTTGGACATCTAATTCCCCCCTCAAGAAATAGGGATCCTTACCGACACCACTTCCATCCCAGGAAACCGTTCTTCTGTTCTTTAGAGGAAACTGTCACTCTTTTGACTGTCTTTTCCTCTTCCCAGCCTTTGTTTTCTCCATAGACAGCTGTCACTGCATTGATGGAAAACCAAGTTTCAATGGATTTCTGCATAGCAGACTAATACCTTGAGAAAATAGAATCCCCTGTGGGTTTCTGTTCTCTGTGAGAAACCAGGCACACACAGAGGGAAGCTGTGCTTCCTGACTTCCTCCCTGATGGAGGCTAGGGGACAATGCTGCCAAGAGGTTTCCTTTTTTTGGCCCTGTTGGACCTGTTAGTCACAGAACACAGTAGACCACACAGGGATAAGGTTCAGCAAAGAAAGTCAGGGAGACTGAAGGCAATGCTCTCAGTTTTAGAGTCTCTAGAGGTCAGTGATTGAGGTACAGATGATCATGCCAAGCAGATATGAGCCCTCTCCTCTCTAATTCCTACTCCTCTGTGGCCCTTTATATCAGAATCGACAGAGTAAATGGCTTTGAAGTTTGCAGAGAAATATGCAGGCTAGAAAGAAAAGAGAGCTGGACCTGTCTGTTGGAACTGGAAATTCTGTACAAGCCTTCAGGGGTCCCTCAGGCCGCTGCTTTCAAATCAGAGAAAGAACAGCTCTACGTGGAAGAATAGGGGCTAGTTGTACTCTAGAGTGCGAGAATGGGCTCCTAAGGCTCTGCTGAATGAAAAGAAAAATGAAAAGGCGGGAAAGCTGCTCAGAAACGCTATTTTGTGTGTTGTGGAGTTCAACCATCTCCTACCAGTTCAGAGTAGGGGGATTGTAGCATGACATAACGGAGGTTAAGGTGAGACCAGAGGGCAGACTAAGTAGTCATAGGCATTGAAGTGTCTGTGTAAAGGCTTTGCTCAGGATCCTCCAACACGAGATTCTCAATGGTAGTGATGGGAGGAAAGTGGCTATTCATGTCATATTTCTGAATGGGGTAGGCTGCTTTCAACAATTTATCTGAAGAACTGTTAAAGAAGAGAGGATATGCAAAGCAGATGATGTTAATAAATGTGCTCTTTGCAAAAAGGTATTGCAAGATGTAAGGGATAAGTAGGAAGGAGAGCTGGATGTTAAAGGAACTATTTATTCCTATTATTAACTCATAAATCAGCAGAAATATAATTGCTTAGAAAGCATGTGACATATTTATTGTTCACATTCTCGCTTTACATAAATCTTCTTTGTTACTTCGTTGAATGTAAGACATTTAGACATTTTCAAAACAATATAGCAAACCACACAAAAGAAAATCTAATCCAAATGGCACATGTAATTCAGACAATACCATTTTGTTACCAACATCTGGAAAGGAAAATGCAGAATTGGCTCAATAGTGGGGATTAAGATGAATATTGGGTTTTCTTGCAGCAAGGTATTTAGAGTTCAGCCAGACTAGGCCCTGGTTTGCTTTTTGCTTGGCTTAAGCAGCTGAGATGTTGGAACCCTAGGCTGCACTGAACTATTGTTGAACTGTTACCTGGAAAAGTACTAAGGATAGATTAACGTAATGAAAAAGCACTGAAGCAAGCTCCCCCATGACAGTAAGACAATACTACACAACAGGAATTAGAGGGACTCCAATTCATAATGAAGAAAGAGGCCATTCTTCCTGGAGATAGCAGAAGACTGATGAATTTTGGGTGCAGATGGAATGAAAGTTTAAGACAAAGGTGTATGCAGAAGAGATGAGACTAATCACCTTGGTAGATATACCTTAAAGGACTGATGAGATAACAGCTCATATGCATGTCATGTGGACAGACTGAGACCTTAAAAGGCACATATGGGTGTGGTCCCTCTTCAGAAGTACCCAGCTTGAGCTGCAAATAAGCTGAACCTGTCAGGACCTAGGGTCGAAACTATTCTTTAGAGGCAGAGGCTAAGACTGGATCCAGCCACACCTTGGCTGCTCTCTGAGAAGGAGTGTAGAAAGCAAGGAGGTCCAGCCTGAACCTTGTGACTTGACAGGAGGGTCTTTCTGGACTCTTCTTTAACAGTAGGCAAACCATTTAAATTATTTTACAGCACACTCTACAGCATACTTAGACAAAGGAGATGCAATTAAACTGACTGATAAATGCACTTGGCATTTTGTTACATGACAGGAATCTGCACACTGTATTTTTGTGGTGCAGTAACATTAGATAGTTTTCATTTTATGGAATGGACTTACATTTTATTTGTTTTGTTTCAGTTTAGCTTTTGGAAACCTGCAATTAAAAATACTTAATTATTTCTTAGTGTGACTGCAGGTGATATTTAACTGAAAGCAATCCAGAGGAAAACAAGCTTGTGAAGCTATAAAGAGGTCAGAATAATGCAGATATAGTAGTTAAGGTTTAGTGCAAAAACAGCTCAAGGAAAATAGGATTGTAATTTAAAATAGCAACTCATTAGTTGGTTTAATTACTCACTGCCAGCAACAATTGATTTTTAAGGCCAGAAACAGAAGCACATAGCACTGAGGAAAGGGAAAGGATTTTTACCTCTGGTAAGTTGGACACAAAATAAAGGTTCCCTTGAAAGAGCCTAAGATTCTGATTAGGTTTCCTAATTACTTTGAATTATACTGATTACACTGTATTTGGAAATTTAGTCAAATAGCTACAATCTTGATTGTACCTTTTTATAGCATTTCCTTATCTTTTTGTTATTATGGCAAAAATACTTGAAAAGCAGCTATTCTTAAGACTTATGTTTACATAAGCGGTTTAGTAGATGATGATTTCATGTGTAATATGTTTCTTTCATCATAAATATTGTGATAGAGAGTCCAGTGGAGGGTGACAAAGATGACTGGGGGATTGGAGCATCTCCCTTATGAGGAAAGGCTGAGAGGGCTGGGACTCTTTAGCCTGGAGAAGAGAAGGCTGAGGGGACATCTTAGTAATGCCTATGAGTGTCTAAAGGGTAGGTGCAAGGACGATGGAGCCAGACTCTTTTCAGCAGGCCCCAGTGACAGGACAAGGGCCAATGGGCACAAGCTGGAACATAGGAAGCTCTATTTAAATATAAGAAAAAAACTTCTTTATGGTGAGGGTGACAGAGTACTGCAAAAGGCTGCCCAGGGAGGTTGTGGAGTCCCCATCTCAGGAGATACTCAAGACCCACCTGGATGCACTCCTGAGTAATGTGCTTTAGGGGATCCTGCTTTAGCTGAGGAGTTGGACCAGATGACCTCTAGAGGTCCCTTCCAACTCTGACAATTCTGTGATTCCATGATACAGGTTTGTAATCAATCCTCTTTCATGTGGTAGCATGTACAAATAGTTGTCAGATACCATGGTACACAGAGCTTTGTAATGCAGAACAGAAAGACTGTCTGAGTTCTCCAAAATAATATGAGTAGTTCACCTAGAAAATGAGTAATAGTGACTACTTACTTTTGAGGTTTATTATCCCGGCATAAAATCTTAGTTAAATCTTGACTCAGGGATAGGTACTACAACATACTGCAAGGTACTACCCCTTTATCAGAGCAGGGAATTGTATCGCCTCTCTAGTCAAAACAACTCTGTGGAATAATTCAGTTTTCCCCTGTCCTGGTGTAGATGGCTTCAGTCACACTTCGAGATGTTCATTTGTATTCAGACCTGTCAAGCTATGGCATGATGATGCACTGCTACCTCAGCACTGCAGTGGTTCTTAGCATTAGGAAAAGTAATGTTCTGGGCATTTGGGGAATTTAATAAGGAGGATGTCAGATTTTATTTTTTATTTTATTTTATTTTTCCCTGAGGAATGAGTTCTAATGTTTAGTTATTTTCTGATGTAAAAGCAGATTGCTTTTTGGTATCCATACATGAAGAATGAAGATGTTGGAGATTTTTCTGGGGAGTTGGGAGTCTGGCTATGCCAATGCCATTCTGTTTTTTAACTCACTCTTGTCTTAATCAGTAATTACCTTCATTAGTGGCTGGAGAAGATTAAGGCATTCATATTGGCTAGATGACTGAGGTTAGTAAGGGTACCTGTGTACATTTTATTATTTGGTTTCACAATGGAAGGTTTTGATTAATACCCAAAGTCGTGTAGAGAGTAGTGAAGATGTTCTTGTCAAATATCTGTGAGTTAAAACAGCTTAAAAAATAATATGAAGTTGATATGGTTTGATTATGTCAATGTTTCCCCCATGCACTTTATAAAACAACATTAAAAACTGTATGTTTTTTAATATTTAAATATGTTACATTTTGCATGCTTTTTTTTTCAAAATTAAAAGTATCAGAACTTGAGGATACCAATATATGAGAATCTGCCTTTTCTAAAATTTCTGAGTTTTCATTGGTTTTAATCTTCAAACTGCTTGCTGACTTGGGACTGCTCCTTTCAAGAATCTGCCCTTTTGCATATTCTGTGTGGCTGCAACTGCAACATTAGTTAGTAGAGAAGCTCAGACTGGAGTCCTCAGTTTTAACAGATGAAACATTTCACAAGAGCACCCTTAATCGTAAAGTTAGGTCTTCCCTTTGCCCTCAAATCTTTTGACAATTTCAAGTCCAAGGTGTTTTTTTATGACTCTAGAGTGAAGATGGGAACTATTTGGATTGATTCTTTGCTGAATCAATCTTGGCTGGTAACTCTAGTGTTGCTGTCAGTTACATATTATGTATATAATTATTATTTGATGTGACTATATGTGGTAGTAGGTGCCTGAACTTTTTATTTATATATAACAAAATAAGGAAATAGAATAATACAGCACTTAGTTAAAATTACCTTTATGTTTCAAATAACTGTAAAAAGGTATAAATATTTTTATGCTGTAATTGTAATTCAGAGGCATTTACCATTTTGAATATAATCTCCCTGGCATATTTCCCTGAAGCAAAAGAGGAAACTAATTATAGTTGCCCTATTGCAGGTTTAGATTCTTCAAGGCACCTTTATGACCAATCATGTTACCTCCTCCTTTCAGAGTTAATGAGCCAAAAAAATGAAAGTTGCTCCAGTTCTTGTTCTTCTGCTTCCACAGTTGTGATTGCTCTTCTTCTTCAAGTCTTCTAAAGGGCTGAATTAAATAAAATGTAGATTTAGCTGCTGCACTGTCAAAGCAATATTCTTATGACAGCTGACTACATTCCTACTAATGGTAGCCCTTTATGTAGTTGCTTATATCTGTGAATTACATGGAATACAAAAGCAATGAAAAAAAATTGGTTACAAACATATTCAGGCACCCCAGATCTTGAAGGTCAGCCCATCCGTTGTTCTTCATTTCTGTTAAAGATAGTACATACATTGTTACTTATATCTGACCTAGATGTCAGTATCATTCTACCTGATTTTTTTTTTTTTTTTTCACTTTATCAGCCCAAATGGCATAATTATGCAGAACTGAAAGAATTAAAGTAGCAGTAGTTATCCATAACTGGGCTGTAACCTCAAAGATTGTTTTAGGGTGATACTAGAAACAGAAGAAGTGATGTCTGGCATTTGCACAAGGGTCTGTTTTTATTCAGACTCTGTTCTTCTACTTTTGTACAGCTAAGGCACATGACTGTTCTGCTGGATCTACAGAATTCTCTAAATGTAATATTTCATTTTGGACCTTTCTCATGGCAAAAATTAAGCATTATTTGGAAGATTTAAGCTATCCTTAGCAGAAATGCCAATTGAGAATGTTACACTTTCTTTTGAGAGTGCTAAAGTAATCTTCTGAAGGAGTTTTGGAGCAGGACCCAGGTGTGGGAACAGACCAAACAAAGCCCCAGTATCTATTTCTTCACACCAAAACTTCCAGCTTTATATTCCTGTATTTCCCTCTAACTTCTGAACAGCAATGGCCCAGGATAATTGATAAAGGGATTGCTATTTCCCAGCTGGAACAAGTTTAGGCCAGGAACTGATTGCACTTTGTTTTCAAACCAGAACAGTCAGAGTCAAACAAGATTAGATATCACTGAGAAAGAAAGGACAAGACCTGACTGCAGTACATTTTGCAGTGTCCATTTAACTTATTTCTTCTCCCTGTCCCAAATGAAACAGGAATTGTCCCAGTTCTTCAGGACAGCAATTTGGATTATCTTTTTATTTCCCAGCAAGTAGTTACTCTATCACTGGTTTTCTAAGTGACCTGGGCAGCTTTCTAAACAAATATATACTGTGTCTTAAATGGAACTTTTTCTTTGGGGTTGAAAATAAAAGGTAAGTCTATATGAACCACTTAAGTCCCATTGACTGCAATAAAACATTGTACAAGGCTAAATTTTTCCTGATACAGATAATCAACCACCTTCATTCTCTGACTTCAGAGAAATTTTCTTGAAATATTCTCATCAGTTTTTGTGAATCTCAAGATGATCAAAAAGTAAGAATTATGAAGTATAATGCATAAAGGTGCTATGCCTTTTGTAGAGTAAAGAGATGTTTGCTTATATGCATGACTATGTGCTTTGCTTCCAGTTGAGTATAAAAATAAACATCTCATGGGAGAGCAAATGTATTATGCTATTTTTTTTCTGGCTGCCTTAAAGAAACATAAGTCAGTTTGCATTTTTAAATCTTCTGAGAGCAACTATGGATCATTAAGTTCTTCTGAATTCCACCTGGTGAAGCATGTCGTGGAGTCCCCTGCAATATCGTATGGTGACACTTTCATTATCTGAATCTATTTTTGTAAGCAGACAAAACTATTCCTGTAATATTATTGTCTCACTGTGCATTGTGTACATGGAAAATGGATTTGCAATGTTATTCTTGGGACTTTATGGTTCACTAAGGGATGATGAATTCATGTGCATTCACTGTGGACCTTAGTGAGCTATATTATTGCTTTGATGCTATTTAATGTATGAATATGTAAGAACAATAAGATAGCAATTTTTGTATTCTGTAACTGTCTGAGTATGCATTAGAGAATTGTAGCATGATACAATAAGTAGAAGAGCTTTTATGTTCACATATAAAAGTAAGTGACTATGATAAGAATTTAAATTAACTCCAACAAAGACTGTATGTTAACTATCAGTAAATTATACAAGTAGTATGTCAAGGTTTGACTCAGGATTGGCAATTAAACCCATGACAATAATGCTCTCAATCCTCTCCCCCCTCCTGCAGGTAGGAAAAGGAGACAGATAATAAAGATAGAGAGACTTTCTGGATTGAAAACTAAACTAGACAGCTTTAATTAAGTACTAGTGATAAGAAAATATGTGCAATTATATAAAAGTATGATCAGTAATGTGAAAACCCCTATCACCTCCCCCCACCCTCAGCAACTACCACGGCATCTCCTGAGCTGGGAGCAGTTCTGAAATGTCCTGGCACTGCTGGAGAGAGTGGCAGAGCAGACAGGAGCTGAGGGGAGAGGTATGAGAGTCAGGAATGCACGACCCTGGGGATCAACTGGGATGGATAGACAGAGTCCTCTGTGGATGCTGGCCATGGACAGAAGGGAAGGGAAGAAGGAAAAAAAAGAATGGGCTTGACTTCCATGATTCCTGACCTTACACCGAGCTTACGTAGATATATGGAAAGGAATACTTCGGCCAATTTTGCTTTCTGTCCAGTCCACTCCTCCCTATGGGAGGGCTGCAGATACGACTCTTCTGCTCCGTTAGCATCTGAGGCTGCAGATTCAACAAGCACAGCAAAGCGTCCTTGACATCTCAGCAGTAGCATAAACATTCCCATGTTATCAGTCCACTAGCTGGAAAACTTGCTGCTAGTTAAATGAGAGTTCACTGAAGAAAACAAAATTATATAAAAAAAAAAATAAAATTGACTTCATCTGAGCTCAAACCAGGACATAGTATGACAACATTATGTGCCTTTCGGTGCTGTTTTATATTTAAAACTGTATTTGCAGATTCTGTTTCCATCATCTAATCTAAAACTTAGAGTATATAGAGCAAAATATATACATGTTTATTCCTATTTCTTATTGATGTCACTAGCAAAACAAATAAAATTACCCCCACGTTGCACATTTTCAATATATTTACACGGTAGATTAAGAATTACTTTTCTAGAAGTAAGCTTTTTATACTAGTGTTGTCTGTGATGTAGAGCTTAAAATCATACTTACCAGGTATCAATGTGGAGATGCACCAAAGACAATCTTGAAAATCTTTCTTTCTGTTAAAATAAGCAAGCCTGGACCCAGAAGGATTGTTAAAATAAAAACCCAACAAATATTTGATCTTTTTCTTTATTTTTTTTCTCTTCCCCAGAAATAAACATGTGCATCAATCTAAATATAATTTTACCTCTTATTTTTTCCAAAGTTTATTTTCAAAGGATAATTATACATCTAAATATGCATTGAATCATAGTACTCAGGTGATACTTTCTGTTGCCATCACTGTGACTAATCCTGTAAATAAAGCTGCTCAGCCTTTTTTGTGGGATTCACTCTCGTCCTTATGAAAGGTTTCAAAATGTAGTAATGTTTTCTGTGATTCCATTCTAAAAAAAATTAGGTGGGAAAGGAGTAATTTTTTACTTCAGTCCCTCAGACACAATGAAAAAATATTTGCTGCTTAAAAAAACCACAAAAAAGCAGTGACAGAATCAAAAACTCAGAACTAAGCCTCAAATACCAGTGGTTTTTAGTTAGCAAAACCAAGAGACAGTAACATATTTTTTATCTGAGGACACGTTCCCTGTTTCTATTTCCTAGGAATCAACATTTTAATTCACTAATTATTTCCAAAAACAGTATTAAAATTTTAAATGGGATACCTTGAGATGCCTTGTAAAATTGGCCTGCTTTTTGTAGGAATATAATACCAACTCTTAAGGATAAATAACTAAAAAGAAGCATATTTTTTTTCTCATGTTCTTACTCAGTGTTGTACTAAAATTGTTTCCCTTTAATGGAGCTCTTCCAAAAACTTAAGTCTACCTTGCATTCTGTTTCCATGCTGTTTGATCTTTGGAGTTTTGAGCTAGATTTTTGTGTGGTTTTTTTGTTTGTTTGTTTTTTTTTGTTTTGTTTTGTTTTTTTTTTAACATACTGATGACTGAGTTAATGACTATTTTTTTTTTGTCAAATGTACTGGAGTTTTGCATTTGTTACTAATTAGAAATCAAAGAATCTCATTAAAAGGGTGTTGTTATCTTTTTCTACAATGAGAAAGGGCTAAGATTTCTCATCTGAAAAACTGTAGAAGTGTCAGCACCTAATGGCTTTGTCAATATTATTAGGAGTAAATAATAAACATAGAAAGTGACTTGACATTAACTTTTGCAAAGGATCTACAATGAGATTCACAACATGGATCAATATATTTCCAAGACAGTGACTATTTATTGAGGGCACTAAAAGCTCTGGTGAGAGAACAGGAACATTTTCATGTTCAATTAGCCAATATCCCTTTCCAAATTGTGAGATTCATAAATGGTGACAGATACACGGCATAAAACAAATATGATATATTTTGGTAAAGTGTGTTTTTTATTTTCTCTTCCTTAGACAATAAAGAATATACGGTAAATCAACTATATTTTTAAAAGCTATTTCATTTTTTTCCTGTGTCATTTTAATCTGCGATCTTACCATGTTATTAAATTTGCATTTCTAATTTCTCACAAAATTGCCTCCTCCTCTATATGATGTTATAATATTCAGATATTTTCCCACATTAGTATAAGATTCAGAAACTGAATGCATATTCATTGACATAGTAAAAATATTTTAAAATAGTAGAATAGTTCCTTTTTTCCCCCCTCTGCAGTCAATAACGTACCTTGATAGCTTCAAGCAGCCTATCCTTCTGAAGAGACTAGAAACAGCTGTTCTGTTTTCAGAGATGATTAACACATCCTGAACTTTTGGCAAAAAAATGGCTCAGAGCTTTGGTAGTGAAAATGCAGGTAACTTTTAAAATCTTTTTCTTTCTATTGTCCTTGATCAAAGAATAGATGACCCCAAACTTGTCTCACAGTCTCACTTGTCTCACTGTCTTACTGTCTTTACACAGAAAAAAACCCAACACCCCAACATTGGTTTTCTTTATGTTGTTTTGAAGACTTGAAGTGTTATGTAATTGGTAAGAGAAATGATGATGATGATACAGGGTATGAAGGAATTCAACTAAAAAGAAAGATCAAAGAAAAACTCTAGTGTTCCTTAGATATTACAGTATTAGTATTGTTTTAAAAACCATACACATCCAGAGTATATGATATATAAATCATGCACACATATATCTAATTAAAATTATAGCAATTGCCTGTAAGCAAGACAAAACAATGTCGCTTTATCAGAAAAGTGTTTCAGTTTGCAAGCTTTTATAAGTCTGCCAAAATTTAATTATTTGGGAGGAATTGGAAGCCTGATTTTTTTCTTCAGGCTAGCTTTTTGGAAAGTTTCAGTAAATCGATCAAAAGGTTTCATCTAATTAGTTTAAGAAAATCATTTTGGTTTTCATATGAAAGAAGACCAAGAATATTCAGATCCATTTTAAAGAAATGAGTATAGCTTTTTGGCATGGACATGAAAATCAGTAAGCTCTCTTTTTTCAGAGTAAGGGGTGAATTTTGCTGATTTATGAAACTTGTACTACCTCTGAAGACTTCAGTTTGTATCTGCCCAGCAGGGACATGTGCTCTGTATGCAGGTCCCATAAATACCCTGTGAAGAGATAAGCCTGAGTATGCCCCACATCTGAAAATGGGAACAAACTGAAATTTGCATGGAAGGTACTCTCCTCAGGATATTGTAGAAGTGGAATCGGGTATGGGAGTGGCCACAAGAGCACCAAAGTAAGAAACAGGAGGATTTTCTTTGTTCTTGTCCTTTACTTCAGTGATGTTTGGTTAAGAAAAGAGAGGACCTTAAGTATCAATGACAAAGAGGCTGAAAAGGTGCAGTCTCACATTGGTAGAGAAAAGGAGGTGCACATGAAGTCTGTTGATGCCTGGACATAGCAGATGGAGGCTGTGGGGATGAGCAGAATCCAGATATGTTGTAAAGACAAGTACATCACAGATGATGTTGAGTTATGACTCAGAAAAGGAGGAAGGACAAAGATGCACATATAAATAATGATGAAAATGTTAATTGTGACATTGTTAAACAATTCCATGTGTCATTGGCAACCTTGCTGAGTTTACTTTCTTACTTTTTTTACTACAGGGTACCCAGCTGCATTTTAATGGATGAAAAAATTCGAAGTTTAGAGAAAATTTTCTAGTTAAATTTCAATATTTACTTTCATCCATACCAGTAGGCTTTGGCTCAGACATGTTTTCACTAGAAGTAAAAGACAACATCAGTAAATTTGCACAATACCTACCTGATTAATGGTATTTGTGATTAAATATTGAACAATGAAGAAAATCAGTCATATTTGCATTCATATATTTTGAGAAGGTAACTATGCAATGGCATGGGTGCACAACAAACTGCATGCACAGGAAAATCTGAACGTGGGCACTACAGTACACATAAAGATAATATTGCGTATAGGATGATGGCATCCTGACAGAGTGAGGAAACAGAGGAATCAAAACACCTCACGGAACCCTTAATACAGGAATAAATAAGGTTACTCATGTCCAAACCACGAAACTATTTGATCTTCATTAAAATACAATTAAATTAAATCATAAAAGATAGTGCACCCTTGTTTTCTGTAAAATGTTGCACATACAAAGACAATATAGATGAGATACTAAAATTTCAAACATAATTTTCTGAAATATAAAATAATTTTCAGTTATTCATGATCTTGCTGAATTAATATTCTTCTGTCACATTAGGCTCATTAAGAAAATGTTTTTCTTGTTCATGTTCGAAGCAATGAGATTGCTTCAATTAAAAGGAATTATATTCTTATACAAAAAAAAAAAAGGGGGGGAAGGAAAATACTCAATCCTCTATCATCCTTTTTTTTGTTTGTTTATATTAATGACTAATCATTTATAGAAAGGGAGATTTTTGCAGCTTTTTGTTATTGTTTGAGGTTGTACTGGTTTTCATGTGATGTTAAGCCAGTGCCTTTAGCAAATATGAGAAGTTTAGAGTTTTCTAAAACATATATTCAGATTTCTGTGGATCTCATAGTTCATTCAGTACTGTTTCTTCCATGTATTTTCAAACTGTAAGGATTTCTTCAAGCCTTATTCTGAATGAAAAAGAAGGAACAATAAGATTTGACTCAGATGGTAGACACAACTGATCAGAAAATGCAAATATCAATAATTTAATACTTTTGGTGAACTCCTAATTCAACTAAAATTCAACTAAATGCTAAAAAATGCAATTTACTAAAAAAATAATAAAAATTTAAAAACTACATTGAAGCAGGAAAAATATTTCCAGTCCTTAAAAAAGGACATCACAAAAAGAAAATATTAGTGTGATGGTGAGAAAAAGGGTTCGGTTTACTGATGGGAAAATTATTTGAAATTAATTGGAAGTAATTAAATTTTGATTATTTCTTTTATGTTGCCTTTTAGGAATTATCATGTAGCAAGGCTTTATTAAGCTGTGGTTTATATTCAAAAGTGGGCAAGTTTCCCAGCATTTAGAGGTTTACTGTACTATTTAGTGCAGGCTTAACTGATGGTTTACGATGGGATTAATGAAATGGAGAAGAGTTTTATGAAGGTACTCCCCTACCTATTCTCAAAGGGCTGTGAGTCCTTTCACTTACAGAGCTTCAGTTAATATCTGTGCTGTAGAAAATTATTTTAAAAATTCCATAGTTAACTGTGCTTTTCTGTAGCTATGGAATCTCTGGGTAGAGGGGAATTTCTCTGTTTTCTGAAGATGCAAATATGTTAATCTTCAGTAAATGTCTGATACAGGTTGTATATAATAAATATTTTTTCTCTTATATCATGTTTTTTTTTTAATAGACTGTGTGGCAGAGCACTCGTGCCTCCCTCTCCCCAGTCCACCTCCTCTTAGTGCTGGGGGCTGTTATATTATCTGTTAAGCTCTCTGGAGCTGGCAGAAGCAGCTACACCTTAACCCCTGATGGGCCAGGTATTGTGTCACCTTCTTGGGTTAGACTTGGGGTCCATGTGACAGATTTCCAGTCTTACCCTCTGCTAGCCTGCAGAACTGTCAGCAGACACAGGGGAATCTGGTTTTCATGGGCAATTTGGGGCTTGCTGGAGTGGGACCCTCTGTCAACAAAGAGGGTTCCCTGCCAATGTGGTGTCTTGGCCCTGGTAGATGAACAAATGAATGACCACAGGTCAGACCTGACTTAGTCCATAAAAGTGCAGTTCCCACTGGGAAGTCCTCAGGTTTTCTCCTGGAGCAGTGGGTGTGTGAGGGAGCCTACCCCTTACGGTTGGGACACCACCTAAGGAGACCTGCCAAGATTGTGTGACCTCATCTTTGGTGAGTGATAGTTCTTATAGATATATCTTTGAGTGAGCCTTGCCCCTGTTGGGCAAGTGATTGCTGGTACCTGAGGGGGAGGCTTTTCCTTTGGCTGAATAAACATGCACATGTGGGATTATTATTGTCCAAGCAAAGACTAACAAACAAAAAACTTATGAATTCTTAAGTAGTTGTGCTGTAGTGTATTCCTGACAGACATCTGAATCTGTTGTATAGCTTTGATTTATCAGAGTGCTAAATAGTGTTAATTGGAATAAATATTCATTCCTATGAAAACCCTGTGTGTTTGTGGGTGTCTCCGTTACAGACTGTTGCTTGAAAAAAGATGATTAAAACCATAATGTCTTCAGTAAAATGTGATTGATGCTAGGAGTCAACTCCTCAGCCAGACTAGTCTCTAGTCACCACTGTTGTGATGTCTGGGAGACTGGTAGCATTTACCTTCCTGCACTTTGGGGGGTAGGGAGAAGAGCATCTTCTTTCAGTCCTTCCAAGCTTTTCAATCTGTAACAAGAAAGCTCAGCAGGGATTAATTAAAAGTTCTAAGTCAGGTTTTTAAAGATGTAAAATGAAACCATAGGCGTGCACTTCCGTTTCCATAGATGTGAATGAAGTAGGGGGAAAAAGTGTCTTCTAAAGCTCAGAAGCTTTCAAGTTGGAGTTTAAAAAGCTTCATGAAGAGGAATATTTTTTTTTTTCTCTTACTCTGATTACACTTTCTAAAATGTTTTTAACAGTTATTCAGTGCTGCAGGTAGGAACTACTGAAATATAAAAGTAGCAGAAATCCTCTAAAATTTAAAAAATGAAACCTCCTCAAATGACACTCCATGCAAACTGACAGTTCTACAAACAATAAAAGATCTATCAGCTGTGCTGTTGCATGACACAAGTTATTCTCATTACACCCTAATGCGGGAAGTTACTGGTTTTAGTAACATGGTGATCATGAAGCGTAACTCCAAGAAATGTCACGGCTTTGATCTTTGTCAAAAATTACATGATGGAGCAGCAATGGTGTGTCTCTCTAACGGAACAGATTTGGAGAATACAAACTTTGTCTGACCAAAGGCAACATGATAGGTGATGCTTGTCAGTTAAGTGCTGCAAGACTCACAAGCACAAGTGTTACATCTGCTTTCATACTTGGGCAAGGAAACCTGAAAGATAGATGGCAAAATTATAAAACCATAAAAGAAGAAGACGCAAATGTGAATGGCTATAATATAAAAAATATATTGTGGCATTTCTGGTTTTTCTTTTCATATTATTTAATCTAGAGCAGTGTTGTAACTCTCAAGAAATATAAAAGAAAAAACCCCTCTATTAACAGGTGAGAGTTCAGGTTATAAATAGAAGTGAGTGAGGTTAAGTAAAGTGCAAGGAAACATTGCCTAGAAAGACAGAACAGCTGCTAGAATTCCACCTGAAATTTTAATGCAAGGATACTGGATAGCTTCCAGTTTCATAGGAGAATTCTGAATTTTTTAAATAATATTTCAAAGGAGTACAAAATCTTCAGGAACGGCCCAATCCTGTTTAAAAGACAAATTTCAACTCACTTAGCTATTACAAAATACAAAATTAGTAACCTCAGTGTCATAAAGTCCCTAAGTCATGTACCATAAATTTGCTGTGAAATATTCTGTCTTGGCATAGAATACTTAGAATCTCATTTCTTTAGGAGAAAATAACAGCTGCATCATCAAATTTGACTCTTATTCCAAATGCAAGATGGGCATCTTACCTTCTCTGAGTAGATGAATAAGGAAGAAGCATGAAGGACAAATAATATACGAGACAGATCTGTGAAAGATACAGTGGAAGGACTCACACTGACTTTGTTGGTTTTGGCATTAGGCTTCATCAACTTTTATGGACAAAAGGGATCACAGTATGAAAATATGTCATTGGAAAGCCCCTTTTTCAACTAAGTTCAGACCAACAATCTGTTACTTGGCTTAAATGCCAGTCACATAAATAAATGATAGAGGAAATCTGAGAGATGTAAATTTTCTTTTCTTCTACAGTATTTTTTTTAGGGAGCATTATTTTACATGCTTAGTTTAACATTGCATTCTTCTTACAAAATACAACAATCCAGTAACTTAAACCATTGTAATACGGGCTACTCAGTGATTTTTAACATTGCATAAAAATTAACATCTTCACCATTGGTGATCTCTTTGGAAATTTATTTTATAATTCAATGTTTTAATTCTTAGTATTTAAGGGAGAAACAAGAAACTCTCTCCATTTTATCATGACCAAATTAAGACTGGATAAAACACTAAGTACAGAAAATAGCACAAAATATGGAAAAATGTGTGTTAGTTGTATTTTGCAGGAACCATGAACATCTTTCAAGATATTTTATTGTATAACAAGATTGGTTAATACCTTTGAAAATCATGTGGTTTAACTGAAGTTTAAAAACCACAGTGATTTGCATCTCAACAAGTATATTCATATTCATATTCATCTCAACAAATATACATGCACCAGTTAAGTTAGGCTACTGTACCTGAAAAATAAAAGTAATTAAAGCTTCTCTACAATAATGAATGAATGCTTCTTGCTTGTCCACTGCATGCAACGCAGCAAATTTAATAGCCAAAGGCTGTAAAATTGAGACATAATCTTGCAGTACTTGTTAAATCACTGGGTATGAGGAAAAGCATATACTGAGAATAAATCCACTTCTGCCATCTCACATGGCCATATCAATGCTAGTTCACACCTGTGGGATTCCTTTTATCTAAAAAACAATGTAGGTGAAACCATTGCTGACACATTTTTTCACAGTTGTTCAAGCTGGTGAAAGCTATTCTCTTCGCTGACCAGAAGCCATACCAAACACATAATACTAGTGTGATCCTAAAATGCATCCTTAACCATTAAACTTGTATTTCACATGTATTTAAATGTTTTGCTCCTGCCTGCTATAAACTTAAATCCTGTATTCAAGGCTGTCCACTGTATTTGCAGTCCTGGCAGGTCACAAAGTAGGTCAGGAGACAATAGGGCGCAGTTTTAACATCTTCTGTCTATTCATAATTGATGAAATCTTAATTAGACTCCCATAAAACAGATATACATGTAGTCTGCCTTTCCCTAATCACCGTGGAAATCTGATGGATCATTACAATTGCAATCTTGATTTTAAGAGCAATCAAATTTTTCACCAACTTTATGTTCAGCAAATGCGTCTTGCTGCCTCTTGCAAGTAAGTATGATGTATAATCTACTTTGTCCTTGATAAAATATTTAGAAGGTTCTGAAAAATGTGTTAGTGGTGTAGTCTTTCTTACATCAAAAAGATAAGTCAATAGTCATCATAAGTTTCTGACATCAGGTAGGAACAGCTTTCATGCTCTTGGTTTGAGATGACATATCAATAATATTTAATGTTTTTTTATTCATCCATTTCTGACTATCGGTCTGCAAGATACACTCAGTTGTACTATTTTTCTTGATATGCATTTCAGTGGTGTCATTGCTCCGGTATCTGAGGCCTGAAAGGAAGCTCTAGTGGGTACTTCCAACTTTCTAAAAGGGGCTACTGACATTGCATAGTGATAATAAAATTATATTGGGAAGTAGTTATTGTGCATATAGAACATACAATTTCATAATATTCCTACCTCAGTTCATGTTTTCACCTAACAAAGCCAAGTGAAAGTGCTTTCTGTAAGCAGTATGTCTTTTATACAACACTTTTCTTAACTATGGCCTGTTGTCCCAGATCTCTGAAGAAGTGCAGTTTTAAGAATATCTACCAGTTTGAGAAATGTTGCATCAATATCATCTGTGCTCTGCATTTAAGCTCATTAGCTTTGAAAGGTCTAAGTCATAACAAAATGCATACGCATTTGGAATCCAGAAATTCATCTGATCTAATCAAATCAACAAAATATTGGACATATTGGCAGAAAGCTTCTGGAGTTATTTCACAGATCATATCTAGGAATGTTAGATATGTTGGAATTTCTATATAGTAAGAAAATGTTATCTTGCCAGACGAATCATTTAGACCACTCATGCATGGAATTACTATTTGAGTCAAAAGCTATTCTTCCTGAATTGATTTATTAATGACTCTGGGGCTGAGTCATCATTAGTTACGAATCTATAGGTGTTTTTCTCAAAAGCATATCTGACAAAGAAATATTGTGAGGATTTGGTGTTTGCCACTTCTTTTCACGAAGAACTCCATGAAAATAAAACAGGTGTAAGAGTATTTGAAACAGAAGTCAGAGTCTGCCATTCTTCAGGAGTATCTTGAGTAACTTTTATGTAAAGCTCACTACGCAAGTTGTTCCAATTATTTCAGTGCACACTATGCAATACAATTTATCACATACCTATGCAATGAAATGCATTCCAGAGATAAATTCAGGTAGGCTATAAGTACCTTAGTTACCCACTAAATATCCAAGCCTTGAGTGAATTCTGCCATCATCTTGGGCACCTGGTAGTGAGGACCTAGCCACTTTGATGCAGTTTGATACACGGCTGTTCAAGAAGCCATGGCTTGGGCTGATTCTTCAACTACCTGAAGGGAGGTTGGAGTTGGGTAGGGGTTGGGGTCCTTGTCCTGGCAACCAGCAACAAGCCAAGAGGGCCTGTCCTCCAGCTGCTGCAGGGGAAGTTTAGGGTGGATATCAGGAAGCACTTCCTGATGGAGAGGGTGATCAGACATTGGAATGGACTTCCCAGTGAAGTGGTGGAGGCACCATCCCTGGATATGTTTACAGGAAGGCTGGATGTGGCACTTAGTGCCGTGGTCTGGCTGATGTGGTGGCATCAGGTCATAGGCTGGACTGGATGATCTTAAAGGTCTTTTCCAGCCTTGGTGATTCTGTGATTCTGTGATTCCCTCACATTCAGGAGTTATGGTCCCTGCCTGAGCTAAATTGCATCCATGCCTGTACTTACCATGTACCTCATTGATGTCGACCAGGACGCTGCCCTGCAACCCTCTGGCTTAACTTCAGACCTATGGCATCACTGTGAATTTGCCTGGCAATGCCTGGCCAGTTACCTGACTGTGGCTACTGCTCTGCTCCACTCTTGTTTGGGTACTTTGATGCTGTGCCCTTGTGCGTGAGGCCACTGCCCTTCCTGGCTTGCTGTCATCCTTGACTCCTAGTTTGCCTTCCCCTAAGTAGCAGAAAGCTGTCAATGCTCCCTCATCCTAACTCCTGTATTATATTCTAATAATTTAAAACCCTGGACAGAGGAGACTCACACAATTGCATCTTGTATGCACATGTACAGTAATGAAACGTTTTCTCTTAAGAAGTATCCTTTGCCTCTTCCCAGATTACAGAAACCTAAAATATGTGACACAGAAGATTAAGATTTTGACTACTATAAGGATGACATGTATGAATATGTTTGAAATATGTAAATCACGAGAGAGAATTTAATAAATAATAAATAAGGATTCAGTACATAAATGGAGATCTTGCAGATGGAAGAAAGTTAAGCATAGAAGAGATTTTCAATGTCTACTGCAGAGGCAGGGGAAACAAATTCAGATTACATGAGTTCCAGATTACAGGAGTGTCTATGGCTGTGTTCACTAAGCACTGCAGCCTTCGTTCATGCTCATAATCTGTATAATGCTTAATTATATGGGCAGAATAAAATATTTTAAATGTTGGCAGAAATAGTTGAAATTCTAAAGAATAGTATAAGAGCAAAGAGCGGTAATGAATTTCAGCTGACATGACTCCACTGCTGAAATACAGCCAGCTGGAGGTAAGAAAAATCATTAAGACAAGGATGAGACAGTGATTGATAGCCTTGTTTGAGAGATGGATGAGATCAGTCTGACAGTTTCTGGCACAAATTGTATTTCCTGCTGTTCAGGCAACTTAATTCCATTTATGTTCATTTATGCCAGCTGGGTGTATCTTATTCTTCCTCATTCCATGTGCTGTAGTTTCACACTTTTTTTCCAAAATGGCATCTCCACCTTTGGTAAAAATGTAATCAAAAGACAGTTATTCCCTTAATCCATCTAGCTGACATTTCTTTAGTTTCCCCTTTTGTGAGCTCAGGAAAAAAGGAAAGCTTTATGTGCTCTTTATTATGATTCTACCTGGAGATACGCAATTCAAACCACAGGCCAGTGTCAGTTTATTGACACTGACCTGTGAAATATTTCCTATCCTGTTATCTAGCTTTCAAAGTCTGGGTTCCCTGTGACTCTGCAGTTATATATCAGCTAGCAGTGGGACTGCTGCCCCCCATTTGCTATACAGTAATGCATCAAGTGTGCCATCATTAAGACAAATTGTATCCTTTTGTGAACATTTGGGTCTGCATTTTTCAGTACAAAAAAGCATCTGTGCTTAAATTAGGATTTAGGATGTCACTTAGACACTGGAAATAAATTGATTATTTAGCACAATTTTGGCAACGGAATTAAGAGGATTCAGGCTAGTGTTTTGTATGGTGTTTCTGTTGCAATACTGAAGCAGAAATAAAAATAAAATGGCAGGAAATAAATATGAAAAATATTAGAGATAGGCAACTTTTGTGTGTGTGTGTTTTGTTTGAGTAATAAAAAGAGTACAACATGCTGGTAGATCTGCAAACTTTTAGCAAATCTGCTATGTCTTGCAAAATGTCTATAATCCTAAATTTGAGTTTTAGATATGAGTGCTGAAAGCATTTTACAGTGAAAATGGCAGGAAAAAAAAACATTAATCCTCTCGTACATTTTTTAAACATGTACGATTTTACATACATGATTTTATATGTTGAATATGTGGACCTGTGTGTATATTTATGCAAGCATAAACTTCTGTGAGTATTGAAATTATTGCTATCAGATGGATAAATATACACCATAAAAATATCACCCAATATGAGGATTAGCACTGGCATATGAGGCATTAGGAATTCTGTTAACTAGAAGTTTGAAAGAGCAAATGAAATGTGTCTGAGTCAGGAAACAGACTAGAAAGTGCTTTACAGGTTACATTTCTAGGATATACTAAGTGTATGAAACATGAACAAGTATACCAAAGATATTTACAAATCCAAAGTTGTATCTTCACTTCCTTGTGAGGGGCTCATATTACAGTATCAGTGGCCACAAAAATGGACAGGAGAGGTCTAGTTATGCTTGTCACTGTCCATGGATATTTTGGCAAAGGAGGACACGGAAGCAGTGGAATGAGACGTGTGAATGCTTCCATTCTTTTTGTTTCTCTTTACTCCTTAGGCCAGCAGCATGGCTTATTCAGCAGCCATTAGTATGTCACATCATGGAAGAAGTAAGGGAGAAGTGGCATCAAGTGAATAGAAAATCTGATCCACAGGTGACTACATTTCATCAGAGCATGCCCCTCTGTGTGGGTCCCTTCCTGTTTAAACGCCATTGCCTTGTCTTACAGTTGGAGCAGGCTAGCAAGGCAAGATTCTGCTAAAGGTTTGATACAAATGTAAAAATTGAGCAACTCCAAAGGTTAAAAATTCTCATCATAAAACGTTATAGAGTTATTGTAATAATACATGAGGGAGGCAATAAAAAAATTTCTGCTCATTTTTCGGAGAACAATAAATAACACATGATTCAATAGGCTATCCCTTTATTATGTTATGAATCCATAAGACATATTAGTTTTCCAGCACATATTAAACTCAGTGTGTGATGTTCGTATTACAAAAGTCCGTCTAAAACCCTCTGAGCTGCAGTTACAGTGCCAGCTTTGATGGCTGTCTCCAGATTCTCTAAAATACGCTGTTTCTCACCTCAGTGCCCACTTTCCCCAATTCGCTTGAAATTTCCTAATATGTTACTTCACAGAATCACAGAATATTAGGGGCTGGAAGGGACCTCCAAACATCGAGTCCAATCCCCCTGCCAGAATAGGTTCTTTCCCCTGTGCTTGCTAGTTATTATCTTTTAACTGTAGGAATTAATTGAGATTCTTGTCAGAGTGGAAGCACTCAGTAAAGATTTCAGCAAGTGTGTATTTGAATATTACTAGTATAAAACTAGTGTCTATGCACTTAGTATTCAAAGACTTCTGATTTGTCCTGTCAGGTAGATAATAGTAATAGTAACATTTGGAAAACTCTGCGTATCTGAAATTGGAAGGTAGTTAGCTGAGAAGGCTAAGAATTAATGATTGTTGGACTCCTTAGAGAAGGTATCATCCCTGTTTTTGTGAGGTGGCTCAATCCATTGCTCTAAATTAACTTACATGAGAGGCGAGGTTTGGGATTTTATCTTTCAGAAATGATTGTGAAAGTTAAAGTACTCCTCAGCTTCTCAGAAATAGTAGCAGAGAAAAAAAGGAACATAAGGCTAAAGAGAAAAACAAATTACACAGTTCCAAAAAGTGAGCACTAGGCAGCATGAAACACATTGTACTGTGAACATGAAAATGTGGCAACATTAATTTTTTAAGTGTTTATATGGCTTTCTTTATATCAGTTTTATGATGGCAGATGTGTATATATATTTAATAGAACTTGCTGGATTTGTCTCCCATCCTGACTTCTGAGTATGAAAATGTCCCTAGCAGCAAGTGAAGTATTCACTGATAGAGGATGCATTTGAATTCTGACATGCCCAAATGAAAAAAAGATTTGTCTGGTTATGATGCTTTGTTTTGCCCCCCAGGTTAGTGTTGGCCAATTACTGATAACTTCCTATGACCAGAAACAAAAATACCTACAGATACTTGACCAATACTTAAAAAGAAAGGAAAAAACCCCAAGTGAGTGTAAGCTTATAAATATAATCACAGCATTACACAAGGTAGTAGAATACATTCTGATGGAATGAATAAAGATCAGAAAGTAAAAGGAAAATAAGACAGAATACAATATAGATATTCCACAACTGAAACCTTTTAGATTACTCTGATTTCACTAAGAGAAAGTTTTTCAAAGGAAAACAAAGCAGGTCTACCTGCTATAGTGCCATTAAAAAATTATTTAAGCTGGAAAAGGCAGTGTTCAATATGAGATTTATAAATAATGATTTGGAAAAAAACAATGCAAAGAAAGAGAAATACCAACTGAAGGACATTATTGGTAAAATTCTTTACAGATAATTCTAGAGACTGATGTAATACTTTCACTAAGAACCTAATTGCAAAATGTAGTATTGCAGTAACTGAAGATATCGGTGGTTGCAAGTAGAATGGTGTGTTACACAGGAGGATCAAAAAGGTGAACCATTTTATCCTCTTACTTGGTGTAAGTACTTGACTACTGGAAATGTGCAATGCAACTGTCCCACAGACCCTTAGGATTTTTTTTCGCTGTTTGTATTTTAGTTCTTGGTTATTTGAAAAGTAAAAAATAAAAAATAATAATAATAAAAAATATTTCTGAGGCAATAAAAACATGGTAAAGGGGGTTTTGTTGTTTTTTTTTTTTTAATTTACTGGTTTTTTTTAACTTTTAACTTTTACTCATGATAAACCTAAGAAAAAAAATTAAAATCCTAGACTGATGACAGTCTTCTGTTTCAAGCCACTGGTTTGAAATGCTATGAATTAGATGGAATTTTACAGAATTTTATTGGGATCAATGTTTTGATTCCTTTGTTCACAATTTTCAGTTTTACTAGAATAAAACCAAGCATCAGCTCACAGGGAAAACAGATCAAGGAATGGGTGACAGATTAATTTTTATGTTCTACGCTAGTCATAGGACAGAGCTGATATTGTGAATCATTACTAGCACCACTGATTATGACTTCATGGAATGAGGAAATCAGGAAGGATTTTCAGATGGCCCAATCTACTTTGCAATATCTAAAATTTGGGATAGCAAGTGGGACAGATTGTGAGCTGCCTCATCTACTACATTTCAGCTGAGAACCTGGACTGTGTGATTTGCTATGCCAGCTTCATATTAAGCCCCCCAAACATGACTAGGTTCATTGAATTCAAGCGGTATATTTACAAATATAAAGATGTTCACTTGCATAAATTATTTTGTAGATCCAGGATTTAAAGTAACAATAGTAAGACACTAATAGAATGGTTATATCTGTTTAGCTCTATTTTATAAGATGTATGGATGTACTGAAAGAATGAAACACTGCCAGCATTTCCATGAAGCCTTTCTGCTGACATGTGGGTAAGGTAACAGACATGGTATGCTTATGAGCAGACTTGTCAAAGAGCTCCCATTCTACTTCAAGGAATTCTGAGGTGCAGGCATCTAACCGATGATGCACCTAGGCAATAATTTTGGAATAAACCAAAAAATTTTGTAATAAAACAAAAACATCTTTCTGGCAAGCTTCATTTTTTTACAGGTCATTGTTCTACAAACTTTTTTTTTTTTTTCTGAAGTATGAACAGGAACAATTTTGCAGGTGTTTCTGTACAAGATATTGTCTACTAAGACAAATGCATAAAAGCAGAACTATATCCTAGATATAAAAATAAAATTTGCTATAGTCACAGAAACAAAGACTGTAGGGTTTGTTCCATGTTCTACCAGCTCCCTTATTAAGAGAAATGTACTAGATAGTCTATGAAATATTGTCAGAAAGGAAAATATAATTAGGTACTAAAAAGTCAAGCAAATGTTATTATGTCTGGTGCATTTAACAGTCTTAAAGAATCACGAGTACTGCTTATAACTACTCATACAACCAAAGGAAAATTGGGTAAAAGAATAGCAATATTTTTTTTTTTTCTCAGCTAATAAATTGCTGCTGATGAACTTAAAGGACATCACACGTTTATTAAAGGCTTTAAACTGGAAATGGTACAAGGAACGGAAGACACTGCCTATTTTGAAGAAAGAGGAAAGACAAAATCTAGGATTGCAGCACACATATAAGACTGGAAGATGGGGAAGTCAGCTGAATACCAGTGACAGAAAAAGGGGGAAAAACAAAAGCTTAAGCTTGTGAGAAAAGTTTAGGTGTGTTGCCTGAAAACAAGCTGGAGACATCATTACTACAGCACTGTGCAAGCTCTGTGCATTGTCACCATAGCTCATGATAATTATAGGGAACTTGGAAGTTGATGGGTAGAGATATTTACAAATTTTTCCCCTTAATCCATATTTTCATAATATGCCAAGGGGAAAAATAATTCAATATTAGTTTTACTTAAGCTGAACTCATCTTTGTATACTTACAATACTTCAAATCTATGCATAGTCAGAAAGCAGAAAGATTCATCTCATTTATCTCTCACCAGCAAATCTAATGCAAAGTGACTCCGGACAGTTAGCAAGCGGACATCTAGGGCTAAATGATGGGAAAGTCATATTATTCACTATGTAATTATGTGTTACTATGAAGTTCTTTATGACTTGAGGTAATACAGGCTATTACACTGGTGTTCTTGCATTGAATTTGTGATTCAGTAAGAAAAATGCATTTATTTATTTTTTTTATTCTACAGTTTGCATACTTTTTTTTACAGCCTGCAAAAAATCATAAGAAAATAGTAGAAAATAGTAATACATTGACAAAGCTAAAGAACACTAGATATCAAATGGGGTTAGTTAGCAATGGAACTGTTCTGGTCTGTTTATGTTTTCTGTATCTTACATCTAAAACACATAACAATACTTGATGAGTCCTAGCAACTTGCAAGCAGCTTTCTCTAAATGAGGAAATAACTTTAGGGAAAGAATTTCTACTTTTTAACATGAAACTAAATCTAGCCATATTACCTATGAGGATTGGAAGCTACATCCATCCAAGTAACGTGCCTGGGACCATTCCTTAACATTGAGAACAATTGGCAAAACCACTACACTCACATGCCATTAGCTGTCTCAGCATGGAAAACAGATGGCTAGATACAAAGTGTCTGGTAAGGACGGTCACTCAGCCGTGCTGACACCAGAGGGGTGCCAGTCTGGAAGAGTGCTCACTCGTTGGGCTGCAGCACTCCCAGGCACAGTTGTAGCAGCTTCCCAGTGCACACAGTCAAGTTACAGCACTGGGACCCGTTTTATTACCTAATGCAAACAGGTGCAAAGTTCCCCTCTCCACCAGCACCCCGTCTTCCAACTGTTGTTAAGGGGAACAGAGCAAATACTTTTTCTTATTACGTATCTAATGCAGTGACTTGCATAGGGATGTCAGTGATGATAGCATTCCCTTGAATAAAAATCTGCCTCTCGCCAAGTAGAATTTCCAGCAGAACCTGGCAGGTTTTTTGTCAAGTAAACTGCATTATTGTGAGGCCCGATGTTTTTGTTTCTGCTGCAATAGAGCTAATTTTCTTCTAGGTAGCTAGAATAGCATTGTATGTGGGATTCATCATGGGATTTGGTATGAGAAGAATGTGGATAATACACTGATGTTTTAGTTGTTACTCAGAAATCAAGGACACTTAAACTTCCTCTACTTTACTAGTGTGCAGATGCAAAAAAAACTGGGAGAGAGCATAGCCAGAGCAACAGATCAATATTGGCCAACGGAATGTTCCATATAATGCAATATGGTGGAAGTAGAGTTAGGTTAATGGATGGACTCAGTGATCTTAAAGGTCTTTTCCGACCGAAACGATTCTATGTCATGTACAGGATATAGATGAGGGTTGGGCAGGAAGCTCTCACTCATCCTGGATTGCAGTTTCAGGATTTTCTCTAGCCAGAGATGGGCTGGACCATGGTAGGTGGGTGGTAAGCAGCTGCACTGTGCATCACTTGTTTGTATATTCTATCTTTATTACCATTACCATTAATGTTATTATATTTCAATTTTTTATTTATTTAATTTTTTTATCTCGACCCACGAGACACTTTATGTTTTCAATTCTCTCTCCCACTTCCCAGGAGTGGCAGTGTAATAGTTAGTGGTCCACTGGTTAAAACCACAACAGCCTCATAAAACTTGTGGTACTAGTCCTAAAATGCCTAAACCGTTCTGTAGGACATGATCTTTCAAAGCACTTAACCAATGACATTAAAAGCCAGGAAAAAAGAGTATTCTTTTAATTTAAACAAGTGCCTTTTTGGATTAGGGCCTAGAATGCCTTTACATGGAGGGACAGAGTGAGGCTTGCAGTGGGATTTGTAATTTAAACTTTAATTTGCAGGAGGAAATCACAGCTTTAGCAAGCCTATAGTGTGTATTTTCCTACTAAACTATAAATTATGCAGTGTAATAAAGGGGCTTATTTCTGTTAGATCTGAAGTAACTCAATAAATAACTTCGATATTTTTAATATTTTTTTTCAGTTCTGAGCTTTCAGGTAGCATAAATTGTCCAATTATAATAACTTCTTTTTACCCTCTTTGAAGTTATTGGTAAAATATTCTTTCAAGATTTGAAAGAGAAAAAATACAAGGTTTCAGTTTTTCAGCAGTGATGCCTGTTATTAATTTTTTTCTTGGTACAATAATTGTAAAAAGACAATTCTGTTTCATCTTTAATACAAGATAGACAAGTAGAAAGTGAATATTTTCTCTTAGCAAAGACATTAATAATTAAATTACTGTCTTCTTGCAAGTATCAATTTGCTGTTTAGTAATGTGCTAACACATTATTTCAGGCTTCTAGGATGTACCATACCAGCAAGGAGCAAATATAATTGTCATTTGAATTTCTGCTGCAAGTCATCATGTTATATTACATGAAATGCAGGTGAAAAGTTTCATGTAGGCAGATGACATGACACGACACTAATAATAACAGCATTTACCCAAATCTATTTGCTTTGAAAAATTAATTAATTCATACCTAAAAACCTACATTCATACCTCATACCTAAAAGAATGATCTCTGTTTCAGTCTGTGAAGAATCTCTTCCCATCCTGCCTTCTTCCAAAATCTTCCCAAATGCTATTGTGTCTCTGCTGCTAGATGTAAAAAGATCCGGGAGGAGTGAAGATGACATGTAAAGACACCATACTCCTTTTCTCCAAAGCCCTCTGTTTTTAAGTTGGGCAAAGAGGTTGTGGTGGGCCTTTTGAGATAAAGTTACGTGACACCTCAAGGTCTCCAGTACATACTTGAGAGAACTGCAAAAACCACAGGTTTGCCATTAGGGTCTGCCAGTCGCCTGTTCTGAATGTTGACGGTATGGGCAAGGGGAGGTCAGTGGGATGTGAAAGAAGCATGTCAATGGAACCAACTCAGGTCCTTTAAATTCTCTTCACAGTCTCAGGTCACGGCTGACAGAAAGTATCTATTAATAGAATCTGAGAGATATTCATTGGCAACTCTTCTCTAAGACAGAAGCATCAGCTAGGACATTCATAATCTCCAGAGCCCAGGATGAGTCTGTGAGGCTAAGAAAGACATGATCTGAATGGAGAAAAGAAGCTATTGCCTTCTGTGTCAAGAAAAAAATATGTACACTAATGTGCACAAGAGGAGAAACATCATGTATAAGAAATACTGAGAAACTTTCTGAATAGAAAAATGTTCTTCATATTGGGTCATAAAAAGTAAAGAAAAATACCACTTTTATCATTGTTTCAAATGAGTCTTTACAAATACCTTAAAAATTGTTTTCTTCACAACTGTTTTAGCATTCATATATTATTCTTGTTTTTTCTTGTTAGTTATTGGGCACATCAAGTTATTTTTTGTTTCATGGCTCTTTCATTACTTTTCTGAGCCCAAGCCATCAGATAGTAAAAAACTGCATCAGAGGCAAGGTCTTTTGCTCGACTTCAGTTAGGCTTCACTGCCACAATCTACTCTTTTTTTCTCCAACACTTGAAGTGTTGAAATGAAATAAGCTGACGTTTCTCTGAAATTTCTCTTAGAAAGAATTTGCTGTTTATAATGGAAAATGAGTCTCTGCATGTCCTCTACAGTGCATATCAGACCTTCTCAAATAATTATTTTAGCAGAAGAAATTTAGCTGCTTAATGGAATGACATTTTGATATCTTCTACATTATAATTCTGCAAGAAGAGCATAAAAATGATTTTAGACATTGTATTAGCACTTTAACAAAATGTGGATGTAAAATAAAGGCCACTTTATTTTTAACCATATTCCTTCTTGACGTGAAAACAGCACAGATGGTAACCTTTATAATCAGGAGTATCACATTAAGTTCTTAAAAAAGGAAGGAGTATACAGACATCATACTCCTTACAAAACTGAAGATAATAAAATTCTTTCTTATGACATACTAAGCAGTTCTGGATTACAACAAAAAACTGCTAGGACCAGAGAAGGTAGAACTTACAGGACTCCCATTTGTCTGCTTGTAGAGGACCTCCTACTACATATAATAGTACAATAATTATAATTACTACAATAATTTCCATCATTGTCTGTTCTATGTAATCTACATTAGTCCCCTTAAATCTTCACATAATATTTATTATCTTTACCCTGCAGCAAAAACAGATTGGCCAACTTCAATCCAATTCTCATTTTGTGCTGCATTGCTAATAACTTTGGCTCCAGACTTTGGATAAAATGAGCCACAAAGTCCCATAGAGGCTTAGAGACTGTTTTTACAGAAATATATATTCTATTTTATTATCATTTTTTCTGAAGTTCTACTAAAAAAAAAAAAAAAGCAGATCAGCATGGATCCCTTAAGATGTCACAATATTTATGTACAATTCGAGTTTTGCACAGCTTTTTTCTTCTTTTATTATTAGTATGCCAATATCTTTTAATTTTAACTTTATAAGTAAGTTTACAGACAAAGCAAAACACTGACTGCAGTTGCTGAAGTTGCTGCAGTATGTGTTTCTGAGCTTCTAGCCCTGAACTGTTCCAACATCTTCTACATGCTGTCAAGTTCTTTAATAGCACATATATTAAATATTTTGAGCTAAGCTCTTATGGAAAAAGCAAAAAAGCAAACAAGAACAAAAAAAAACACAAAGAAACCCTAAAAAAAACCCCGAAAAACAAACCTTGGCATTTTCTCTAAATAATGTAGCTATTGTGTAAGCAAATGGGGCAGTTCTAGGGAGGGGGGGAAGTAGAGAAGAGCTGCACATTTAAACATAACCTGAAATTGTTTAGATTAAATTGTTTAGAACAGAATAAAAGTTAATATACAACAGATAGATTAACAGGTGCACAACTTGGTCTAGGCTTAAATATGTTAATTATATTAAAATAATCCTGTGTCTGTAAACCATTTCCTGGCTTTAGCAGTATCCATATAGTGAAAACAGATTTCAGAAAGCATAGCCTTATTAGCAAATGTAGACAGATGGCCCTTCTATTTGCCATCATTTCTTCCACTAATTCCCCAAACAGCCTGAGGAAACTGCATTTACCAAGATCTCCTCAGATAGCTTTAGCAAGCAGAGCACTACCCATCAGTATTGGAATCCCAGTCCTCTCTTTCATATCATATTTTGAGCACATCCAGTAATCTGACCTGTCGCAGGCACCAGCCAAGTGGAAATGACAGTGAATGACAATAACAGACCAAATAAGATGGCTGCCAGGAGTGCAGAGAGATTCAGGGACCTCAGTCAGCTGAACTGCAAATCCATTAATTGATTTAATTTTGTGTATCCAAGTGTGGGGCAATGTTTACAGCAAGATAGAGAAATATATGCACAAAAAATAAAAAGCATGTATAGGAATAAACATTTTGAAAAATACAAGTATTCTGAGGAGAAGTTAATCTTACATGCTTGATTATTCCCTTTTTTGGAATATGATACAAACTTTACATGCACATGGAATTAATTGTTCTGCAATACAACCTTACATTTTAGAAAAATTTTCACAAATGAAATTGATTTTGCCTGGTATGCAGAAAGGTAAAAAGCTACCATGTTCCATGAAAATAGGCTAGTCAATTTGATTTTTGTTTGAAGTAATTTTCCTACCACCTTCACATTCTGGCTGGCACTGCAGTGGTTCAAATGCAGAAATAATGCATTTTTACTTGACTTAAAGATACAGTTTCATCAGTGTATATTTATTTGTTCCAGGCTTAGCCTTGAAATTAAAATGAAACTTCAAAAGCAAAACTGGTGTAAAAAAATAGGCCACAATGTCATACATATCCTTGCAGATACTGTAAAACTTTATTTTTCTTTTCATTCTGTTTTTCAAAGGCAAGTTTGCCTCATTCTATACTAATTGTTTCAAATACAGTTAAATCAAATCTAGTTAAAAAAATGCTAAATCTCAGGATTTGCCTACACTGTTTTTTCTGAACATCTCATAAGGAGGTGAGATAAACATCTATTGTATCCCTGTTTGCTGTGTCAATGGCATGGTTTTGATATGTGATGAACTTGGGCATTATTTCATGCCAAAGTAAGGTGTTAAAATATCAACGGTGGTTAGGCACTGTTCATACAACCACATAAACTACTTGTAGTGGGCAAAACGTGCTTATAAAACATACAGAAGTATAAAAATTGTTATAATTTGTGTGTGGGTGTAATATAGTCTATCTGCTTAGGAAGCAAGGTATTTTTCTTTAAGGATGTGCCAGTCAGATGTGCCTAATTGAAAAGAAAGTCAGCTTGGTTCTCTGGTACTGTTTTGTAATTCTTCCTACTCTAATAAAACCCAGGTCAAATACACCTGTATAATGTAGCTGCAATGCAACTGATAGGACAGTGTACAGCACTCCAAATAACAGTATGTTTTACGGCTGGACAGACCCATTAGATGAAGGCTGAACACAGTCTCTGTAAAGCTACGTAACTGTGTGATCACACTGTACAACATGCACTTTTTTGAATAAGCAGCACCTTCCTCCCAGTGTAAACTCATGTCTATGTTAAATCATTGAATTTCTTCTTCTGAATTATAAAGGTAGATAATTTTGTCCAAGAATCCCTGCCTTTAGCCAAGAAACTCTCAGGGAATTAATTTATTATTTCTAGTATTTGTTTTCTTTTAAACTATTTCATTCTGTGAGAGGGTTTTCATTCTTAGCAAGCAGCTTAAAAACCCCAATCCCTGTAGGAAAAATATCATTTTGTTTTAAATTGATCAAAGTCCCAAATGTCAGCAAAAAGTGTCTCAGTCAGACTTTCTTACCTTTTAAAAGAAATTGCATGTCACTGTGATATGTCAAATGGCATTCCATGCTGCATTTTCATAATATGCCACAAAGTCGAAGAATACATTCCTAATGTTTTGAATGCAGGCCAGAAACAGACTTCTGGGTAGATTGAACTGGGTTCAAGAATGTGCTGCATGAATATTTGTGTATGTTCATTTAGAAGCTTGAGATGAGCACCAGAATATGCTTGGAGCGGTAAAAATGCAAGATCAACTACACGGTTACTTGTAATTGATGAACATTTATTCAAACCTTTGTACACAGCCATCGGCAGACATGCTTGTTGTGAGGCTTCTCCTCAACTGTCTGTTGCAAGGCCAGTCATACCCAAAAGCAGCAGAAGCTTGAACAATTCTTAAAGCACGGTGGGTGTTTCACACAGTTCTGAACCTTGAAATGGAACATGGACATGGACATGGCAGACAGGAATCACAGAATCACAGAATACTAGGGGTTGGAAGGGACCTCAAAAGATCATCTAGTCCAACACCCTTGCCAGGCAGGGTCAATTAGAGTACATCACACAGGAACTTGGCCAGGTGGGTTTTGAATGTCTCCAGCAAAGAAAGCGTGCTGGCATGACCTCTTCTGCAAACACAAGCAAAAGAACAAGTGTGTTTAATGGGATTTTTTTTTTTCCTCCATGTGTTACAGCTGTCCAATATAGCTGAATATACTGCCTCATATATCTTTCTAATTTATCTGAGTATATGCAGCTACACACACTCATATATTAATTTATTTTCTCCTTACTGAAATGTCCTTACTTTGCACTAGTCTAAAGGAAGGCTTTGTGTTTTTCCAAAAAAACCCAGATAAAATGAAAATTTGGTACTAATTTCCCAAAGAAAATATTGAAATCTTAATTATGTAGGCTAATGCCAGCAGACCAATAAAACTGCTCAGTCTTACAGCAAAAGAACTGCAATTACTGCTGTTTTGCTTCCTTCTAGAATGTTGTAAATACTGCCCTATTTCAGCAAGCCATGTGGAGTATATCATTA
Source organism: Apus apus (assembly GCF_020740795.1). Classification (NCBI taxonomy): domain Eukaryota; kingdom Metazoa; phylum Chordata; class Aves; order Apodiformes; family Apodidae; genus Apus; species Apus apus. The sequence goes on from NC_067283.1 coordinate 74,592,891, forward strand.
GATGCAGAAATACTTCTGTTTGTGGATTTTTCTTTTTCAAGACCAGATTTTCCTGTGTGTATTTGCCTTCGTGTTTTTCTTCTTGTGGAACTATGAATTAAGCCCTCAGAATGACCATTTACACTTTGATGAATAATAATCAATATAAACATGCAAATTTATAATTAATTCTGAACTAATTAGCACTAATTAGCTGTGTCTGTCAAAAATATCCTCAGCCATTTAGAGTGTATTACTTGTCAGTCAAATACATTTTAAATAAATTTTTATAGCATTTCTGGCTTCAATTAGCATAACATCAGAATCTTTCTGCAATTTTTGTGCATGTTATTCTAAGATATGTGACTAAGAGACTATATGCATATTTATGGAATGATATTTTCAACTGTGTTACTAATATTGTGGCTTGAATCAAGAAAAGTTCATAATCCTCACATGGCAAATCATAAAGAGGTTGAACTGGAAATAAGACAGCCAATGAGGAAAACAGAAGTATATAAACTATTTTATTAAAGCCTAAACCAGAATTAGAAAATATTATTTTGTTTTCCCTTTTTTAAAAATATAACTTTTATGAAACTACTGATTCTGTGGCTCAGAAATAAATGCTTAACAATATCTTCAAATTAAGAGGTTTTGGAGATGGCATTACTTTTTAGGTCCAAGGTGGAGAATGGAGTTGTACCTTGGATATATTTCAAAGGATATTTTTCCAACCTGTGAAGGTTATCAATATCAGGCTGAGAATCTGATCCTTTCCTTGTTGTGGTTAAAGATGAAGGTTTAATAGGATTATGAATAAATAAGAATTATGGAAATTAAAGACTAGGCATGTATATTTATTTTAGATTTATACTGGCTCTTGTATGCCCATAGAGTTAGATGCTGTTAGTTAATATTCTGACTACCCATCTGAAAATGAAACAAATCTTCAACAAGTAAGTACTACCAACTTTTTCAAAGATAGGAATTGTAAGAAAGCGAATCCTAGCACAGCTAGGGTGCAGGAATCCACAGAAACTTTGTTTCTAATGTGGACTGACTCAGTGAGAGTCACCTACCATTCCCTTCCATCACTGTTAGTGAAAAGGTGCTATGAAGGAAGAAAAGAGATTAGGATGCAATTCCTGGGTCTGGAACCCATGCTGCAAAAGGGACAGAAATGGAATGGGTTGAAGATGGGTCAAATTTAAGGTAAAAACATTGCTGGTTTATGGACTTGATAACAAATTTTGTAGGGAAATGCACTGCTAAGAACAATTAAGGAGAGAGCTGGTAAAATCAAAACAAGAAATTAATCCCAAGAGGCATCTCAAGTCTCTTGCCATATTGGGCTTTTTGAAGGTGAACCTGTGGCCATCTTTGTCAGTAGGAATACATTTTATGCTCCACAACAAGCAAATGAGTATGGGTGAACTTGAACTCCTCACTATACTTGAATACACTTTTTCTGGATGTTTCCTCTCCCATATTTTTTGAAGCTTTTTTTATGAATTTGCTATAAGAAACATGTCCATGAAAGTGTGAAATCAGATCTTGAAGGCTGAACATGACCTTGGAATATAATTGGAAAAAGCTGTACAGTTTCTGGGGGAAAGGTATTTTCACAAGTAAAAGACATTTTTTTTTAACTTTTAAATATTTTCTTTCCTGTATGTTCACAATAAAAGACTATCTGAAAGCACATTCTTTTACTCCTTAATTATTTTTCCAAGCTTTGTATGAAAGCATTGTTTAAATATTGACAAATTAAAGAGACTCCAAAAAAACCCCAAACCAAACAACTAATTAAAAAAATGTTTCTCGTACCATACAGTCCTCCAGAAAAACCAAACAAAACAACAACCACACAACAAAAAACAACCTGTGACAACCAGCTTATTTTGTTCAACCATACCCATGAACTTATTTGAAAAGCAGTAATAATTCCTTAGAAAATAGGCTAGTACAATGATGTGAACAAAAGAGACCAGGATACATACAGGTTCTCATAATGTGTCAGGGGTTTTGTACATTTCTTCTGTACAAAATACCTGGTTTTCTGAGCTTGCAAATGAAAATGTCTTACAGCTTTAATTTACATTTACTTAGCATGCTGTCCTGATAGTTTAAGATGGCACTGCATTAGCTGTTGTTTTTCTCCCTTTCCTATATTCTTCTGTTGATAAAAAGGTCAAAATAAAACACATGCTCACAGAATTCTGTGAAGTATAAGATGCTCATCTTAAGCTACCAGTGTCCTCAGCCAACACAGACAGTAGGATTAATTGAAACTGCTTTCCAGAACACACATCTTCAGTACAGAACATTTTCCTAGTGTATTGTCTGACTTCTGCTTCATTTCCTGCTATTTATTAAAAAAAAAATAATCTACATCTTCAAGCTAAAATTTATAATACAATAAGCTAATGTAGTGCCTGCATTTTTTTAATCAAAGAACTGAATGTCTAAACAATTGTTTCTAGGTGTAATTAAGAGGTTAAGTACACACAACATCAATGCTGCTACAGTGGTAATAGCTGTTTTAAAGCTTAGTCCCTGGTTCTCATGGTTTGTTTGTTTTTTCATTAAAAATTGAGTATCATTATACATTGATTCACTGAGATGCTTGATTTAAAACCAGCCCAGTCCTAATTCACTTGGAAAGCCTGTTTTTCTCACTCTCTTAATCTAAGAGAAGAGCTTGGGTGAATACATCCGTCAAAGTGTGGGAGGGGGAGCCACTGTTACATTGCTTGAACTCACACTCATTTCATTATTTCATTCTTCTTAGCTCTGTTCTGGAGACTAGACTAAGGAGCAACACTACTAATGAAAGAACCTTTGCAGGCTGTTAACTGACATGACCAATGAGCAAAAAAATGAACACCATGTAGGAAATGGTAACTAATGGCAGCTAAGCATGTCTTCTCACTCAGGAGATGCTGTGTCAGGAATATATGAGCTGGCTACTGAAGAGGGGGCACAAATCCACAATGTGGTGCAGTGCAGAGGTAGGACTCTAAGGAACAAGGTTAAAGCTGGGCTAATTGCACCTGCCTCTGAGAACTAGCAAGTGTGGGTAGAGCGTGAGCCTAATATGGCTGCAATACTTTCAGCTCAGGATCTACCAGATAAAGTTAAGTCAAGGTATTGCTGCACACTGCTGTGTTCATAGTGTTGCCATAATCTCACAGTCTCAACTTACTTTTTCTCACTAGAAATTCTAAAACTCAAAGCCAAAGGTCACAGATCCTTTCCTGTGGATGGTAATGATAGGGACAGAATTACAGCCTTGTTTTCTCTCTGCTCTCTTGCGTCTCAGTTCCTATTTCTGCTGTTTTCCTGGTGTGTGATTACATACTGCATAAGGAAATTATTCTGAATAGGCTACAGGTTTCGGATTCTTTGTGGTTAGATCTTACTGAGATCATTTAAATATGCAGCCAAACAACAACTTCCCTAATTCTTCCTTCTCCCAGACAAGATATGGACTCAAGAGTGAACCAAAGCATTTTTGGCTGAACCATTTGCCTCTGAAACCAAAGTACCTAATGTGAAAAAGAATAAAGAGCTTGTAATTATTGATACACTATAGAACCTGCTGTTAGGATGCCTTTTCATGGTTGTGATTTCCATTTTCTCTATTACATATTCTAACAGGTTCAATGTACGAAACATTTTGGTGTAGTATATGGTAAACTGCAAAGGAAACCTGTAACTTCCTTTGAACTCTTTCTAGAGCTAAATGTTTATGCTTAATTGTAAACTGCTACCCCCTTTCTTTCTTTTTTAAATTCTCCAACTATTCTAATTAGGCTTCCCCAAAGGTCAGAGAAAATTAGCAATCTGGGCACTGTCTGACTTTTTGAAGTGCTTGGAAATCTACTGTTAGTGCTATTTGAGGAAAAAAGAGAAATCCAGCTAGCTACCCTGGCTAGCATAGAATAATTAATATAATAGCGATGTAGAGATGACAGATCCAGGTTAATTGCATACTAATTAAGGGCTATCGTAAAGCAAACGACTGTTTGCATTTGAAATAATGGCTCGTGGCCACAGTAACTCACAGAAATGTGCTGTATCCTCTTAGCAAGATCTCAAATGGGAATGAAATTCATTTGAGACGTACACATGATCTATTCTGAGAAGTTAAAAGCTTTGAGAAAGCTATCTGCAGTCAGACAGTGACAGTCGTTAATGAAGAAGAGTTTGATATGAGCTGAAGTTCTGAAAATCTGAATTGAAAGAGTGGCTGGCAGAGCTGGAAGTCAATCAAAAGATAATTAGTGGACAGTGCATAGTATGAGGAACTATGCAGCATGAAGAATCAGATCTTTAGTCAGGGGCAAACAGGGAAGGATCCAGAAGGGAAGTCCCTCAGTTAGCTATTCCTGGATGCTTAAAAAGGAAATTAAGGAGCTTATTGCTTGAAGAATGACTGTCTGAAAACAGTACTGGCCAAGTAAGAGCTCTATTAGAACTTGATGGTGTTCAGTAAACTAGTCTGGGTCTTTACCTGAGGAGGTTTTTAGTGTGCTGTGAGAAAATGAAAGGGATAACTGGCTATTTCTATAGAGGAAGTACATCGATATGTCGAGTAATCAAAAGAGAAACTGAACACTCTGAAGAACTCCTCATGTTATTACATTTGGGGAAATACTAAAGATGTCTAGAAAGACAACTTGCAGTCAGGCACAACTGGTTACACAGACTAACCATAGGTTGCCATTCTGGATTTCTCCTGTGTCTGATTCTTACTAGACTTTGGCCACATCCAAACCACAGCCACTCCTTTGATAGGAGGGAGCTAAGAAATAGAGGAACTGAGAGAAAATGGTTTGTATCTAGTGGTTAGATTCAAGCACAGCTGAAATTCAAATGGTTTTGGATTATATATGGTTTTACTTACAGAACAATGCAATAGATAAATGAAAAAAACACAAATATTAAAATAACAAAAGCAGTGAAATGAAATTGTGAGCTAATTAAACAAAAAATTTAAACAAAACAACAAACAAAACAAAACAAAAATAAATAAATAAACTTATTATAATGCTTAGTCTGAAGAAGAGAAGGTTTGGGTGAGACATTATTGCTCTCTACAACTACCTGAAGGGAGGCTGTAGAGAGGCTGGTGTTGGTCTCTTCTCCCAAATAACTAGCGATAGGATGAGAGGAAATGGGTTTAAGTTGTGCCAGGGGAGGTTTAGGTTGAATATTAGGAAAAATGTATTTACTGAAAGAGTGGTGAGGCATTGGAACAGGCTTCCCAGTGAGGTGGTAGAGTTGCCATAGCACCTGGAGGTGTTCAAGAGGCACTTAGATGTGGCGGTGGTTTTGGTAGTTGGATTATGGTTGGTCTTGGTGATCTTGAAGGTCTTTTCCAACCTTAATGATTCTATGATTCTATGATGTTACTTGCTTGTGTTCAGTTCTAGCCTACAGGCTCTATTGACATGCCTTAAGGTCCAAATCTCTCCCCTAGAACCTTGCTAGAGTGCATAGTCATGTAGTACTTCCATTGTATTTAAAGCAGAACTGAGACTTCCCCCTAAAATAGTTAAGGATGTCAGAGAGGATTTGCCCTGGAATGCCTCATCCTAGAAAAAACATCAATATCCCTTCATTGTGGATACAAATGGAATGAGAGGGAATTGACTGTAAACAACTTATAACCCTAAAATTCTAACCTGGTTTCCTTTGTACATGACTGCAACTCCTAGAGCAGATCAGATCTATGTGGGGGTTCCTAATACTAAAAAAAATATAAATCAATCTGTATATTAGGTATTTCTTTATACGCATTTTAGTGTTTCAGTATTTGATTTAATTAAGAAAGTAATAAATAACACAATTTAAAACGACTGTACTACATTATGATAGGTAAAATAGTACACATATCCTAATTAATATATTATGCAGAAAAAAAAAATAAAAATTTTGGCTAGCTTTCAGAATTTCTTTTGATTGAGCAAAGTACTTAATCCAAATCAAGTTTTGTGAGGATGATCCATTAATCTTGTTTTTATATTCCTAATTAATGTAAACTTTAAATACAAATGTGTTTATACTTTGCAATAAAGATAGTAATAACCAAATTGGAGCCATTAGAGTTTCAGAAGATTTGGCCATATAAAATTGTTTAATCAAAAATATTCTTTAAAAAGTCTTTTTTACCCAGAAAAATAAACTGTACTTGAATATTTTCCTTTGTTAATCTACTTACCTTTATCAAGGGGCTAGATCTACAGCTGATAGTTGATACTGTAAGCGAAATTCAGCAGTGTAATGGTGACCAACATCAGTTGAGGAGTTGGTGCAAACTGATTAGCAAAATATTAAATACAGCATGTGGCTTGTACAGGTATGCTATTTTGTCTGTAAAACTCTACAGCACCAACTGCAGCTTTTTCTACTGTTTTATTATCCCCTCTTTTTTTTCAAGAGAAAAAAAAGTGACTCAAGAATTCTTGCTCTTGCAGTTGAGCTGCTGAGAATGTGTTTTTAAATTATTAATAATAGGATATTCAATTCTTTTAGCAGCTTAAGTGAACTCATACTATGGAGTCAGAATTTTTTAAAAAGAAAGATGACCTCATGCACTTTCAAATCAATGTGCAAATCTGAGAAACCTTGAATAGGCAGAAGCTAATGGGGCTTAAACTTTGCAGAACCTGAGATAGATAAATGACCTGCAGCCTAGAAAGCAGCTCATTTTGTAATATACAGAGTGAGAAAAGATGAGGACATAAGTAAAAGTGGCAAGCTTATTTAAACAGAAGGGGTAAAGTATAGTTTTGCTGTTCAAGGCATTTGAGCGGTATTTTTTTCTGAGGAATAAGCTGTTTGCAAAAAATAAAAAATAAAATAAAATAAAATTGGGAGAAGTCTGAAACCCACTGAAGCAAAAGACGAAGGGTACACAGTTACTGCTGATACTGAGAAACTGCTTTTACAGGACAGGAATTTAAAGAGATCACATTTGAAAGACCCTGCCCCCCCAAATGCTATCAGAAAAAAAGTAATGATAGTGCAGAACAATAACAGAATCCGTCTAGCCCTTAGACTTTAGAACAGTTAGAGAGGCATGTTAAAAGCAATGATTTACAAGTCTGGAGACAAGCACTGTACCTTTTTCTCAATCCCTCCTCCCTCAGAGAAAATGACTTAGGGTGCCAGAACCTCAAAAATGCTTTGAAGAGTAAGTTTAACACAGTTTTCATTTTGCCTATGTAAGTAACAGAGTCCAGACGATTATTAAGACAGAAATTGATGCTGTAGTGTGAAAAGACAAAGTAAGTCCTACACATGGCATTGAAACAATACTACTTTTTTGAGTGAGATGGGAAAAACAGAAGGGCCAACCATTCTGACAGGCAGAGGAAACACCATGTTAAGTCTAGGGACAACGAAAAATCTAAGTTTCTACTTGAAAATAATAGTATGAAATTCTTAAACACTTTAAATTGGGGGGGGGGGGGTGGTGGTGGAAATAATGTCAGTGCCAAAAAAGAACATATAACAGCAAATGAGATAAAAAAGAGATATCAAGATGTTTCTGAAGGCATAGAAAACCAACCAACACATTGTAAAATCAAGCTATCAGCAAAAAATCATGCCAGGAGTATGAACACTGCTGTTAAGTATAATGTTTGACATGTGGAATACAAGGCAGTTTAGTAAATGGACTGATGATCAGTGAGAAGAGTTTCCTCAATAAATAAAGTAGAAAAGAGAAACATCAGTTAAAAAGTGCATGTTAGCCTAGAAGAAAATTCATAGAAAAGTTCTTTTGAACTAGTACAGCATCGATACTTCAGTATAGCTTTAACTGGACAGTCTTAGCTCTAAAATGCAGTGTATTAGAAAGTAGCTGAAGATATTTGCCAACTGGAATGCACTAAGTAACTGTGGGTAAATACTTGCACTACACTTCACTAGAGGCTGCTCCTCAGTGAATCATCTGCACAAGGAGCATGTCAGGAAAGAAAACCTGCAAGCATTACAAGACCAAAGTCACTGGTGGTAGATAACATGAGGAGCATGTAAAAAATCACTTTAGTGAACATGACAGCAATTTGAAAGCTCTCCAGCAGAAACCACGAGCTATTAGTGGTCTAATAACCACCTTTTGAAAGGACTCATCTAAGTGACACTTTAAGATGCAAAAAATACCAGGACCATCTTCACCAGATGCACCATTTGTAATGAGATGCTTTTACTGGACTTAATCAGAGGAATTTTTTAGAAATTCAGGGCTTTCCCTAGAATTACAACTGTTTGAATTGTCTATCAGACTATCTCAGAAATATAGGCAAACCCAAAATAAGAGAGAACAAACCCCACCAGAATAATTGAGATATTTATTCCAGCTCATTAAACTAACAAAGCATGCCCAGCATGCCTGCGAAACCCCAGGCTATACCTCAACTAAATTAATGAACTGCAGTGTGGGCTTCACTACAGCTGCTAACAATACTGAGCCTTCTTTTTGGACCTTCTCTTGGACTTGTGTAAAACTTGGGTGCCTGATGCTGTTTTGAATCAGCAGAACCAACCAGATTATAGAAACTACGTATGAATGAATGTAAGAAACTACTGAGATAAAACCCACATTTGTGCTGCTCCTGGTAGTGCACCTCAATGCATAGTAAAAATACAATTGTTAATGCTTGTACAATAGATAAAAGTATAATTCTGTTAAAAAAATGTCTTTAAGCTTGCTCTAGAGAGTTTAATGTACTTCCAGCACAGCATGTCAGGCTTCTGCTTTGTTATGCTTTTTGAAAGAAGGTTTAGGCTAAAAGATTCCTCTCTCACACCTAGAATATTGTGATTTACTACAAAAGAATTTGAAGATGTCCATCAAATCTGCTACATACAAGTTACACTGGATTACCTGCTTATATTTACCTGCAAAACTGATGCCAAGGCCTTGTGAATCCAATCTGAAATGGCAGTTAATGCTAGAGAGAAGTTACTCCTGAATTTTAGAGAACAAAAAGATAAAGCTTCTATTAGTAGAAAACATGCTCTTAGCTAGATTTTATGCGGTAGATTCTGAACCTGATACAGAATTTAAAGAAATATTGTAATTTGATTTTGATTTGGTTACTTTAATGTAATTTCTGTGGTGGATTTGCCTTGGCTGGCTGTCAGACACTCAACCTGCTGCTCTCTTGCTGTCCTTCCTCAAAGGACAGGGAGCAAAATCCAGACAAAAAGGTCACATCATGAGATAAAGACAGAGAGATCACTTATCAGTTACCATCACTGACAAAACAGAACATGCTTAGGGAAACATTCATTTATTACCAACTGAAATTGAGCTGGATGGTAAGAAACAAAAGACAAAACCTAAAATACATTTTCCTCCCATGCCCCTTTTCCCAGGCCAAACTTCATTCCTCTATTCCTGACTCCTCTACATCCACCCATTTGAGCAGCACTGGGGGGATGGCGGGCTGTGGTCGGTCCAAAACAGCTCCTCTTGGCTGGTCCTTCCTCCTAATACGTTTCCTTCTCCGGGCCTGCAGTCCTTCAAGATAAACTTGCTCCAGCGTGGGTTCTCCACTGGCCATAGTTTCTTCAAGACATGTCCACCTGCCCCACCGGGGTCTCTCCCGGGCCGCAGGGCCAGCTCTGCCGGGGCACCCGCAGCCCCTCCTGGCTCCTCCCGCTCTCCCCCGGGGGCTGGCAGGGCTGTTTCTCCCCGTTCCCCTCAGCCCTGGCTGCCGGGCAGCGTTTTGCCCTTTCTGACCCAGGTTTCCCCGAGGCGCCCGCCCGTGGCTGAGGGGCTCAGCTGTGCCCTGCGCTGGGGCCGCTGGAGCCGCTGGGACCGGCTGGGGCCGGCGCGGGGCAGCCCGGCCCGCCCTGCCCAGGCAGCACCGGGCCACCTGCAGGTGGTACAGTTGCAAATCTGTTTTCTGTTTGCCATCTAAGTAAGAGACTGAAAAGTCATCTCAGCTGCAAGGCTTCATAGAGGCAATTACTAGAAACTGTTTTCCGCTGACTTCAAGAAAGACATTTCCTCTTCAGTCACTACAGGTTAGCTCAGCACCGCAGGCTTGCAGTCTTCTTGAACGGACGATGACAGCAGGTAAAGGGCTTCTTTTTGAGCGTGTCCCCTACTTAGCCTCCTGCATATAAATATAAGCAGGAGCTTTTTAGCTGTCAGATCTCTATCTCCTGATGGAGAACAAATACTGTTCTTTTTTCTTTGGATAGAGGTCTTTCACAGTTTGGAAATAAGCTCCTCAGAACTGAAGCTAACTTATCTTCCCCTTCTCTGCAATCGTGGTTTAAGGCTGCAATTTTATTTCAGATCACTATGTTCAGTATTAGCAATCTTGAGTACCATACAGTACCTGCATTATTATTCTCTGCATAGAAATGCAAAATAGTGTTTAAGACAGAAAGACTGCAGAGAAACACACATCCTTGAATAACAGTGTATACACAGGTTTGTTTTTAAAGTGTTATTTCATACACTCTCGGGGTACTGGAGTGTATGGGTACCAACTGTGTCCTAGTCTACATCTCTGGATACATCATTCCAAACTCTATTAATGGGTCTCTCTCAATCATTTCATGATCTGTTTCTTCTTAGCTTATGAAGCAGAACACGTATATATGATTTTCTGCCAAAGTCAAGATGCCCAATTTATTTTCCTAAGAATTCGTGCCAAGAACTCAGGAGCTCAGAATCACATAGCAAGTACAGCTCTGACAAAACTCCAGTCTCCGAATATCCATTTGTTCTTTGCAACTAACGTAGTATGCCAAAATGCTCTACAAAATTTACATCTAGTTTAGGTCTGACTGACATCTGTTTCATCACTCAGACAATTCGGAGTCATCAAAAGTAGCAAGGTGTTCTTTGGTCATCTGTCCTTTGCCAAAGAAATGCTGATTAAACTCAAATGCATATTTTATTTGCCCTCTAAATTGTGTCTTCCAGCATGATGAAGAGTAGACTGCTGCTGCAGATACCAGATTCCTATATTTTTATTATATGGGACTTTTCTGACTCATAGTTTTTGTCACTGTTGCTAACTGAAAACAAATACTGTTAGCATAAAACTGTGACCCAGGCTGGTGAAGCTGTTAATTATCTGAATATACCAAAACTGGATGAAAAATGCCTCTTATTACTAGAGAAGGCAGAAACAAAAGGTAGATTTTTTTGAGTAATATAGCAGAAACCTTACAGGAGGAATTGGTTATTTTACAATTTTAATCACTATTTCTAGACAAAAAAAAAATTTGGATAAATAATTCAAAGGAAATCCTCATGCTTTTTTTTTTATTATTTGTTTGGTTTTGGTTTTGTTTTTTAAATTGCTGAGTCCTAAGTTAATATAATTTGTGTATCCGTAACACAGAGCATTTTTTCTGTAGTTTTTGGTGGTCCCTCCTTCCTTACCCTTACAAAGTGACACAGAATATTGGTATTGTTTTAGAAGTTACAGCAGTCAACACTGCTCTGAAAGTACATTGATAAATTCCCTTTAAATTAGAAGATTGAAAGCAGAAGAAAGATATACTTAGTAGAAGTATTGATAGGGCTTTATTTTTTCTCACAGTGTTCTTTCTACAACACGGCTTGGAGTAGAAGGGTTTGCCAAAGAAGGGAGTTCCGATGAGTATCCTGAAAATGCATAGAAAAAATTTGGTATATTGTGAGTTCTTGCAAATTAAATTGTCTCCCTGCTTTTTTCACTTAATATCTTCTGTCAACAACTCATCTCTACCTCTCTTGCTCACCTGGACTTTTTGACGTATGTCAGACCAGTGGAGAACAGCTTTGTCTTTCTGTATGGTGAGTATTTGAAAGAGTAGGTGATGAGATTGAGCTTTGATACAATCAGTATGTTAAACTTTTCATTACAAAAGCATTCAAATAAATTAGATGTGGAAATGCAGAAAGGACCAGCAGAGTAGCTTGAATGCACAGATCAGATTTTCACATGCACATGAATTGCATTTTACTGTATATCTTTAAAAAAATCAACCAAACAAAAACCCCCAAACACAGCTAATACTATATTGTAAGTCTTCTGCAGTTGTCTCTGTGTCCCAGAAGATAGTAACAATTGGCTAAAATCGCTTTCTGATCCTCTTAATACTTTTTTGCCCAACAAATGCATCAGATGCTTTGAGAAATTATTTTCTATTCCTAGTCAATTTGGTATTCTTTGTATTCTGCTACTGTTAGGGCTTTAGCTTGCCTGCACCATATATGAATTTTAACAAATGCCTCCACTTTTGATTAAATCAAAATGAATGCTACAGCTTCTCTGGACCTCATGTAGTGTCATGTTGGGAAAAAAAGTACCTCCTGAATGAACAGTAGGCAAGATTTTGTGTGACTGAAATCAGTATTACATTCTCAATTGGGTTTAGATCAAACAGAAAGTTCTCTACACAACACTTCAAAAATATTTGAACATAAAAAATGAAAATTTTCCAGATATAAATAAGTAGATGTGGCTAAAACAAAACCAATGGAAATAATAAATGAAGCTTGATTTTTTTTAATTGGAAAGTATGATGAAACTACTAAAAATAAAACAATAATCAAAATGGCATTAGCAGTTGAAAAATATTATTTTAATTAAGTATTTATCTAGTCCTTATTATGGTGCATTTTGGCTTAAACCACAGACTGCTTAATGGTCAGAATGTTTAATGAATATGTAACACGTCCTCTCAATACATCTTCTTTCTGCTGTCTAAATGGGACAGCGAGGGTAGCAATTTCCAACCACATTGTATGTGTGGGAAGTTAGATATGAAAAATTTCGCTGTTTATGTCTGAAATTCTTACAGGTGTAACCAAAAGTGTGTTATGTAGCAAAGAAGACAAGAACAATGGACAGGCTAAAAGCTGGCCACAGTACCTGGAGAATTTTTCTGTGTGTTAGTGAGCAGGCAAGTAAGTAGAGGGTGATGGCTCAAGAAAATAATACTGGGATATATGTTCAGCTCAGTCCCTACAGCCACAATAGCTGGGACAATTCAAAGTATCATCAGTGTCAGGAACTGAGTTTGCATTTTGTCTTCTAGTGACTACTGGAGTAGCCTTCTTTTTGTCATAACACAAAACAAAAAATCACAAAATATTACCAGTGGTTTTGGCCACAGCTACAGTTTAGTTCCATGTTAGAACTAACTTGAAAGACACTGGTAATTAGTTTTAGTTGTCATCATATTAAAACCTATAGGCTTTTCACCATGTTATTAAAGTTTGTCTCTGAAGTCTGTGTCTCAGCCCTGAGGTACCACCAGCTCTGACTGTCCCTGCCCAGTGCCTGCAGCTTCTCCACACGCCCCGCCGCCCCCATGACCCATGACTCAGGACCCCATGTCATCCCCCTGGGGCCATCAGCCCCTGTGCCAGCAATGCCACAGCAGGGCTGGTCTTCAGCTCCCCACTGCCCTTCCCTGTAGGTCCATCTAGCTAGGCCATGCTACAGGCCTTTGTCCTGGCCTGTCTTCTACCTGTCCTGCTTTCCAGGGAAGTGACTGATGCTCAGTCTGGGGCTGCCCCTCTGCCCCTCGGGTTCCCTGTTCCTGGCTGAGGAAGTAAGTTGGGCCCTGGCTGCCAGGCCCTGCCCTGGTGAACCCAGTGAAGTCCCTGATGCTCATGACGCCAGGGAGCTGCTGTCCCCACAGTGGCCTGATGGGATTTCAGTGCCCGGCTACATGCAAATCCATTTACCATCATTTCTGCCAGCCCCCACAGAGTCTCAATATTCTGTGCTCTCATTTCAGTAATTCTTCACATCAGAGATACACCTGTGTTTTATCTCCTACCCCTGCTAAATCTTTCTCAAACTAACTGTAACATGGACCTGAAGCTTTTAAAAGCAAATGACAAGGGAATGAAAATAAATGTCTTCTTGTCAAATGAGACCCACAACACCATGTTAGTTTATCTTTCTTAAGGCAATGCATCTAATTGCTAAGCCGTCAGTAAAGCATTATTTAAGAATTGTCCTAAGTAATTAAATTAGGCTACTCCAGTCTGCTTAAAGAGGCATTAATCTTTCATAGTGACATCAAATTTGCAAACACCTTAGGGAAAACTTCTGCAGTAAATAATTTGCAAATGTAATAAACGTTTAACTTGAAAAATAATAGATGAAATAGAATACTTCAAAGCAGTTTTGGTTTCATTCTTTTTTTCTTTGATTAAAAAAAATTTAATTAGAGCTGCTTAATAATTTCATTGTTATCATTAATGCACAAAGTCTACTGTGTTGCATTTGATTGAATGGAAAAGGGACAGTTTGTATTTTTTAAAATAAAAAGTTTTTTTTTTAAATTCACATTGTAAATTTTCAAATTCTTGTCATGTCATGTTTGGTAAAGTGCATAGAAACTGTCTTGTTTTACCACTCCAACTTAAAACTGGAAGTGGAAGAAACTCAATTATGATTGTAATAATGATTATTGGCAAAAGTATATAGATAAGATATAATGCAAGCAAGACTCCTTTTTAGTTCCGTGGCTTGAGACTAGACTTAACACGACTGGTGTTGGAAGGTAATTTAACAATAAAATTCGTAATGTTTGTGTTCAGCCTGAGTTAGCTTTGCATGCAGTTTCCTCTCAGTGGGAGGCAAGTCATGGCATTAGAAAGTTAGACATCATATCTCTGCCACTCCTGTTGAAACATGGCCCAGTGCACCTAGGCTTTCCTGTATGTGAGCTTCTCCTTCAAGTAGCTAAGCTACACATTTTCTTAGGGGAATCAGTAGTAGCTGTGACTGCTCTGTCAGGTAGTGCTCATCATCTCATTGAATTAGACACTGTGAGCAAAAGCATCCAAGTGTACCAGAAACTGAAAACACAACATTGTATTGTAGAATAAGGCAAGTGGGAAATACGCACTATGGGCATTACCATGCATTGAATCGATAGTCACAACTTGCAGACTTTTGGTTTTCTGTGAACAACCTTATGGAAATGCCTTTTTGTATGCAAGTGAGCATACAATGTGAATCCATCTGTTTTGGTTTCAGTAAATGAAACACATTGTGAGACATGTTTTGTATCACTTGCAGAAGTGATGGTGTGAAAAACTAAGCCCACAAATGCCTATGTTTCTATGCAATCTGAATAGCAGATGTGTATTACAACGTCAGATAAATTTTTGGTTGATCGGGAATACTTGACATACTCTGTGACTAGCCCAGATCACATTATATCATCCTTTTAACGTATTTGCTAAGATTTCTTCTTTATAAATATCCGTGTGCAAGCAGGGAACAAGTATGGTCTTGAAATGAGAAGAGCTTTTGTGTCCAGCAAGTCTCTGAGTATGACTACAGTAGCAGTTTGGACAAGCAGGAGCAGATCTCTAGCACAAATGCTAATGCTGAGAAAGTGATGTGGATGTTGTAGCTGTCTACTACAGAGTGCAAAACATGATGCTGAGGATTTGAGTTGCACGCTACACACATTTCAAAAACTTTTTTGAGTTTTTCAAGCTTCGAACGAGTTCTAGACTGGTTCATAAGTGGCATTAAATGCACTCCTCAAACACTTTCTGGCTTAAGGCCACCTAAAATGAATTAAACATTAGTACACAGAGTTTAGTAGAAACTTTGATTCAGAAGCAGTCATGATCTGAACAGGTGTATTCATGTAGATACATTTGCAATGAGCAAGTTAGTACTACACAACTGAAAATTAGATTAACATCCCATGAAGAAAATTTCCTTTAAAATTGGGCAACAATTGAAATGAGATAATAGGTCTCCTCTTGTTGATTTTCAAGTGTATGAAAGTTCAGCATCTACTTTACAGTAATTGTTTGGGGCTGCAATACAGGTTAACAAAAACAAAGTATGGTGAATAAAAATGGTTGGATGTATCATATTGTTAGAATGGGTGAAATTATATTTTGGATGTTACAAACTTATTTGGTTGATATTAGAGAAGTCCAGAGAAATGACAAGATGCTCAAAGAAGATGGTGTGAGCCCCAGATCTAGTGACATCTTTTAATAAACAACAGGAGCTTTAAGTTCTCACTGTTTTTTTCTGTTTTAATACTGAATACTGTATGTGTGTGTGTGTGTATAGTCTATGGTGTTGGAAATTTCTGATTTTCAGAAGAAATTATTTAGCTTTGAGGAAAATGGAGTAAGCCAGCCAGTGGCTCAGCTGGTGTGCTAGAGATGTTTAAATGTATTACCATAGTTTCACACATAACTTAAAGCTAAACTGAGCTTATGGGTGAAGTGCTATTATTAGAAGATCACTCATAAAAGTGTTTCAGGACTATAGATGGGATGGGGGCCAGTTGTGCAAGGTTTCACGCAGAGTTAATAAAAAACAATAGCTCTAAACAAAAGAAGTATAAAGAAAGCCATTGTCAAAGGAAAATTCCTGGGGCACAATTTTCCACTGACAATAATGTATAGAGGATTCTGATTCAGTAGTTCATTTCCTATTGAGCAGAATTTTCCATTTCAGATGACTGTTAATCAGGCACAGAGGGAACACAATACTAGATTCCTGCAGGCCCCCTCAAACCAGGTTATTACACCTATGCTTATGAATGCAATTATTATTTTTTTTCTTTTCTGCTTCCTTCTGACAAAAACTTTATCAAAACTGATGTGTCAGAATGTTTCAGCTTCAGTATAACAGCATTTTTTCGTCCCTGACTGGCTCTGTTTATTGCATTCATGCCAATGTTAAATTTGTTGATGAAAAATCCAATTTGAACTAGCATAAGATTTTCTGAAAAGGCCTATCCAGAATTTGTATTTTAAGAGAAGCTTTGCAAGATCTAAAGCATGTAAAAAATTTACAAGAAATAGAAGTAATTCCAAGAGAACAGGACTGTACCACAAGGCAAGCCTAAGAAATATCCTGTATTAGGAACTAACTTTTGGATGCATATAGAATTTGTGGGAAGATAGTAATGAGGTTCTTTTTAGCAATCACAGAATCACAGAATAGTCATGGTTGGAAAGGACCTCTGAGATCACTAAGTCCAACCATAACAAAACAAATAAACAAACAAACAAAACCACAGCAAAAACCAAACCAAAAACTTGTAAAATGTACAATGCTTATACTTTACTGTATTCTAGGCACTTTGCTGAGCAATGGCCCTTTCGTCTGGCATAAAGGGTTCAGAGAAAGCATAAGAATCCCACAGTTGCTTTTTATATTAATTTCTAGAGTCTGTTGATTATATTAAAGTCAATAATAGAGCTTCTAGTTTTTCAGTAGAATCAAGATCTGTGTAATTTACTTTTGTATGAACTTTGCTTGAATGTAGAGTCCAATAAAGGGCCTTGCTTTTAATATATTAGGAGACATAAGAAAAATTGTTTGCCCAATTAGAAAGAACAGACAATTTTCATATAACACATTGTTTATTACTTGATGAAACAACATTTTCACTACCATAATAATGAATTTTGTACAATATTATTATCATAAGCCTAATAATTCAAGGTAGAGAAAAGCCATTTTATGCAGCATGAGTTCCACATGGTCTTGCACTAACACAAAATACAATTATATATCTCAGATGAGGATTTGATAATTGTGACAGACAGACAATGGCCTGGTAATAAATTCCTATTTCGTAAGCAAAGTGCATAAGGAAATTTTCTTTTACCTGAAAAAAATATGCAACCAAAACCAAACAAAAACAAACAAACCAACAAACCCCAAACCAAACCAAACAAAAAAACCCCAAAACTCACAAAAAGACCCCAAAACACAAACAAGCCCAGTCAGATGTTTTAACTTCAAGAGCAATGAGTGGACAGGCTCATAATGAATTAATGGTTTATAAGTTAGTTTCCCTGAGAACAACTCAGCTGTTCAACAGTCTTTCCTAACATACTGAGATCTAATTATCAGGCTGATTAGTTGTGGAGGGTTTTGAGTTTCTTCTTTTGCCTTCATCTGTCTTCTTTCTCAAGAAAAAAAACAAACAGTAAAGGAATTTATGTCTATATCTTTGTTCAAATGTCACTTCAGCTCTGTAGCTGATCTACACATGTGCTGTCTAACATAATTTGGTTTATGGACAATGTAGGTGTAGTTGCTTTAGGCACATTTTTTTGGTAAAATTCTTTCTTCCTCCCTAATCTTACAGA
Source organism: Apus apus (assembly GCF_020740795.1). Classification (NCBI taxonomy): domain Eukaryota; kingdom Metazoa; phylum Chordata; class Aves; order Apodiformes; family Apodidae; genus Apus; species Apus apus. The sequence continues at coordinate 74,611,009 of NC_067283.1, forward strand.
ATATAACAGCTGTATCAAACAGTTCATTTCTAAGGAGAAAGAATCACTGGAAAAAAGGCCAAAGGATTTAATGATATATCAATCTATTAGCTTTAGAATATGGTTCCCTTAGGTTAGAGTTCAGATCCTTTGAGATTTTGAGTTACTGCTACCACCAAAAAGTAAATTATTACAGTATCGCCTGAACTGCAATGCTATTAAACCTTTTTGACAAGGCATCTGAGGGATATCATAATACTGTTGCTGAGGGCAAGAGTCTCTTTTTCTGCCCTTATTAATACCTGTCTTGCAAGAGTCTTGGCATGTGTCAAACATTGTTACCTGGAAGAGCCTGTAGCAAAACCAACACTGAGCATGCTCAGATTTCATTGTGATTTCAAGTGCTGCTACCATCAGCCAACCTTCTCTTTGCATGTTACTCTTCTGAGATCCATAGGAGCTGTGTTCTGGCATTTTCCTGAGAGGCAGGAGCAGCCCAGGCTTTGTGGGGCTAACATGCAGTCTGCGTCCAATTATTTCCCCTCCCCAGCACAGAGGCAAAGGAAGTGTATCATTGCTGCTCACAATGACAAAGTAAACTGGAGATGAGAAAACTAAGCTGAAATGGACTATGCAGAACAAGGCACAGTACTAGTATTGCACCTAATAATTAGTGTCATGGACATTTAAATGTACAGTGTTATAGTGGCGTAAGTATATGAGCTATTACTGGTACCAAGATGAGATATACCTTTGAAACTGTTAATTTAATCACTTGGGCTTCTGTTTTATTTGCTCTAGTTCAATTATTTGCTTTTTTAATAGTTAGATCTTCAGCGGCACTACTTGCAATGAGCTCACAAAATCCTGTCTTTCTGACAATTAGACTACCATTGTGGTTGCTTACAATAAGGGACAATGAATTTACAAGAAGTAGAGGCAGCTTAATGAGCATACCACTACTATATCCCTGTCATAGATACATTTTAATCCTCATTCTTGCATGTAGCAAGATATTTGTGCTAGTAACTGGATAATATCCTTTTTGGGACACCATGCATTCTTGCAATCTTGAAATTGCCTCTTTTTCTCTGCTATTCCGTTCAATCTACAGGTGAGCTATGCAAGAAATTTTTCCATTAGTTCTCAACCTCACATAACCATACATGGCTAGACCTAGCACCATGATCCTATATCTTGTATCTGGGCAACTGCCTCTTAACTTTTAAAAATCCTTGTATTTTGTTGTACAGCTGGTAAATCAACAATAACAAAAAAATAAAAGAATCCTTCTTCCCCAGAAAAACAACCTTCCAACAGCTGAGAAAATGCCAATAGTCTGATGTGTAAATTTTTTTAATTTTTTTTTCTCTTTCAAATTTATTACAGGTTTTTCATTTTGTTGCTCAAATCGGACACATAGATAATTATAGCTCTTAGTAGCTCATTAAACAGCTCGGCCTTTAAATCAAAACATGTAAATAATGAGTTGATCTAATTTTATTTCCCTGAATTGCTTTTTTTTCCCTCTTGTAATGAATGATTCTCTTTTTTAATTCAGAAATTAGTTCCTGGGCTAATCCAAGAGGTAGATCTTTTATGATTGCTTATGTTTATGCACTTTTTTTAGATTTGTCATAGATCATTTTTTATGGTATCTTAATTCTTGATTCCACTGTAAGCTTTACAGAACTGAAATTCCCAAGGAATTTTAAGCTCATTTCTGAAATTTCTCAAAATTTCTTCTCTTCGTGAAATATGAACATATTCTTTGATATTTATTAGTGAGATGAGTGAAAAGATGGAGGCATGACTCAGCAGCCCTGCGTGTTTAGATGTATCAGAGTGTTGTGGTAGAAATATTTAGAGTTTATGTGTTCTTACTGAGGTTACCACAAATCTAGGCCATAGTTGGGTAAATCTTCATAGAATCATAGAATGCCAGGTTGGAAGGGACCTCAAGGATCCTCAAGGATCATCTGGTCCAACCTACCTAGGTACTACTATAGTTTACACAAGATGGCCTAGCATCCTGTCAAGCTTAAAACTGTCCAATGAGGGGAATCTACCGCTTTTCTTGGGACACTATTCCAATGTTCCAAATCTGACTGTCATCATGGTGAAAAATTTACCTCTTGTGCCCAATTGGAATGTCCCCAAGAGAAACTTGTGCCCATTCCCCCCTTGTCTTTTCCATGTGACTCCTTGTAAATAGGGAGTCTCCATCTTCTTCGTGGCCACCCTTTAAAGTACTGGAACATGGTAATGAAGTGTCCCCATAGCCTTCATTTTTCAAGGATGAATAAACCCATTTTTTTCAGCCTCTCCTCATATGGCAGGTCATCCTTGTAGCCTTTCTCTGAACCCTCTCCAACATGTCTGGATCCTTTTTGCATAAATAGTTATTCATTATGTCTACTTCTGTAAGATGAAATAAAGGCAAAAAGGAAGAGCTGTGTTCTATGCCATGTTTTCCTTAAAAACAATACAGCTGTTTCACATGAAAAGTACATAGTGCTACCCAGGTAATCTGACTTCTGTGTAGAAAGGACAGTGCTTATAAATGTGATATGTGACAATGCTTATAAATGTGATAGAAGTAAGATTTTCTTGGGGGGGGGGAAGAAAAAAAAAAAAAGGAAAAAAAAAAAAGGAGATAGAGATACAGAAGGAGAGAAAGACTGTTTTGACCAGAACCTGACATCCCATCTAAGTATGAGAAAATCTTTGAGCAGAATTGTTTGCACCTATTAGAAGGAGAGAGTGAGGAATTTTAAAAATGAGAGAACCATTTGTTCCTCTGTCAGGACTAGCAAATAAATATTTCTCTTATATTAGGCTGACCTTTATAAATGTCGACTTTTAATGTAGTTCTTAATTTGGTTATAGTCACTAAACTGAGAATTAAACATTAATAAAAAAAATCAACCACCAGAGGAAATTACTATCTTTGAAATCTTTTATAGACATGAAAAAGCAAGGGGGGAAATGTCTATTCTTCCACAGCTGGTATAGGAAAGATTTTATATTTAACACAGTACTTGTCTTTGTATAGTCACTTCTACTAATTTTCCAGGATAGAGAGATAAAATAATTGCTACAAAAAGAACAGTGAGGTGAGAGCAGGGCAAGACAGGTGGGAGAACTTGTTTGAGATGTGGATAACTTTACTTAGAGAAGTGAAGGAGAGGGAGAAGAGAAGGGTTGGAGAGTTTAAAATTCAAAGTCTCTTAAAATTCAATGGACTTGTAAATACTTGTGCAACTTGAAGTCTTGTAAAGAAAGTTGCTTATTTCTGATGAGGTCCAAAATGACTAAAAGGAAGGAGGACCTTCAGAGAATAGTCTGCTCAGAATCAAATGCAGCCTGGTAAATTAATGTATTGAGATAGTGGCTGAAAATCATGCCTAAAGAAATGTAACTATTACTCCAACTTTCCTTTCTTTCTACTCTTTGTTATGTTCTTTATTGTCATTTTCTGCCTGGACATAGTCCGGTAGGTGGACCTGATTGAAGAGAGGGTTTGGACAAGATGGCCTCCAGAGATCCCTTCCAACCTCATCTGTTCTGCAATTCTGTGATTTAATCTCATGTCCAATAATATTTGCCCATGATCCCCATTTGTCACCAGAACTCTCCTAGCATTCAGTGGGTTCAGGTGATGATTAGGTTGTGGTACTCAAAGACATTTTTTGTTTTACTTTTCCCTTCCAGAGGTGGCTGTTTTCTTCTCTGGCTTAGGTTCTGGAGTTTTCTGCCTCTGTTTGCTATTTGTTTGCCCCTCTCAGTAAGACAAATTGCCTTATGTAATAAATAAGAAAGTGTCAGCCAGCCTAAATACAGTTCACTGAAATGGGTCTTTAGCTTTTTTGGTTGGTTTGGTTGATTGTTGTTCCAGAGATTTGATATTCACTGCTACCTAGCTTTTGTATCTCTTAACTATAGAGACGAGAGCAGGAGTCTTGGCAGCTGTGCTTGCTGAAATCAGCTATATATGGGAATGTGGAGCTGAAAGAGAGATTGGTTGGTTTGTGAAGAGGTAGGTTTCAGTAGGCCTTTTTGTCCTAATACTAAGAACAAACAGGCCATGACCTTTCTCTGATTTAACAGAGGATAAATTTGCTGCTTTCCTATCAGGAACACTTCAAACCTGAACCTGATTGAGCCTCACAACATTAATTAATTTTAATGGGAGTTAACTCCTATAAACTCATCCTAGCTCTTTGGGGTTAAATTTTATCTTCAATTACACCCATACAGTGTCACTGTCAAGTTCCTAATATATTGTTGAGTGGAAAGAATTGTGTATCCAGGACCAGATTTCGGTTTAAAGACCAACTGTAACTGATAAGGCTCCTTAAGTGCAAGTGAAGGAAGCACTGTAAAGGAAAAATGACATTACTGTGTAAGATCTTTAATTTACTGACAAAGGTAAATTTGCTTAACTGAAAACAGAGACCCAAGTTAAAGTATTTATAAGATATTGCTGTTCAGGAAAAAAAAAACACAAACAAAAACCAAACAAACAAACAAACAAAAAACCAACCAAACAAAAAAAACATACTCTGTTCTTTATTTTCTGAACAAAAGCAGAGGGATCATTTTCCACAGTGAAAAAAGTAAAAACCTGCCTATGCCATCACTGTAATGATGTTGCTGTGACTTAGATTTAATTCAGACACTTTCTAGAGATCACGCAGAACTTATTTTATCTTAAATGTCTACCCTTTCCTGTATGCTTAAGGAAAACAGATTAATGTATAAAAGGGTAACATCAAGAAGGAAAGTTTTGGTTTGAATTCAAATAAATGTCAGCATGTCATATTCAGTAGCACTGTTGAAGGACTGCTTTGTTGTGTAATTAAAATGGCTTGTTAAGAAGAAATCTTTACAGAGATATTGAAATATTAGCTGGGATTTAGGCATGTTTATAAACTGATCTCTTGATACTTTCTCCAAGTTATTTCCACCAGCTACTGTATTCATTCCTACAAATTTCATTCAGATTACTAAAATCAGTATCTTCACAGAAACATGAATCAACCTAGCCTAAATAAAACCGTGTTTACTTATGCCAGTTTCAAAATTGGTTATTTACCTGGCACTTCATAAATAGCATCAATTTGAAAGCAGCACAGCTTTTCAAGCCTTTGGAATACTAGAAAATTAGTAAGATTCTCTGGAATAATTCAAAGTGTTGCCCCTAAATCTATCTGTAACTAATGCATGTTTAACTAGGAGGAAAAATGGAAGAAACTCCTAAATCTGTCTGGCACAGTAAAGCATACTTATTTGCTCAGTTTCTGTGAGGAAGTGCACATACAGACTTCACTCACAGGAAGAAATAAATCTGGCAAAAGGCAGAACAGACCAAAATGTGTCAGGGCTATTTTGAGTTGTATACAGGATTATGGTGAGGTCTTGGATGGAGCCTGTGAATGTCACAGGAAATCTCAAATATAAAAAGTCATAATCAGTGTCACAAGCGTGGATACATGTATCTAATATACAGATAGGAAATATAGACCTTACAATATCTAAGAAAAGGCATATTAACAAAACCAGGTTATTTTTTTCACTAGATTATTTGTTGGCTACCCACCATTGTTTCTACTTTCTCTGGCTGTATTCTGTTATCATACCCATGCCTTAATATGTGACTTTATCTGTTCTTGCAGAAGAAAATCCCTTCACTTAGGTATGAACATGACCACACTAGCTTTGTGAAAAATAACTTTTGCAATATTTTTTTCTGGCACTGAATGTTGGGTAGGATACTGAGCACACTATGGAAGGGCTACAATGCTTGAGACCATGTGACTCTTAGATGTTAGCAGAAAAATTAAGAAATATATGTAATTAATTTTCAGCTTCTTAAACAAATGCCCTAGTTCATCAGAAAAGACATGTAAGGTTTGCACCTTAATTTGTGCTATGCTGCTTAGAGATATTGTAAGATGTGTCAAGAAAGAAAGTCCTTGAATTTCTTCTGCTTCAGTTGCAAGTCTATTAATAGAATGGGCAGAGAATTGTAATGCTTCATTGCTTTTGGCTGATGGAAGGAAATACAAGGACCTTCCTGCTTTCAAAGTGGCTTTGAAATAGTATTACCAGCAAGAAGGCATCAGAGGAGTTCAGCAGTGTAAAGGAAAAATTGTATTTAAAAAAAAATAGAAAAATGCAATTTTCTCCTTACTTTTACTTTATCAGCAGGAAACAGATAACTGGCTTTGTCATTTCCCTCCTCATCTTCTGCAGCTTTAAATGAATAGAGTAATAAAGATATACTAATAAAGATAACATGTAATAGTAAAAACTTTCTGGTAATCATCTGATTAAAGTGGACACTGCATGACCCTGCAGAATAATAATGATCAATTACTAGCCTAGTGACTAGCAATAAGCAGCTGTTTATATGATTACAGAAAGCTTCACAAATTTCATAGCAGCTGAATCTGCAGTCTATCTGAAATGTTTGGCTTGACCTTGTGTGAGATATTATGCAGTGCCATTCCTGTGGGCTGCTAAGGTCCTGCAGTTTTCCATTAAACTAAATGAGAAAGTCTTGGCCATCACAATTTGCACCATTGGGTCCATTATCTTTTGCCCTACAGGTGATTTGCTATGTGCTTTATTGCAGAAGACAGAATAGTTGACAGGGTCTTTTCCTGCAGACAGCAATGTCAAAGCTTATCCATGTATGGGTACAATAATACATTCCCAGTTATACGGTAGAAAATGTTGCATGAATTACATTGATTTTTTTAGGAAGTACATAATATTTAAGAACAACTCTGAAGAGGAGTTAGAATTATTTTGATGATGAAAAAAAGCAGAAAAATGCATACAGAGATTTTTAGTTGCTTTAACACAATGTCTTTGACCCTAAAGTTATAACTAGTCACAAAGTCAAAATACTCTGGCATGTGCTTGCAGACTAAAATAGTCATGTAGGTGTAGCCAATACATTAAAATGGCTGCAACTGTGCAGAATTCCTCAGAACAGTTCTAAACAGCATTTCAACTGGTATATATGATTTATTTTCTTCTGACAGGTACTAAGCATCTCAGTATTCACTGATAAACTGTTACCCTCTGAAAAACTGTAATTTGACTAACCTCATATAATTCTCTGACACAACTCTGTGCATTTGTGTAGCAGCGGCAGATCTGAGACCAGGCAAGGTGAAGAATGTCTGCTACTTCATTGCAATAGCCAGCAGGGGAAGCTGCTGCATTGCTTTTTAGTGTAATTCACAAATATAAGTGCTGGTTATTTTTAAATCCGTAGATGAAAAGGTGAAGTTACCTTAAAATGGGAGACAGAATTTGTATGTTTGCATGAAGGAGTTTTTATCAGACTGAGCTTGGGATGACTAAACCACTCAAAAGTGACAAAGCAGGGAATGAGTGGTGTGTGATGGAAAAGGTGCTATTTAGTGTCTAAATTTAGTATGTCCCATAAATTAACTTAGACTACTAAATGAAAGAGACATTAAAAGCTGTCTTAACACACGTTCAGTGATTTAAGCAATTATTAGAGGACTGTAGTCCTTGCTTCATGTGTTTCTGTAGAAGAGCTTGTGGACTGGAGCAAGCCCAGGTTTTGTTTACAGCCTCATCAGAAGTGCCAGAAAGTTAATTTGGGCCACATTCAAAATATTTTTCTGAAGCATAGGCCCGTGTTCTTTACAAAATTTGGCTTTTAATCCATCTGATATTCAGTCTTTCATCTTTAAGCAACACTACAATGGTTTGTTCTTCCCAACTTTTTTCTCACATTAAAAAAAGATCTGACCAAAAAGCTATAGTCCTCCAACTGGTCTGAAATAAACCCAACTTTTTAGCACATACTTTCACTTTTTCCTTAAAGCATTATTGGTACCAAGTAAGAATTCCAAATTACAAGGAGAAATAACATTATTTTAGAAGGCCTGGCATGTTTACCAAATACTTCAGCTGAATTTGAACTAATTGTGTATATGATCCTAAAACCAATACTTTAACTATTAGCACATCTTTTCTTCTCAGTTTTTACCAAGGCAGGATTTGCATGAGTGTTATCACACTGGTAAACTTGCAATATTCCCTTCATGCCTTATTAATAATAGATGTGTCAGATAGTACTGTAGAAAAGAGGTTTTAATTGGACATGTATAGAAGCTCTACAATTTTAGAAAGGCCACTGTCAGTTCTAGTTACGAACCTCGCCTTGAGGTTGTTTTAATGATCCATGTAGAAAGTTTTCTCATGAAATCTTACACTTTTGGTTTTGTCCTAACTAATCGTATAGTCATAGTTCTAATTTGATTCTAACTCTAACTTTTCTGCTGGCATAAAAGTCCCTCAGGAGGAACCTGCAAGATTGCTAGATTCTGAAATTTATTTCATCTGTAGGAAATTTACTAGTTTAAGACTAACTCTTTCCTGTCTTCAAACAAATGGATTTTGCTTTCTGAATGGAATATTGTTTTGAAGTTGCTTATAAATGTATAGAGGGCATTTCCTTGTCATTCTCTCCAAACTAATGCATTTGTATAGCAAGTAACAAAAGGAACAGTAAAGGGAAATTCCTACCCTATATGCAATTATTTTTGTTACAATTATTTTTGTCCCTTATAAGAATAAAAATTATTTGTAATAATCTTTTATCTTCAAGGAAATTTAACTCTACATTAGAAATCAATTCAACATATGTTTCAAATCTAGTAAAGACTGCATACTTATGTTTCCAGAGGAGTCAAGGCACCCACAATTAATGTAGAAAGCTTAACATTTGTTTGTTGGGGAAAGCTTTACCAAAAAGACTAATAAACACATTCACAAACATTCCACTGGTACACCTGAGAGAGTCTACTAGGCACAATTCATTGCATTTGTTACTTTCTAAGCTGTTTTGCATTCTACAACAAAAATTGGTATACCTTTCCTATCTACCACATTATAAAACTTGTAGTTTCATGTCTTCCTTCCAGTATTCATCAACTTTCTATCACCTGTCTAACGAACTATCTGTCCAACACTTCCAACACACATATGACGTGCCAACTCACTATCTTGGACGGTTTCAGGAAAACAACCAAAAATATTGCTTTCAATTTACTTCTTTTTTAACTTCCAAGACAAACCATATTTTATTTAAAACTATCATTTGCACTCCAGAGTCAATTACTTATATTCATCTCATATTGCTTACAGGAATATATTAGCCTTTCTTATTTTATCCCAGCATTCATCTGTTTCCTCCATGTGCTTCTTGCTACATCTTGTATAACACACTAAAAGTGACATATTTCCAGCATGTAAGAATGTTGAAGTACTCACATACCTGTTAAACTTAGGGGGGGGGGGGGCAGGGGGAAAAAGAAAGAAGAAAAAAAAAAAGATATTTCACATACCCTTACACAATTCTTATTTTGTTAAATTAAATTTTTAAATGTTTTACTTTTGCTCTGAGTTTTGAAGCCACTATCTGCTTTAGAGGAATACTGAAGGGGGTTTCTAAAACATCATGTGTGTAGTCAAGTTAGGTTAAATATGCATCCCTTCTTCACATTCTGCAGCAGTTCTCTTCCTAACTTCTGAATGTTTTGACAAGAAGATTTTATTAGAAGAAATTTTTAGACTTCTTTAAATAAGTGATGAATGGTTCCATTTACAGAGCAAATGTCTAGCCAAAGACTGAAAGCTTTAACCAATAAGTTTTCATTTGGAGCAGGAAGACCTAATATCTCACAAGGAGGAAAAAAGTTTTATTTCAGAAAAAATAGTGCTCACAAATCAACTCTTTCTGCCAAGTCTGAGCATTTTGTACCTGTAAGTTTCTTTAAAGACCCTCAGAATCTCACAATTTGACTAATATAATTGATCCCAGCTATGCCTCTTGAATTAGTTCCTGTAGTCTTAATTTGGATGAATCATATGACTGCAAGCAGGACTCTGCACCCAGAGTCAGTAAATACCAGATGGTAAAATAGCCAAAATACATTTGTAAACAACTCCCTAAGGTAAATCTCTGCATCAACAGCTGGAAGAGGGTATTCAATATGGTTAGTGTCTTTTTCTGTATGTATACCAACTGTTACTGAATACTGGTAAGAACCTTGATGCTTATGATGAGGCTTTATATATATTTTTTCAGTTTTTCAGATGTGGCAGATGTTGGCTGAAAACAATTAAGCAAAAAGCGAGTAGATTAAAAACTTCTTCAATAAATTATAATATAATTTAAATGAGAAAATTTACATTAGACAGTTTCTCAGCATAATTATGAAACAATTATCTAATAATGAAGCTTCCAAGCTTTTTCTAACAGATGGTCAGAAGCTGAAATATATTGGATCATAGATAATCAGCAAATATAATATACAAGAAAAGTGCATCAATCCATCATCCTGCTATAAACCACTGTACTAGCGTACTTGCCATAACACCAACATGAGAGGAACATTTCAGGGTCTCTAATCTAATACAGAGGTGATAGAGGGATTCAGAGATAGCATTTCAGAAAACTGTCTAAACTTGTAGCTTTACAGCAGCTACACTTTAGACTTGCCATACTTAGTTATGTCACCTTATTAACAGTCTTAAGGCAACTTCAGGACACATGTTTCACATCTGATTACTGTAGGAATACAAATTACTTGCTGTGTGTTGTCATTCTAGACAATGATAGCTGCTTCTTGCTTTATTTTTATTTTTTTTTAATATTAACTCATGCATAAAATAGTAAATAAAAGTAAGACTGTGTATTATGTATTAGCTAAATAATATATATATTATATAGAATCTATAACAAAGTAATTTTCAGAGTCAACTACTGATCACCTAATACAAATGAGGAGTTCTTGTACATTCAGTAGTTCTCATAAATGAACAGGACATTGCAGACATGTTTATCTAGAATAGTTACAAATAGTAACTACCTATACTTAAGAATACCTGAGGCAACTTCTGTTTCATTTTATAGTCCAAGTCTGTACCAAGCTGAAGTTAATGTGGTAACGAGATTCTTTTACCTTCTGTATGCTGGCATCTTAATTTGAAATAGTTTATACTTGTTATGACTAACAAGAAGTTTAAATTTTCATTTCTGATTCTGCACTGATAGTAGTAGTGTGAGAGTGAAGACAGCAATACATTACAACTTAATAGTAACTCTTATGCTGAATCATGCTGAGAATCATGGAAGGTAGAAACTAATATGAACAAAGATACAATCCAAAATTAAAATGAAAATATTTTAATTCAGTATGGGTGGCATTCCTGAAGAAGGTTAAAAGTACCTTTGTTTTAACTTGATCTTTATGCTTTTGTGATTTAAAAATTATTAGGTTTTCCCAGGTCAGCTATACAATTTAAGTATCTACACAGTGTCATCTAGAAAACCTTACATAAGTGAGCTGACTTGATGTGGCTGGGAGATATGCCATATATTTCAATGGCAGTTTCTGATGCAGAACTGAAGCAATCACAACTTTTACAGACAAATTTTAAAACATTTAAAACCAACCTTAGAAATTCAGTCAAGGTTATAGTTTCAGCACCAAGCCATTAAATATTACAAAAGATCCAGTCAAAATACTCTTGGCCTTACTGTGACAGAATTGTATCTGGTTTTATTATGGAATCTTCATGAGCAATGGGGACTAATTCCACCTGTGAATAAAGTGGAAAGGGTGCATACAGGATGACATAACAGTCTATGTAAGTCAAGCCTAAGTAAAGATGATCTACCATTTTCTAAAGTTTACTTTAATGTAAAACACAGTCAAAAACCTCAGCATGATATTTGATGCATCTCCTGCATATATCAATAAACCTTCAAGCCTCCACTTGAGGATCCTCAAATCAGAAGTCAGAAAAATCCATTACTGAGAGAGCAGGGGTTGTCACCGCAGAAGAGAAGGCTCTGGGGAGACTTTATAGTGATCTTTTAGTACCTGAAGGGGCCTACAGGAGAGCTAGGGAGGGACTTTTTACAGGGGCATGTGGTGATAGGATGAGGGGAAACAGTTTTAAGCTGAAACAGGGTAGATTTAGATTGTATGTTAGGAAGAAATTCTTTAGTGTGAGGGTGGTAAGAGACAGGTTGCCCTGTTGTGGATGTCCCATTCCTGGAAGTGTTCAAGGCCAGGTTGGATGGGGCTTTGAGCAACCTGGTGTAGTGGAAGGTGTCCCTGCCCATGCAGGGGATGGTGGAACTAGATGACCTTTAAAGGCTCCTTCCAACCCAAACCATTCAAGAATTTTCTGATTCCTTAGCAGTAAGAGTAGCGCCGACTTAGTATGGTGAACATGTAGTAGCATCTCTGTATTCAGAAAATACTGGGGCTGGATCCCCCTGAAAAGGACAGCAGGGAAAGAGATAAGCAATCTGACTGAAATGTATCTGGATAGCAGTGCTAGTAACTAGTATCTTCTATTAAAGATCTGCACATAAGAAGTATAAATAGATCAGGACTAAAATGCAATGTTCAGACATGGTATGATATAAGATAAAAATAATGAATAGTTCATTAAACTATTTATTATGAACAAAATGTTAACAGTAATTGAATTGTGATATTTACTATAATATTGTAATATTTATGCAATAGAAAATTACACACATCAAAACCTGTCATTTGCTGATGGGAATGTAAGTAGTTTTGTGCCTTCTGAATTATTCAAATTACACTTATTTCTTGTATGGTATTGTCATCGTTTCTAGCAAGCATTACATCATTGTATTTGTAGGCTTTTTTACAATATATAAGGTCTATAAAAACAGATTCAGAAGTCACACTTCTTAATATATTTTTCCATGTATATGTAATAATCACTTAATATGACACATAGGTGAGTGTCACAACCATAATGATACAGAATTATCTTTATCTTTCCAGTAGCATGAATTTTGCCTGTCTTCTTAATGTTGGCTTAGAAAAGAATGAATAATGTACTTCTGTTGTGTCAGGTTTATCAGCTTCATGAGCTTCCTTTCATCTCTTCAGAAGGCAGACATGGTATACAGAGAGTGCAGCTCTTCCATCTAAATCCTCAGGCATGAAAGTGCCTCTGAGTGCCTTTGAGGTTTGTCACTGCATTCGTATAAGAGCACTACCATCTACATAGCTGCAGGATTCTTCACAGTTACTACCTTACTTGGCTGATACAGTTGAGAAATACATTCCTGCTTTTCCATACACCTGACAGTTTTAAACATGCTGGTAAAGCACTACTGAAGGATCTCTATTGTATATTCTTACGTATGTCACCACTTCAGGTTAATCTGAGCATTGGAGCTCTTCTTTTCTCACTCAAGACCTCACAAATAAGCTAGCTTTTGGCACAGCACTCCTTGCAGCCCACAACTTTGCAGCAGCTCTGACAGCTCCTGTTCTAAGCACCCTGCACTGCATCTCATTCAGCTGCCAGTCACTTTTCTCTTCTGTAATCTGTCAGCATAAAGCGATCCTAAGCACAGGTTAGCCATGACCAGTCCTCGGCCTGATCAGCTTCTTCACAGTCAAAAATCTATTTGATTCATGTAGGGATCTTGAGCAGAGACTTAATCCAGGCTGGGGTAAAGTCTTTCTACTAGTCATGTAAAATTTTCAAGAGGTGTCCTCCTACAGCCATGTGTCAAGGAAAAATCCTGTTGGCAGCCAGTTTGGGAGAGGTGGGTAGAATCCAGATTCGTATTTTTATGCATTTTCATCCTCAAAAAGCGACAGAGGCAGGAAGAAACACAGATGAGAAGATTTCAGGAGAGGAAATGTTGATCCCTTGCCCCTACCACAGGCACACCTGGAGGTGGTACAGTGTGTTCAGAGCATCAGCGAACCAACATCCCCACAGGAGCAGGAAGAGGCAGAGGAACTGATTGAGGAGGAGTCACACACAATGCCTCAGGAGGGTGTGGGATCCCCCAGCCTTTTCTGGAGTGCTGGTGCCAGTGCCCACATGGAGGCCTACACTCCTGTAGGCTGCTTGCAGCAGGGGTTCCCTGGTTCCCACAACTGGTAAGCACCTCCTTGACTGCCAGGACTTGTTTGCAGTGCCCAGAGGGAGGGTGTCAAGGCAGCTCAAGGTCCGTGTGAGAATTGGCCACTGGGGGATGGGCCTAGAACAGCACTAGTGTCTGGGAAGCACCAAGCCCTTCATGACCCCTGGCCTCCCTGTTTCCCTCCTCACCCTGAGGGCCTCCAGTGTTGATACTGCCACCACAGCGTGCTAGGAAACCTTCTGCCCTGAGAGTGAGACCCAAGCAAAGGGATGGGAGCACTCGGGAATGGCTGAAGTGGCTTCAATTAGAGAACCAATCCATAAGAAGATGGGTATATTTGCCAACAAGCTTTTACATAAACAGAGACATCCTCACCTGAGGTGATCTAGCCTAGCTTCTAGTGTGTCAATGGAAGGAAGTGTCCTGGGTTGTGTGAAATACTGATGATTGGATTCTGCTTCAATAACACCGTGTAAAGGGGAATGCTAGAAAGGAACCTTACAAGGGCAGGGTAGGTTACATTTTAACAGGGACCTGAGAAGATACAGTGTTTCACTAGTATCAGCTTATGTAAACTAAATTCAACTGCTTGGTGGTCCTACCCATCGTTCGATTTTTAAGCAGTGACAGCACTTAAATCCTCTTAAGTGCTGAGAGTCTGTGGTTGGCCTTTTGGAGGCTTTGGCATCTGAGGAGTGAGCATCACAATTGCTTATATCCTTCAGCTGCACGGTGTCGCTCTTCTATTGATTTATATGCATTCAGCTGGGGCATCACGATGGAGGTGAAAAGATGCAGGGGTAAAACATAACTTAGTTTCCAATTTCCAGATGTCATTGCACTAGTATGTTCAAATCTATCAAATAAAAAAATTGAAAGCTTTAGAGATTACCTACTAAATGGCAACAGTGGCAAAAAAATTGTGCTGCTGGTTTGTGTTTCTTACATAAGTTATGGTAAGTTCAGAGGCTTTCTTTAGCCTTAGTTTCTTTTATTCCTCTTCCTTGTACATCATTACTCCCATAAGAATGGTTAATATAGTACAGGTGATTTAATGCTATTACTTCTTAACTGAGGAAAAAAATAGCTCTGTAGCTAGGAAAATTAATTGAGTGGCAGGAGCTGCTGCTGTGTGAGAGGAAATCTGGAGGAAAGAGGATGAATATGATGGGTTAAGTGCTGCAGATGCAAGCCTGATATACCTATTTGAGAGGAGTAGGGGAGAGATATGTCTGTATGTAGCAATGTTGACAGTTTGTATGAACTCGTAGAATAATATCTGAGGAATGTCAAAGAAAGAATAGCATTTAAATTGCAGAATAAATTGCATATTCAGGTACATAATCATTTGTGCATGGAAGAACAAGTGTTAAGTGTTCAGTTAACACTGAAGAAGGTACTTATGTTTCTTGCTGCAAGGCATATGGAAAAAGGCTCTTTGTTCCAGAAACAGTAACTTCTCCAGGCCAAGTGATATTGTGAAACTATTGCAAAACATAAAATACCTTCCTCTGTACATCTATGGAGAGATCAAGTATATGTAGCTGCACCTTACTGTGCTTTACCTGATAATCTTAAAAATGTAACATGCATTCTCATTATTTTTAAGTGTTGTTTTTGTTTTTAAACAACAATTCTCAATTTTGTATAGAACATTTATTTGAATTGAAATTTCAAAATATTCTGTTTTGTGATAGTTTAAGTGCTTCAGGTTGCCTTTTGTACTATGCTGCTGAAAGCACGTTTATGTAGCTCAAAGATCAAGTCAGTACTTTAATAAAAGCATATTTCATATTAATGAAAAATATCAGTAATACAAATACAGGTAAGTCAGAATACAATACTTAGATACTTTCAATTAAAAAAAAATAAAATTTTGCCCCTTGCTTCCACAAAAGTTTTCAATGGTGTGGAAATCACATTATTTCCACAAAATAGTACCTTGCAGACATTTCTTTGCACTTGGAAATTTTGATCCTTCAAGAACAGATAGTTACTTGTAATCCTTTTTAATAATATGCAATATGAAGTTGTGCAAAAGTCTTAAACTTCTTATAAGAATGATCTCAAGAATCTGCATTCATTAAAAAATAGCCCTTTGTGATACACACATATTGACATTGTATGCAGAAAAATCAGAAAGTTCTCTTTTTCTCTCAGTCAAAATGCTTCTTTGAACTACTCTAGATACTAATATCTTTATATTCATCCTTAAATAACTGTGACTATAAAATCCATAGCCTAGACCTCTACCTAATTATCAGAAGATAGTAAGGGGCACTTCAACAGCAGCCATGTATCTAATCTTAGCAGTTAAGAAATCTCTTCCTGATGTTTTTCAATTAAAAAAAAAAAAAAAAAAAAGGCATTCAGGTATTTATTTTGTTTAATCTAAAGCTTTAAAAACAGGGATACTGAAATATTAAAATTTCTGTTAAATATTTAAATACATCCCACTGAGTTGAGAAGTAGATACGCAAAACACATCAAAAGTGTAGTTAAAAAACTAAAAAATAACTCAAAATGTAATTAATTGAATTGCTTCACAATACAATTTTATTTTGTTTCTTACGTTTTTTCTTTTTTTATGGATCTTTGCTTGAAGCAAGCAGGAACTGTAATTAGCTAATTAAGATTCTAAGGCTCAAATATAATTGACCTTTTCTTTTTTGCAATATTGGTCTGCAAGCATAAAAAAAGTTGTCTTCTCCTCATCTACTTGGAGCTCTCAGGGCGTGACTTCTAATTGCATTCTCAGAAATCATCATCCCTAGTAATTTGGATATAGGGCACATACCATTATTTCCTCCTTCTGTGGGATTTGCTGAGCTAGAAAGCCAAAAGACACAGAACTGGCAACGCCCATGAATAAATACTAATTGCATAGGGACACATCTTTTTATTTATTCTCTGTACTGGTGTATGCAGGGGAAGAAAACTGCATTTGGTATTCCTGACATTTTTAGATGCAGGCAACCTTGTCTTAAACAAAGAAATCATCTCCCATCTTTTCAAAAAACCCTCAAACTATACATGAAAAACAAAGCAGACACACAGATGGATGTTTTTCTCCCTTTACAGATCATCTTTGAAGAGCCACTTTCTTTTTGACTATTTCATTTGTGCTTTTTGTAAAATGGCATTAAAATCAAGGATTATATTACTGATGAAAGTTCAATAGCATATAGCTCAGACTGCTGTTTAGGCACTGCATTACCTCTAAGACAAGCAGGCTGTTCCTACTGAAGAGATTGTCTAACTTGTTGGAGAATCAACAGTAAATGTGTAGTAAACTTATGAAGCTTCAATCATTTTCTCATCTGTTCTTTTGCCCACAGAAAAATCATTACCACAGTATTTACAGCTGTCACAATAGTTAATATGATCTAGGCACAGCTACTTGTTTATCCATTGATGTGATGTGACAGTTTAATAATAATCATCATAATCACAGGTGTATAAGACGAGAATTTTTCTTTTACCCTATGAAGCTGTTGTTTTCATCTTCTATCTAGGACATTGTCTCCAGTCCCTTAAATTACTGCAATTCAGTGACAGCGTCATAGGATAATTTTAGCTTTATCAGCACCTTAAAAACAAATTGCTTTGTCTCTCCCCAATAAGAAAGAAAAAAATGGGAAGATGCTATTTTTTCAGATGAAAAATGGTTAATGTAAAAATGAAAGTTGTCCCAAAAGGTGAAAAAACCCAATAAAATCAGCTGGAAGGGTGTTAAAATCTAGAACAAGAAAGAAAAAAAAAATGGTAACATAAGGATTTGCTGTGACAAGAAAGCAGAATGGTTTACAGGATACTCAAATACACTCATTTACTCCTATATTAGTTATGATTCTGGTTGTTTTTTTCCTGTCAGGTTCAGATTAAATGGATTTTTTTTAGCCACAGTCTGAAAGGAAGATGCTTTGGTCGCCAAAGAACAAAGTTCCTATGGATACAGATTTATATATTGTTCTGGTTTGGTTTGGTGGGTTTTTTGGTAGCGGGGGAAGGGTGCCAGGAGTGGCTCCGGTAAGAAGCTGAGAAGCTCCCCCTGCTCCAAAACCAGCCAAGGCGCCATCAGAGAGAAAATACATGCGCCTCAGGGATTAACATATGAATGAATCAACATAACACCTGAGCAGAGAAGCACTAGGGTGAAAAGAGCTGTGCTGGAGGAGAAGAGCAGTGCTGGGCAAGGAGAGCGGTGCTGGTGGTTGGTGAGGAAAAAGGGGAAGAAGGTGCCCCAGCAGAAGTTTCCCTGCAACCCATGGCAAGATGGCAGCTGTCCCCCTGCACTCATGGAGGAACGTGGTGGAACATTCCCTGAAGGTGCCAGGAGGGGTGAACATGGCTACTGGACTTGGATGTTGTAGCCAGAGGTTTTGCTGCCAGCGGACTCTTGATTATGCAGCTTTGGAAGACCCTGGCGCCAGGGGAGGTGGCTGTTCCCGAAGCAGCCCCTGACTCTGTGGGAAGCCCAGGCTGGAGCAGCTCCAGACCTCGTGGGAAGGGCTCATGAAGGAGAGGTTTGTGGAGGACTCTCTCCCATGGGAGGGACCCCATGGGGAAGGAGGGGAGGACTGTAAGGAATCCTTCTTCCTGAAGAGGAAGGAGTGGCAAGCACTGCTCTTTGTGTTGTCTGTGTCCCGTGTGTGTTTGATTAGTGTGAAATTAAATTATTATTTTTTTCCCGAAGTTGAGTCTGTTTTGCCCGGAACCTTAATTGGTGAAGAGCCCTCCTTGTCTTTTGTCGACCCATGACCTTTGTCCTCCTTATCCCAGACTGTGTGTATGTGGGGGTGGGGGGAGCTGAGTGAGCTGCCACGGGGCTGTTTCTTTGTTGTCGTGTTGGTCCCAAACCATGACATTATATTTTAGATATTTTTTATGACTGATCCCACATCTTCTCACTCCACCTGCCTTTTAAGCACATACAACACTCAAGAGATGAGAAAATGTTAGACAGTCAGACAGTCCTTCATTTGTCTTTCATAGCACAGTGAAGCTAGAAACTCTCAAATGGTAACAGAGAAGACCATTGCATTTGTTAAGCTCTTAATCTTGGTGTCAACCAAAGCTTCACCAGATGAAATGAAGTTTGTCTCTTGCAGTTGTATGGACATTTGTACTGTAGAAGCTCACTTGAGATACTGCAGTTGGATAACATGTCAGTCAGTGACTGGCACATTAAAAAGCCAGAAATAAAGCCTTTTGTTGCTATTCAGTGTGAATGAGTTGACACATCCATCAGGGAAAGAATTAAACTGAAGGCTTTAAATGAAAAGACAATGAATTTGTAACAGGATTATACAGTGGCTTGAATCAAGTTTGTACAATGCTGAGCAGAGAATTCAAAGCAAAACAACAGAGAGCACAAAATATTGGCATTTATAATTGGCTAATAAGACTTCAGCAACACAGAAATTTTGCAGCAGCAGTAAATTCTTATGTAGTTAGAATGACTGAAGAGGATTTTAGTTTCTGTGCTTCACCAGTTAGCTTTACTAAATGACAAGTCCCCGAGTGACAAGTTATATCTATTTTTTTCTGCTCCTCAAAACTTGCAGATACGTTTAGTCAGAGTAGTTTTTTTTGTTTGTTCATGCACATCAGGTCTGGCCTAAAGTTTGTGACAGTTTTATACAAGTAGGGTGGATAAAGTCTAATATCAGCTGATAAACCAGCTGTAGTGGAAAGCTTTCAGAATTTTCCTAAAAAAGGGGATTTTCATACCCAGAATGTTTACTTCCTTGTACTTACTTTATTTTAAAAGTGAGTTTAGGGCTTTTATAATGGTAGGACTAGATTAAATAAAATGTTCCATATAGCATTTTGCAGACAAATCAAATCCTACATGATAAAATGCCAAGTTCAATGTGAAAATATAGCAAAGAGAGAGAGAAATTATGAAGCATAAGTTAGAAAGGAAAAAAACACTTTCAAACAGGATATAAAATGAAATGTTGATGAGGTAAAAACATATAGGAAGGCTGTCATTTCAAGTTTAATGTATACATTGCTCCATTAAAAAAAAAAAAAAATTCTTAGAAGTAAGATTTTATTGCGTAAGCTTTCAGCCAGAAGAATTTACCATTCAGAGGTCATCTCAACTGACTATTCACATACTGTGCTAGGCTATAAAATCAGCTCTCTGCCACTATAAAACATCTTACCAGGGATTACATGTTTAGCAAATAAACTATTTGGTTGTTTCACACAAATGTTGCATAAAAAAAGCTTTCCATAGTAATGTTTAATGTATTATTATTTTATTGTTATTATTACTACTACTGCTGCTGCCGCTGTTATTACTATTACTACTATTATTTTTTATTGCATGTGTATTTATATAGATAACAAGTAAGTGACCCTGTGCTTTTGGAATTGTCACTGTCACTTCAGTCAGAAGTGTGGTTTGAAAAATTGTAGTAATTGCATCCGTAGAAAGTAATCCTTGTAAAAGGAATTGCATTTAGGAACAGGTATTTAATCTTTAGTTCACATTCATCCACAAGCATCCTAAAGATCCATCTTTTGACTACTTTTGACTAGCTCTCTCTCAGCAGGCGTCTTTGACATGTCATTTTCCATGGTCTGTGATGCTTCACAGGGTTCTTTGCAAACTTCGTGTTGCTTATTGGAAGTTGCATTTGCTCAGGTGGTTTGAGAGGTCTTTGGAAGGAGAAGGAAGGATTGAACACCTTTGGCTTTGCAGAAAATCTCCTGTGTCCCAATAGTGTCTGCTATCCCAGAAGCAAATCTGTCCTTTCTCCTGTAACAGCATAGGCCACAACTCCAGTGTCACCACTGCACTCTTCAAACTGATGTCCCCTTTTGTTAGTGTTTCCTAGACTATTCTTTCCTCCTCTGATAAGTCACACAATGGTTGTTTCATACAGCAGTTTTACAGCAGATATCATTCCCTCAGTTTACAGCTTGTCTAACATACTGTATCCTGACGTATTCACATGCTTGTTCTATATAACTTTCACATGCATAATTCTCACTGAGTTATTTGGGGATATTTTTTTTAGAATTTTGGTGGATTATGGCTACTAATTTTGAGAAGTAACGATTTGGCACTCATTTTTGTAAATAAGTGAATATTATAATAGTAAATGTTCCTTGTAATTCTTGATATGGTGTCTCTTTGTTTATTTTTAATAGTGTTAATGTAATGTGAGCACTTTCTCTTCATGTGAATGGCAGATGTGTAACGTGTTTTGCCATGTGATAGGGAAACTGATGTGGCCACACCTCGAATACTCTGTTCAGTTTTGGGCCTCCCACTAAAAGAAAGACATTGAGGTTCTGAGGAGAGTCCAGAGAAAGGCAACAAAGCTGGTGAACGCCTTGAGAACAAGTCTTACCAGTAATGTCTGAGGGAGCTGTGGTTGTTTAGCCTGGAGAAAAGGAGCCTGAGGGGAGACCTCATTGCTCTCTGCAACTACCTGAAAGGAGGTGGGGATTGGTCTCTTCTCACAAGTAACAAGAGCAAATGGGCTCAAGTTGTGCCAGGGGAGGTTTCGATGAGATATTACAAAACATTTATTCACTGAAAGGGTTATCAAACACTGGAATAGGCTGCCTAGGGAAGTGGTTGAGTCACCATCCCTGGAGATGTTTAAAAGACCTTAGACATGGTGCTTAGGAACATGGTTTAACACTGGGCTTGATAGTTAGGTTAATGGTTGGACTTGATGATCTTAAAGGTCTTTGCCAACCAGAACAATTCTGTATGATTCTTTGAGTAGGTGACCTTTCAGGGTACCTATTGTTCATGTGTCCATATTTAAAACAAAGCGAGCTTCTTGGTATATGGAATACACTTGCGTCTTGTCTTCACTGTGTCTGTATTAAGATGAGGTAATATAGATATAATAGAAATTTAAGAATAAATCATAAATATGTGTATTGCAGATCTTTTGTAGAAAAGATTGGGAATGTTGTAATGTGTAGATGTTACTTGTTTCTGTGTATTATAGCTGAATTTTAACTAGCTTTATCTCTTTAAAAGCAGATATTTCAGATCTTTGATTATATCTTTTACCTTTTCTATTTTTTTTCTAATTTTACAGTGTGTTTTTTATTAAATTTTATTAGCTTGTAAGACATTTTTCAGTGTTAATCTTTGTTAAATGGCTTACTAATTGCTCCTTTGGAGTGTCCTTTCCAGATTTTGCTTTTCCTCAATGCATTAGAAATTGAGTTGGTTATTTAAATTATTTAGTTTACTGAAATAAAGAAATTTTTCAGAAAATGGTGATTAAGCCACTAGCTATGAAGTACGCTTTACTCTTCTTTTTGTTACTATAGTGTCATTTATAAGAGTGTATTATAAAAAGATAATACGGTTAAAATGTCTTGACTATCTGATTCTGATACACTGCTTAGGTTTATGTAACTGGAACTTGATCCTCTGTTAACTGAAATCTACTCTATTTTGTCAATTTTTTGGGTTGGTGCAGGCAAAGGAAGGAACAAAAAGATAACTCTTCTATGTAATTTTAAATTTCCTGGCTTTTCTTCTTCTCTAGTTTTAAACTTCGGTGTAAAATTTGCTGCACAACATCTTTTCAGCAAAAAGTCAGTGCCAATGAGCTCAGAAATACTCTGAAACATTTTTTGGTGTTTATGATTTTTTGCTAAATCCAGGTGGTTATTCCAAAGAAACTAACTTAGATTCTTGGCCTTGTGCACTCCAGTACCTTACCTAACATTTTCTGCAGGGCTGACCAGCTCTTCACTTTCAGCTGCTTCACTTTTTTTGGTTCACAGAAAATCTAAAATGAAGTAATCTTCATTGAGCAGCTGAGAGTACCAAAAGTTTCAAGTTTGATGAAAATCACAGCTTAAAAAATCCAGAACAATCCAACAACTGTCTGTTTTTTCTGCTATGCTTTTAATAGCAATCATTAATAGATGCTTACATGTAGGTGCATAGCGGCTTATTTTGATCCTGGTCATGACTTTGTCACAGGTGGTGAGGGCCTTACTATGTATCTGGAAGGATAAGATCCATGTTCTGGATCAGAGACAGTGAAATCTTCCTCTTGGTTCTTCATACACTTCAAAGGGTCTGTGTTTTTTTTCTTTTTTTGTAGTGTGCGTATGTTTGTTTTCGTTTTGTTTTTATAAGATAAGATTGTTGCCCACATCATTTCAGGTAAAGCAATCCTGTTCATGGGCTGCTGTCAAGCCATGGACATGAAGATTCAGGGACAGCAGCATCCTGCTGCATACATACAGGCTTAAGAGTGGCTGGAAGGCTGTCCAGCAGAAAGGGACATGGGGGTTCTGATTGATAGATGGCTGAATATGAGCCAGCAGTGTGCCCAGGTGGCCAAGAAGGCAAATGGCCTCCTGGCCTGCATTAGAAATAGTGTGGCAAGCAGGACCAGGGAGGAGTTTGTCCCTCTGCACTCAGCATTGGTGAGGCCACACCTTGAATACTGTGTCCAGTTTTGGGCACCTCAATACAAGAAAGACATTGAGGTGCTGCAGTGTGTCCAAAGAAGAGTGACCAAGCTGGTGAAGGGCCTTGAGAACAAGTCTTATGAGGAGTGGCTGAGGGAACTGGGGCTGTTTAGTCTGAAGAGAAAGAGGCTGAGGAGAGACCTCATTGCCCCTAACAACTACTTGAAAGGACATTGTAAAGATGTAGGCACTGGTTTCTTCTCAGAAGAAACTGGTGATAGAACAAGAGGAAATGGCTTCCAGCTGCACTAGGGGAGGTTTAGACTAGACATTAGGAAGAACTTTTTCACTTGAATGGTTGTCAGACCAGGCTGCCCAGGGAGGTGGTTGAGTCACCATCCCTGGATGTGTTTAAAAGTCATCTAGATGTGGTGCTTGGGAATGCAGCTTATTACTGGACTTGGTAGAGTAGGGTTAATGGTTGGACTCAATGATCTCAAAGGTCTTTTCCAACCTAAGTGATACTATGATTCTATCCTACATATCCTTGAGCTGCTAATCTTCAATTTGTAGTTAAAATAGAAGACAAGATAAGAAAAACTTTAAGTGACATTGAATGTCACTTAATGTATGAGTAAGTAGTAGATGTAGTCTAGTGAATGTTTTGTCTGTTATTCAGGGCTTTTTTAAAATACATATAGTTATTAAATAGTTAATATATAAAGATACACTCCTACAGTACCCATAAATAAATCAACCAAGTATTTGTCAGCTATACATATTAAATTGAAAAGTGAAGTAAAAAGTATGAGGTCTAAAGGATAGGATGAGGACTAAATGAATGTGTAATTTTCAAATTAAAAAAAAATTGCAACAGGTTTTATTAATGTGAGTGTTAATATTCCAGTATTGTGAGGTAAGAATGGATGCTGTTAAAGGATTAAAGAATTAAAAATTATTTTAACATCAAACCCCATAATTCTGAAATCGATTTTTAAAACTATTTTTGAGCTCCAGGGCACATTGTTTCAAATTTTTATGAGTAATCTTGAGAGAGAAATTTTGGAGTAAAGTTTCATACAGTTGCAAGAATTTGTGATTTTAAAAATGCACTGAATTTAAACGATTTATAATGAAAGATCCAGTAGTGGCAGCAATGTTGTTTCAGGCTCTTATGCTTGTAAAACTATCTTATGCCTTAGGATTTTTCATGCCAGAAGTAAAGATTGTTAGTGAATTTTGGATATAAAAAACTGATGCTTTAAAGTAAAAAGAACTTACAAGAAGATGTTAGTGACACAGTAGTGAAATGAAGATTCGTTATCTCTCCAACATGGGATTCACCAAAAGAGCTTTTCATTGACAATTTTGGGTGTATAATACACCATAAAAATGTGAACCTCCATGAACTTCCAGAAAACAACAAAGAAGCCCAAGGAACTCTGAGAACTGCAGCTGCTGAGTTTCTTCATAGCTTTATTGAAACGCTACACAAAAGATAGATTTCCAGAGAAGCATAACAGTTGGACCTTACAAGACTTGTGTCATTCTTAATCTGAAGAATTGCACATATTTATAAGGATACTAGATGAAGTGAGATTTACAGGTTTGAGGAGACATACTCCTGGTTTGGTGGTCAGCCTTCAAGGGCGGTACTTTACCTTTATTCCTCTCAATATTTTGGTGTCTCAAATCTAGTTTTTTTTCCTCTGTTCTTGTAAAACTCTGAAAAGTAGCAGAATGATCATATTTTATTATTTTTTTTACCAGTTCTCATTCCATTACTGTTTAGAATATCTTTTTTTTACCCCCTAGTGATAAAAGAGTCTGATGTTTTCAAACTATACTACATAAAGAACAACTGATGTAAATTCCCCTGTGAATCTTGAGCTCACTGCACTCAGATTAATCCTGAAATTAGAAATCCAGGAGATAAATTTAGATAACAGGATACAGAATCATTGTACAGGTGTCCTGGTCTGAGCCAGGAGAGAACCAATTTTATGCCTAGTCATTTTACTTCTCAGTTAAGTCCCTTCTAAGTCGCTGCACTTGCTGAAATTAATGGCATGTTTCTCAGTCAGTGTCCACTTCTGGGACAGATAACTCTCAATGTTTATAGTTACAGCTAGAGAACGGTGTGCAGAGCAAAGGGCACTCCTTGGTTCTGAAAAACACTGTATGATCCAGAACCAGATAGGAGTAAAAGGGTCACACCTGCGACTCTCTTACGGAGAGGAGCGGAGCAGACAGGTGACCAGAATTGACCAAACACAGTATCCATCCCAGATGTGTCATACTTGGTATAAATTTGAGCAATCACAGGGGTCAAGCCCTCTTCACCCATTGCAGGAGTCCTGGGAGGATTCCATCTGTTCATCTGCCTTTGATCCAGATCTGTGCGTTCCTGGACCCAGCTCCTGTCTGCCGCTGACACCAGGAGTCGAGTCCCAGACTCTTCCAGGACCTTCCTTCAACTGTGGTTGTGATGTGAGCATTACGCGTGTGTGTGTGGGCAATAGAGGTTTTTTATGTATTTGTATGTATTTCTTTATTTTCCTTTTCATCACTATTCCTTCATTAAAGTTGTGTAGTTTAGTTTCCAACCCATAAGTCTCTCTTCCTTATTCTCTCTCCCTTGCCTGTGGGGGAGAGGAAAGGGATTAATAGAGGGCATCTGTCATTTGTTTAATTGCCAGTACAGCATTAAACTGTGACAAGTCACCTGTGCTCCAGACCTGTGCAAAATGTGTATATTAATTTGCATCAGTATACATTTGGGACATCATGCTTAATTTTGTTGAGTATTTCAGTCTTTGTAGTTCAGTACTCAAACTTCAAGTCTATGAATACTCTAAAAATACTGAAAAACTTAGAAATAATATCTTAATAGCAGAATTTGTTAAAAAACTTACATTTTATGGAAATGCACCCACGGGTTTATGTCAAAGGATAATAATTAAAGGTATTAATAACTCTAGTTAAGTCTTGAAACCAATACAATGCATTGTAGCTAATTTCATAAAATGTACCACACAGTGCCATTCCTTGACTACTAATATAACCCTGCTTGGTTAGCTGTTCCATTTCCCATCAGCGAGGGGAAATATTCAACTATTCCTTACAACAGCTAGACTCGTATAGCACATGTTATAATAGCACAGAATAAAACTGTCTTTCCAGATTACTTGCTCTCTGTCCTAGATGTAGGCCATTTTGATTTTCATTTGAGTTTGCTGTAACTTCTGAGCTTCCTTCCAGGATCCATATGTCAAATGCAATTTGTACCAGAACCTGAAAAAAAATTATAGGAATAAATAACCCATTCTTATTAAACCAAATCTGTTTGAATGAGTTTTATGTAGATCACGCTTGTTAGGCAAACCATCCTCAGACTGATGGATTTAGGAGGTTTTGGGGGAGATGGGGAGGTTCACAAGTATTTCAGTCATTAAAATTTAAGATGCTCCCTGTTTCTGCACAATATCAGTATATCTGAGACTAAAATGAATTGCAGTACTTAAAAACAAGTCATCAAACTGGGTCATTCTGAGGCGGAGCTGCTTAACAACTTCATTACTCACTTCTAAAAGCACCAGAAGGAATCAGTTAGTTTTATATTATCACTTCTATGTTTAACATTAATTTCTTGTTTTGCATAGAATGGAAAATATAATCTAGGTACATTTTAAGAGACTATCTTCATCCTGTTGGCTCTTCATGCGTTCTTGGTTTACAAGTAATCAGTTTATCACTGCTCTGAGCAGTGAGGAATCGTGCTATATCATCAGTGTACAAATGAGTTTTAAAAAGATTATTTCAAAACTGTCAGGTTGGATATTTAGTTCAGAAAAATTACAGTGGGAGCTGCAGAGAACAGTAACAGTCCCAACCAACTGTGAAGTTGCTTTAACATTTCCAAGTAATAACAAATTATGGGATTAATTTAAGATCTCAGACAATATTTATGGGAGTTTAAAGAAGCATATGTCAAAGCAGGCAGATAGATTTAATTTACTCCTTATTTATGACATATATATATATGAACTCTCTATATAAAATATTACCTATCTCAGAGAAATGAGTATACTGGAGTATAGCTATATATGTCTATCTGTGGGCACAATATATGATGTGTGTGCAAATCATTCCAATTTCAGATTACGTGTCAAGACTGCTAATACAAGTTGCCATCACATAAGGGGGTGTAAAAGATGGGTTTGGCTCCATTTTAAACAATTAAAAGGATGCTTCCAAGACATAGGATTTGTGCTCATGCACCCACAATGAGATGATGTGCCATGGCACAGTCTCCAGCACCAGCTGGAGCAACTTACCCTGTAAGACCAGAGGCCTTGGCTCAAACTGAGCTCCTGTATGAACTTTGCAGGTCTGGGGCTGTAGTGGTGCCTGGGGGAGCAAGATATGGTCTTGCCTGAAGGAGGTATATGTTGTATAGACTATATATCGCCAAGCAATGGAGCTGAAGGAGGAAGTCAGCAGACTCTGCAGGACGAAGGAAAGTGAATGAGTGGAAGAGTCTCTGCTGCATGGGATAAAGGCCCCCATCTACAGACCAGACTGCTTGTCTAGGGAGTTTTGCTTCTTGCTAGGGCCTTGAATCTGGGGTGTTGGGAAATGGCTGCTGAGGCTTCTGTGGCCCTCAGACTACTTAGCTCTGCTGCTCTTCTATGTGCATAACTTGCTGCCCATCCTTCCTGCCTTGTACCACATCTGTTGTTTTGCTTTCATTTGTCCTTGAGCAGCAGGCCTGTTTTTGATCCATTAGCTGAGAATAATCAGCAGAAGGCCTTTGCTGACTTAAAAGGCATTTTGTTTAGACTTATGTGGGGAAGAAGAAGAACCGTTTCCCACAGTGGGTACCAATGAAACTGCCAGGGGAGACCTGGAACACATCAAATGTGGCTATACGGCACTGAAATTGAAGATGAAGGGTACAAGGGGCCCAAATAGTTCTGTTCTGGATCCTGGCAGTGACAGTCAAGAGAAAAATGGATGGATGCTTGTGGATTAGCTGCTCTTTGCACAGATGGTGTCAACAGAAGAGATTTGGTTTTTTATGACTGTAGATCTGTTATGGTTTGGGAGACCCTGGCACAGTGTTGGGCACCTATAGAGAGAGAGAGTCCTTAGGACTCTGAAAGACTGGAAGGGGTCAGTATTCCTGCCTGCTTCCTGTCACAATCTATAAAAGCCAGGAGAGCTAGAAGCCCCCCCTTCTCCCTTCCTGCTCTTTTCTCCCTGCTGGGGCTGCGGCTGGTTCCTTCGGCTTCCCATGTGCTTGCTCCAGAACCCAACTGCATTGGGTGCTGTGAGGAGCCGTGGACCTCTCCCCTGGAGCAGCCCTGCTTTTCCCATATCCCTGTGATCATTGAGATTGGTTTTGTATATAAATACTTACCTGTTCTTTCCCCACGTTTTACCCTTTTTACCTTGTGTTATTGTAAATTTGTTTCTAGTTTCAATTTCCAAAGTTTCCAAAGTTTAAGTCTCTTTTCCTTATTCCTCTTCTATCTTCCCTTGCAAGGGGGGAGGGGGAAAATAGAGAGCAATTCTGTCCTCTGGTTTTTGGGATTCACCTTTAATATTTAAACCAGGGCA
Organism: Apus apus; assembly: GCF_020740795.1. Lineage (NCBI taxonomy): Eukaryota > Metazoa > Chordata > Aves > Apodiformes > Apodidae > Apus > Apus apus. Next base: position 74,640,017 of record NC_067283.1, read on the forward strand.
AGATCTTTATTCTCTCAGGATCATTGACTGCTGGGAAATGAGAGGATCTGCCTGTCTAGGCAGGGAAGAAGTATTTCTGTTAACTGGCAGGCCAGCCTCTTAAGAACTTTAAATAAGGAACAGGGGAAGAGGGAGAAGATGACCCGCAGTCAAGTGAGAAAGTGATGAACTAGGTTAATAAGAAAAGTGAGCTGTGTGGTGTGGAGAAGACAGGCCTCATAACCACTGAAACAGTGGCTAATGTGCCCTAGCTCAAGTGTTCCTGGCTTTCACAGCAAAGAAAGCCAATAGCATCCTGGGCTGCATTAGGAATATCTCACCCTGGTGAGATTCACCTAGAGTGCTGGGTCCAGGCCTGGACTCTAAAGTACAAGACAGATATAGACTTCTGGAATTAATCCAGTGAATGAATCTAGTGAACGGCTAAAAAGATAATTAAGGGTCTGGAGCATCTTACAAATGATGGGAGGTTTTTTATTGTTTGTTAGTGTTTGGTTTTTGTTGTTGTGTGTTAGTTTGTTTGTTTTTATGGTGAGGATGTTCAAACACTGAAACATGTTGCTCAGAGAGGCTGTGAAGTTTGTGAGGTTGTGACATGTTCCTGAATAACCCTTTCTAGTTGGTCCTGCTTTAAGCATGGAAGTTGGACTAGATGATCTTCAGTGGTGACTGCCAACATCAACAGTGATTTTGTGAACGCCCAAAGTTTAATGGGATAGATTTGAGCATTTGATAGAGATTTGAAGACTAAAAGGAGGTCAAAGACTAGAGCTTATACTTCTACCAAAATGAAGGAGAGGTAAGAGCATTTGAATCTCCCTGATGTTTATTTGTGTCTTTAGGCATATAAATTATTGTGGCAGAGCACAGGTGCCCTACACCCCAGGGCTGTTACATTATCTGTTAAGCTCTCTGGAGCTGGCAGAAGCAATTACACCTTAACCCCTGATGGGCCAGGTATTGTGTCACATTCTTGGGTTACACTTGGTGGCCTTGACAGATTTCTGGTCTTACCCCCTGCTGGGCTTGGAACTGTCAGCAGACACAGGACCACCTGGTTTGCACAGGCAATATGGGGGTTGCTGGAGTGGGACCCTCTGTCAATGAACAGGGTCCCCATCCAATGGGATGTCCTGGCCCAAGTAGGTGAATGAATGAATGACCACAGGTCAGACATGATTGAGTCCTTAGAAAGGGAGTTCCTGTTGGGAATTCCTTGGTTAGATTTTCCCTTGGAGCAGTGGGTCTGTGAGGAAGGCTGCCCCCTAGGAGACTTCTCGAGGTTGTGTGACCTGATCTTTGGTGAGTGATAATTCTTCTAGATATATCTTTGAGTGAGCCTTGCCCCTGTTGGGCAAGTGATTCTAGGTGCTTGAGGGGGAGCCGTTTTAAGGCTAGTAAAAAAAATAAATTAAAAAGCTTAGGAATCCTTAAGCAGTTGTGCTGTAGAGTATTCCCATATGAAATCCAAATCTGTGATACTATTTTTTATTTATCAGAGTGTTAAATAGTGTTGATTGGCCTAGTAAATCCCTGTATGTTTGTGGGTGCCTCTGTTACAATTCCTAGCAAAATCTGTCTTCAAGAATCTTAAAAAAAAAAATCATCAAAATACTCCAAAGATGTGTTTTTTCCCTGATAAATAACCAGCAAGGGACCTCTGAAGTAAGTTGAGGAAATCTCCCCAACAACTGAAATTATCTGTATGCCCCTAAAAAGATGGAAATAAATATTTATCCAATATTATAACAAGTAATAAAGGAAAAAAAGGACGGGGAGGAGATGAAGTGTTTATTGCAAAATTAGCAATTTTTTGTAGAGACAGTTTACATGCAGTCTTGCCTGGATTACTGTTGAATTAAAAACTCAGAAGATGATAAATTTGGACCCTCTAGTATGCAAATACTCTCCTGGGGCAATTGCATCTGCCCATGTTATTCTTTTCAGTGCAGTGGGTAACTGGTTTAATTTAGTTAACAGGCTTATGCTTTAGGCATACTGCTCCACTGGGTTGCACATGATTCCAGCTGTAATGCTTTCCTAAAGTTTAAATTATAATTTTGGCTGCTGCTGAACTTTTGAAATTACTTTATCTGATATATAATTCCAGTAGCTCAATGCTGGTAAAAATGCTAATTATTACTTAAGTCCAAATGTAAGATGAGTTTGTGAAATGCAATAAAGCCAGATTTTCTAAGTATTTTTATAGTGTCCTTTTGCAAATGTCATAAAATTTTAAGATACTAATAACTCTACTACTTGACAGCATTATGAATTATGAACAAAGCCTATTCTTCTTTCATTCCCCTTTGAAGGATCTTTTTAATGCAAGTAATAAGCAAAAGTTTCAAGTTCTTAAAATATGGCTTCCCAGCTTTCTTGGTCAAACCAGCTTTTTTAAAATCAAGGCAAGTCCACTTTGAGCTTCCACAGAGTCATACATTGAGCATAAATGAGAAAAAATAAATTGACAGAGAAAAAGAGGATGAAAGTAAAAAGAGTAGATATTTTAAATTAATTATAATTCTACTATTGCTGTAGTTTGCAAGAAACAATCAAAAAGCAGATAATTAAAATTTGATTCTTAGTGGTTTTGTTAGGTTTTTAAAAACTCTGTAACAAAATAGTGTACCAAACACCTGAACCTTAGCGGTAATGATATTAATGCTTTCTGATATATGTATTCACCCATTTGTTTCAATTATACCTTTTATGGCTTGGATAGCAGCTCATGCTAAGTAGATCTGTGTGTGCTTTCCCAGTTTTCTCAGAAAGTAAACCAACAAGCAAAGCACTGAACAATCTTTATACCTCACAGAAAATGCTATAGGGCACAATTAAGACATTGGCATGTTTATGTCTGGTTCAAAAACACTGGGAATGCTTATCTCAGATATCAGGCCAATATTGACTATATTTTAAAATAAATTTGCTTCCCTTTTATTTTTGTCTGAAAATCTACTTGAGTTTAAGCTGTGCATCTGACCAATTTTATTAAAATATTCCTCATCTTTCTCTACACTCAAAAAAGCATTGTAATTTCAAGTGTTTCAAAGTTAGCTGCCTCAGGCTGGCAACTAATAATTCTGTCTCTTTCTGGAACTTAGAATATACTGTCATATTCAGTGTAAAGCAATGCCTTTTCTTGGGATGAGGCACTCAGTAATCTCTCTAACCTTCCAGAACACAAATGCCTGTGACCTTTTCTTCTCTCTCCAGTAATTTATCACCACTTTCCCCACCATCACAACAACTTTTGAGTACTCCAGGCATCTCCTTTTACCCTGAAGTAACTGGCAGGAAATAAAGGGGAAAAAAAAATAGCTGAAGAAGTATTTATTCAGTTTACGCATTTCACTTTAATCTCGAGAACTGGCCAACTGACTGACCCTTCCTATCTCTCTGTTATGGTTTGAGGGGGAAGAAACTAATTTTATGGTATTAATATGATTGCCTAGAGTGACAGTATTGCTTAGGACCCTGAGGGATCCGGGGGGCAGAACAGAGAGAGAACTCCCTCCCATTTCCTGCCATACCCTACAAGCACCAGGAGGGCAAGAAAGTCCACACCTTCCTCCTTCCTTTGTCCCTTCACTCATCTGGTGGACATCTTTGAGAGAGGCTGGAGCTCTCTGTCTTCAGCTTGTCATGTATTCTGCAGGATCCAACTCCATTGGTTGCTTGGAAGAGCCCTGGACCCTTTTCCTAAGTTGGCTCTGCCATAAGGGACTTTTCACTTCAAATGAAGCCCGGTATTCATTTATAGACTTCTGCTGCACCACTCAGCAACTCAAGCCATGAACCGAAGCTCTGTTGCACAAGGCACTGTAAAAACACAGATCCAAAAGATTATTTCTAACCCCAAAAAACAAATAAAGAGCTAAACAGCTAAAAGACTTCTGTAGATTTGGTTTTGGGTGCTTTGTAGGAGCATATATTTTGTACTTTGGAGATGATTTATGAAACCTTTTACTTGAAAGGCAGCCCTAAAAAATATTCAGGAAATGAGAATGAAAGGAAATGATAAATGAGAATATGTAAAAGAAACATTCTTTTTGACTGGAATAGCTTGAACTAATCACAGAGAAAACATGAGACTACTTTAGAAAACAGCCTGGTTACAAAATTAGACTAAAAAATTTACCTGATCTTCCTAAAGACATGAAACAAGTTAGAGATACCAATTTTCCATTCCATATTAAAGCAGTCTTATTTTAGTGATTTGATAATTAAAAAATGACTGACATAATGTTCTACATATTCACTCAAAGCTTTCCACCTGAAGGGGTGGTGATGCCCTTAATGTTTTGCATGGTAACATCTACAACTTTAGAAAGAAATAATCAGTTTGTGGTTTTCAAAACTTAGCATTAAGAATCCTTTATTTCTATTGAATCTGTAATATGTTTGTTTGTTTGTTTGTTTGTTTTTGTACTTATTCTGTGGTCATTTGCTGCATTATATAATCCATACTTTCAGAAACATTTGAAAGTATTTACTTGGAGATCTTCACTTATTTGGATAAATTCCTTGAGCTCCCAATATGCAATTCATGTCAATAAATCAGCAGTATGCTGCTTTTATGTGATGGCATCTGTCTTTTGAGCACTGTGTCCTTACCTTCTTCCTGCCCTGAATATTTGAGCCTTTCCCTGTTATTTTTTTCAGTCTTTGGAAAAGGCAGACTATCCATGGTGCACTGTGTTTGTAGTGAAGAGAAACTACTGACGCACTAGATCAGTTGGCATTTTCCCAGTGAATAGTGTAGAAGGGGTTATTGACAATAAAAAAGGAACATAAATCCATATTGCTTACATTTCGATATGTTTTCAGCCTGAAGTTCAAAATGGATGGTTTAGGACAAAATGAAGTTCCCAGTGTGATACAGGCTGATCACAATCTGTCACTATAATTAATGGCAGCCAGATGCAAAGCCAATCTTAATTACTTAGTCAACTTCCAGGAGAATTCCTAAAAGAGGAAAAATTAAATCAATGCCTGGCAATACTCAAAACAGGCTTTAACAATGAAGAGTAAATTAACTTGACACCAGTAATGTGAGGGAGATGAATTGGCAGTAAATTAGTAATTAAAATATTTATTTTCACATTTAAGGTGTTATTAAAGTTTTTTGTTGTTTTGATACAGAATGAGATTGTTGACTTCTCCCTTATGAAAAATGAGTCATAAATAGTATAGCTTTCAGTTCAAGAGTCACATGAATTTGATTGTTAACCTTCCTTTCAGATTTACTCATAAATGCTCTTTAAAATATTTATTGCCATTAACATGTTTCAGGGTCACTGGGATTAAGTTTAGGTCAAGCAAGAGATTTGAGTTTTTGATCTGGTTATCAAGAGAGGTGCTTCAATACTGATAATTTGTAGTAGATCTAACACAGTTTCATAATCCTTCAGACTAGAAGAAAGAACAGCTTGTGACAAGGTAATTTGAAAGTTATGATTTAATGACCCAGTAGCTGCACTATAATATCAGTTCTTATTTTCATGCCTGGAAGAACAAACAGATATTTTCCTACTTTGTTTTTTAATACCTAAGATGTTTATGAACTCCAGCAGACTATGTATGCCCCAGCTAATATTGTTTTAATATAATAAAGCTGCCCTGGAGTGAAAATACCCATTTTTCCAGCAGCATACTGGAAAATTCTAGTCAAAACCAATTATCTATGGTTATTTTCAAGCTTGTAGATCATTCATTATTAATGGGTGAGTTAATTAAATTAATTTCAGTTAAAATGTTGAGACAGAGCAATTCCTGTTGAGGTGATATGCCAAGATACACCAGGAGATGTCTGCTTCTTCATTAATTTGGTCTTGATTGAGGTTAGGTGAATCCCTCTGAGAATTTCTTAGCAAGCCTTAGTCCTTTAGGTGAGAATCAATTTCTGCTAAAGTCAGTCTTGTGTGTAGAGGTGATTTGTTTTTCTCCTAGCTCAAACAAGAAATTGAGAGTTACATTAAGACTCCCTATATCCTACTGCTTTTAATTTGTGAAGCACGAAGATTAAAGTTGCCTTCTTGTGCAAAACATAGCAGCAGCTGCTGCTCTTGTGTTTCCTGGTGAGTTGAGTAGATTTTATGACCTTGAATTAGGTTTGACCACTGGGTACATATCTTAGGTTTTCAGCAGACTCTGTTTCAAGAATAGGTAAGCAGAAGGACGCTAATTTTTCTTAACAGGAGAGGAGTTCTCCTGAGGTCCATCTGTTCCAGGCCATTAGGAATGTCTGAGTAGCCTCTGCAAGTATCTCATGATACCTATTAGAGACCTTTCACCACTTGAATTTCTCAGCTTGCTTTGCAGAGCTAGACAACATTTTTCATATGTTTCTCCATTCACCAGGAAAGACGCAGTGACAGCAATTTACTTAGATGTTGAAATACTTTTCAGTAGTGACCAGAACTGGAGATGTGCATGGTTGCACCAGTGTTCTTCCCTCTTTGATGGACTCAGCCCAGTATGGTGCATGGTTTGGGATTATGGTCCTTTTTGTTTCTTTTCTTTTTTAGTGAAGCAGGCTTTTCATAGAGCATGCTGGAAGTTTGAATATCTGCCAGACAGAACTTAAAACTATGTGGTCTTGTTAGAAAGTTCTGACAGTTAATACAAGGAGTTTTAATTGTTTTCTGTCAATAGAGGAGATGGAGGATGTCCCTTTTTTCTGAGATTTTTTCCAGTGTAGGATCTGCTGGAGGAGTATGGACAAACAGGTTGTACAGTAAGATAAGATTAATTTTGGTAGCATAATTGTTTTGTATCACAGTATGATTGAGGTTGGAAGGGACTGCTAGAGGTCATCTTGTCCAGCCCTCCTGTTCAAGCATGGTCACCTAAAGCTGGTTGCCCAAGACCATGACCAGATGACTTAAATGTCTCCAGGGAGGAACACACCACAGCCTCTCTAGGCAGCCTGTACCAGTGTTCAGTCATCCTCTCAGTAAAAAAAATGTTTCCCAATGTTCAGGAGGAACCTCCCATGTTTCAGTTTATGCTACTGCTCCTATGACTGAGAACCACTGAGAAGAGCCTGGCTCTGTCTTCTTTGCAACCTTCCTGCAGATATTTGTACACGTTGATGACTTCTCTTCCCCTAGCTGATCAATCCCAGCCTTCTCAGCCTGTACTTACAGAAGAGATGCTTCAGTCCCTCCATCTTTATGTCCTTTTCACTGGACTCTGCAGTATGTCCATGTCTCTCTTGAACAGAGCAGAACAAAGGACTCCAGATGTGGCTTTGTCATTGCTGGTAATGACATTAAAACTATTTTTGTTTAATTAATAGTGAAATTGAAATTATGGTGAATTCATTTGCATGTGGCCAGACACTAAAATTCTGTTAGGGCACTAGGAGGGCCAGTGGCACCCTAAGGCTTTGAGCTAGTGTCAGGGGCTCTACTAGGTGGGCAATGGCAAGGCCTGGTAGCCAGGGCCTATCCCAGTGCCCCAGCAAGGAGCACAGCAGCTGGGGTCAGCCCCAGCCCTGTGCATTTGGCATCTCCCTGCGGGTGGGAATGGATTGAGGTCAGGCCAGGACACAGGCCTGTGGATGACTCCAGCTCAGTGAGGCCCACAGCCGAGCAGGGCATGGCTGTGTGGAGCTGGAGACCGCCCTTGATGTGGCATCATCGCAGCAGGAACTTTTTTCTGCTTTCCTTCTTTTCTAAATGAAAATATAGTAAAATTTATTTAATATGTAAGCCTATGAAAGCCTTCTGCACATAAGCAATTAAAGTTGATTATCAAGTATTTTGAAGTTTCGGTCTGCGTTGGCCAGAAGCTTGGACTGAGAATGCGAGTAGGATTTAAAGGAAACAGCCTGGTGGCTAGTGACAGCTGCTAATGGCACAACAGAAGTAAAAGTGACAAGGTGTTAGAGAAATTAGGGCAAAAGCCATGTTGCTTTTTCCCTGCTGTCCTCAAAGAGCCCTGTGAGGAAAACGATTGGAAACAGGATAACTACAGCTGAGAGGAGAGATGCACTTGAAGCAACAGAGGAGCTTAAGGAGCAAGGGAGGGAGATAGCTCAGGAAAAAAGGATCTAAGAGACAGAGCTGTACTGTTGGGAGAAATACTAGAACTTTATGAAGGCAAGGAGTCATTTTAAAATGGGCATAAACTGGTGCTGTTGCTGAAAAAAATAAGCTCTACTTCCATCATTGGCTGCTAGCCTTCACTCACTCTTTCTGCTCTGCAGTCCATTAATTTGCCAAAAACATGCTTCATTTTAACTCAGCATAAGACATAGTGGGAGTAGAAATGCAAGCCAAGAAGAATGAATAAGGTGTTAAGATTGCTGCTTTTGATGCTGCGTGGCTTAGATCTATTGATGAAACTACAGTCTGAGAGGAGCTGGAAGAAGAGTGAGTGATGGAATAGCAATGAATATGAGATGCTGGAAGGGAAAAAAATGAGGTGTAAATGAGACATAAAGGCTGGAGACAAGGGCAGGCTGGAGCAATGGAGTACTGAAGAAGGCATAAGAATTGCTAACTCCAGTGTCTTGGCATTTCCTTGGTATCAGAAATAGTGTAATAGTTACTGGAAAATATTTCTAGTTTCCATGTATTGGGTAACTCATGTGAAGTGTCTCTTCCATGATGATTACCTACCCTGTTTCCTCAGGGGATTAAGTTCTGAGTATCTGAAAGTTCTTAGCTTCATTATGATCGATTCTCCTGAGAGTCAATAGTACACATTGTTCAGACCAAGCTCTCAATAATGAAGGATTCATTTCTTCCTGCTGTTTTATGGTGTATTTAACAGTTGACTATCAAATGCTTTGGATGGATAAAATTGTTTTTGATTTACAAGGAGGAAGCAACAGCCAGATTAAATTCAGAAGCTGATTTGGCAGTCTCTATTAGACAAATATATATATTCACAAATAATAATTAAAGGATTAGCTGTGACCATATAGTTCTGGCAGTTGCTACTTTTTCCATTGCTTGGGAAATATTATGTAAATGTATCTATTTTGCACAAGACCTCCTTGGGGTCTTTATGTTTTGTTGTTTTTCTGTTGGTTTTTTTTTTACATCGTCTGCTAAAAACATTGAAGAAATGTAAAATATTTTTCTACTTCTTTAGAAATCTAGCCAGTGTCTGGGAGCCATTTATCTGTTTAACAGAATATTATAGCAGAAGTGGTAATAGAATTAAGTGAACTCTTCTAATTGTATTAGCCTTTGTCACAGTTTGTAGGTGAGGAATTTCATTGCAGTTTTAAATGGTGCGATGTATCTCTGTGTTCACGTTAAATTAAATCTAGATGAGCTCTTCTCACATAACTGAAATCAGGAAGCACTACATAATATTACTAGAGAGATGGATCTCACATCTTCACATTTTGGATAGTGTTGCCACATGCTCAATTAATATGGCAGAGTTGTAAATATGCGAGGTAACCATGAAATGGAGGGCATCCAAATGTGTCAGGTTTGGAGATCTTCATTCTGTGAACATGTGCTACTGCTTTGAATTGCAGTCAGTATCTCTGTAATTAGAGTATGACATGCTTTTCTGTTAATGAAGTTTTCCAAATCATCTTACAAGAATATGATTCTCCTACAGAATCACATGATTTTTTGAGCCCAGTACTTAGATCTCAAAGTATCATGCTTGAATTACAGGCTATTAATTGCACTTTAATTAGAAAATCACCTTAATGTCTAGGTCAAGTTTTAATTCCAAGCTTTCAAAGCTTCAACTCATTTAGTTCTACTTATTCAGTTTTCAAATGAATTTAGTTTTAAAGATTATTAAACCATTCTCTTTTAGGGGCAACAATATTAATCAGTTAAAAGTCTACTGTATATATTAGAAGCATTTGCTCATTCAGATTGTTCACTGTTTTTATTAAAATCTGTTTTAAACTCATGAATAGGAATATATGTATGATTTTGTTCATGTGAATGTAGATAACATTTAATGAAAGTTAAGCTCTTAAACATTTAACTTAGATAAGGAATCACTTAATAAGCTTTTTATAAAACCCAAACTGCTTAGCATAAATAATCACATTATGATTTATTGCCCTTTTGCATTGTTAAGGAAGCAACTCAAGAAGTGATTCATTTATGTACTTAATTTTTTTTCAAAGTAAATATTTTCAAACTTAAAAGATTCAGTGTATTCTTAACATTGATTGTTGTAATTATTTTTCATAATGCAGTCACAAACGCCAACCAGTCTTCTATCTTGGCCTTTAAAATAAATTATTTCAGTAGATGAAAGCAGATAACTGCATTGGCATAATGGATGTTATGGAAAAAAACCCCACAGAAACACATCCATTTAGAGAAGCTGTGCTAGTACCTGGAACACTAGAATAAGAAACCTTCCCAATTAACTTGCTCTCATGGATATGTGATACATTAACATATATCTGAAAGACATTCAGCTCCTACATAAAACCATTCTTATTTTAGCTGAATGGGTTTCACATTTCATAGAGGCATCTTACGAAAATTTGAAAGTTTAGTACAAATCTTCCCTAGATATTTCACAGTCATAGAATGGTTGCTGAGTTTGGAAGAAAACTCTGGAGATCATCCAATCCCTTGCTCAGAGTAGGGGCAGCTAAGGAGTAGGTTACTCAGGAGCATGCTCTGTTGTGGTGAAGACTCCAAATTCCTCTGGATACCTGTTCCAGTGTTTGACCACTCTCATAGTAAAAATATTTTCTTGTGTGGAAATTTTCTTTATTTCAGTTTGTGCCCCTTGCCTCTTGCTCTTTCACTATACGTGGCTGAGTAGAGTCTGTCTCTGTTTTCTTTGTTCCCCTCCAACTGATATAAATGCATTAATAAGATGCCCCAGAAGCTCTTCTTCTGGAGTCTAAACAGTTCCAGCTCTCTTTAGTCTTTCCTCATGTATCAGATGCTCATACCCTATGAACATCTTCATGGTTATTCACTGGATCTGCTTTGGGATGTCAATACCCAAATGAAGCATCTAAAAGGCTTGCTACTGTCTGTGCTTTGTGCCAAAATCAATCAACATTGTACAGGCATTTTGTGTTTCCTTATTCTCAGTCATTTGAGTCTGAAGTAGCTTATTATTGTTGAATTTTTAAAAATTTAGGTTTTATTACATATGATGCTTTCAGAAGGCACAAGTTACCAAAAGCAATTTTAAATCTTCATAAGCAACTTTATTTTGGTATTATTATTACCTTAAAGCTTATTACTGGTTTTAAAGAATAGTTTAAAATCAATCTATGTCAATTAAGCATTTAGTATATATAGTGCAATTTATAATTGTTATAATAGATTCATACCTCTGTACTGACTTGACCTGGAAAACATGTGACTATTATCAATCATCCATCTTCTACTAGAGACAGTGAAAGAGTGAAATACACTGACATAATGGGAAATAGCAAATACTATAGCAAAACATAATAACAACAACCCTGCACTGTCAAATAGCAGTAATTGACCTGTGATGCCTTCCCTTTCACCAAATGTGCTTGCTTGTCCAACATTTCTTTTACTTGAATTATTTAGTAGTTGAAGGCATACCTCTGGTGAGTTAAATTCCAAATCCCCAAATATTAGTTTATTATGAGGATCATCAACTTTTACTCAATTTAATTTCAAATCCCAAAGTGTGCATTGAAATTTCAATTAATATTTCTAGGGCTAATTACTCAATTTCTATATTTATAAGGGAACTGGCACCTCATAAATATCACGTTATGCTATTATCTCCATATGTGCCTGTTCTCTCTAAATATAGAACATCAGCAATTAGCACTAGAAATATTCATTAAAGTTTGAAGGTAGATAAATAACAAGTCAGAATGCCATTTATTTATTATAATTTACAAGGCAAAGAACATCAAAAGACTTCTCATTTGATTCATGTGCCCTATACTAGTCACATGGAATACTTACTATGACTGAACTGCCACTAGATAAAATTAATACTATTTAGTAAGACAATATGCTAAGTGACTTGTTAATTTTGGCATGGCACAATACCTTGTTAAGTTTTGATTAACCTCATCTCTAGCTTGAGGATTGCAAAACTGTCTTAGAGGTACTTTTTTTGTCCCCACATCTATGACTAGGATTATTTTTTTTTCAAATAGAAAACAAAACCATAAAGTGCACCAAGGCTATGCTGTATATCAGGAATTTAGGTTTTTTGGGGTGGTTTTTTTTAAGAAGATATCTGTCAAATAATAAAGTCAGTGAGCCATATGTGCTGAGAGCTGAGTCAGACAGGCAAGACTGGAAGGTACAAAACTGAACTTATCATGGTAATTTCTGTACCTTGATTTATCTAGTTTCTCTTTGCACATACTAACTGTTGCTCATTTGGTGCTGCACTGCTTGCTATGTTTGAAAAGTTTTCAATACTTGTCCAGATTGTAGAATCATAGAATGTTTAAGGTTGGAAAGAACCTTAAAAATCACCTAGTTTCAACCTCCCAGACATGGTCAGGGACATGTCACACTAGACCAGACTGCACAAGGCATCATCCAACATGGCCTTAAACACCTCCAGGTAGGGGGCATCAGCAACCTCCCTAGGTAATCTATTCCAGCACCTTACCTACCCTCCTGGTGAATAATTTCTTCCTGATGTCTAACCTAAATCTCCCCTCTCTCAGTTTAAAACCATTACCCCTTGTCCTATCACTGCCCTCTCTGGTGACAAGCCCATTCCCAGATTTTCTGTAGGCCCTCTTCAGGTACTGGAAGGCTGCTACAAGATCTCCCCAGAGCCTGCTCTTCTCCAGGCTGAACAGCCCCAAATCTCTCAGCCCTTTGATCATCTTCACAGTCCTTCTCTGGACCCTCTCCAACAGCTCCATGTATTTCCTGCGATGAGGGCTCCAGAGCTGTACACAGTAGTCTGGGTGTGGTCTCACAACAGCAAAGCAGAGGGGCAGAATCACCTCCCTGGCCCTGCTGGCCACACTTCTTTTGATGCAGCCCAGGATGTGATTGGCCTTCTGGGCTGCGAGCACACCCTGGTGGCTCATGTCAAGCTTACTACCACCCCCAAGTCCTCCCCCTTGGGACTGCTCTCTAGCTGTTTTCCCCACATAGTCTTCCTTAAGCAATAAATTTTCCTTTAAGCATACATTTAATGTAAAACATTAAAAGAAAGTTTTGATTTTATGAAAGTAGGGAGAAAGAAGTATTTAGAAAATCCTATATAGAAAAGCCTAAATATAGCAAAATATTTAGAACATGCTACATTTCAATTATAATTTGAGAGGAAAGTATTGTGGTAGGGTATCCTCTATAACTGTTAAAAAGTATATGTTATTTTAGCAAATAGGATTAAGCAACTTTGTGCACACAAGTTGGTTCTTGTGAGAGAATAATTTGCTTTGCCATTCTCCAAAGTTTAATATATAGAACACTGTTTAGTAGCAAAACATAGCACAAGAGCCAACAGAACCATGATGGGATATAACATCAGTGTCCCAATTGCTTTAGGAGACCATCTGAAAAGGGTTTCCCAGCATTGATGTTTGTCACTTTTCTTCACTGTTTCTAAGACGTGGTGTATCTCTCTTGCATCATGATGGACAGTTATTAGGGTTTTCTGCTCATTGTTTCAAACCCGATTTAGCACTTCATTTAGGTAGTTATGTTTCAACAGTTTTTTTCATTAGCATAAGATCCATTCCAATGGAGGTAGGTAGTAAATTTTGATATAACATATAGTTTGATTGTGTTGTGACAGGAACTGAATAGTAGAAGTTACATCCTAAATTTTAGTAGAATTACAAATACAGATATTTAAGTAGTTATTCATCTTTACATGGGTGTTGTCTATAAGTATATTATCACAGAGCATTCTTATACAAACGTACTTATTTCCAATGTATACTAGTACAGTTTCAGGGGTTTCATTGGGGCGTATTTCAAAATGACAAATATTTTGCTCAATGTCAAGACAAATGTCTTGAGATTTGATGGTGTTACCTTCACAGATAAATCCTTGTTGTTCCCATACAACACATGGACTAACATAAACTGTTTGCCATTTGTTTTCATTTTGGGGGGGCCCATATTCTATGATTCAATGTATGGAGTATAGTTTTATTGTCATTTACCCCAGTGCAATGATTGGATGTACTTTATATATCAGAGCACTGCATATTGTCAAAACAAAAGCTGTGGCTTTACCTCTTATGGAGTCAAAGGTGAAATTTACTGACTACCACTAGGATTGGAAATCCCTTTCAAACTCAGTTGCATTATTCCAAATTACTATTTGAATTTTGGTGGCAAGATGCCCTCATCGCCTTCCCTTAAAATTGCTGTCACAGTAGATTGCACCCCCGACTGAGAAACGTGTGATACAGGGTGTACTAGAATTACCATATTGATTAACTTAAATAAATGCAGTGAAGGTCTCCACCCTGTGGACTGTACTTGTTAACATGTGAACTGAATTTGGTTTATGCTGGTGATGATTGCTCCCATGGAAAGGATAAACAAATCTCCAATGTTCAACCTGGTCTTCAGGGACAGCGTGTTGGTATCATTCTTGGTATTGTTCCTGGGATGGGAAAACAAAACAAGTCTAACTGCTTGGACTAGAGACAAAAGTTCTCTTCTCCATTTGGAATATCTCTGTTTTGTCTCTTTAAAAGCCTTTGGGCTGAATAATACAGGTCTCTCCAGTCCATCAGAGTCTGTTTGGAATAGATTGCAGTAAGTACCATGTTCTACAAAACTCCCATTTCCCTGCAATAGGATTGCAGGCTGCTGCTGCTGCTTACCCCACTGTTTCAGGGGAAGGTCCTCCAATTAGAATATCATTGATGTATTGATATAGTTTCATATCTTGAGGGAGAGTGACTTTTTGCAAGACTTCATCAAGAATCAGCATGAGCAATCATGGGAGAATATTTATAACTCTGTGGAAGTCTGTTAAAGCTATCTTGTATACCTTTCCGAGGAAAAGCAAATTGTAATTTATTTTTTCTAGTACTGCCATCCATGGGTGTCCTGCTACTTGCAAAGTAGCTGTTAAATTTGCAGTATTTTGTACAGTAGCAATCAGAGGACCTGTGTTAGCATTTAGGCACCAATAATCAATTGTTAAACACTACCTCTTGTCTGGTTTTCAGACTGGCCAGACAAGTGAATTGTATGGGGAACAAGTTTTGGAGATTATTTTTTGCTTTTCTAAATCTGTTATTACTTCAGAAATTTGTGCTGTGGCAGCAATTGGTTACTCTGAGACTGTGGTAACTTTTAAATCAGGGAGTGTGGGGGCTGCATGATGTAAAGCCAATGAGAACTCCTGATTAGGGTTGATGTTTGAGCCAAAGTATGATGCACTACCACCTAGTGGGCACCAGATCTGGCCATTCAGAACATGGAAACCTAGGTTTTTTTCATTACATTCTTTAATTACAAATCAAGTAGACAGTATACCCTTCTTGCTCAGGAGCCATAAATTAACTTTTGCAGTTTGGCAAGTAACACTTGTTCCATTTACTCTGGTGAATTAAACTCCTTGCCATCTGGATCATACACCCAGCTTCTCAACATCTTTTTGCCTTATTTTTTAAATTTCTTCTCTTGTATCTATTTTTTTTTTATTAATTTTATTTTTACCAGTTGTTGTCAAGGTTCAAATGGAATCAGAACATATTCTGCTTTAATAGGGGGTCTAGCCTCATATTCAGAGGACTCTGAGGGAAACAGAATCATCTTCTGGTTTGCTACTGTAATGTTCTTGAAAATAAACCATTTGAATCAGATCGTATGGTGTACTTTTTTTGGTGCAATCCCCTGCTCCACCTTATGGTCCGGTAGTTTATTCTGTTTTAATAATTGGTCTAGGAATGTATTGAGGAGATTCAGGTGAATGAAGGGAGTTACTTTCATGTGAGCTATTGCTATCGTAATCAGTCCAAATTTTACCATCTCAGTCTTCAGGGGTTGTTATTAGTTTTCTAATTTTAACTACATCTAATGATTCTGGAGATTTCATTAACGTCATTTCAACGCATTCTCTTAATTCATCCAATTTTGAATAAGCTTCCTGAAGGGTTATTTTGCTGTTATTAATTCCTTAAGGATAGTATCAGCTTAGCAGTTTCACACGCCTCTATTTCAGCCTGCAAGTCTTTTATTTTATCCATCATCTCCTTCCTTTCTCAGTATGCTGCTTCTAAACATGTTCCTAATATTTTGTAAATTCTACCCTTATCTCGGCCATCTTTAGTTGAACCTCTGGCAGCATTTAGCTGTTTTTCTACTGCTTTCTAATCGCACCAATTATTGCAGACCTATTGTTTTGAAAAACTGGGGTTTGGATTGATACTATGTTTTTGTAAGTAATCAGTGATATCACTTTCCATCCTGCTGACTATGTCAATTGTTGCAGATGAGAGCAGAAAGTCTTAAGGTCTCTTAAAGAATCACTGTCAAAGATGTCAATATAAGCTGATTTTAATAGAGATTTATGAAAGTGCAACTTAACAGATTTCTGTGGAAAGGTTCACCCCATTACTTATTATGCGGAAGGGACGTATAGGGGTTGGAAATGGATGGGAGTGGCTTACACATGGATCAGGGGAAATTATTTATACAGGGATATGAGAGATTCAGTCAGGATTGTGCTAGAGCAATTTGCACAGGAATCAGGCAAAGGAATGAAGAACACCCTCCAGCTGAGTCATGAGGTTCAGAGTGGACCCCCTTGCTTTATAAACTCCTTCTCAGAGTGGAGTCTGGGTGCAGCTGAATTCACTCGTAGTCCCAGACTTGGTCAACAGTTTATGACTAAGGGGTTTAAGTGTAGGGATTTCAGTGTAGTGCTTTAACACATAATTAGGGATCTGGTGTGATTTGAAATAGCAGTAAATTAAGGTTAACATCGTTATAACTTAATACAAAAAATCTGTTAGAATCAATACGGAGGTTCCGTTAAAAGTCTAACAACATTTCTAAACTAAACTGTGGGGGCACACACAGACACTGAGATATAGAGGTCATCCGGTTAAGATGTTAAGTTTCGGTACCTGATTTCATGAAAAAAAGTTGCAATATACCCCTGATTACCACACAGAGTCAAATTATAACAACCTAATATAACTAGATTTTTTCCCCTCTATTTAAGAGAAGTGGCTGGCTACTTAAGTCTTAATAATGATATGAGTCGGCTTCCTTTGTGAGATGCATGAGCTGCGGAAATGCAGCTCAGTGTGGTCCTGGGGAGCTCCAAAGGGCCTCCTTCTGAGGGCCAATATTTTAGGATCTCAAAATGACTGACTTTGGTTAGTATTTTTCCATGATGGCCATGATTTGGATTAGGCAATCTTTGGTAACTTTCAGAGTGAGCGTGTGTTTCGAGCAGGAGGGGTCCCAGTGTGTTTTGCAAGCAAGAGAACTCCAGGTGCAGTTAGGGAGCACCCAATCACCCCCAAATCACTGGGCCTATGCTAAGACTAGAATGTACCCAATTGTTTTAATTCACTGCTTCAGTAAGCAAGGCCAGAGAGTGCTGGACTGTCTCAGCCCACTGCACCTGCTATCATGACAAGAAACAATGTTGGCCCACTGCCCTTGTAACTAAAGCAATATAAACATCAGCTGGTGTTTACATTGTAGTGTAGCTCAGTGAGCTGGGGGTCTACACCACCACAGAGGTACCATGTATGAAAGACTGCGCATTTTCATCTTTAAAAAAAAATGTTAAAAATTTAAAAAATCTTTTAGGAATAAGCGGCTCTTCCAGATAGTATGCTTATCTGTGCTGAACACAAATGGCACTTCTGGCTGGAAGTAGAGAAAGAAAACATTACCCATTGAATATTATAACAAACTTCTTTACCCAAAAGACCCTTATTGTAATTTTCTGTAATGGCAAAACAAACTAGAGGTTGGGAAGAATGGGAATTGAACTAAAGTGCTTTTGTGATAGGGAATATTGTTTTGTGAAAGCTTTGGCTACATTAGAGTTAATTATGTTTTTAGGCAAGATTGTCTGCCATCTTACACCAGGAAAATCTCTTACATGTTATGGAATATTTTGTTGTCCCTCATTCTGTGCAAGAATGCCGTTCGGGACATTTGCTTTGAGAATATTTGTAATTTATTACAAAACTGTAGCAAAGCAACATCGGCCCTCTGATACTATCTGGCTAACTTATGTGTAAAAAAAATGTGGAAAATGAGGTCATATTTTCATGACACACTAATGTTCTGAGATACCTAAATTTGCCTCCAGATTTTGACAGAAATAGATAGCCTATCTCTCAGTTTGGGAGACAGTCAGTGTGCTCCGAAGATCACACAAAGAACCTCAATGCCACAGAGAGATTCACCAAAGTCGAATCCATGACTGTCACTTATTACACGGGAAGGAAGAGAAATTATTTGCCAATAGTAAAGGAGTACACAACACCTGCGACCAGAAGCCCAGAGGAAATAAGAGACCACGATGGTTTGAATTGGCCACATTAACAGCTTAAGCTAAATTTTTTAATAGTGCTTAAGAATAATAAAAGCTTTAGTACAGATGTCTCCATTAAATTTATGTGTATTTTAGTTGTAATTGACTTTCGCTTTCTGAAGTGCTACTTTAGGGCACATGTCTGATACAGCATAATACTTGCATAAAGCAAACATTTCCTTACAATGATTTTATTTCTATGACCTTGTTCATGCATGCTTAATATTATCAACAAATATTCTCACCTCAGCTTTTGAGAATGTGTAATGCACTCAGCATTTTAAAGTAGAATACACAAAAAAAATTACAAAGGAGAGGAAATTTAAGTACTTAGTACCAGACAGTGAAGTTGATAATACTCAAAGCAGGTGGTGACAATAAATACAGTTTTGCTGGCTGAACTATGAGAAGTGTTTACTCCAAGGGCCTTGGTACACTGGATATGCTTTCAGTGGCTTTAGAGTGCGTAATGATGTATGGACCCATAATGTACTGCAGCATTGTCCTTAAAATAAGGATAAACCTTGACATAACGTTACAACTTGAAAGGGAATAAATACTTAGAAGCAGAGTATAACTTTCACCCTTACATGTACTTCATGCTGTTTGCATTACAGTATTTTATTGTGCATCAGATAAGACTGCCCCTTGACTCAACTTTAAATTTATTGTCTTTTTTTAATACACTGCTGAAGGTGAATAGATGTCAAGAATGATGCATTAGCTTATGTCTAAATGTATTCATATTGAGAATTTGAAGGACAGTCAGTTAAATGTAGCTGGACGGCAGGAAAATAAATGACAGAGTTCTCAGAGTGTCACTTAGAATTTCATGGTTGTCAGTCATCAGAATAAATTCCAGTGTGCCTATAATGGGGACTCTAATTATATACATCAGAGGAAAGCTGATTTCCTGTTTTGGCTCTTAAATGATAATAATTAAAAAATCTTCCAGTATTACCTTTTATAACATATATATATATATATATATATATATGTGAGACATCTGTAATATGCTTCTGATATCCAAGTCCTTTTAAGTATGAATGCTCATATTTAAAATACTACTTCAGGTCCATTATATAGCTTAATTATTATTAATTGATGTATTCTTTGGTATTACATAATGATTTTTTCTTTTTTAGTTATTATTCTGTAAGAAGATTTAATCTTTTCATTTTCAATCATTTACCCATACATGTGGTTATATTATTACTGGCACTTAAGAGATATATTTCTACACTAGGTGCAGTCTTATTCACATTAGATCTCACACACGGTTTGTGGTCCTAGAGACTGGATGTGTTGGAAGCTGCCAGAGGACTCAACAACTGTTACTAAGCTAAATGTCCCCAGCTAAAGTGACTTATTAGGTGACGATCTGCTGGCTACGAAATACTGTACAACCATATCTCTCTTCCTTGTGATTACTGCCTTTGTCAGGACCTATTCTCCCGGCCTCCACAGTGTCCCAGTCCGTAAAACCCGCAGACTGTCAAGGGCGGCTGCCGGGGCTGCCCCGCGCCGGACACAGCCGGTCCCAGCGGCTCCAGCGGCCCCAGCGCAGGGCACAGCTGAGCCCCTCAGCCACGGGCGGGCGCCTCGGGGAAACCTGGGTCAGAAAGGGCAAAACGCTGCCCGGCAGCCAGGGCTGAGGGGAACGGGGAGAAACAGCCCTGCCAGCCCCCGGGGGAGAGCGGGAGGAGCCAGGAGGGGATCCAGGTGTCTCAGCAGAGATGGCCCTGTAGTCCTTGGAGGGAACCCGGTGGGGCAGGTGCAGCCCTGCAGCCCCTGGGAGGGCCCGGGATGGAGCAGGGAAAGTGTGAGGTGGAAGGGGTGGCAGAGAGGAGCTGTTGCGGGCTGATCACAGCCTGTGCCCGTCCCCCTGTGCGGTTGTGGGGGAGGAGGTAGAGGAGTTGTGGCTGGAGTGAAGCTGAGCCAGGGAAGAAGGGGGAGGGTGGGAAGAAGATGTCTTAGGTTTTGTCTTTTTTTTTTCTTACTGACTCTATTTTAATTGGCAATAGATTCTTGTTTCCCCAAGTCAAGTTTGTTTTGCCTGCAGAGATACTTGATGAGTGATCTCCCTGCGTTTAATTTGACTTCCACTCAGCTTTTCTGTCCTGCTTAACTCGTTGACCACACATACTAAACCATTTTCAGGGTTATGTTCCTTGGAAGTTTCTTCCCATGCAAAAACTTGACTGCCTATTTCAAGGTTGTGAGAACCTGCAAATTCAGCTGTCAGTGCTTCACAATGCAACAATACTCACACAGATACTGTTGTTGAAGTGCTAGATTGTCCACCACTAGGCCAGTGGTCAAACTGCTGGTGTCATGTTGGAAAGGCCAGGTACTTACTGTCCTGCCTACATTTAGCGTCCAAGCAGAGAGGTCGTTCAAGGAGCTCTGGGTTGTGGCTGCTGAGCTAGTTCTCAGTTCCCTCATGAGTCAGTTCCTGCACAGACTGCTAGCAGTCACGATTGTTCTGCACAGCATTGGCCGGCAGGACAAATACTGCCCCTTGTCAGGCTCTCTGTGGGAGAGGTGGCAGTCAGTAGCAAGGCCTGCACTGCTCCTCTTCCGTTCTCTGTCAAGACCTGTAGAGAAAGCAGGAAGTAAAAAGGACAATCCTAGTGCCAAACTTACATGATCTATGGACAACTGTGGAAGGCTTGGAGGTAGGTGGTTGTTGGGCATGTGCCATGTAACTGCATCTTGATCTAGCTGTAGGTGCAAGTGACTGCCATTTTTTTCATTGACATCCTCTCAGCAGTACTGTCAGGTCATAAATGTAGAGGCTTCCTTAATCTAAGACTCATTTGCCTGTAACACTTTTTCTGTGCACTAGTTCCCATGTGTTAATTTTAGTAGGTGTTGACAACTTTATGGTGTTACGAATTTTTTAAGAGTGACAAGGTATTTTATAAGATGCCTAGTTCTAGAGTGGGGAAGTAACTTCGGGCCTATCCCTGATGGATAATGAAACCGTTATAATGAAGAGGTGGTATATAATTTTGCAGCATAGTGTTTTTTGTAGCAGAATTTTATGTGAGAATGCTAAGAAGGAGAAAGTTGTATGACGGAATGCTGAAAAGTCTATCAGAAAACCTGTACTGCATCAGGAAAACTGCTTATTTCAGCTACATGAAGGGCTGCTGTGGAAAGACATAGTCTTGACAAGTCCTGAGACCCTGAATGGTCAGATTTAAAAAGAAAACCCATAATCTAGTGGTGGAAAAATCAACTGTGCTGGGATACAACCCTTAGCACACACAATGGCCTCTTTCTACCCACTTGCTTTTAACTTAACTACCTTGGGCTTTTTTTCAGTGTTCTTGATGGTTATGAATATGTAAACACACACAATAGAGCTAATGTTTCAGGGCAATGCTGGTAAACGTATTTAGGCCTATGCAAAAATCATATAATAATTCTATTTTGAATTCTACAGCTTCTTTCAAGTGCAACAAATTTATAGCAGGAAGTACTTTAGCAATATTAATGTACAACTCTTGAAAAAATATTTTAAACCCTAATTAGAGCTTGGAAAAATGACATCTTTAAGTTAAATATGCTTAGCTTTCATCTTCCTGCAGAAACATTAATCTCTGAACTAATTTGGTTGATTTACAGTACATTTTATAGCAAACATTATCATGTCAATCAGGATTTTCCATATTTTCTTTTAAGCAAATAAACCACTCCAAATTAGTTCTGCTTAAAATACTGGAAATAAAAAGGAATTGGGGCTATTCAGCCTGGAGAAGAGAAGGCTGCAGGGAGACATTATAGTGGCTTTCCAGTAACTAAGTGGGGCCTACAGGAAAGCTGGGGAGAGGCTTTTCACCAGGGAGGGTAGTGAAAGAACAAGGGGTAACAGTTTTAAACTGAAAGAGGAGAGATTTAGGTTAGACATCAGGAAGAAATTCTTCACTGTGAGCATAGTAAGGCACTGGAGTAGGTTGCCCAGGTAGGTTGTGGAAGCCCCTTCCCTGAAGGTGTTTAAGGCCAGGTTGGATGAGGCTTTGTGCAGGCTGGTCTTGTGTGAGGTGTCCCTGCTCATAGCAGGGAGGTTGGAACCTGATGATCTTCCAACCTGATCCCTTCCAACCTTAACCATTCTATGATTCTATACATCTGAACAATTGCAGTTAGTATTAAAAGGCTTATCTGAAAGTTTTCCGAAGTTAATATTTGAAAAAGCTTAACTTTCTCATCTGAACATTTCTGAGGTTGTATAGAATCAAGCGTTGAAATCTTTATTCCCTGTAAAGTTAATTGACAAAACAAAAAACTGTTATTTTTACTTCATTGACATTAGACTCGACACTCATTCCCAGTTGTGGGTTTTTTTATGCTATCCTGCCAAAGCAAGTGTACAAATATTACTGATTTTATCAGACAGCCTGATAAAATGCAGAAAATTGTACTACTGTTCTATTGTTAGAAGTGCCTTTTTCAGGGTTGTTTCACTATTGTTTATGTGGAAGCAAAATGTGCTCCATTTGCCTTAAAGAAAAAAACAGTCTGTAGTAAGGTTAGATATAAACACATACTTCTTTCTACTCACACAGATGGCCGTTCTAACTTTTCTATCACTGACAGGGGTCAGTAGTAGATGCCTAAGGAAAGAGGAGTCAGGACAATCGCATAGTAACATTTTCCTGGGTCCCACTTGTGCAGATGCAAGCACTTCCTGACAAGAACTTCCTTAGGTCATATCCTTGTTGCAGTTTGAATATAATTAATAATTTTCTTTCCCTCACTGAATGTATCTAATTGTTTGGGTTGAAATTCCCAACAGTTTCAAAAGGTTATGGCTGGGAGGCATGGTCAGAGAATTTACATAATAAGCACATACACTCTCTTTGTCCAAGTATGTCAGCCTAGGAGTTTTCCTTGATTATTAGGGCCAAAGTTATATTTAAAAGAAAAAAAATAATTTTATCAAAAGAAAAATATCTCATTTTTTAATGCTGTAATTGAGAACTAACAATCAAACAGCTGGTGCATAATATGCTTGTTAACATTTGAATTTCTTTTACCTGGCAAGATTTTTTTTTTCAGGAAGAGAAATTTAGCTGTTCTTTCCTATATAGTCTCAGTGGAATCCAGAACAAAATGGAAATGGGGACATTTAGCTGGAAGATTTTTGCATACAAAATAAATGGCAAAGTTTTAAGGGCACATGCATTTGAATACTATAATCAAAATGTCATTTAATGCAAATTCCAAAAGTAGTATCAACACAGAATTATAAATTTGACAATGAAGTGCTTTTCATGAATAAATAGTTAAAGAAAGGTTAGGATATTGCTGTCTCTATCATGCTTCTGTTTGCTCTTCAAGGTTCCTGCTATTTCAGTTTGGTAAAAAGTAGGTGGTGTTGTAATCCTTTTTTTATTTTTAGCTACAGGTCACCAATTTTCAGTATTCTGCGGATGTTCCAACATGTCTTTGTCCTCTTAAAATAGAGAAATAACCATCCATGTAAAAATACATAGTCAAGAAATTACATTTAGCTATGAATATTCATTCAATTCACTTGAAGTAGGTAGGGAAAAGGGTTTTTATTTTTAAGCTTGATCAAGTGTTTATTTTAAGATGGGAAAAGCAGAGGAGGCCCAGAATAATTTTGTGGTAATGCATTCCCTGGAAAAGGGCAACATTGTAAGATATGTTTGTATGTTCCATCTGTGCTGAATTTTCCTTATTGGATAAAAGATAAAAATAAACTATTCATAGAATCATTTAGCTTGGAAAAGACCCTTAAAGACCCTTAGGATCATTGAATCCAACTCTTAAACTAGTACTGCCAAGTCCACCACTAAACCATGAGTCTCTGACAACTCATCTTTTGGCACATGGGGATGGTCTACTTCTGTGCCTTTAAGATTTCTTTCTTGAAGAATGTCCAGCCTTCCTGGACTCCTTTGCCCTTCAGAACTGCCCAAGACAGCCTCCAGCCATCACATCACCCACAAGTCCTTCTCTGTTCACAAGCAGCAGGTCTAGCAGGGAGCCTTCCCTAGTTGACTCACTCACCAGCTGTGTCAGGAAGCTATCTTCTACACACTCCAGGAACCTCCTAGACTGCTTTGTCTCTGATGTACTGTATTTTGAGCAGACATCTGGTAAGTTGAAGTAACCCATGTGTGACATTCAGGATGTATAGTGCTTGTCTCGAACAATCCAAAAGATAAATGATGTACTTGTGCACTCAGGATATCTGTTGTTTGTCTTGAGACATCTAAGAGTTAAATAAGATTTGTTGATGGACTAAAGAGATGTCTCAGCAACCCACCAAACTGTTTTACTCCCCCCGCCCTGCCCCATGATATGTACCTGAGAACTGGGGAGTTTACTGTGGGACATACTGAGATTGGAGACAAAGGAGTTCTACAGCTGATGCTGGGAGCAGAATATCCAGTGATAACCAGGCCTTGGACTTCATGAAAACCACCCACTTAGCAGGAAAAGATAAAGAGTGGCAGTCTCAAGCTGCCTCATAGGACTGAACCTCCACTGCAATAAACTAATCCTGTGGTGCCAGTTGTCTCAACCTCCTGTTTTGCAATGGCTGATCTCATTAATTAGCCAAACAAGGACTATCCGCAGGACATAGCCCCAGAACCATACCCTGCCTCCTGTCTCGGAGAAGTACAGAAAATATAGAAGGATTTTCTCACCTGTACAGGGAGAAAAATGGGGGTGCAGTGGGCAAGAACTGTAAAAAATCTGGGACACTATGGGTGCAGGGAAGCACTTGCCCACCGACAACATCACTGGACCATGGTGGTAACAGTAATCTCTCTTGCTGTCCTTTGTATCTCTGCTTTCTCCTTTCTTTTCTCTGTTCTCCTCCCTATCCTATCCTATCCTATCCTATCCTATCCTATCCTATCCTATCCTATCCTATCCTATCCTATCCTATCCACTCTAGGGACTTTGTTGTGTTACTCCAGTAAAGTTTGTTGTGCACGTGACATCTGACCTTGTTTGCATCTTAATTCCACTATTTGGGATCACCTTTAAAGCTTTTCACAGGTCCTGCCAGACAACAAAGGGTGCAGCTGCCACGCGGCTTATACCAGGACAGGAAAGGCAGAGTCCAGCTGCACCAGCCTCCCACTTTGGTGAGGAGAGTTAGCAAGCAAGGGGGTTCTGCCCCATCTCTCGTAAGACCGCACGCCAGCCCCAGTGCCTATTTGTGTACCTGATATTGTGTTATCTTTGTTTTGTCCTGGCAAGATCATAAAAATTTGCCACATATCTGTATACTGGATCGTGACACCGTGAGAACAAGGACTAGTGATCACGAGACTTCTTCCAGCTGCTTAGAGAATATTTTGTCTGCCCGCTCATCATTGTTGGGTATTCCATAACTGACGCCCACCATATCTGCCTTGTTAGCCTTCCCTCTCGTTCTTACCCAGAAACATTTGACCTTTTAATCTGTCACTTCATATTGCAACTCCATTGTATCCTGCGTGAAAAAGCAGGTAGGAAGTAATCTCATCACATATTCTAATCCAGACCCCAGAGAGGCAGCAAACTTCCTCAAGGAATGGGTGAGGTCAGCACACTGGGCATTCTGTTCCCCTCAGAACAGAGTCTTCTGTGACAATTACCTTTTTTTTTTTTTTTTCCTTTTATGGAAGTAGTTTTGACACAGGGTGAGGTCTGACTTAACCTTAGCAACACTTCTAAGCTTGATGAGCCATTGTCCTTGTTACTGTTCTGTTCCACTTACAGAGACTCATACCTGTTCCTCAGGGCACCTTGGAAGGTAGGGTAGTTACAGAGGAGATGCATCTGCTGCACCGCACAGGAACTTGTCACAATTGCCCCCTATCCCTTAAGTTATTGTGTTCTGCCAGGTGGAGAGAGCACAGGGGCTCCTCTGGGCCATGTGTCCTGTCTGCCTGACGGCACTGTCCCAGGGTTAGTAGGGTGTGGATCCAGAAGTCAGTCACCTTCTCAGATTTCCTGATACTCCTCCAACCTTCTCACCTCTACCCAGAACTCCCATCACTAAGGAGAGGAGTCCCTCTACCGGAGCACACCTCCCACAGGTGTGCTCACTGCTGTCTTCTGGTACTGGTGTCAGAGTAGGGCATAGCCTGTGGCCTGACCTGGGTGGCTGTGTTCCCATGGAGCTCTGTCTGCAAAGCTGCATCAGTCACAGGCGTGGTCTTTTGCCAGCTGGATATCATTGCTTCTGGATCAATCTGGCAGAAAACCAGCACCCTGCCAGTATGAACTGACACACTCTTGATTGCCGATGCACCCAGAGAGTTTCTTTTATACATGGTGGGGGGTCCGGGGAACCTGCCTACTGTTTCTTCTGGCCCTGTCTGGGTGAGCTGCAGACTTCTAGTGGGTCTCTCCACTCCTCTGAGGTTCAGGAAACATCCCTGTACACCATGCTGGAGCACTCATTGCAGATCGTCCTGGCACTAGACCTCCTCTTTGGGGGAGCTTTTATTGAAAGTCCACTTGATGGTGATGCTGGTATTTAAGACTGAGTTAAGTCAGGTGGCACATAGCAGGTACATGTGAGTAACCTCTGTGGCCTTTACTGCCTCCCATTTCTGTGATACTAGTGTGATCAATAGGTGTGTGTGGAACATGCATACTGCCTGTGGGGGCATTTGCTCCAAAACTAGTAACACTGTTATTTAACAATAACAAAGTTTGCTTAAGATGACCCTCGGGAACCTAAAACGGTAACCAGTGAACTGCCAAAGATCTTCTGGGGGGAAAAAGAAAGAAAAAAAGAAAAAAAAAAAAAAAGGAGTCAGCTTGAAAAGCAGACTAAAAGAAGGGTAATTTGGAATGGTGGGGAGAGGTAGAGGTTAACAGAGCAGCAGTCAGACCCTGGTTTGACAGTGATGGCAGCCATCCCACAGGCATCGCAATCTCTGCGTGGGGTTGATGGTACAGCTTCCCATGGGGTTCCAGGAGCAGCTTGCACCCAGCTAGGGCAGTGACTGTTAATTGCAGCAAGCAAGGACCCCCACTTGAGGGTGTATATGTGGGTACTCATGGTATGCCTTGCCAGCATGTGATCTAGCAGCTGGTGGGGAGCAGCAGAAGTACACACAGCTGGAACACCCACATCTCCCCCAGGAGTCTGCAGTCACAGACTCCACGCTGTTCCCCATTAGGAGTTGTGGTGGTAGACCACACCACCAGCTGGAGGCTCTACATGTGTAATAGTGTGGGACTAGGACAGTTCGGGGTTAGCTACAGAAGGCTGGAGGTGTTTTCACTCTAAAACAATGACACAAAGATCTAAAAAGATAAGATATTGCTGTTGTGTAGATGTGTTTTTAGATGTAACTCATGTATGTATACAAGATCTGGATAGTGTTGAAATCTTTATAGTCACAAAACATTCATTACTGTTCTAGAAGCAGTGATGAGATTTTTAGCTCTGTTGAATATGTATCCTTCTGGACTTTAAATCTGCTACACAGCTCTCTGTGATAATCTGGACTTGACAAACTAGGTGCTTACTGAGTAAGAAAGGCAAATTATCTCAGCTGCTACCTCTTACAAATATGCAGTTTATTTACTACTTAGCAGGAGTCAGTAATACATCACTTCCCAGAGCGGTGGGTAATCTTTAGTTAGCAATCACAAACTGTAGACTCTAGCATTATGGTCTTACAGGTACTGTGGTTCCAGGAAGGGTGTTTCAGTGCCTTGGGTTGTGTTGGCTGACTTGCAAACGTATGGGTAAATGAACACAGCAAAACCACCAATACACAAATGGTTATTTAAATTACGTATTTCATGTAGCAATATACATGACACAGTGCATGAGAGAGCTATCATTGGAGATAACTAAATAAACAGAAACAATGGAAAATGAAATTGTAAGATTTTGCACAGGCAAATAATAATAGTATATCATGAATGAGAATTTAAAAATAGCAGTATCAGTAAATGAACGAATGTTAGGAAATTGAGAATAATTTTTTCTGTATATATGCTGAAAAAAAATAGTATTCTACAGTGTGAAGTATGCTTGAAAATACCTTCAAAATTGACCTTAACTGAAGTCGAAGATTGAACTAAATAAATATTCAATTAGTTCCTACACATTGACATTATAATTACATAAAACAAAAACAAGCCTAAAGATCAGAACTTCCACAAGTGTTTTTACCTAACCACCATTTAGCAGTTTTGTTAAATGCTTTCCACGTTATTTTTTTGACTTTTTTTCATCCATCACTGTATTTCTTAAGATCTGTACAATTTCTTATTTTTTTTTTATGTTTCAGTGTACTCCCTTCAAATGCTTTCGATCATATAACACTTTTTCTATTACACTTCAAAGAAGACAATCTTTGAAGGGCCAACACCCAGCACAAAGGTCATTGAAAACTTTCTATTTGCTTCACTCAATGCTATTGTAAGTTTTGCACCACAGTGTGTCTCAGAATGTCAAGTTCTGATTTTATTGTTGGCTTTGAGGACTATACTCCTTCTATCATAGCTTTATGACGATGTTTTTGTGTGTGCATGTATCTCTGAACTTTTAATACTGAACAGTATTTGCTTCATACTAATTACGATTCTTCTATGTTGTTGCTTATTTCTAAGAGAACATGTCCTGAGTGGTCCTGCTTCTACCCAGAAACAAATATTTTTAAAAGTCAGAATTTATTTGGTTTTGCAAGAACCATGTGTGATTTTTTTATTGGCAATTGGTTAATATGGTGATGCAGTCTACTTCTATAGCTTGAAGTATACATTTGCCCTGTAAAAGATCTGATAGGTGGAGGTTGAATCAGTGGGAACACATGCACGACTGCAGGCCCAGGAATACTTTAATTTCTGCTCTTTGTAACATTCCATGGGAATAAGCCAAATGTTTTTCAAATACTGGTGAGAAAAGATGAAGGAGGTATTTGAGGGTGTTATGTCTCTAAAAGAACATAAAATTAATTATTGATATAATCTTTGTGGTAGAAGCACAGAAAACCGGAGAGAAGGTGAACACTGAGCTTCTGTCCTTTGATCTGTCCTGGAAATTGAGCAGTTTGTGAATAATGCCAATATCATAATTAAGTTTCATGCAGTGGAGACTGTGGCATCTTTCACATTAATTGGTAAATGCTTGAAAAAGGTGAAAAGAAAGAAATTTCATCATTTCTTGAGTGGTCTGTGTTTTCGAACACAGCTGAGTCACTCAGAGATACAATGTGCAGGAAAGCCAAAAAACTTAAGTGATCTTCCCATCACACTATAAAGTACAGTTCTTGTCTGAGACTGAGGTAAATAGTGAAAGAAACGTTATTTGGTAACCTGTCCTTTCTCCTTTCTTCTCCAAATATAACGAAAGGCCTTATAATCCTAGGAGGCAATAACTAGTAGAATAGCTGACAAAAGGCTTTTGACAGAATTTAAAAATAAATAAACTTTACATGTTTCTGTAGATTACACTATTTAAGAAATATTCGTATATCTTCTCTTTGCAAAACCAAAACCAGTGATATATATTCATTCTAAGAGTTATTTTGATATATTTCAAGTTGGGAGAAAAACAAAACACCAAATGTATGTAAATAACATTATATATTTTGCTATGAGATACTGTCCCAAGAGATTTCAAGTTATAAGAGACTGAAGCATTTTGAGTAAGTCTGAATAGCTTAAAAATAATTAAGTTTAAATCTTTACATTTATTTACAGCTTTTCATTATTGCTTCTTAAAAAAGCAAACAAAATACCTGAAAAGTGAAAATTTTGTTCCCCCCCTTATGTGTGTGTAGCCTGCTCATGGCTCCTCTACTTCAATATTATAAACCACATTTCTTGAAGATGAATGTGGTATCTGTAGTTACTGAATGACATTACATTAATCAGAAGATAGAAAGAAATATTTTCCCACCAGTGACATTTATTTCTCAGAAGACAAGATACAAGGAATATGCTTTGACAGTGATGAGAATATGGATTTCACCTATATCGTAACACATTTAATTTGGGCACTCAGTTCTCATTGTTCTCATCTAGCCATATTCTTACCTTGTTTTGATTTAGTTGAACACTTCTGACTCCTCCAGCTTGCAGGAGAATATAATTTTATTTTCATGCAGCTAGGCAGAGCACACAGATATCATGGAAACAGGAAGATACAGTATAGATATTCTCAGAGCATGTGTGATGAATGAATAGCTAAGGGAACCCTGAAGTTCTTGATAGATGTTTTAGGAAATCATTCTCATTAAAACTTGTTTTAACACAAAAATGTTGGTCTTCCCTCATGCTTTAGCAGAATGCTCTGCTAAGGATTCATCATGAGATTTTGTTTTTTCCTGAAGTTGCAGAGTTCAGCTTCTTTAGAAAGTAGTAGTTGTCTATGCAGCTTTTTTTTCAATGTGTTTATCACAGAAATAAAACTTGTGCTTGATTTCAGAGAATGCACTTATAGTTGTTTTTTTTTAATTTTCAGCTGGACTGGTTTTTATGAGTCTCTTGTTCTTTACTGCCTGACTTAGTGTAAGGTCATTAAATGGAATTATAACCATAATATTTTGAGATTTCAGAGAAGAAATGGAGTCAGGACCCCTTTGCTTATGTTTAGAAATCCCAACATGAAAAGCACCATTGACATCACAGGTAGACATGTTTAGATATCACTGAAATAGAACACTTTCCCAGGAATGCTTTGGCAGTCAGTTAATGAAATTTACCATTTGACATAGACAGTGTGTTTATGCCTAAATTATTTAGGGAGTTCCTCAGAATATTAAAGGCTTGAGACATAAATCACAACTGTTTATCAAAATATGTAGTGATTTTCACTAAAGCTGTATTTTAATAAAATGTTACTATTCTGATCTGAGAGCATTATATGCTACTTACATGTAATCCTGATGCTTGTGCAGTGCCCATAGGAATGATGATGAAAAAACACTTTGCTGCTAGGTTATATTTTTAGGCATCCAGGACTGTGGGCTTGAATAGTATTTGCAAAGAGTACCTTTTGGACCACTCACAGACTCAGAAGTCATTGGTAATTTCTCAACAATTCTGAATGACATCTAGAGCTTAGTAATTTTATATACACTTGCCATGGATAATTAAAACTCAGAAAAAAAAAATATGTCCTATCCCTGGAAAAAAAATATTGAGTAGGAATTCTTTTTCAAGTTGTAGCTTTTCAAATTACTGATAAGAAAGCATGTAATAGCCTCAAACATTACTGTGCTTAGCCTGTCAGTTTCTTACAAAACCTATGTTTGTGTCTCAGTAATAATTTGTTCAGTCATAAGTTCCTGAAATATATGAATGGCAATTTTTTTTACACAGAGAAAGGGAAAAATAAAAGGCAAAGGTGAAGTTCTTTTAGATTTGATATTAACTAATAGGAAGGAAGTGATAGAGTTCACAATCCTAAGGAAGAAGAAAAGCAGAATAAAAATAATGAACTTCAAAAAGGTGGACATTAACAAACTCAGGACACTTAGAAACAAATTTACTGAAATACTAGTTGAAGAGGGTCAGCTGATTCCTAAAGAGACAATATTAATGGCATAAGTGCGAGCTATCCACCATGGTGTTATAGCAAAACTGATCATGGGATGGTGTTGAAATAGAGAGATTGTCAGTGAATCCTACTTGAATTCTAGTTTATATTTCATTGATATCCTGGGTGATGAAATAGAGAGTATGCTTATTATGCTGCCCTGGTATAAACTGCAAGCATACTGGAAATCTGTACTATAATTCCAATAATTTTATCAACAGGGGAAAAAAAATAATTCAAAATATATTATTCAATTCTATAAAGACCATTACAGGCTTCTACTTTTGGGCTGTAATATCAGGAGGATGAATACAAAGAGCAGTTCTACACAAGTTGATTAGATAGCAATTCAATATCAAAGGATTCAAGGATAATCCTCAGCAGAGCATAAGCCACACATCAATCAGTGGTATCATGCTGCTGTAAAGGAGAATATTGTATATCATGCTGGGATATGTAAATGAACTACAGCTCACAAGATTTGCTATATAATTCTTCTGCTTTGTTCATAATATATGAAACTTTAGCTGGAGTATAGTAACACATTTTGAGAAGAACTATACAAGAATCCAGGAAGACCCTTCCGCCAAATCATGAGGTTCAGACTGGACCTTCTTGCTTTCTATGCTCCTTCTCAGAGAGGAGTCTGGGCATAGCAGGATCCAGTCTTAGTCCCCGACTCTAAAGAAGAGTTCAGACCCTAGGTTCTGTTACAGAGTTGGTTTATTTCTTCTTGAACCAGCACTTTCCCAGAAGGGATCTCACTTGGTTGTTTACCTGTGCCTTTAAGGCCTCACAATCTATTACATGAGGTGTTGACACACCTGTCTACATGACATGGCTGGGCTTTTTTGTCCAATCAATTTGTTTCATAGCCTCTTCCTCTACAATGACTAGAGTAACACACTTTGAATTTTATTTGCTCATGCAGTTTCATTATCCTCCTGTCTTATCGGCACCTGGGACTTGCCCATATTCTGTTGACTTCAGATGGAATGGTGTCTCTCTTTATTTGAAGGTCTTTTCCTTGAATTATAGGTTTGGTCCAGTATATCTCATTGTGCAAGACTCCCAGTACTTCTTCATTTTGACTAAGCAGATGTTCAGCTGAAGTTCAATTACAGTTTGCTGCCTAAGGCCTCAGTGCTCCAGTCACTCAAGATAAGATAAGATAAGATAAGATAAGATAAGATAAGATAAGATAAGATAAGATAAGAAAAACAAGCTTCAACCTAACAAAAGTTAGGTTAAAAACCAAGTTCAACCTAATTTTAAGTAACCACTCAATTAATTTGAATATTATACAAGAAAACAGGAAGCATTTGGACCCATCAATAAAGCTATACAACAATACTGCAAATAGTTCAGAGGAGAAAAATGAGTATAATCAGAGATCTGGATAATTTTTCTAGCAAGGGGAAACTCTACAATTTGGGAATGGTTCTATGAAAGAAGACTGAAAGAAGATTTAAGAGTATTCAAATATGTAAAATAATACTTGAAAAAGAAAGTAGTGATCAGTTCTCTGTGTTAGTGACATTAGCAATATAGGTAATTAATGCGTTTAAGTAGCAGTTTCATTTGCATGTTGAAATAATAAACATGATATATCAGAATAGGCCAGTCACAGAGTCTGTAACTCTCCACTGTGAGAAATCTTTCAAAACTGGCAAGAAATATCTTGCACATAATTATACTTATTTCCATATTGGAGCAAAGAGGTGGACCAATGACTTCCTTCCAGCTCAGTTCTATAATTCTGTACTCATTAATCTAAAAATTGAAGGGTTTTTGTTTGGTGGGGGTTTTTAAATTATTTTTTTTTACTATGCAAATTAAATAAAAAAGTAGTAGAGCAAACTTTCTGGTATAATTTTAACACACTAAGAAAAAAAGAAACTGAAAATTATTTCCCCAAAGAGCAGGTTTTTAAGTTCTCTAATTGATCTACATTTGCAAAGAGGTGTAATTAAATCTTCAGGCAAATATATGCATTCAAATCCTGTTAGAAAATAATGGGATTCAGATGTATAATTTCTCAACTTCTACTAACAGCCTTGAAAATACCCGGAAGTCTAAACATAAAGGTATCCACAGTGACAAAAACAGAGTTTAAAAAAAAAAATAAAATTAAGCAGTTTTGTATATGTTCACAAAACAAAATGCCACATTCCATAAAGACCTGCTTCAGGTGTAGGAAGAAGGGGATATATTTTCATATCTGAGAGTTCTTCTCAACAACCAGACAAAATAAGCTGAATCTGTCCTGCAGCAAATGACACCAAACTTAGCAGTTGCTGTTCAGTTCAAGGGGAGAACTCAACCCACCTCTGGTTGTTAATTAAAGTGATTGATGGACTCTGTTTAGCATAAAATGAATTTTAGCGCTGTAGAAAAAAATGAAGTATCAAAAGATTCACTTTTTCTCTTGTGTTGTCATGGTTCTGGGATTGAACTGATCCAACATATGCTGCCGAACAGCATAAAACCATAGAAATTAATATTAAATGTTTAAGTAATGTTGTATTTATATGAATTAAAACAGTTAATTAAGCAAACAATTAAGAGCTTGCAATATTAACAAGGAATTTTATAATAGGCATTTATTGAAGTTTGTCCATGAGTTTATATTACAAGTTTTTTAATGAATGTCTTAATTGTACTGACGCATTACACAAATTAGAATCAAACAGAAATTTGGAAAAAAACCCTGGACACCACTAATTCAAGTTTCTTAATCACTCATGGACAGCTTAAAACAATTCTCATTGATTTAACTAATTATACTTGCTACTTAATCTAAATGGAATACTTCATCGCAGCCTTAATTGCAAGTTTTATTGGCAGTTATAATAAAAAATATTATGCAGAGAATTGATAATTATAGAACTCTTGATACAATAAAATTTATAATTTTAACAGCTTTATAAACAGCTTTTATAAAGCTTTAAGGCTGAATTCATAAGAGAAAACTACTTTATTTGGATCACAGTATTGAATATTACAGTACAATTATCAATGTTTTATCATCACATGTAAAGCTTTCATCTTAGTCTTTTGATAATTTTCTAGCAACAAGGGATTCATTACATCATTAAAAACAGCTGTTTATGTGGGGTTTATGTTATGGGAAAGGGATCATATTTCTGTGTGCTAATGAAGAAATTATAAGGTATTGATTCCAGAAAAGGAAAAAACAAACCCTGCTTAATCTTCCTCAGCGACCTCACTTTCCTTTTACTTCTGCACTGCCAGTTATTTATTCAAGAAGAACAGAACCTTGTTGTCTTGTTCTTTCTTCAGAAATTTATCCAAAGATAAATGATCTGTTCTTTGCATGATGTACTTCTATTTTTATAATAAATGGAAAAGAAAGTAACTCCTGCATATATTGAATTCTGCTTAATCCTAAGAGGTTCCTGTCTAGTAGTAAGTAATTTTCAGGATCAGAGTTTTTTACCTATGTCTTGCATTTTCCTGCTCTCCAGAGGATTCAAGAAATAAACTTTTCAAAAGGCTGGTATTACTCTATTGACACAAAATGCTAACCTATTTGAGAGGCTGATGAATATCAAATCAAGCCATAAAATAATTTATTTAATTTTATTTTAAAATACAAATACAGTATTATGCGTTACAATACAAATACAGCATTATGTACAAGTGCCTGACTGATCATACCGTGGCCTGTTGGGACCAAATATACTGAAGAACTGTTTATGTATGTAGATAAAAAGCAATATACTCTAAGATGTACCATGTCGATGAGAAGAATGCTTGAAGAGTGATTGAAACATGTGGAAAAGGAACTCTTGGCTTCCCCCTCTTGTGTTAGAGGTGTGCTCTATAGAAGTAATAAATTAAGAAAATTAAATAATCTGGGAAGGATAAGTCTCCCATTCCCCAGAAAGGAATAGCTATTCTTAGTATCAGACATACTTCCTGGAGGTAAGTGACATGAGTTTAGATTCTCTCAAATAATGCAGACTCTGCTCTAATTTTTCCAAAATTGTGCTCATCAATTTGTCATTCACAAGGAGTCTTTTGGAACTGTGGTTCTTATATCCACGGATAAGACACAAAAGGCCAAAGCTCAGTTAGAGTTGAAAGTGGCCATTATTACTTCAGGTAACAAGAAGGGCTTTTTAAAGTGTGGTAATAGCAAGATGAAATCTAAAGAAGAAAATGAACCGATACCAGTTGAAGATGGTCATCTGACTACTAGAGATGAAGAAGTTGAGGTATTCAGTGTGTTTTTTTGCCTGTCTTTAACAATACCAGTAGACCATGGACTGACTGATCCCTGTGTTAGAAGACTACGAGTGTGGGAACAGTGATTTTCTATCTGTGGACACTGAAATTTTAAGGGAGGAGCTGTACCCACTCAGTATTCACAAGTCCATGGGGCCTGATGGGTTTCATCCCAGAGTACTGAAAGGAGCTAGTGGATGTAATGGAAGGACCCCTCTTGATCATCTCCAAAATGTCTTGTGAGTCTTGGGAGGTTCCTGCTAATTGGAAGTTAGCCCATGTTATTTCAATCTACAAAAAGGACAAGAACGAAGACCCAAGGAACTACAGACCTGTTAATCTCACCTTGGTTGTTGGCAAAATTATGGAGAAGATTATGGTCCAAAAAAGGAAAGTCCTGCTCAACTAATTCGGTCCTGCTGTATTCAGCATTGGTACAGCCTGATCTTGACCACTGTGTGAAGTTCTGGGCCCCACAATTTTAAAAGGATGTGAAGGTCCTTGAGTACTTCCAGAGAAGGGTAACAAAGCTGATGAAAAGGTTGGAAGGAATGTCCTATGAGGAGTACTTGAGGACTCTGGGTTTGTCTAGTTTGGAGAAAAGAAAGCCAAGAGGTGACCTCATTGCTGTCTACAGCTTCCTGAGGAGGGGAAATGCAGAGGGAGGTGTTGATCTCTTCTGCCTGGTATCCAGTAATAGCACGTGTGGGCATGGTTCAGAGCTGTGCCAGGGGAAGTTTAGACTGGACATTAGGAAGCATTTATTTACTGAGACAGTGGTCAAACAGTGGAACAGGCTTCCTAGAGAGGCGGTCAATGCCCCAAGCCTGTCAATGTTTCAGATGCATTTGGACAACGTCCCTGTTAATATGCTTTAACTCAGTCAGCCCTGAAGTGGTCAGGTAGTTGAAGTAGATGTTTGTTGGTTGTCCCTTCCAACTGAAATAGTCTATTCTATTATAGTTTTATTCTTTGAATCTTGAGATGAAAGCATGCCTCCATTCCATGTTCTTTAAAACACAGTACTGATGATCCCCTCACAGAAAATTTCATAACATTAAGTCCTGTGTGGACAGTTTCACTGAGTAAGGTATTCAATCAGTAGAACAATAGTATGCAAAGTTATATCCTTGTTTCCTAGTTTTGGTATGGGATCTCAATCCATACTAGTGGTTGTGCTAAACTGTAATCTGAAGTAGTCACCTGTTGTGGTTTGAGTGGGCAGAAACTAATTTTATGGCATTGATGAGAGGACCTCTTATAGCCAAGCCTGAGAGAGACAGAAGGCATTGCTTAGGACCCCGAGGAGGTCTAGGGCTCAGAACAGAGAAGGGTCAAATGACCTTGGTATTCCCTCCCATTTTCTGCCTTCTCCTATGAAACACGAGAAGGCTGGGGACGTTGCCCCTTGGCTCCCTTCTTTCTTCTGGTGGACATTGTAGAAGGAGGCTCCTGTCTGTCTGTCTTCAACTCACCATTAGCTCTGCAGAATCCAACTGCATCCCTCACTGAGAGGAGTCTAGGCCCTTTCTCCTGTGTTGGCTCTGCAGGGTACCTTTGGACTTTTATATCGGCTACCATTAATGCTGGGCTTTATTTATTTAGTATATTTTTTGCTACGTTCTTGCTTGTTACTGTTGTTTTCCAGTTGCATTAAATCTGTGTGAGTTATAATTTCCAACCTTGAGGGGTTTCTTTCTGAAATATTTCCCTTTTTATCTTCCCCGGGAAGGGCAGCAGGGGGAAGAGCAGTGGTTGGGAAATAACAGAGAGCAATTCAGTTCTCTGTGGTTTTGTTCACCCTGACCACTGAACAGACATCACCATATCATAGAATCATAGAATCACTTTGGTTGGAATAGACCTTTAAGATCATCAAGTCCAATCATTGACATAGCACTACCAACCACCACTAAACCATGTGCCTAACCACCACCACGTCTACATGTCTTTTAAATACCTCCAAAGATGGTGACTCAGTTGCTTCCCTGGGCAGCCTGTTCCAGTACCTACAATCCTTTCAGTGAAAAAAGCTTTCCTAATATCCAATCTAAACCTCCCCTGGCACAACTTGAGGCCCTTTCCTCCTGTTCTGTCACTGGTTACTTGCAGAAAAGACCAACACCCACCTTACCACAGCCTCCTTTCAGGTAGTTGTAGAGAGTGAGGAGTTTTCTCCTCAGCCTCCTTTTCTCCAGACTAAACATCCCAAACTATCTCAACCACTCCTTTTAAGACTTATGCTCTGGACTCCTCACCAATGGGAATATAAGAGAGAGTTAGGTTTATGTATTACACATATGGCAGGCAAGCACACAAGATACAGGCACTACAAGCCTACTTGCTGAGGTTCTTTAGTTCGTTTCTTCATGAAAGCTTATTCTATGTAGTTCTTCTCCATCTTAAACTGGGAATTGGAAACAAACAGGGCAGGATAATCTGATGGTGGGTGGGGTAGGGGTTGGGGAAGGACTGCATCACTATCTAGGTGTCAGAATCATAACCCAGACATGGAGGACAGGCCAATAGTAGCCCTGAGTCAGCTGGGAGATAAAATCAGAGCAGCTGACCTAAGCTGACTGACAGGTGTATCCCACACCACTTAGGTCACACTCATTATAAAAGGGGGGTATATAGGGAGGGTGGGCAGGTTCTGTTTACTGAGATCCCTCTGTCTTAGCCTGCTGCTCCCTCTGCTTCACCTGAGCATGAGCTTTATGTTGGTGTTTGTATTAGTTTTGTTATTTTGTTAAATCTGTTTAAATTTCAACCCATGGGGCTTTTCTCTTCTCCTTGATTCCCCTTCTCATCTGGGGAAGGTAGATTAGGTGAGAGAGCAAACTGCTTCAGTTTAGCCCCAGATATGGACTAAATTAAGACACTAGAAAAGACAGTTACCTTGTGTATTTCTTGAACTCTCCTCTACAAGTGGTTCAATATCAATTTTACAAGCTCTTCCACTGTGAAAGTTTTCCATCTCTTCTGCTGCTCTTTCCCTTGCATTGTCCCAAGAGAACCTCCTCATTAGACAAAACTGGCTAGTTCTTTAGAAAAAATTACTCTGTTTGCATCAAAACACTCATAAAACAATAACTTCCTTCATCTCACTGAAAAAAAGTGTGTGTTTTTTTTAAATTTAAATCACATGAAGCCCCTAATTTTATAAGCTAATTATTAATTTCATAACTTAGTTGTTAATGAGGAGCCTGAGATTATAGCTGTAATGTCTTCAGTATAAAAGAATTACAATAAAATACTGGAGGAAAGAGCTTCTTGGAAATAAAAGAATTTGTGCTTGATTTGTTCAAACTGTAAACTGTCTAATAGCAAGGAGTCTATCAAAACATTTTGAAGGATGTTGTATTTCAGAATAAGACTTCTAAAGGGATAGATAAATTATAATTAGTCGTAGTTGTGGATGACTGTCAGTACTTTACCTTTCAATGAATTTCAATCTGTATCACTCATACTGCATATAACTGCCGTGCTCTTGTTTTTTTAAAGGAATTGGCTCTCTGATTTCTGTCTTGAAATTTTATTTTGGCTTTGAGAGCCTTTCCAAATGAGAATTTAGTAGAAGACAAATAAGTTCTTGCGAAGGTACTGAAAAACATTCAGTAGAAAGCAATCCAACAGATAAAATCCTTTCTCAAACACAGTGTGGAAATGTTGATAAAACAGTCTCAGGAAGAGGTACATTTTTGAAAGCTTTATGTTATCTTTTTCTGATCAGGAAAAATCTTTGTACAGGTTTAATACTTACAGTTATATGGCAGAAGAGGCTCCATAGTTTCAAAGTGCCTGTTGGCCATGCCTGGCACCCCAAACCAGGTTATCAGGCTCTGCCCCACTGTGCATTAAAGAGAAGGTCACTTATAATTCCGGCAGTGTCAATAATTCAAAATCCTGCAACTGTTTCATAAAAGTCTGAAAGACTGATTCTACTTAATAAATCTCTGTATCATAGTGTCTACTTCAAGGTAACCACAGCTGGCAGAAGGAAGTAATTTCAGAGCTGTGAAAGCTGAAACAAGCCCTCACCTTGTAAAGTGATAATAAATAAATATTTAAAAGGTTGACTGTCAATATGAGCCAAGTGAGCTAGATCCTAAAGTTCAAAAAATAAGTAACATTTTGTAAATTAATGCCTTTGAAATAACACTTAGGAGTAGATGATAAGAAAAGGAAATTGAAAAGCATATTATCTAACGTTAAATGTGTAATTCTGCTGGACTGTTAATATTGACAGAGGCATAGAATAGATTTTTTGTTATTTGACATTACTAAAAATGTGTTAAAACTGAGAGCAATTTCACTTAGGTTACATACTGCATGTAACCTGCTTTATCAACAGAAAGCAGAATGATCCAATTTATTGAGCGGTAAATATTTTCACTTGTGCATCTGCATTCATAGGGATTTATCTTAATGTTTCAGACCTTTTGGTACAGGACAAAGCTTTTATAAGTCTGTCTGCTCAGAGGAGAGGTATTGATTATGCAAACTGGCTAAATGTTGCTCATAGTTACAGGGATTCAATAATGACAGCAAATACTGGTTGTTTAGCTGAGCTGATCTTTCAGTAAAGGTCTGATGAAACTCTAAATGTTGGGGCTATTTTAAAGGGTTTTTTTCAAAATCAAAGAATGAAACGGAGTTCTGGCTACAGACTGACCTTTATAAATTGACATTATATCCCATTTATATACCTTATAAATTGAAAGGAGTTATTTTATTTCTTGAATTATTTCTAAATGTTGTTTGGCATTTATTTTAA
Organism: Apus apus; assembly: GCF_020740795.1. Classification (NCBI taxonomy): domain Eukaryota; kingdom Metazoa; phylum Chordata; class Aves; order Apodiformes; family Apodidae; genus Apus; species Apus apus. The sequence continues at coordinate 74,681,059 of NC_067283.1, forward strand.
AATACGAATCTTTCTACTTGATTGAGACTCTCCTCATTGGATATAATTATTCTACTCTATTTGACATACAGTGACATTTAGAGGCAATAAATATTGAGATTCTTTATAATTTAGTACAATAATAATGGTGTCTCTGAGTTGTCAGTGTTTGAGGGATGCCAGCTAGGGGTGATTTTGTCTGCACATTTTTGTATTAAGACTTCTGCGGTTTCAAAAAAACAGGGAAAGAGAAAGTGCACCTTCCAGAACAGCTACCTGTGAATGTACAAACCAGGTTGCTTGGTTTAAGGAGGTGGTTCTATTGTTTGATCTGGAATTGTAAGCTGTATTTAGTGGCACCAACACTCATTTGTATTTCTTGTTGATTGGCAAGCTGCAGACCAAATAGTGGCACTGGAGCTTGAAATATCATCCTGACTAAGAAGTAATCTAAACCAGAGCAAAGTAGTGAAGTCTGTCCTGAAAATGTTTTTTATTCTTTGTCAAGATTCACACATTTTTTCACATGTGAGACCTACAGATGACAGTTTCAAAAGCTGAAATTCAGCAGCTTTGAATACTATACATGTTTTTAGATAATACAGACATTAGTTTCAGAGCTTTTTTCTCCCCAGTAGTCCTGAGGTGTAAGTCCATTATAGCCTCATTGTTCTGCCTCCAAAAGCACCTTGTTGTTGATCTCTGTCAGCTGTTGACATTTGTGCTTATTCTCTGAAATTATGGACTGCATGTAATTCTTTTCAGTGCATTTTTTTTCTGTCTGCATGTACATCTTTAAATCGTATCAGAGAAGGGGTGAGTTTATTTAAGTTGGCACAAGTTGTATTATACATAAGAATAACAAAGAGAAACCAAATCTAGAATATATAAGTGACCTTAAAGTAGCTCATATTATGATACTCTGCCCAGTGTAAGAATTATGAGTCCTTCATATGAACAAATCATAGTGTCCTGGAAGATATTCTTAAATGGGAAGTCCTATGACAAACTCACTGTATTATTTCTTCTCTAATACTTATGATTTACAATGCAGCACTCTATTGTAGGATTCTGCATGTTTGGTTCTACTTTAAACCATCAGTTCCACCTATACAAATGTGTAAGTGTGATTTTATAATATGTACTAGCAAGACAAGTGTAGAACAGTGAAGCTGGTTGTAAAGCTGACAGCAGGAATCCACAAAGGTCCATAAAGTCTGGGACATGAGCACTTAACTGAATATACGCTACCATGATCGAAGTGTTAGCAGTACTGCTGATTTTCAGAAAAATGGATCAGTAAGCATCTCACTTGTATATCATGAGAAGTATAAACAAATTGTACTGTTTATGAGCATCTAGAATGCTAGGTGAAGATAAAAACTTAAATGCTATCCAGAATATTGCAAATGAGGATTTTCTTTAGTAATATTTTCCAATATAGAGGTTAATTTTGATTAAAAATGAAACCCACAACATTAAAAAGTTTTATATCTAAAACTGAACAACCCTACATAAATAATTTCAAACAAATCCCATTTGTGTCCTATTTTTAAACCAAAGAATTTAAAACATGGTTCATTACACTTTAAGCAAGTTTCAACCGGAAAGACAGAATAATCTCGAAAACCTTCTAAAAACCATCTTCAAAAGAAAACAAAAATATACCTTCTCTTCCAGAGTTAGCAACTGTGACTATGTGTTGGAAGGCTGTCAGTGCTTTAGAAACTACTAACTGAAATTTAAAAGTATAAGATGGCAGCTTTCTGAGGACATTTGAATAAAAGGTAATATTCCTTTTACATCAAAATCCTTTATAGAGTTTTGGTTCTCAAAACCACAGGTAAACATGATGGAAAAGTTTTAACAGTCTTCAGATACAAAACTGTGAATAAATAATCAGCAGATTATGTCAGGTAGAACATGCCTGTTCAGAAGGCAAGTGTTACTGGGTTAAGAAAATCAAACCTATTAATTTATTTACTTCCTAATCAAAATGGTAATGCTTTTTCCCCATTCTTCTTTGTGCTGGCACCTGGAAGATAACTATAATTATGGAAATGTTAGGGCAGTTAGAAGTTGGTAGCTTGTGAAATCCATGTCTGCTTCTAGTCTGAAAATGATTTACAGTGCGTTCATTGTTTTGTGGTGCTTGAGGCCAGGTGCTGTGCACTTGGGCTCCTGTGGACTTCAGCAGTGGATGTGAAAGCACATTGCTCCTGAGGGTAAGACCAATACTGCATTGAAAAGCCTATCTCAGTATTAAACTGTTCTGTAAACTCTCCTGGATTTGAAATTTCTGTATCCTTCAAGTTCTTTGTCAAAAACGTATGAGTTTGCCTAGATCATGTTCAAATGAGCATGACTTTGGTGGAAGTGAGTTTTCAGGGTGGGATAGCTGCCTTTTCCTTTGAAAAGGATTAATTATAATTGAAACCAGAATCAAAGCTACAGGCTGCTACCCACAAATAGGTTAATCTTGACATTTTCATTTTGACTAGCCTTTTTCCTGTAGGTTGTGCTCTTGGGAGAGAAGCCCAGTGGGATGATTTTATGTTTGGTTTTTGTTTTGGTTGGGTTTTTTTTGAATGGCATGTATTGAAAAGAGATGTAGGAACATACCACTAGTGTGCAATATTGCAGAGTAAATCTGTCATAGGGGAATTTCTGTATTCTTCCTTGCAAAATAAAGATACTGCTGCTATGACAGGTTAGACTAAATCCTGAGTGAATTTCATCTGCCAAAGCCGCAGACGTATGCCACCTGCGTGCATATTCTGGGCTTGATCACAGCTAGTAAACTGGACATGATAAATTTAGAGCAGCTCCAAGAAGAATTACACCTCAGCAAATTGTAGGTTAGTGAGAGGCAATATGATTCCTAGGAGTCATAGGCAGAAATGCTTCAAGATGTGCTTACTGAGTAGGCAACAGTAGATTTTGGTGTATTTGTATCTCAGGGTGATCACTGCCACATTTGCAGGGGTATTTTATCTGTTGTTCAGGTTTATTTGTGGGTTTTTTTTAAGAAGCTATGTTTTGTACAGTTTAAACACAGATTTCTAGCAGATTCGGGTTTTTTTTTGACAGTGTGAGATCAGGATTTGTATTTATTGGGAAGATTATTGTCTTGACATGCCAAAGAAGTCTTTGAGTCTACTTTGTCTGAAATTTTAATCCAGAGCTGGATTTTTCTTATATTGTGGTTTTGAAACAATATTCCTGCAGCCTATCATTTTTAGAGACAGGAGGCAATGCTGAGTCATTTAGTGAGTATGTCTTCATTGTGATTCAGCTGCAAGAGGCAAACCTTTATTTTCTAGGCAAGTTCTTCTAGCATACAGCAGTATCACGCTTTCCAAGACACCCTTTTTGTTTCGTCAGGACATATTTGAAAGAAGTTTAAAGTCCTTTTTGTTATATGTTATTGACAGCACTATCTGACCACCATGCCCCTAGTGATTAGTTCATTATCTTCAAAGTTATAGCCTACAAACAAAACAGTCTGAAATGAAGCTCTCTGTTATGCCATTGCTGATTGCTATCAAGTATAAGAAATTATGTGTAATGCCAACTTGTTAGATATTTGTTGAGAAAGATGTTGAAAGCATTTTTAAGCACATAGACAGTCTTTATACTCATTCTTTTAAAATTATTTTTATTGTGGTGATAGTTCCTGTTGCTATATTTGAGGAAGGCCATACTTTGGAAAAATGTTAAATAAAACACACTGTAAAAATGAAAAGTAAAATAATTTCCTCGGGTTTTAAATGGATACTAAATAAAAATGGCATTGTTTTGCAATGGTTTTGGAGGTACAGGCTTTCAAAGTTAAATCTTAAAATAATAATTTATCTGGCATCATACAAACAGCTAAAATAGGCCCTCACACTGCACAGAAGCAAAATGACAAAGCTAGATCATCTGTTGCATCAAAAGAAGGCATCATAGATACTACTGAAACATTCAGATCACATAGGCACCAGCTAATCACTATTCCAGTAATTAATTTAAGTGTTTAAAGTAGTATCCAAAAGACCAACTGAAAAAAGACTGCATCGTGATATATTACAGCATCCAGAGTACTGGCTGGCTGACAGCAAGGATTTTCGGTCATTTGAAGAACAGTAAGAGCAAGTATGTGGGAGAATAATTCCACCATTTTACAAAATGGGAAGAAGGCCAACAGCATCCTAGCCTGCATCAGAAATAGTGTGGCCAGCAGGACTAGGGAAGTGATTGTGCCCCTATACTCAGCATTGGTGAGGCTGCACCTCGAGTGCTGTGTTCAGTTCTGGGCCCCTCACAATAAGAAAGACATTGAGGTGCTGGAGCATGTCCAGAGAAGGGCAACCAAGCTGGTGAAGGGTCTAGAGAACAAGTCATACAAGGAGTGGCTGAGGGAAGTGGGGTTGTTTAGTCTGAAGAAGAGGCATCTGAAGGGAGACCTCATTGCCCTCTACAACTACGTGAAAGGAGGTTGTAGGGAGATGAGTGTTGGTCTCTTCTCCCAAATAAATAATAACAAGACCAAAGGAAATGGCTGGAAGTTGTAGCAGGGGAGGTTTAGATTGGATATTAGAAACATTTTCTATACTGAAAGTGTTCAGGCACTGGAACAGCCTGTCTGGGGAGGTGGTTGAGTCACCATCCTTGGAGGTATTCAAGAAGCATGTAGATGTGGCACTTCAGGACATGCTCTAGTAGCTGAGGTTGTAGGTGTTTTTTGTTGTTTTTTTTTAGTGGATTGTGTCTGGTTGGTTGTGTTTGGGGTTCTTTTTGTGCTGATGGTTGGACTCTGTGGTCTCAGAGGTCCTTTCAAACCATGATAATTTTGTGATTCTGTGAAAATAAAGAAAATCAAGTGATTTTGGTTATATATTTCCTATTAGAGAATTCATACCTCTTTGAAGTAAAATACTGGAAAATCTTGTGTAAAGCAGTTCTTCTGAGATAATTTCTCTTTGTAGATCATTTACATTGCTTAAGTTTTAGATACATGTGAAATCACAGTTACGGATGAAGCATTGTTAGATTTTATGTATTTATCACAGAATTAACTCTTACCTTTGTCACTTCTTCTACTGCAGTGTTGGCAATGTGAGAAAATTTTTTTCAGTTCTCAGCAGGCTCCTGAAGATGCTTTTGTTTCACAAGTGACTCCTTAGACTTTGTTGTGAAATTAAATGTAAAGACGTACACTGTCATAGATGTTAACAACTGCTTTGGTTTAAGCACAGCTAAAATGAAAAGATTCACTGTATCTGTACTGGAGGCCAGTATATTTAGCTTATAATATACTAACATTTAGTATACTAAGATTACTAGAAGCACTTTGAAGGGCACAACCACAGTTAATTTAAGATATGCTGTATATTCTGTAACACTCCTCATTTTCATGAAAGACTGCTGTGCTTGAAATTGTTTGTATTTGGCGTATTTGTTTAGGATTTAATTCCGAACTATCTACATGTATAACTTTAAGCTTCTTTTTATATCTATATGTAGGCTGCAGTATCATAGCTCTGAACAGCACATCTTGGTACTTGCTTGGCTTAGTAATTCACATCCCACTTTTAAAACTTCTGTAAACTTGACTAAAATATATTATAGGTACAAAAAGTAGGCCATTGTTTACTACCATGGCTAATCCCATTGTCATCAGTGGAATCACTCATTCATACATGTAAAAGCAGCATTTTCTGAGTTGGTCTCACAATCAATCATAGATAGGTAAATTTGGCAAGCCTTAAATATGAAAAATGCAACATAAGTGAAAACAATATTGTTTTATCATCACGACATTCTTAGGGTCAGGGGTTTATGTATGTCTGTGTATATGAGACAGATATGCACACGTATGCCCTTTTTGTCTGTAAGAAATGCTAAATTTTATTTGGATTTACAGAGAGAAGGCATGCCAAGGTTTCATAAAAATAGATGAGTAAGATGAGAAAAAGTAGATTTCCTAGTTCCTGAAGTAACAGTTCCTTCTGAAAGGAAATAACTGCTTACAGTTTGGAAACAACTCAAAAGCCAAAGTGACCAAGACAGAATTTATTGTCTCTTCCAATCTTTCTGCTCACTCCAGTAAAGCATATTTGACAGAGAAACTTCTATGCTAACTGCATAAATACTGGGAATGGAATTACACTTCCACTGGTATCAGTCACTGCAAATAAGTGGGGAAAAAATGTTTCTTGTAAACAAAGTAAATCTCAACATGTCCTCCACTTCCACTCTTCTACTTCAGTAGAGGTGGAGGGCATGAAAGATGTCCCATGAGTCAAATTCTGAGTGAGTTCTGTAAACAAGAATAGTGAACTGGCAACAGAAGCCAAAAGCACTTAGTGCTAGTTTTTCTGAAGATTTAAAATGGTGTTCGCATGCTTCACAGACCATTCTGGAACAGAATGATATAGATTATTAATTTGCTATGTGATCTGTAGGATAGGTCTAAAAACTCCTTTTACTAATTTGAAAGAGCTCAAAAGATGATATCTTTTAGATCATTCTTAGAATTTGACTAATTGTTTTTAATTTAAGGAATACAACAGCTGGCTTTAGATATACTGCATTATTTTCAAGCCTCAAAAACATTGTTTTTCCTCAGAAAAGATGTTGCTTATCACATTTGTTTTACTTTATCTTTTTACTAAATTTAACTTTCCTTTAACTTGGTTTCTCCATAGTTCAGTTATACCTGAAGAGAGATCACTACCAAGCAAAGTATCAATCTTATCAACATTTCATGTAATACCTGACTTTCTATCTTCAGCAAGGTTTTTGTGAGGTGATGTATTCACTACTTGACCACACCTATAAAGCTAAAAGAGTAATGGAGCACTCACTAGTTGTCATATTTTAGTATCAAACCATGATGGGACACAAAAGAAAAAGAAACAATGGGTTCTATAAAAAATAGAATGCTTTTAGGCAACAGTTGAATCAAAAAGTCACACAGCAGAACATGTTCTGAATTTCTGGACACAGTCACCTGGCTTTCCACATCTTTGAAGTGGAAGCACCTGACTATAGGACCATATAGAAAATATTCACTTGGGTTCTGGGTAAACCTTTGAAAGTCTGTGGCACGGTCTCCTTTGCCTCCTGGTTAGGGAAAGGAGGAAGAAAGTATCTCTCTTTTCCTACACAAGAGCCAGTCCCACTGCTGTTTTTTCTTCTCTTCTGAGGGGGTAGAGAAGGTTCTCTGCTTTTGTCTCCTGGGTTTCGCTTCTCCCCTGCCAGAATAAAAAAAAACTTAAAAAAAAAAAATTAAAAAAGGGAAAAAAAGGGTCAGATAATGGAATTATATTGTGGACATTTCTGTTCTATACAGAGGCTAATGTCAACTCAAGTACTGGGAAAAAAATGGAGAACATTTGGAGAAAAATGTATTTTCTAGTCATGCGTTTCCTGCTGTTGGTTTTCTCGCTTGCATTTTCCATCACTCAGTGAAACAGAGGTGGGGAACTAGAAGAGAGAAAAGGAGAAATGCTGTGGTTTCTGATAAGCAAATAGAAGAGAGACAGAGAAAAGGAAGCCTTTTTATTCACGTCATGCAGTAAGTGGCATACATTACCACAGGAGTGATAGTGTGTGTTAGAGACTGCTAATTTCTGGTCCCTTTTAGCTGATTGGATTGACTTTTCTGACGTCAAAACACTGTTGTATTGCTAGATCAATAAGTGATCTTACAATGCTTTGTATTATATATTTGCATCTATAGCAAAACAGTTCTGCTACGCATGGGGATCTGTCAAGACTGATCCTGTAATGCATAGGTCACTTACTGTTTTCCAAGCATTTTTACCTTTATGGGTATAAACAAAAAGAAGTTGGAAATCCCCAATTAGAATATTAGATACTAATCCTACCTCTGCATAACAACAGTAATGCATTAATGTTTCTGAAAAGTCAACCAAGAAAGCAAAGTATATTCACCCATTATAATAAAGAGAGCTATAGGTATTAGTCTTCTTTTAGTCCAGTCACTATCATGACAATAGCTGGATCTCCCATTCTTGCAGTCTTTCCTGGGTCTTTTTCCTTCCCCATTATGGTAAATGCTGACTTACATATATGTTTGATTTAGTTGAAATATTCTAAGTTCTTTTTGGCATATAATGCCAAAGGAATGTTTGCTTATGTTTTGTTGCTGAAATAGGAAGATATGTTTCTTAGGCCACTATCACCTTGAAGAGGGGTTTCCTCCATGGCCAAACAGGTGTCAGTTAGCATTAACATCTTTTTTATTCATTTGAAGTTCCAAAGAATGCCATCTAAAGATTAATCAAGAGGTTTATTACCACAATATGGCAATAGGATGTAATTTCTCAGTAGACTGATAAGATTTTAAAATGTGAAATGTTACTGATATTCTCAAAATATACACTCGTACAGTCCCACTTGTCTATTCCATACTGATGTTTCAACAAGCATAAGAAGTTAAAATGCAAGCTCTGTCATTGCAGTAGGCCCTTGCTCATTTGCTCACAGCTCCTTATGACATTCATCAACAGTCAGCATTAGTGAGCACTCATAGAACTTGGCCCCTTACCGTACTTGCTACAGAGCCCATGAAAAGGAGCACTCCACCTAGAAGGGAAAATGTCCACCATGTGAAAACTACCCAGAAATCCTTATAACCACACATGATCACATCTGCTTGTACAATGTCACAAGTCCCTGATACCCTCAGGATGGTAAAAGCCCCACTTTCATGAGCAACTTCTTGAAAATTTCAGATACTCAGGAAGATAAGCAGTTCTTTTACAACACATTGTGGGAAATCTGGAGTAGTTTCAGCTGTCTGGAAGGAGGAGAGGAGATGTGGCATTTTGGGAACACTCTCTTAGCCACAGAGCAGGAACAGAAGCAATTAATAAGAAATTAAAAAGAAACAAAATGACCTTCAAATACTTCAAATACAGCAGAAGCACCCTGTCTGAAACTGTTGCTAGAGTTTCAGTGCTGTCTTGCTAAATTTAAAAATAAACTTACTTCTAGCAAACTTAATAGGGCTACTTTTATAAAGTCAACTGGAGACATCAGCTGCTAGAGAAAGCACCTTTTAGCATCAGATTTGTAATTTATGTAGCTTGGGGGGGGACACAGTGGCAGAATTTGAAAGTGCCCCATATTACTCCAGGAGTATGATAATCAAACTGGGTACAGCATGCGTACAATTATACATAGCTATCTAATCAGACTGAAGTGTGAAAAATAGCCAGGTATGATGATGTATATTCCTTGTTCCCTTACCAGAAGCAAACTAAGTTATGAGGGTAACATAACAAGCAAAAAAGGTATACTTTGACCTTTCTATACAACTGTTTTAGAAGGAACTATTTGTTAACTGCCACTGGGATTGAGTGCTCCAGAGCGTGTTAAAGCCTTGCCAGCCCACTGGATTCACTTCCATGGATCAGAGGCTGAACATGACAAATATGCCTATCAATGTATTCCTTGGAGCTACATGTGTTTCTCTGTTTTCAGGATCAGCAACCTTGTTAAGTAAGAAGTTATGGGAAGCATGTATACAGGATATTTTATCAAACTATTGTTGCAATACAAGGTTGAATGCTCCCTTTGTTTATTCATTTGGGGGAGAAGGTAGAACAATTTATATTTTAAACAGCTTGGCTATAAATACACCATTATGCTAAGATAAATAGTTAAAACAATGGTTGTAAATTTTATTTTGGCATTGCAGTAAATTGTGTGCATTCTTTCCTGAATGTATGTGTGTATTAGCTTTTTTATGTATTCATAATATGACCTTTAGGTTTTAAACTTTCTTTATGAAATAATCTGTCTGGAATCTGTGTAGTTTTTACCAAGTCCTTACTGAGATGTGAACAAGTGAGATCTCTGGCATCTGACCCCTACAATTTAATCCAGTATTTTGTGCATTTTATGTCAACAATCTTTTCAACATAATTTTCTTTTTTTTTTCTCACTAACTTCAAACTACTGTTGCTTATTTAAAAAAAAAAAATAAAAAAAATTTATATATATCCTTGGGAGACAGTAAGGAGTAAGTTAAACAAAAGTACTTTTTTTCCTGTTTTTGAGCTTTTCAAGTCAATTTGGCAGTGAGCTGTTCTGAGGTTGCATATGTTTGAGTCCTCTTTTGTTTGTCTTCCATTGGTCATACTTGACCACACTGGTACTCTATATTGAGCTGTACTGTGGAGTTTCAGAAAGGGCACTTTTCACAAAATATATACTAATGGAAGCAACTGTATTGGACATAAATTTCCTTACTGGATGCTATAAACTGGTCATAGAAAGATAATTAAGCTAGTATTTATCTTTAGTTATCTTCATTTGACATTAAATGTATTAATAAAAAAGTAGAGCTTCAACTCATACTTTCTGTCAAGCAATCAAATGTGAAGCAAATTAATGTAAAGGTTTTTGTTGTTGTTTGTTTTTTTAAAAACAAAAATCCAAACTTAAAAATCTCTATTATGGTAAAAGGATGTGTGTTAGGTATCTTGTTAATTGGATTACACGTGGAACACATTGAAAGTTCACAAGTATTACTGATGAAGCTCATTATTCATCATTAAAATATTTGTTAAACTGTGAAATAAATACTTGCTTATTTTCAGCATATTAGCTAAAACATTAATTATTTTCACGTATTAGGACAACCTAATGAGGAACTAATATTAATTAATATAACAAAGTTCACTTTTCTGTGAGACACTTGCTGAAGTAATTAGAAGACTCCCTTCATTCATTAACATTTCAAATCTCATTAAAATGTAAATGGTGAGAAAAGTTTTGTGTATTAGAGGATATTTACTGGCATTCATCATAGTAAGTAATATGGTCTTCATTAATTATAACGACCATAATAAATAGTCATTTACTTTTGTGAAAACAACTAGTTAAAGGTTGTACTCACGCTTTTTAGCATTGCAGTCAAAATGGATGATTCTTTGTATAGATATAATTAATTCTCAGCACTGCACTAGATGGCGTACAAAGTTGAAGAGCCTGCAAAATTGGTTCCTGATCATCATGCAGCAGTATACAAGGAGAAGCTCCTTGAAGTAAAGGACTTTTCCTAAGCAAAAAGATACTACCCTGCTTATTTCCTTTCACAATCTAGATGGGTAAAGTTACCTCAGGATCTTTGGTAATGACTCTGATGCTAACGTTCTGCTTGTAAAATAACAGTTCAGAAAATGAATTTTAATAATCAGCTCTATTGAAATGTTTTCATATGGATGTCTTTTACACCTTTCCCCCCACCCTCCCTCTCCCAAGCTAATAGGACAAAGGGTAGTTAAAGGGCACAGGCACTAGAACTAATCTGGAGTCTAATGCTAATTTTGGGATCAGAAAGCAGTCACCAGCTCCTGTAGTTTGGACACACTGAGTCTCTCTTTGTGGGCTCTGGTACTTGAACAGTCTGTAACTTTAAGTCCTGCAGTAGATGCCCATGCATTGACTCCTCACTTCTTTTCTTTCTGAATTTTGCCTATTTTTGTATTTTGCCAACCCCAGTAGCTTCTTATTATTATTCCTATCATCGTGTATGAGGTTTTCTGATGTTCTACAGGCATAAACTCCACAGCCAAATGCAATCATTTAGATTTCACTGGGTGTCAGCATTATATTGACCACCTATTTGCCAAGCTATTGGAGAATTTCTACATTAATTTTTCAGTCTGGAACAGACCACACAAGATACTATTTATATGCTAAAATTTAGCAGACTTCTAAAATAAATTGTTTTCTGCTATCATTTTAATGTAGTAAAGAAGCAGGACTTACTTTGGCATATAAACCTTGGCCTTCACATATATAATTCTGTTTTTTCCTGCCTTTCATGTATCAGGTCATTCTGTGCTAAAACAACCCATATAAATATGGAGATTAAGGAAGAAGAAGATAAAGAGAAGGAACAAACTGAAAGACATAAAAGTGTTAAGAAAGTGATTTATGCACTTCTCTGTAAATACAATTCCAAATTAAACTGTTATTTTGAGAGCATTTTAACAAAATTTCTGTCAGGTTTTTTTATACTTAGGTCCAGAAAGATTTGATGGTTGTTTCATCTGAATCATTTTATATAGGTATAATATTTGGATTAAATTTCATCAGCACTTACTAGCATAGTTTGAGTTTTTAAGAATTTATTTAAGGTTAGCTTCTCCATAAATTAGCATTTATTTCAAGTATGTGGCAGTACCAGCCACCATCTGTTTAGCATAATTTATAAAATACGAAGAATATGAAAACTGATGTCTCTTCTTTTTTTCATAACAACTCTTGGAGTGAAGAATTTCCTTTCACGTTCCTTAGGATACCAGCTTTCATATGTATTCTGATATTCAAACAAAGGATTTATAAGCCAATTGAAAGCGCAAACATACTGTAAAATAAATGGGTAGCTTTTTTATCATGGGAAAGCGCAACATGCCTTTTCATTTCACAAGCACAAAAAGAATCATTTGGAACATATGACAAATACGGCAAATCACCAACCTGTGAAACTTAACAGCTGAATGATTGAAAAGTAAGAACAAATCACATCACCATCTAACCAGCCAGTACAGAAAAGATCAAATCAGTAAAGGACTTATGTGCCCAAAGTGGGACTTACTGAGTTTAGGTGATAAAATCTTGTTAAGTGTTTATTCGTAATTCCTGCTCAATTGAAGTCCAAGCCTTAGGGTGCAAATGCTCCCAAACCTGCTGATTTCTTTTTTCTCTCAGGTTTGCCAAACTTTTTGAGTTGCATCTCTGCTCATCCCTTGTAACATCCCAGAGCATGTAGCTTAATACCAGGTTCTTTCTTATGGACAAATCTGGCATTTCTTTATCCTAGTGGGCCAGTTTAGAATGTGTCCTGCAACAACCACTTAGGAGAAAGCCTGCCACAGAATGCATTTTTGATCAGTATTTTTATGCAACCAAAATTGTGGTTATGACTTAGTGAGTTTTTTCTTAAGACTGGTTACATGCTCAAAGACTTAAATTCAGTTGGAAGGAAACTTATTAATCAGTAACAAAGCTGGGTTCTTTTTCTATCTTCCATTTCTTTAAAATTTATTTATTTATTTATTTATTTATTATTTAAAATGCTGGCACAGCCTTCAAGAAAGGAAGAGAAGTACAAGGACCAGTATAGACTACATTCTGGAAGTTAGGGCACTATCTGGTTATTAAACACAGATTTTGGTACCTTCAGTCTACTAAAGCAGTTTCACCCAGGTCTTTTACTTCCTTATTAGGTGTTTTGCCTGTCATAGTACTGCATGAAAGAAGGAAAGATGGTTCGTGGGTTTCAAGAGAAGTGTCTGAGCTATACATGTGTTTCTGAAGAAAGACCTGTGAATGTGGAGGATGGATCACAAGTGCAGGATTTCAGACTTGCTTTTGTACTTTTCATTACAGATGACTCCTGGATGATGCTTTTCTCAACACAGTGGCTTCTCTGGATCCCATGCAAACATTTATCACTTTGTAGGAGCTGTTTGTGCTGTACAGAGAGGCTTGACACAGGGATTGTGTAGTCCACCCTGGTGCCAGCATGCAGAGTTTGGAGATTACAGTGTTTAACTATAAGCATTGAGTTATTCAATTTATTATAGATCTGCTGCTGTCTTCAGTGCAGAGATCCTCAAGGTCTCCAGTGAGATGCCCTTTTTTTAATTCGTTTTCTCTTCAGGAACTTTTTTCTTGGCCTCTGTATGTCATACAGTTAACAACTCCTAAGTGAAGGTTGGATTGGTACAGTGAAGAAAACTTTTTAATTGTGATTCAGGCAAAATATACACTGTATGTACCCCTAAGTGCTGTGTTTGCCTTTTCAAAATATTTCCTGTGATAAGCTTGTCTGTGTTAGAGTAATCACAACAGTCCTACTTTTAACTGTTTTCTCTCCAGTCTGTTTTTTGTTATGACTACCTGAATTTTTATCCCACTCTTTCATCAAGCATTGTTCAGGGTAGAGATTCTTTCTTCTGTGTGCATAAAATACTAAAACAATGAGATAGGAACTTCAAGGCATTCTTGTAAAAAAGGTAAGGATATTAACAGTTAAAATATTGCAACCAGTTTTATACCTAAGTGGATAATTTCTGAGGCATTAACTTGAGAAACAAAACATCTCTGGTACAGTTGGTAAAAATTATATTTCAGTTAGTGGCTCAGACTGGATAGCACCTGTGTAGAATCAGACACTGAGGGACCTAACATAGTTTCAACAATACATCGACAATTCCCTCCCCTGAAGGAAATCTGTCATTAGAGGCAAGGTATAAAGTTGATAACGAATTCCCCAAGTACCAATAGTAAAGAGAATTCACATCTTTGAAAGAATCCTACTGGTGTTATCTCACTGGTGCTTGTCAGGAAAAGTCACTAAATTCTCGTAAGTAAGAGAGTCTGGGAGTTGTCTTAGAGGGTGATGCTGTGTTTGCAACTAAAAAGAATGGAGAAGAGAAGTTTATTTTTCCTCTAACAGTGAGTTTTCACCACTTATTTCTGTTCTGCAATATTTTTGTCTCTCCCTTTAACTTCACCTCATGTACCAAATACTTTGGTTACCCATATTTCACTAGGAAGAAAGTTATCAATATCATGTGATTAATTTAGAAATTAAGTTAAGAGATATCTTAAGAGATCAGATCTCTGTTTGTTACAGTTTGTTGCTCACATGAAATGGCCATAATTTCTATGAAGGGACAAAAATTCTGCAATGGCCACACCATTACGGTTTGTGAACCTTTCAAGCTGCAGATCAAATCTGGTTTGACTCCACTTGGATCTTGAAAAAACATTATGTGGACTTGCTCGAGACATTAGCCCAGGAATTTCTGCATTCCCCATTCTTTCCTCTTTCCTCGTACTACAAACAGAGTAAATATTTTTGCATTATCCACTGTGTAATAAGATCTGAAAGTGGGCTTACCCTTGCATGATTGCTGCTGTCAATTTGTAGAGAAATTAAGGGTAAGCCACATTCTCCAGGACGCTTGTGAGGGAAACAGAGCATAATACTTTCTCTATGCAATTCCAGTACTACCATCTTGTGCAAAACAGGCAAAAGAGTCAATGCTGTATAGCTCTTAAGGCCGAGAATCAACATACCTGTCCTATATTTCTTGCTGTGTCGCTGACCTGCAGTTTGAATTTGTGATCCTTTCTGTAAAGGGCAACCTAATGTGTTTGAAGTTTGACTACCTTTGTGCATTTGTCAGCAATCTCCATTTCTACCCAATGACAGGTTGCTATACAGAACAATGACATCTTTCTCCTAGGCTTAGGCAGAGCTTTTCCTCTTTGCTTTTTGATTACAGGCCTTTTATGGTTCCTGAGCTTCCTCTGGGACAGAACTCCCAGTACAGGGTTGTACTTTAAAGGGCATAACGTTATTCTTGATTTTAAAATGAATGTGATTTCCCTCTAGCTAAACTTCTCAATATCCTGACAGAGCCCTAGAATGTCAAAATGAAACCTAACAGAAAGAGAGCAAACTGCTTTATTCAGACAAGCAGGCTCCAGTGCAAAGCAAAAACCAATGCACTGTGTGTATTAGCTTATTCTAATAAAAATCAGAATTGTATTAGATAATACAGTTTAATACATTAGAAATATCATCAGCAACATTTTAAATTTATATCTTGAATGCAACTTCAAAAAGGTCCTTTGATGTGAAGAAAAGTCATGTTAACTTTTTTTTTTAAAGCAGCTGAAACAGATTTTCTGATTAGCTTGTAGAGAAAGGAAGTAATGAGATAAAATTTGTTTATAGCTTTTGTTATGTTTGCTTATATTGCATACAGGATACACAGCTTCTTTTTGTTTGGAAAAGCAGGTATGGTCACACTTATATAGGTCTGTCCTTACCAGCATGACAAATGTTGACAATCATCAGATAATACACAAATTAGTAGGTAGCATGCGTATAAACAAGAACATACCATGAACTTTTCTTGCAAATAATTTTGCTTAAAGCATTCCTCATTTAACGGATGTGAGTTTCATTTTACAGTACATTTTGGATGTTGACATCGCTTATTATAGCAGCTGGTTCTTTGTCAAATTGGATGATATTCAAAACAAGATTTTGTTGTTCTTTTTCTTCTTGCCATCTGTTGCTGTTATAGACATTTTTCAAGAAATAGCTTTAAATGAATTAGATCATATTGTAAATTCATTCTTTTTATGAAATGCTAAAAGCATAAAGAAAATTATGGTGTAACTTCATTCTATAGTATAACTTAATTCATATACAAATTGTCTACTGAAAAAAAACCACAACAACAAACATTTCCTTT
The DNA here is from genome assembly GCF_020740795.1 of Apus apus. Classification (NCBI taxonomy): domain Eukaryota; kingdom Metazoa; phylum Chordata; class Aves; order Apodiformes; family Apodidae; genus Apus; species Apus apus. The sequence goes on from NC_067283.1 coordinate 74,697,345, forward strand.
TAGATATGTGTATTCAACTGAAACAGCTTGTGACTTAATCTTATAAGAAATCTGATCACTTGCAAATCTGTAATTCAGTTTGCTATTTGAACACCAGGCAAATTCTGTAAGATATAATTAGGTGCTGAAATATAATAATAATAAAAAAGAAAAATATGATCCTGAAATCTGTTTCTGTTATACAACCTGATTCTTATTTTGTGTCTTTCTGCTTAACTGAACAGAGTAGATCAAGCACTTTAGATCCTGAGCTCAGCAAATCTTACTAGCATAGGCATCTCTAAGCATGCAAGTAACTTTTTTCACCTCATTCTACCTGACTTGACTTCCTGCATCATTTAATTATTACAAGGATCACCTATTATATTATACTGGAGCAAAGAATGACACATGCAGAAAATCAGAGGTTTTCATGTATCTCTACCACAGGTAAGCAAAACGAGAGATAGAATTAGTCTGGATATTGAAGGCTGAGCAAATATATTTATTTCCTCTTCAGAGCACAGAGTAAGTACCTTGAGCTCTGAATGAAACACAAAGATGCAGAAAAGATATGTGAACCTGTTGTTAAATACACTGTTGCATTGGACTAATTGAGAAAGAGCCCAAATTCCATCTGTGCTTTCTATTTTTTTTAAATGCTTGCCTTTAAAACTTCAAACATGCTTTTAACATAACATTAACTATGCAATATATACCTAAAGAGTTAAGATAAAAGAGCTGGAACAGGCTTCTTGGAATGATGTTCATGCTATGTGCATGATCTGGGTCAGTACCCAAGGCTGCATTTGTAATGTTTTATGCATACAAAGAAATAAAAGGCATGTGGCAATGCCCTTACGAGTTGCTACTCATTTGCAGTACCTGATAAATGTGACAAAAGCTATTAATGTCCTCTCAAACATTGATGTATTTTCCAGATTTTGATCAATGGTTGGCAACTGATTGTTCTCTTAGCAAACAGTTGACTTGAAGGGGATACCTGTGTAGAAGATGCAGCGTCTTGCAAGAGCAAAAAGGACATCAACTTCTCCTTTAGCCAGCATTTCCAGCCATGCTCCATTTAGTGAAACTACCACTTCTGTAGCAGTAACTAATATTTCTTACCAATCAGTGTGTGTAAATTGTCATAATCCTTACACAATCCTAGGCAGGCTTTATCCTTCAAATTCCTGGTTAATAGTTAATTTATAGAATCATGGGGGTTGTTCTTCTCCTCCATAAATAATTATTTTACAACTAGTGAAGTGTCAGATGAGTAAAGGATGGTAGTGAGTTTGGTGTTGACTAAAAGTGAAGAAGGTGGGAGGGAAACTGGTAACACCAGAACAAGAATACCTTAGACAGACTCATTTGCAAAGTCTATATTAATGTATTACTGCCTGAATCCAAAAAGACTCATTGAAGTCATATGCTGCTGAGCAGCAAGTTTGGAAGTGCAAACTCAGAAGACCTGGATCCTGGTATTCAGGATTTTGGTAAAGACAGGTAAGCACTTAAGCCTTTAGATCTGAATTCCAAACAACCTAAAATGAAGTGTCTTGGGTTGGATTCAGTCTCTTGCTCCCCAAAATTCCTCCTCATAGAATTTCCACCATGCATTGGTGAAACTACAACTTTAAAGTGCTGTGTGGTTTTTTGCTTCCATTTCCCCTGATGGAGCACTGTTACAGCAATTTATTCCTCGTGCCTAGAAATCACTTTCCAATTATCAGCCTAAATTCCTTATGGCAAACTTATTCCCATTTGATCCTTACCAGTGCTCTTCTTTTGCTTAAAAACTTCTTCCCTGGAGTTTTATTGCCCCAATCTGTTTATTAGATTTAGTCTCTTTAGTCTTTGTTTTGCTTACTAATTTTCATACTATAGTTTCCTTATTCCCTGATGATCTTACTAGCTTTACTCTGTATCCTTATGAGTTTACTTTTGCTAATGTATGATCATCACTAACTTATATCAGCTTGCATTCTGACATCTGTAGGTGGTACAAAGAACAATAGTTAACAGTCCTAATATGAACAGTAACACAAGAACTCAGGATTGTATGTGGTTATATTGATAATAGAGCAAATATTTTAAGGGTTCAGGACAGTGTGTCAGTCCCAAATAATTAGAAAATTTCATGTCCTTTTACATGTCTTACTGCTCATAGAAGTGAATGCATTTTTAGTATTAATATTAGATATCTTTTTATTTTGTTAATAACCCCTGTTGTTACAGGTGTCTGGTGCTTTGAGAAGGATTTCTTATGTTCCTAAAACATTCTATAATCTCTGTTCTTTATATAATATTGCTTTACTTGTTCAAAGCAAGCAGGTTGAAGGTTAAAATCAGAGTCAACTAAATATATCTTAAAAACCTTAATTTGAGTTTTCAAGGCTCAAGTCTGCAGTGTTTCCAAGTCTTTTGTCCTACTAAGATGGGAAGGTAAGCTTTTTTTTTTTTCCCCTACAGTTAATCTTTGTAAGAAATCTTTGACTTCTCAGAAACCAGTTATTTTATTTGAAGCTATTAGAGTCCACAATGCCAATTTCTATTTCTCTGAAACAGCTTTTCCATCTTAATCTAATGTCTGCCTATAGTGATATATCTGGTTAGTTCAGGGTTGAGGGTTTTTTAGTTTTAGGAAGAGGGGTTTTATTTGAGAGGGTGGGGGAGGTTTCCTGGTTTTTTTTTGTTGTGGTGAATTTACATGTTTGGGGTTTTTCTTCTTGTTGTTGTTTGCTTTATTTGTTTGGTTTTTTGTTTTCCCTGAAGTGTAATTCTTGCTTATTGCCATATTTCATTACAAAATCATGTTGGCCCAGCAGGGCTTTTCAATAAATTATTATAGCTGTAAACTAGTACTGATGATATAGGGAGATATAAATTGCCTTCTACCATATATTTTACTACTATGGGGAATAATATTATTTGTAAGCGCACATAAAATCTATCATTTTTTTGTCCTGTGTCTGAAGTGCACTAATAACCACTGTAAACTTTCAGGGCTGATGACTGAATGAAGCCTGGAAGATCTAGCCCCACAGACTTCAAAGGGTGCAGAAATATTTGAGGGTATCCAGCAGTGAGGAATTCCCCCCCGCTCCTGCACAAAATAAATATATACCACCCCACCTACCCATCCACACAAAATCTACCACAAAAAAAGGAATCAATAAGATGTTCTGTACATTTTTTTTAAATCGTCTGCTGGTTTTCAACCTGATCCAAACCATTTGATCTGATTTTAATATCCAATTTTGAAAAAAAGTTAGTGTGCATTTTGTTGTGGTGGTAACTTGATTACTGTAATTTGCTTGACACTGTACTGTATGGCTGTATGCAGGATTCATTCAGTGGTCTCCATGAAGAGTCTTCATGCACAACCAGATGATCATTCATGTCTACATGCGAATGGGTGCATATGGCGATATGTACATACCTGCAGTAGCTTCACATTTGGCTTTATATTCTATTTGCTCCAATTAAAAACAAACAAAAAGGTTTTTCTTTCTTCCTGTTTTCCACTAAACTTCTAAACACTGCCTATGGCAAGACAAATGTTGAGACACCAGGGTATGTTTAAGTGGAGTCATTCTGAATAACCTTCTGCTGTAATTTCTTATTCATAGTTCATGATATTCGCCATTATTTCTGATGGCAGGAATTATGGTGATTAAACTAGATTACAGGGCATTTCTGCAAGAAAATTTTCAGTGCCTGTGGAGCAAAAGATACAAAAATGTTTCATAGGATCTATCTTGTCTTAGCCAGACTGGTTATTTCGCAAATATATGTACATGCTTTTAATGTGACATGCCACTTTTCTGGCTTGTCACTTCATATTTATGACACACAGCAGTATGGTTAATTGTTTCATGAGGAATCTTGCCATGGTAAATCTCCTTAATGTGAAATGAAGTGCAATGTAGCATGTCTAGACACAGAAATACAAAATACAAAAAAAAATATAATGTGCTATGGCTTTGACATGATTAATACAACACTGACAACTAGCAGAGCATGTGCAATAAAATTAAAGATACACTTTATGAAAGACAAAAGGGACATTCTTGCTCTTCAATCAGTCTCATGGATTCATTAGGTTTATATTCTCCATTTCAAGGAGCTTTTGTACATATAGCACTGGAATTGGACTCAGGAAACCTGGTTTCTTCCCATGTCTTCCACAGCATTGTTGGGTGACAGCCATGGTAACTAGGGAGTGTTTTCACTCTGTTGGCTCTTCTGTTTGAACTGTAACTGCTGAAGAATGTCCTCCAGCAGCTTCACTTTAAGATCTGGCTAAAAAGTTTAACAAGTATATGATTTTTAGGTTTGTTGTACTCATAACTTCTGGATACCTGAAGAATTGAAAGGAAATGAAATGTTTTCCTCAATTGCCTTGAGGTCCTGATTTTCAATAAGCACTTTTTAATTTTTTTTAATTTTTAATTTTACAAGATAAAACACCATTTCGCTGAAATTATAAATAATGCCTTTTCAAATTACACATTAATTTAATTCCTATCCTTGCTCATCAGCAATAAGATCACCCTTGCAAGCCCAAATTTCTTGCATTTATTTTCTATTGTCTTCTTCTTTTCCTTCAATATTGGCTATTATTTCACCTCACCAATTAATATTCAATTTTTGATTAATGTTGTATTTAATTTTGATACATTTTTCATGCACTTCTACAACTTTGTCCAGTTCTCCCAATGGAAAAACAGTGCAGCTTTCATTCTTTCTGTATACTCTGCATGTCTGCAAACACTCACATGTTTTGCAAATGATGTAATCCATGTGTCCTTACTCTGTATCTCTGTCACATCCTTCTTTTCAGGTTTTCATTTATCCCCTGTCTTCATCAAGCCAGTCTCCACATAGCAAACTTGAAAAATTGTGGGGTTTGGGGGATTTGTATCAGTCAGAACTTCTTTTATACTTTTTCCCTTTGCATTATGTTTAAAAACCTTTCATCTCTCTCTCTTTTTGCAAGGTATGCAGTGCTGCATTTTTTATTTTTTTTTTCAGTATCATAGTTGTTCTTTCCTGCTTACATTAACTGAAAACTGTTGATAGCATGAAGTGCCTTAGAACTTCAGTAAACACTTTCCACCTGTCAGTCTTTGCCAGCATTCATTGAATGAAGATATGTTTATTTTTTTTTAAATATCTCTGGGCAACTTCAACCTTGATGAAGGTTGTTGAGTGCACCACTTCCACTACCTGGGGTATGATCTTCATCTTACTACTGGTGCAATGTATTTTTTAATGGCTACTCAAAGCAATGGACACAAACAAAAATCGCCTTCATTCACTGTCTGAATTTTAACTGATGCATGATGAGTAACAAATTTGCTAAATATTTTTGCCATAATTTTATTAGCATATATAAAAAGCCATTTGCAGTGATGATTAATCTTCCAATCATGAACAAATTAAACTCAGTTTTAAAAAAATCATGTGAAAGCAATTACATAATATTCCATATGAAACTTTAACAGACATCTATTCTGTGCAATGTTAACTGCAGTTAAAAACTTACTATACAGTTTGTTGGTCATAAAAGAAAATTAGGAGGCTTAAACTCCCAACAGCACGAGATCAATGTAATAACAATGTTTATCAGACCTTGATGTAAGATAAAAGCAAAGCATAGTACCATTAGTTGGAGGAAAAGAGAGTCAGAGAGAAGGATAAATATGACTGATGTTGCAGGTACCCCAATTGAGCAAGCAGTGACTCTTTCTCATTCAGCAGCGACAGCCAACAGCTCCCAAACCAAAGTGCGTGCAGGGATAAGTACCTCCACTGCTTTGCATAGTCTTCGGTGGGCAGAAAGAAGGCAGAACCCCATCCAGACTGCTGCTTGTAATCAAGCAGACAACTTACTCCTCTCACGTCTAGGATCAGCTTAATTCCTGGCGTTGTCCATGTCTTCTTTCACTTACTGCAGAGCTGCCATGCCTCTATAATGAGCTAGTAGCAGGGTTATCCCACTGCTGCTACTCCTGGGGTGCATGACAGCCTTAGTGTTGTCAGCCTGGGTGACCTACCACAACAAGATGTCCTGAAATAAATAAGAAAAGTTAAAAAAAATGCCAGCTCATCCTGACTGTCTGCTACAAGACAGAAATCTGAGTTATATGCAGTCCTCTCTGAATCCCCTGGGAAAAAGATACTGTGTTGCCACGCTGCATAAGAAACAAGGGGGAAGTTGTGATCCTATTACCACCATTTCTCTGTCTCAAATCTTTAAGATTTAAAAAAAAAATAATAAAAACCAACCAAATGAAAATCCAAAGCACACCTTCCCTTTTCCCAGAAAAATAAAAACAAAAGGCCTGTTACCTTCTGTCAGATGACAACTGGCATCATCACTTTTAATTTTCAGGACATTGTCTCCCATTTACTGTACAGTTTTGTGACATTACCGCATGATATGTCTGAAGTCAGCTGTTAGTAAATGCTGCCTAAGTGTTTTTTCATTTGTTTTAATTCTGAAGTTGCAGCTTGGGACAGCCAGATGGGAACTAAGTGGAGACCTCTAATGAATTATGATATGAAATAATGGAAAGATAAAGTACTGCAAGTACAGCAGTCTTTTGTTCCTCCTTTTTCCCCTTACATTTTTTCCTGAAAACGTGCTGGGATTGTGTACAAAACCAGGCTGTTGCAATTGTCACACTGTCCTTGAAATTTCTGTCTCACAGAATATGAAGGCTGGCTGAACAAAAAAATGGCATTCAACAGAGCTCTTGTGAGGTGTCCATCTCCCCTCTCTGGCAACTGACCTACTCAGTACAATTGTGAAAGACAAATGGTGAGCGATCACTTCCTGTTCATCTTCTGCTGTGCTGCCTTTGTTTTTCCCAGGGAAGCAATTTTGTACTTAACATGTTTGTCATTCTGCCATGTACCTTTTCTGTGTTTTTGTTTTGGTTTGGTTTTTTTAGGAGTTTTTTTTTTGAAGAACCTCTCCTGTGAATACAGGCTGAAAGATTTGGGGTTGTTCAGCCTGGAGAAGAGAGGGCTTTGGGGAGACCTCACAGTGGTCTTCCGTTACCTGAAGGGACCTAGAGGAAAGCTGGGGAGGGATTTTTTACAAGGGCATGTACCGAGAGGACAAGCAGTAATGGTTTTAAACTGGAAGAGGGGAGATTTAGCTTAGACATTAGGAGGAAATTCTTCACTATGAGGGTGGTGAGACAGTGAAACAGGTTTCCCAGAGGTGTGAAAGCCCCCTCCCTGGAAGTGTTCAAGGCCAGGCTGGATGGGACTTCGAGCAACCAGGTCTAGTGGGAGGTGTCCCTGCCCATACAGGGGGGGTGGAATTAGATGATCTGCAAGGTCCTTTCCAACTCAAACCATTCTATGATTCTAGAAATAATTCATTAATCTGAGCTGGGTTTTGCTAACCTTTTCTAATTATTGAACAGAATTAGGCATTGCACTGGTTACCTTTCAACTATAGGAAGAAACTGAATGGCATTTTTGCCATTTCTGCAGGATTTGTATGTGTAAATCCTTTTTGCATGTGTAAATCCCTGTGCTAATGCCAAACACAAAATTACCAGTTGCCTTTTTCTGGGTATAGATTAATGGCTTTCATTATGCAAATAGATACATATGTATATTTGATTAAAAAAATTAAGACATCTTAAAGAAAATAAGTAAAAATTACAAAAGAAAATATTTTTAGAGCATTTTCATTGGTCAGGCATGGAATTCAGCTGAGCAACAAGTGATCCTGCTTTCATGTACTTTGACTTGACAACTTGCGGCTTTTCTTGACCATTAAGAAATGTGGATCTTCTCTCCCACCTTGCCTGAGAGCTTTCTTCTTTGAGCATATGGGCTGAGGCTTACGGTATGTCTTTGTAATATACAGGATTTCTATGTAATTTAGATTATACGATTTATAGCAGAACTTGGGCATTCTTGAGGGAGCGAGAGATCAGAAAGTGCTTTCACTCTCTCAGCTTTAAAATATTGTCTTTCAAACTGCGGAATTCTGGAACCAAGAGCTAAAACCATGAAGACACAGATCAATAAACCCACCAAGTATTATTTCTTTCAGAGTATCTGGTTTATCATATCAAGTATAATTCAATGTTTCTGAGGCACATATATATGTCAGATTGAATATTTGGAAAAGCATGGTCTAAAGATAAATTATGGAATAGAGAGCAAGGTTTATGCTGCTCTGTCTTATGAAGAGATACGAAATGCAAGACAGTACAACAGGAATAAGGTGAACATGTTCTTGTCATACCGACAGGTAAAATATAGTCACTTAAACTACATGTAATTTTTACTGAGTCACTGGTCAGAGTTTTTTGTTGTGAATGTATAATGAAGAAGAAATCTGATTAGCTTCAAAGACTCTCCACTAATTCAGTGCAGGGCATCTCTTATATATTGACAAACATAACATATCTGGGCTTTGAGCTGTCTTTCTTTGCCTACATTTGAGAGCAACTTCAATTTGTTATTTCCACATCTCATTAGGTCCCACTGCAATGCTGAGTCCAGATCTCCTTCTGGGAAGCACTCCCCAAAGGTATTTGCATTTATCTCCTTGTGTTTGCTGAGGTTTGTAGCTTCTGACCCTGATGATAATTTTCTTTTTTTGTTTGGTTGGTTGGTTTGGTTTTGTGTTCTGGAAAAGGTATTTTTGCCTAGTTTGATGGTCTGTTGGAGATAAGAATCTGAAGAGCCACCTTTTTGTTTGCCAGCTTCATTTCCCAAAACAACTTTAAAATCTTTAGTAATGTTTCTTCATTTTTTCTGAAACAATCAGGTGTTGCAAATTATAAAGGAAAAAGTTGTGTGCAAACTCACATTACTTCAATCAGTTAAATCTTCCTCATCAGAATCCCAGAAATTCTGATGAGATAGAAGGAAAAATTATCCTCTAGGAGGATTGTCAGATACTGGAACACGTTGCCCAGAAGTGCTGTGGAGTCTGTATCTCTGGAGATACTCAAAATCCAACCAGACACAATGCTGTGCAACTGACCTACTGGATTTGCTTCAAACAAGGGGTTTAGACTAGATGACCTGCAGGGTCCCATTCCAACACATTATTAATTGACGCTGCTATTATTACTATTATTATAATTATTATCTTGTGTAATATTATTATTATATTCTGTAGGGAAAGTATAGCTGAGTTGAAATGAAGAACTTTTCACCATATTCTCTGGTAAAGCTTTGATGCGTCCTGCAACTCTCTCTTCCACTACTTCCCAAATTGCTACTTTTTGGAGCATAAAAAGAAGGGAACTTTGCAGTTAGAAGTCAGTGAATACATGCTACCACTAAAGAATGATTACTGTTCTGTGAATTATTTTTTGAAAATGTGTGATTAAAAAAAAAAAAGCACAACAGAAAAACAAAGAAGGGTGGACTACAGCCAAATGGAAAACGGAAGCATTACTTTACACAGAGTAAAAGCAGAAAATGGTTCATTTACTCTCTTTCCATTTGCACAATAGTAATAAAATGCCAAACAGATTGATTTTCAGGCAAAGTCTACATTGCAGTAAAGTCAAGATTACAAGACTAGATGTATTAATGCAGCATATTTTTCTTGAAATACTGCATTTTTACCTCTTTTTAAAGGATATGCCTTTGTGTATGTGCAGTTTAGTTGTAATTGGGTACTTTCCTTAGGTTTCAATATTTATGAAATTACATGCCTTTCTCTGAGATAGCTGCATAGAATTTGCATTTCACAATTCTATGTATTAAGCACTTTTTTCAGAGACGGTAAAACTTTCTTGTAAAAAAACTCTACACAAGTGAAGAGAGGGGAAAAATATCTGTTCCAGTGAGCTGGTCACTGGATGCCTTGTTTGATTTATATATTTCAAACCTGTTATAGATGATTTATATATTCTTAAGCTGTTACAGATTCAAGTCCTCTTGAAGATAGAACATAGCAGAAAATGTTGCTGTTTTTTCCCAGATGAATCTCAGTATTATCTCAACTAGAATTTGATTGCCAAATCTGAAAGGAAAATTCTTATCCCTAAAGATGTCACAAAACCAGTTTTTTTTTTTCCCCAAAAAATGAAGTTAAACAAAAAATATCACAAAAACAAAACAAAACAAAACAAGGCAAAAAACTCCTAAACCACCTCACACACATACACCCCAAACCATCCAAAAAGCTCGCATGGGATAACAGAATCAAAGCATGCAAGAATTATTAGGCCAAAGAGAAAGGGAGGAGATAAAATCTAAGACAAAGCCTCAATTCTAGATATGTGAAGGAAAGACCTCCCTTGTGAGGGCTTATCCTGGAGACTGAGAACTGATTAAACATACCCTATATAAGAAAAAATTGATTAAATGTGACTGAAGTAAAGAACCTGGGATCCTCCTAATCAGTTTGCAGAATCACATCCTTCCTTTCTTGCTCCCTGAAGATACATAGACTGTGTGTCCTTATATGCACAACAGCAAACCTCAGCAGGGGAATGGGCTTTTCCCTGGCTATTCTAGCTGTAGCGAGTGATATATTGGAAAACTGAAGCTTGGGTATAACCATTTCTGCTTCTCCCCCCACCTCACCCATTGCAGTTACCCCTCATTAAAATATAAAACTTCTGAAGTACTAAAGTTTCTTGATCTAAAGTAAAAAAATATCTGCTTCGCAAGTAAATGCACTAAATGTCATGCAAACCAATCCAATGGTGACACACTTTATTTCATGAGCTGGCAGAAGCTGGACTTCAGAAATGATCAGTCCTGAGTCCCAGCTGGATGAGAGGTTGAATGATCGCCCGAAGCCAAGGGTCTCTCTCATCGGTTGGCTTGCCAGGTGCTTCAGTTAAGGCCCCTGAATTGCACCTCAGATGTGCTTCCCTCTCTGTTGACCAAGCCTAAAAAGCCCATGACTCCATCTTAGGTTCTGAGGTACTATGTTGAAATAAAGTACCTATCTCTCAGGCCATGTGAGGCTTATGTATGGACCCTTGAGATGGTCAGAATCTGCCCTGTGGTATCTGCCACATGTGGGCTTTTTTTGTGTGTGATGTGATGGAGTCTTATGTAATAAATTATATTTTTGACAGTGGTTTTATGCATGTAACTCTGCCTAAGCCCAGGCTGTGTCCTCCTTCACTTTGAGTAGTACCTGATTTCAACAGTCCCATTAAAAAAACAAAATTACATTGTTGTTTTCAGAAGTCAGTCTGCAGACAACTTCTAACTGGTATTACTGAAAATCTGAAATAAGTATTTCCAGATGGAAGACCCTCATTGTGTTTGTATGCCTGTCTTTTTGCACATTCCTTCTTTCTAGCTACTGCTCACAGTGTTTTCAAACAACCTCATATTCAAGAACATCTCTCTAGAAAATTACAGCCAGATACTTCTCCTTAATTGTCCAGAAGTAACCATCCTACTGAAGAGAAACAGCTAACAGGACAGACTGTTCAGCTCATTCCCAAGAATGGAAAGCCACAGTCTTGAATATTTGCAGAAATGTGGGAAATACCAGACCTGCACTGAAACAAGACCTGATATTAGTAAATACGCTGATGAGTATATTCAAATGAACACACACAGTCTTTACCCAGCATTTAAAAGACATTAACATGTTTTATGTAATGGTATGAATCAAATGAAATACTGTAAAATACCAAACAATGACATTATAATAGGCACAAAAATGCTTAATCAAGGCTTCAGTTTTGAAAATGAACCACATTTTAACCATTGATTAATCTGTACTTTTTGATGACACTACATTTTCTTTATGTCAATCAAATAGCAAAATGTGTAGCTCAGAAAAACTGAACGTTCTAAATAATTGCTTGTTTTCCTTTGGATAATAACAGTATAGAAATCTCTAAGATATTTAAAGCTGGCAGTTTTCCTAGAGATAAATCTCTAAACAGTGTAACTTTCTGTGTTGATCGACCCTGACATCAGCACACATTCACGTTTTCATGTTGTCCTCTTACTGGAGGCAGAGAGATAATTTAATTACGCAAGTCAGAGTCTCTTAATGGGATAAGGTTTTATAGTCAAGGAGAGAAATCAGAGCCAGTTATGAAAAAAAATGTGTGTTTAAACCAAACGGAGTTATTTAAAGAACAGCTTTAGAAAAATGGATGGTACCCCATTATGCCACTTGAGAATATTAAGTAGCTCAAGGGGAAAATGTTGTGTGCAAGCTTTAATTAATTTCCACTTTCAAATCCTCAGAGACACCAAAGAAAAAAGTATGATACATGCAGTTGACAGTATACAGAGATTCCAAGGACAATTGATGGAATGCAGGTATTACAATAATGAAAAGACATTTTTATCAGGAACTTTGTTTCAAAGATTATATAGGTTTTTCTTCGGTATAAATTAATAAAGGCTTTTAAAATTTCTTCTCCTCAGTCAATACAATTTGATTACAGTAGCTCAAGCTTTGCATCTTTATGCACCTGTGATAGCTAAAGTTTTGGAACTACTCCACCTCTTTTTTTAATGGAGTACACCAATCCAAAAATGTCTAATCTCTAAGGCTAGGTTTTACTGGAACACAAAGTAATATATTAGAGCAGATAAAATCTTTACATAAGGAAACTGCAGATAGGCTGTGTGAGCAGAATTGAATAAAGCAGGTAAAACAAATTTTACCACTGCCAACTGTCTCCTTGTAGGGTGATTTTTTTCCACCCATTTTGATCTCAGTCCAGCAAACATTAAAGGTTCCACTGGCCACAAAGATTTCATAGTCCCCTCACATTAAAGATACATTAATTTTAGTTTCTAAAGAAGCAAATTGCTGATATGCTAGCCTTTACTTATTACTTTTCCTCTGAAAAGAGGAAAATAGTTTCAATGGAGGAGAAGGATAGATTCCACTAGAATAGATACCAGCAGCTAATCTGGTAGTAATATCCAATAATCTAAAACTGGTCAGTATTTCCTTCTCCTTTTTATCCTGACTCTCAATAAGCCTCTCTTGCCTCTGAAAGCTTCATACATCAATGAGCTTAGAAGTTATGTTCAGCAGTTCTGAAATTCCTGTCACTTCAGTCCAGATTTTGAGAGACAGATTTTCAAGAGCAGGGCTTCTTATGGAGGACATAGAGATGCCTGCCGTTTCTCACTTTCTTGTGGCTTCAAAGTGAGTGCTTCTTCATAATGTCTTAGGAGAGTCCCTTAGTCCCAGAAAAGTGCACTCCTTCAGCCCTGCAACTCTGCTGCATGCACAAGGTCAGGGTGCTTAGCTTTGTTCTTTGGGTTATCTTCTTCCAAAGAGGGGATTCCTGAATGTCAAATGACCTGGACTTGGTGGCACACCCTTCTGAAGTCATAGACCCCCTCTGAGCTGCATCTGTCGAAGGACATACACTTCTCTATAGCTTTCTACACAATGGAGAAATTCCAGTGCTAGAAAAATTCTTTGCTAAATTATGGCAAGAGTACACAAAACCTGAGAGAACAAAGACCTTCCATGTAGATTGAACCACTCCCTTGCATTTGATTCATAAAAAGAAAAGCAAAATAATCAGCACATGTAACATAGTCTTATTACAGTAGACGGTTTAAAAAAGGTAATGTTATGCACATAATGTAAATTTCAGTATGTTATTTCCTGGCATTAACACTCAGTGAAAGAGAGCTACAGAAACAGATAGGGAGCTGAAATCATGCTGAAAGGGTAAGTCTCAAATGCTTACATAAAACACTTTAATATTTTCCACAGAAGCATCTGTTCTCCAGATTTTTACCTTAAAAATAGAGCTAATATATTTCAAAGTATGAATTGTACAGTTATCATTCAGAACCTAACTATAAAAATGTAGGCAAACACATGCCTGGCCATCACATACATGAATATATTATTCCTTTTAAAATATATATTTAGAAATGAGATTTGCATGAGTAGAAGTTTGCAGATTTTGGGCCACAAACTCCCTGAATGATAAGACCAAATATCTCTAAGTTATAAAGCATGTTACTCACCAAGTAGCAATTTTTTTCTTTCGGTTTTATTTGAATTCAGATGTTTCTAGCAAAGGGAGCTTCAGCATAGCTACAACAAATCATGTTTTATCCGCTTCTGCCAGTTGTCCAGAAAAAGCATATTTTCCAAAAAATAATGGAGCAACATATTACTTCTATGCAACTGGCATAGAAAAGTGCTATTGTGTACTATCTCCAAAGTATACATTTCTACAATATCAGTTAAATTTCTGTGTGAATTGTGTCTTAATGAGCTGCGATTAAGAACATGTCTGTTACACAACAATTGAGAAATCTTCTATGAATAACTTTAAAATTATGTATACACATAATAAACCTCTACTGATAAAAAACCAAATAATCTTAAAATTTTTCAGGTAAAATTTTATTATGCTGTTTTTGAGAAATGCTGACCCATAGTAGCTGCAAGATAAAACAATGCCCTTGTAAATCTTTAAGTCTACTACTGAATGTAATTTTCAGTTTGTATTGCTTGTGCAATAGGCTGCTATCTTTTAATCTGATTCCATAAAAGAAAATACATAGTCTGAGAAAAGAGAGTGTCAAGTAAGGAGCATTACTAATTCAGACAACGTCTAATCCTGTGAAATGAAGAGCACCCTCAACTTCCTTAATAAGAATTGACAATTCTAGGCACCATTTAAGTCTATTCAGTACCTGGCAGAATTTTGCCCAAGGAGAAAAACAAGAATGTGCCTCTCTTGACAGTGAAATTAATGAAAGGACATGACTATTCAGAAAAGTAATTCAGAAAAGTCATTGTGAAACACTGTCTGTTAAATGAATGATGTTTTTATCCTCAAACAATATTTTTAATATGTGACAAATTTCTGGGTTTATTAGTTTTGTATAGTTGAAAAATGAACTACAAGTTTAGTGTCTTGTTCCTGTGTCACAGAATGAACGTTTCATTGGGAAAGCTTATTTAAAATCATAGAATCACAGAACAGCCCAAGACCTGAAAATATAATCTGGTCCAAACTCTCATGGGAAAGGGAGCCTAGATGAGATTATTTAGCACCCTCACTAGTTGCATCTTTAAAACTTTCACTGATGGGGACTCTACCCAATCCCTAGTCATTCCAGTGAATGGCTATTTGCACTGTAAAAAAAAATCTTTCTTATGGTGAGATAAAACTTCTCCCCATGCAACTTGCACCTATTGCCCCTTGATTCCCCACGTGACTCCTTGTGAAGAGAGAGCCTCTGACTCTTTTGTGGTCACCTTTTAAGTACTGGAATACCATGATGAGGTCCCACAAGCCAAGGGGAAAAGACCTGTAAACCTGCAGATACTACATCCAAGAAAGATACCAGATGAAGTACAGATCATGAAGGAGCTAAGAACTGAGGGTTTTAGCCTTCATGAAAAGTTTGCTTACTTGCTTTCATAGGTGTCATGGACAAAAATATGTGACATATAAAGATATCTTTGCACTCACTGCTTTTATATAAAGTATTTTACTGATGTAAAAGTTTTAAGCATTTAAAGAACAGAAGTCAACTGATGTTCCTCTTACTTTCAACAAGGTCCTTAAAAAGAGATCAGAGTGGAAAAACACAGTGGAAAAATACAGAGGGTCATGGACCTCCTCACAGGTCATGGGTTGAACCCCCATAGTGAGTTAACAGCAACAGTGAGAAAACTTGTGAATTATCATTAACACAGTTTAATAACTGAATGGGCAAGAAGAAAGGGGAGGAGAGGAGAGGAAAGCAATCTGTGAAGCAGGCAACCTTAAAATACAGAAACCAAAGCTGGTCAGCTGCAAACCAAAACCCAAAGCATGACCCAGGGGAAAATATGAAGAACAGATGTATCTCCAACAAAATGGCAGATGTGTTGTAGATGAAAAACACATCATTATACACATCTGTGCAGATCCAAAAGAATGGATGACACTAATGAAGAGCACAGATTATATTTTAGAAGAGGCATTCAGCAGGGCAATGCTTTCAGCAATAGGCTAACTGGCTAATGTCAGCAGTTCATAGACATGGTCCATGGGGAGAAATGTCAACAAGTTAAGATTAATTACTGAAAATTACTGTAATCCTCACAATAAATATATTTGTAAGCAAACACTGTTGAAAACTTTCCTGCCTGTCCTTATGCACTGATTGAATGCATTGCTACAAATAATAAAAAATACGTAAGCTTATTCACAGTAACCGCAAATATAAAGCGACACCAGAACTTCTATATACACACTGGGGGAAGTATCAATTTGCACTTGCTTTGTGTTTGCATCACATTCTTAATCCACTGCAAACTGACACAGTCAGAACTAGGAAACAGTTATGTAGAACTTGGACCGCGTCCTTCTTTAGGTATTTTTTTCTTCTTGCAAATCAGTGCTCTAATGCATTGGTTTCAAAGCATATCTCTACTTCAGAATCATTCAAGTTCATCAGGATGCTGAGAGTTGGAGTTATTCATCCTGGAGAAGATAAAGCTCTGGGGACATGTTTAACAGCCTTCCAGTACTCGAAGGGGGCCTACAGGAAAGCTGGAGAAAGACTTTTTACAAGGACATGTAGTGATAGGAAAAGTGGTAGCAGTTTCAAACTGAAATAAGGCAGATTTAGTTCAGCTATTAGGAAGAAACCCTTCTCTGTGAGTGTGGTGAGACACTGGAACAGGTTGCCCAGGAAATTTTTGGATGCCCCCTCCCTGACAGTGTTCAAGGCCTGATTGGATATGGCTTTGAGCAACTTGGTATAGTGGGAGGTGTCCCTGACCATGGCAGGGGGTTGGAACTAGATGATCTTTAAAGCCCCTTCCAACCCAAGCTAGTTTATGATTCCATGATTCTGTAAAATATCCCCAGTATGGGAACTGCAATTTTTTTTACAGGAATTACACAGTGTGGATAATTGTGGGAAACTGCTCTTTTCTTCCACACATAAGTCTAAACCCCCCAGGACCGGCTTGCGACATCAATAAAAAGGAGAGATGTATTTTCCAGCATAGAAGACAAATATCTGTAGAATAAAAAAATAGAGCACTAAGGTTCTATACAGGAAGTCAAGTGATAACTTAATTACGGATGTTTCAAGCTCCAGTTCTGTCGTGGTTTCTTGTCTCTCTTCTGCCTGGCTCGCCAATAATGTCGTGGTTTAGGCCCAACATGACAACAAAGAAAAAGCCCCATGGCCGCTCACTCAGCTCCTCCCCCCCAGCCACATACACACAGTCTGGGATGTGGAGGACAAAGCTCATAGGTTGAGACAAAGGACAAGGGGGTTCTTCACCAATTAAGGTCCTGGACAAAACAGACTCAACTTGGGGAAAATATAATAATTTAGTTTCACACTAATCACACACACCCAGGACACAGACAACACACAGAGCAGGGCTTGCATATGTTACCCCACCCCTCCCTTCTTCCTGGGCCCAAATCCCTTTGTTCCCGTCTTCTTTCTCCCCCTCCTTCCCCCCAGCGGCACAGGGGGACAGGGGATGGGGTTTAGAGTCACTTCACAGGCTGGTGGTTCCTGCTGCTCCTTCCTCCTCAGGAAGAAGGATTCCTTACAGGCCTCCCCTGCTTCCCCATGGGGACCCTCCCATGGGAGAGAGTCCTCCACCGACCTCTCCTTCATGAGTCCTTCCCACGAGGTCCGGAGCTGCTCCAGCCTGGGCTTCCCACAGAGTCACGGGCTGCTTCGGGAACAAACTCCTCTGGCGCCGGGGTCTTGCAATCCCAC
Organism: Apus apus; assembly: GCF_020740795.1. Lineage (NCBI taxonomy): Eukaryota > Metazoa > Chordata > Aves > Apodiformes > Apodidae > Apus > Apus apus. The sequence continues at coordinate 74,715,045 of NC_067283.1, forward strand.
CAAACCAAACCAGCACAAGTTCTAAAAGTGCAGTGATTACACATTATGTTTGCTTTAACTGGTGTTTTTTCCTGTTTCCTTTTGTTCTGGTTTTGTTAGGGTTTTTTAGTCACGTGCATTTCTAATTCTGGTGTTAATAAATACACAAATAAATAAATAAATAAATATTGCTGACATGTCCTATTACAGGCTTAAATATAAGTTAAGTCAATTAAAGATGCATCATGCATTTTAAAAAGCAATCTCATCTCTCAGTTTATAAGTAGTCTCCATGATTTTATTTCAAATTTCTTCTATTTCAGATTCATGGTACTTGAAAAATCTCTAGTGAGCTTTTCTAACCCTTTATTTCAGGCAAGGATCTTACAGGTTTTTAAAGTCACATTTTTTTTAGTCATAGACTAAATCTGACTGATTTGGAATTAAGTCTGATAGGTATTGAAAAGAGTAAGAAACACACCGTAATGATTCATGTCTATGATTTTAAAAAAAACCAAAACCAAATATATTTTAATTCCAAAAAATGGAAGATTAATATTGTATGTTTTGAGGTTAAAATTAACATAATAAAATAGGAGAAATACTTTGTAAATTGTAGTACAGTTATTTTTAGAATTTAAGAAAATCTGTTTTGAGAAGTGACTCTCTGAGAATACTTTATATACCCGTTATCAATGTTACATCCTGTGAATTAAATAAAACATATATGGTATTTATTATTACAAAGCATTGAGTGAGTAGCACCATGAACTAATTCATTTTTTAGGCACATACAGAAGGCTATAACACTTAACTATTTTTTTAAATTATTTTGACAACTACAGAAAAAAAAAAAAAAAGAGAAAAAACCACAAATATCAAAGATTGCACGAGCCTAACTTTATCCCTACAGCCAGAATTAATCAGACTTAAAATTGACACAGATAGAAAAATATACTCAGTCTTCCCATGGGCAAAAATTTCATCCCCCTTCCCTGAAAAGTTAGAAAATAATAAGATTTGCAGTGTTTCCTAAAGCTGGCTAGGAGACCAGAATCAAGGGAAAGCAGTGCAGCAGGAAACCCACAAAGGAACTGAATGTAGAATACTTTCTTGATCATAACTGTGGCAATATTGTGCAAAATGGGAAATCCTTCTCCATCATGAAGCATAATTTAGTAAAATATTGGTTAGTGAGTACAGGGCAGTTCAGAACAGAGCCTGCTCTGGCAATATGACAGGTCTCCTGCAAGACTTCTCATGGGGTTGAATAGAAGCCTGGTGGAGTATTACTGAAGGAGTGAACTATCTAGCTGGTATCAAAGGCTCTTGGAGCTTCAAAAAAGTTGTGCTGTAAACCATTCCCAGGTAAACTGAACTAGCAAAAAGTTGTCAGTAAGGGAATGAATTAAGTAAAGAAATAGAAGTGGTGCTGAATTTTATGCAGATACCACAGTTCTGCTTTTAGAGATTGAGCTGGGCAGTTTTGCTATCTGTGCTTCACCTCTATATCAAACCATTTCCTCCTAGGAGTGACCATGGTGAGTCCTCCCAGGAGACCTCAGTGGCTGCTGTTGCATTTGTTTCCTATGAAACTGTGCAGATTGCCAGACAGTAATTTGCAGCCTCAGCTGCTGGAGGCCCTGAACATCAGTTCACCTCAGGTAAGTCCTAAGCACTATTGCAGGAAGGGCTGTAAATAGGCACAAAATCCCAGTCTATGCATCTGTGAGCTAGATTTTATTCTAAACAGAACATAGAGTTTCCTTTTATTTCTCTGCTCTTGTTCTTTCTTTACTTTCTCTTTCAATTCCCTATTCCTGTTTTTTTGTTTTGTTTTGTTTTGTTTTTTTAGCTTCCCCAACAATGGGGGCACTTATTCCAGCCTCCTGAAGTCATAAGTTCTAACTATTTTTTTTTCTCCTTTAAGGCATAGGTATTAGGGCCATGTATTCTGTGTTCAGCTATCAAAAACTGAAAAGGGTATATATGGCCTTAAAATGTGGCAGAGCATTTAATGGCAAGACACCAGATCAGCATAAAATGAAGCATTTTGTTTAAGGGAACTCCACAGATACTCTTCTTACTCTCTGGTACAATTTCAGTGTGACAGGAGAGTGATGTCAGGTTCACTGAATTGCTCTGCTGTACTTGTCTCTGCTAATAAACAATATTGGTGCAGAAAACTTCTTACCTTAGACAGATGTGGCACACAGTTGTATCACAGAAAACTGTTTGTGCAATTTCATTTTATTATAGCATTCCCAATGCCATGTCAGAAAAACTCTTGACACTACACAATGGCAGTAATGGGATATTGTGGAGATCAACTGCAATCAGGAAATGCTACTGCACTTTTTATCATTTGTCAACCACTTGTATTTGCTTTCTTGGAAGCAGTGGCTCAGAAATGTGTTATATGCTTTGCTAGTGGTTCAGAAGTGTGCTATATGCTTTGCTATTTAAACCTTTATTTCAGGAACGAACAAACTGAACAATTGATTTGTGGAAGAACATGAATTTTAGTCATTTACAATCAGATAAATATTGCCAGATAGGCAGAGCCATATGGTACATTTAGAAAGGAAATATAAAAACTGAATTAATAAGAATGACACTCAACCAAAATTACTCAAGGGTTCTAGAAATGACTAAAAAAGATAAATTTTCACAGTCCAGTAATGAAATGAAAAAATTCAAGGCTTCATGACTACAGCCTATAAATTATTTCAATGTGACCATAATAAGGAAAGGGAGAACAATTCACCAAAGCCATATGGGACTTTCAAAACATGAGACAAAATGAAAAAAAAAAGAAACAAAAAAAATAAGAGAAAAATTTATACAGCAGGCAAGTAGACAGTTCATTTCAGGTTGAATACAAATACCATTATGATTTTACTTGGACAAATTTTAACTACATGTACTTATAACACTTCTATAAACAGATAAAATCAAGTCTAGAATAAAGCAGAAAAATCTTTTTTGTTTCTTTTAAGAAGCTATACCTATGAACGGCAAATACAATATTCAGGTTTTTCTCTATATATGTTTTAATTAGATATTTGCTTTTTAAGACTTTTTTTTTTTTCTATTTTGTGAAAAATACTGAACATTAGATCTAAAAATTATGCTTCATCCTAGTAAAAACAATTGGTCACTTTTATACTTCAACTATGGCTATGACTTGAAATAAATGCATAAATAACCAGCTCATTCCAGGCTACATTGTTCTCTCTACCCAGTAATGTAAGGTTGGAATACTAAAACCCCTTATTATTTATCCTCACAAATTGATGCTATGTTTACTATCTCAGATTTTAAGAAAGAGAAGCAAGGCTCAGACAGCTTAAAGAACATAGAATAGGGTTCACTGAAAATGACAACATATACTTAGGTGCATTAGTCAGGCATGAAGAACGGAGCCCAAAACACTGTCTGGCACCTACATTCACCATCAGATAGTTGGGAAGAGTTACAGGTTACATATCTGCCTGATTATTTTAGAACCTTCCTAGCAAGGGAAGAGCAGTTTAGGCTTAGCCAAAAGAGACTGTTGAGGAAAGAAATCCTAAAATAGGAGATAGAGACAGCACACACTAATAAATCCACCTAATGATTAGGTGGGCAGGAGACATGCAGAAGACTAGGGGTCAGGTATCCTGCCTGAAGGACTACAGACGTGCTTTTTCATGATTTCAGAGAAGTGCTGTAGTTACCAGAATATGAGCCATTATAAAATGAGAGGTAAGGGTCTGCTAGTTCCTTCCCATTAAACCTGTTCAATTCTGTAAAGAACACGTACAGGTAGGGCAAGAAAGTAGGAGAGCAACTGTAGTGCATTGGATACTTGGGTTTAGAAGTTTTTGGTCAGCATTGTTGCTCAGCCAAAGAGATCACGTGAGAATGCCTATGGACTGAGCCCTGCAGGAGAGGAACATGTCTTTCTTGCCATGACAGTGTGTCAACCATGAATCATAGCTATCAAGACCGAAGGAATTTTCCACATGCTTAAAAGCAGAAGTGCCTTCCAAGGCAACATTAATATCAGTGCCTAATGTTCTTAGACTTGTTAGCTCGTTTGCAATTACAGTTTTGAACTTAATTTCTGCCTAAGATCTCCTTCGAGAACCTTCGTCTGGACATAGGCAATTTGCCCAAAATCATATCCAGAGATTTGCCAGAGTACTTAGCTGAAACTCCTTGAAGTGCTAGGAAAAAGCCCTCCACAAAACAGAAACAGTTTCCTTGCTCTATGTGGTAGCTTGTGATGTGTTTATTCCACAAAGATGCTCCTCTGATGAGGTTTCTATGTGGTTATATATCCACTAGGAATCTGGAATTCAAAAACTTGAATTTTGACAATAGCTTTCAGGCCAATACTGAGCTGGACACAAACAATCTTGCCATGATCAACATAAAAAAATTACTTCTTTTTGAAGACATTAGCTATTGCCATTATTATTCCCAATATTGTTCTGAATTCTGTTTGTCTGAACATTTAGCATAGTGATAGCAGGAAGTATTAACAATTTCTTGATCCAGTAATGTAACAATGAGAATTACTATGGTAAACTTAATAGTCAAGCAAAATATTACCAGCCAAAAGAAACTTTTTTCATTCCACAGAAAATCTAATAACCTAATGATCAGCTGCTTTGCACTTGGAGACAGAAATCTGCTTCTGAGATTCTTTTCTCCTGAAATTGCAAAACATATTTGACTTTAAGCATGGAGATCCTTTTGTGTTGTCTCATACGAATACACAGTTTATAACAGAACAAGTCTAATATGAAAAAGACACTTTGAAGCATTAAAATTTCACTTGAGAGCTTACATTTTCACAACAAATTGGGCAGCTGACAAATATTTTGTCTCCAGATCTCAGAGAAAGTGTTAAAAATTGAGATCTCAGGATACTAAGGAAAAACAATTAACAGAGCTTGGCTTGAAGCTGAATCATTTGTTAAAGTGCTTGTTATGAAAACCCATGGAGAAGATTCATTTTTTAGTCCCTATATTTATTTTGACAGTTTTAAAAAATCTTGCTTTTTACCAAGATCATGCTAGGTCTTTGCCTTGAAAATGCTTTGAAATACAGATGTCAGTGTTTCACCTGAATGAGTTGTTACATTTGTATTTTGGAACTGGGGGGGAAAGGCAAAGGAAATGGTTTAAGACTAGCCAAAACAGATTTAAAGACTCCTCAGGAAATTAATTTTTGTTAAAATATGTTTATGATTTTCCTATGAATTGCACCAAAAAAAATGTTGATTCTGGTAAATTAAGACAAACACCACTCTCCATCAATTTCTTTTGCTATCTCTTTTTATTTTCTATCTGTGCAGTGATAAAAAATATGAACAATTACTATTAAAGGTTTTCTAGTTGCTTTTTCTCTAAAATTTGAAAAATAACTGTGGGAATAGACAATTTCAAACATCAGAAAATCTCTACAGATGTTTGTATCTCAGTATTGAAAAAATCTGTACGGCTGTTTTTATCTTACTCTGTGGTCCTTGGTGAACTGCTTTGATGCTCTGCCAACATTTGCTGTTGAAAACAGATGCATGTCTATTTCATATTTCCTATTAAATGTCTTGCTGTCTTGGGAATGGAAGTAGATTATAAAATCCATTGTTGTAAGCTGATTTATACTACTTTGTGTCATAAAACTTCTACAACCAAACTGGAGTATCAGTCTTTAAGACAAAATGAAACTCAAACAATCCTGATTTTAGAGTGTTCACTGATGAATCATCTCACAGCAATTTGACACGATGTTTCGATGTTTCAATGTTTCGCACTCCTAAAAAAATGTCTTTGATTTGTTCTAGTTTTAGCTTCTTATCTTCTTACATGACACTGCATGATAGATTTTAGAAGCATTTTATTAGAGATAAATATTTCTTTAATAAATTAAGAAGATTGAGCCCCCTGAAGTGTTTACTACAGAAGAGTCTCCCAAAATTTAATTATTCTTGTGGATTTCTGAGCTGTTCCCAGTATTTCAGAATTCCCATTGCACTGTGAACATTCACAGGCTTGTAACAGTTACACCATTGCCAAAGATGAAGAGATCACATTGTCTCCATGTCTCACCTTTTCCTATTTGTCTGTGAATCGCTGTAACACAGGAAAGTAAGTTTTAAAGATGAGGCACCATGATTCTGTTTGATTTTTAGGTATAAAAATTTCTTCACAGCATTTTCGAAGTATGTCCAGGTTTCCTTGCTCTTACAGAGAACTGATAAAACATTTTGAAGCTGTATTTTACAAGGAAAAAAAAAATCCAAAACTGAAAATTTGCATTATAATTTAACTCTTTAAAATCTCTTTTTAAAGTGTCTTCAATCTAACATCAAATTTTAGGTCCTTAAAAGAGTTAAGTATCAGTAATCTCGTTTTGAAACTGCTCAAAAATTTAAAATTCCAGAGTCTGTGCCCTGCTCTGCTTCCTCCAAAAGCTACCTTTAAGAAAAACACCCAAAAAATAACCAGAAAGTTATTTTATCACAGCATTTGTATTAAATTTTAACTTCAGCCTAGAAATTGACCAAAACTGATCAAAAGTATTCTGCCTTTTTAATTTTGCCAACCATTGTTTTTTTTCTCTGAAGGCCCTCTCTTCCTCTCCTTATTTCTTCAGCAGTTTCAAATCTTAATTATTTATCGATTGTCATCAACCTCTTTCACTCTTTCCATTTGTAGCATCTACATAAGTGGCATAAACAATCACTACAAAATGTGACCCAAAGGCTACATGCTAATAGTTTTAGTTTAATGTTACAGAAGAATGTCTTTATTTCTGTGTTTGCTCTCTAGGTCATTTTGAGTAGAAATTTCTCCCAGTTCATCCCTTAATTGTAATATCTTTAAAATAGCATTACACAATGTGGCAGCAGGGCAATAATGGCAGGTATAAGAGATCAGATATAAACTTATATTCAGTTTGTTGTTGAAAGTATGCCAGCTGACATAAAATTTCTAAATAACTATAACAGTATTTGTACTTGAATTCACCAAGTATTCTTGCTTAGTTTCTTATTTTTTCACTTTGTGGATGATGGCAACAAATGCCTGTCAAGATAAAGGATAATTATAATATTATTTGTTTATTACTCATAACAGATATAGAAAGGTAGAAGAATTTCATAGATATTTTCTCAGGTTAGTGAATTTATTTCTAAATATTTTTTTTTAATGTTTCTTAAATGTTTGACTGTATTAGCTATTTTAGTTTTAATGTTGAGAGTATTCTAAGCTTATACTATAGCCTGTTACAGTATATCTTCTTAGTAGAGACTGTGATATTGGTGCCTGCTTCCTGGCATTTTTTTCCCAAGTCACAATTTTCTGAGTGAATGTCGCCTCATCTGAACTTGTCAGTGATATGTTAAATTTCTTAAATATAATTTGTAACATATCAGCTCAGTAAGACTTTTCTGTACCTCTCTTTCTACAAGATAGTTATGAAATCCACTACACTCACTGAATTTAATGGAAGAGTAAATAAAAGCGTCTATGCCAGTCTTTAAAGTACTTTCATGTCCTTTCATATTATCTCACAATAAGACATCATTACATTATTGTAAGTAAATTATTAAAACGCGTAAAGAAAACATAATTACTTTAGTGTGCAGGTTGTATGGTATAAGCTAATAGGACAAACACAGGACTTAAAAATAATACAGTTGAAAACCTGGGATAAATCAATTATTAAATCAAAGTTAAATACGGTAATTTGAAGATAATAATGTCAAAGTAATTTATTGTGTGCTTATTAACCTAGAATGCTCATATTTTGAGTTCACAATGTACTCTTAGACATTTTTTCTTAAGAAGTGTGAAGGGGATAATAAATTGCACTATTGTGCTTTTTACATAAAATGCAAAAAAAAAAAAGTTAATGTATATAGAAAATGTTGATTGTGTCTTTAATGGCTGCTATATATTATGGCTGCATCTACCTCAATATTTGCTATAAATGTGTAGGAGGTGAAAGGCTAGCACAAGTATGCTTGTGCAAGCACAGATCTCTTGTTCACTGGAGGTTGTACAAGTGCCTAGGTGTGCATGGCTGGCATACTAGCAAAGAACAGTCACCCATAAAGTAACATTTTGTATACAAGTATGACATCCACAACTAAACTTAATAACAAGAATCACCTAACACCCAAGGATGTGTAAAAATGGGGAATTTCAACTTCCACTGCAAAGCCATATTTTAAATAGATCACCAACTGTTTTAGTCACCATTGAGAAGCTTCAGAAACGGCAAGAAGGGAAGCCAAGAATATCTAGAAAGAGATGAGCATGACAAATGCTCTCAATTATGCTTATCAAGTAGCTGTAAGGAACCAACAGAGCATTACAGAATTTTACCTCATAATGAACAACTTGTACTTCGATATTATGAAAGATAATTTTAGTCAGATTTAAATCCATTAATATGAAGACTATCTGTCAACGGTTACCTGCCTCAGCACATACTTCTATGCATAAATGCATATATTTCTTTATAATCTAGAAGCAGAGAAACAAGCTACATTACAAAATCTACTTGATTATTTCAGAGTACTCTGAGTTGCCAATAAATTTAAATGAGCTTCATGAGATGCAAAATAAATAAATCCACCTATTAAGAGATCAAACCCATTTTTTGCTTTTAAATTAATTAAATGCTCTGTTACCTTTTTCCAGTATACTAATTTTCTTTTGAGGTAAATTGAAAACCCTTGAGAAACAGATGTGAAGGACAATTTTCTCCGTAGGGTCCAGCAAAAACATAAAGGGTTGTAATTTTACTCAAGAGGTTTTAACAACCAGCTTTTAACTCAGTTTAGAAGACAATATGTGACATCAGGCTGATTCCTATCCCCTGCCCTTACCCTACCCCCATAAAGGCAAAATATTTTATTATAATCAGTTGTTGAATTTAACAACTCCTGCTACTAACAGATGTCTAAGGGAAGGAAGTATGAGATGAATGGCAAGCCATCAAGGAGTGAAAACATGAAATAGTTGTTTAAATTACTGTCACTGTGGTTGGACTGCGTATAGGACTTGATGCACATGGTGTTTTCATAGAATCTTACAATCATACAATGGCTTGGATTGGAATGAACCTTAAAGATCATCTAGTTCCAACCTCCCCAGCTGTGTACAGGGACAGGTTTCACTAGATTAGCTTGCTCAGAGACCCATGCAACCTGACCTTGAGCACTTCCTGGGAGAGGGCATCCTGTTCCAATGTCTCAGCATCTTCACCATAAAAAGTTTCTTCCTTGTACCTAAAATCAATCTACCTTCTTTTGGTTTAAAACGGTTTCCTCCTGAACTGTCATTAGAGGTCAACCCCACTATGTAATTGATCAAGATATTAAATAGCATTGATCCCACTATGGATCTTTGAGGGGCACCACGTGTTACTGGGCTTTTGAGAGTGAAAGTACTGCTCCTTAGCTTGGGCCAAGTAGGCTCCCACCCTGCATCCAAAAGCTTCCCATGACCAACATCTGGCAGATATGTGAAACACGGAGTCCCTCTCAGAGTGCCCTGTAGTAATTTCACATTTAGTGAACTACTGCTGGAGGATACCAGACTGAATTGGGATTTACCATAACTCCAAAGTACATACTTACTCTGAAGACTTTTCATAATTCTCAGGGATTATCATAGTGCTTAAAGCAATGTTAACTGCTTTGGCTTATCTGACTGCAGGAGTCATACCTAAAGCTGAACCTTTCAATGGGCATACAGAAGAATTTGCCAAGACATTGCAATCAGTCAGGTGTTACTTTTGGGCACCAACACATTGTTGAGAAGTACTGCTGTTTTGTTGTTTTTTTTCCAGGTTAGAGGTCATGAGATAAGTAGGACTCCCACAGTCAAATCTGCCAGAGCAGTCAACGTTTCTTTAATCGTTATGATAATCCCTGAAATTACAAATACACTTAATATTAAGTTTATGTAAATGCTTCTGTTATTGCCTCTAAATCTGCACAGAAATGTGAGAAGGGTAATAATAGAGTTTGTTGGTAGAATGAGGGAAGGAAAACGACTTGATTTCCTGCTGAATACCTAGCTTTCCGGATAACTTCTCCTTAAATGTCCACAGGACCATTTACAATACATACACTGGTGATTAATCCTAGTCTGATTGCATAGGAAGCAGTTTGATCTTTCAGTAGCAGAAGGTTTTGCTCTATTGTGCAAATCGAAGTTCCTCTCTGACCCATTCTGTAGTCTCATACCAACACATCTTAGAGGAGCAAAACATCTCTCCCACAGCTCTACTGTGGTTTTGAAGCCAATTTGATTGCAAGCCTCCTTTGGCATGATCTTCAGGTAAATCATGAAGCTAGAATAAGCCTCTGCAGTATCGAAGACCAGAAGTGAATCTGACAATCTGTACTCTTTCACACACAATATATTTGTTTTTATGACATCTGGCTGTCTTCTGAATTTTTGCATCATAAAATGCAGGTTTTTTCCATCAATTCAAAATCCAGGTCAGTTCACCATGTTGGATATCTCCAGATGTTACACAGTTTGCTCTCAATCCTTTACTTGGGACTTCCTGAGCTGCAAAAGCAGTTCAAGTATCAACATTCCCCCTTCCTTGGAAGTGTTCAAGGCCAGGTTGGCGTGACAGCGGGGTTGGAACTAGATGACCTTAAGGTCCCTTCCAACCCAAATGGTTCTGTGATTTTGTGATTCTATGACCTAAACAAAGAGTTCTACCCCCAATATGCATAGAAAATACTGAATGTAAATTAGGGTTATTAGTTTATTTTTGCTTTGAGTGTTATAGATTACTGAAAAAGGTATATATATGCAGACACCTATTAGCTGGGAACTGTTCAAATGTCAGGAAGTGACATGACCATCATGAATTCTGAAGGGTTTCTAAAAAAGAGACAGTAACACTTAAACAGAGGTTTTCTTCTTGTTATAGTTTGAAATGGTATTCACCCAGAGGCATTCCTTAAATTGGCACAAGACCATGAGAAAAGCAGAGAGTTAGATCTCCCAGTACCCACTAAGGAAACAAGAGTTGCTTTTAAATACTTTAAAGCTCAAAAAGGCTCCTGGGATTGTCAGTCCTCTCCTGTTTTGCATTTTCTATAAAGATACTGTTTCTACTAAACTCCTAAGATTAAACTCAGATATCAAGTATAAAGCCCCACTTGGATTTTCATTGACCTGTTAATTATTGCTTAAAAAAAAGTCAGAATTCATTCAGCTGACTGAAAAAAATAAAGAAACAAAAGAATCCATAACTTTTATAGAAAGAAATGTGCTGTGTTTTTGCAGAGATATTGGATTCTGTAATGCGAAGTATTTTATATTCAGATCAATTTATTCAAACATGTAACTCTATGACCCTGTAACCGAGTTCACAAAGGAAACTTAAGATGAAAAAGCCATTTTACTATGTTACAAAGGCAAAACCACCATGTTTTAGAATGTTTTGATTAGGAGCAAAATTTCACTGATCACATTGTTTTATCATAACAGTAGAACAACAACTAACATTCTGGTTTACTCAGAAAACACTGAGTTTAGCAATCAACTACAGGATAGCTGATCCAGTCAGGATACACCAGATTTCTGGTCTTCTTTTTTTAACTCACTATATTCAAGTGACACCTTGCTTCTATAGTGCATCAGTATATAAAATCTGTAAGGAGTCTTTGTCCAACACTGTCTGTCTTGTCTGTATACCAATCCAGCTGTGGCTACCACAAAAGGAGCCAGATAACAATGAGTTAACATGAACCCAATATTGAAATAGAGGATGGGAGCTGACAGGACTATAGATAAAGAAGACAGAAGAAGACAATATCTTGAACTATTCCAGTGGGATTCAGTTTCCTATCAGCGTTTGTCCCAAATTCAGAGTGAATCAGCAAAAAAGGGAGCATTTACACACATACTTCCAGCTATTAACATGCAGGAAATAAACAGAGTTTTACAAAACTTTTAACAAATTCACACAAAAAAATAATTTGCATTTTAATTCTGTATGGAACATGAAAATATAAATCTCACCTTGCTTTTGCCTGAAGATGATCTGCTCATCTCCAAACAGGAGGTATGTATTATAATTTAATACTCTGAGGAAATTAGTGTTTTGCATTTATACACCAGGGAAACTGAGATGATTTATATCAGATGTTCCAAATTACATTAGTAAGAATAATAACTTGCAGCATTACTTGACATAAAACTTCTCCCCTCCCCCAGACCAAAATAATTACTGTTCTTGCTTAACACCGAGAAGGTTGCAGTAACTACTGATAGATTAATATTTCTTCATTCTGAATCAATTAAAATGTAACACATTTGGCTGAATTTTTTGTTTTGGTTTTGGGGTTTTTTCTACAGTACAAATATAGTGCAAAATTATTTTTACAATACTTTACATATGCCACTAATAACTTTTTAAAAGATGCATGTAAATTTTAGTTTGTATAGAAAAGTTTGTTCTGGTTTTACATCTGCTCTTCCAACTTGCAAATTAATGCATATGAACCTAATGAACTAACATATTTTGGCCTTGAAATAAGACTTTTTTGCCTAAAGTCAGTAAGATGATGCCCTGATGTGCTGTTAAACCAATCAGAAAAACAAAGGTAAAAATAAAAAATTGCACCAATAATATCACATGATCTGTTTTGTCATTGTATCTGCCAACATTTTTCAAGAACAATTCAATTATTTACTTTATTTAATCACTATCACCAAATTCTATCATTTCATCTTAATTAGGATGTCACCACTAGGAAACTGTACAATACTTAGATCTAAAACACATTAGCTGATTGCCTAAAAGCACCAAAGTAAAATGTGTACCATTTTTTTACAATTTCAATTTGCTTATTATTCTGTGACTCATTTGAGTAGGCTAACTATCAGTTTTCATCTACATCCTTGAAATAGTTTCTCATTTAGTGGAGCTTTAAAACAAAACACAACTGAGATACAAACCTTAAAATAATGGGGTTTTTTGAGAATTTTTCTTGTGCGTGTTTTTATAGAGTAAGGACAAACATCTTTTAGAAAATTGCTCTTTTACTGTATGTGTAATTTGTCTGCACACACCAAAATACCAGGAATCAATAACTGCACCATCAAAATAATTACAAATAGAATGTTTTAGCTCTGTATATGACATTTTATCTAAACTGCATTTGTGGGGTGTATAGATTAACATTTTTGGTATATGGCTTGATTGCATTTTTTCTGCTGTCATATATGTTTGTATGAAAACTGCCAAATAAAATATTAACTTTTTTCTAACAGCTTATTTAGGGTATTGTTTTATAGTCTAGTTCAGAATAGATGTTTGCGCACAGAATATGTATACATGATATGTTCAAGAGAATAACAATATTTTGTCTCTTTAGATTGCCTACACATCATTTAGTAGTTTGCTATGTTCTTAGTTACAAACTCTGAATAAACACATACAGCATCTGAGGGGTTTAAAGCAGACAGTATAAGGAAGGTACTGTGACTGTGAGCAATGAACTCTCTTTAATACTTACAGCAGAGATACAACAAGACCCATAAAATAAATATACTGTCTTAGTCTCTCTCATTGCTTTTGACACATGTCCATGAAAAAGGCACAGAAAAGGGATAAATCAAGAAAATTTCACCTTGTAGCATAACACGCCTGAGCTTCTCTCAGACTGTTAGGAAAAATTAATCACATCAAAGTAGCAAATCTAAAAAATATCTGAAGATTTTTTTTTTTAATTTAGATTCTAAGTCTATAAAATCTTGAATGCCTTAGCAAACTTCAGTTAGTAGAACACCACATAAAGAGAACAGCTGTATTTCAGCTATTGAGTGTTTTGAGTAAGTCACTGCCTCAAGGTGAGCAAAACCCCAAGTGTTTCTTAAAGGAGTACTGCCATACATAATTTGACAAATAATTGCAACATTCTATTCTCTGTAGAGGTTTGGAATATTTACAAAAAAATTATCCAGGGCAAGAAAATTAAAATAAGAGCAGAAAGAAGTAAAGCTGCATCGTAATTGATGTCAACAAAGAGACTAAAAATAGCAGCAGTTGCAAAGAAACTCACATAACATGAAGGTCTTTCCTGAAGATTAAAGAAATTTCTTCAGTAGTGAAAGCAGAAGCATTTTCACTTATAAGTTCAGAAATGTCTTTCTAAACTAACGAACACTTCTCTACCATTTCTTACATAGAAAACTTGCCTAGCTGCTGTAAAAGCATTGACTTATCTGAGACTGACAAGACTAGGCTGAAGAATGTGTGAAGTTATGTTTTCCTGAAAGCTGTGTGAGGTAGATACTGTATTGTAGAGAAAGGAAAAATCTGGAGAAGCAGGATAGTACAGGAGGAAGGCTAGACAAAAACAGGGAAAAAAAAGGACAATCTATTACTATCTCTAATACAGCACCTCTTATGATAGTAGTTGTGTTTCTTATAACTGAGATGAACAGTAAGTTTTTAGCAGACTTAATCCAATTCTTATTTTTCTATTCTGTTTCTTTGTTTGGTTGTTTTTTTGTTATTTGTTTTGTTTTTCCCTCTTCGGAAGAGAGAAGAGTGGCTGAAGACCCTGCTAGACTTGGGATTTCATCATCGTTGTCCATTGATCTTACCAATTCCTTGCATGGATTCAAATATATCACAAGTATGAAAGAAGAGTCTTTGTGGTGGATTAAGCTTGAATGGCTGGCCGACCCCCTCTCATCACAGTCTCATGCCCTCTCCTCAAAGGACCGAAAGAGAGAATAAGATGGAAAAGCTCATTGTAGAGATAAAGACAGGAAGATCATAGAATCATACAATAGTTTAAGTTGGAAGGGACCATAAAGATCATCTAGTTCCAGCTCCCTTGCATGGGCAGGGACACCTCACGCTAGATCAGATTGCTCAGAGCCCCATTCAACCTGGCCTTGAATGCTTCCAGGGAGGGGGCATCCACAACTTCCCTGTGCAACTTGTTCCAGAGTCTCACCACCTTCACAGCAAAGAAATCCCTCCTAATGTCTAACCGAATCTCCCTTCTTTCAGTTTTGATCCTTTCACTACAAGCCCTTGAAAAAAGTCCCTCCCCACCTTTCCTTTAAGCCCTCTTCAGATACTGGAAGGCTGCTTTGTGGTTCCCCCAAAGCCCTCTCTTCTCCAGCCTGAGATCACTTGCCAGTTACAGTCAGCAGCACACCAGACTCGACTAGGGGAAAATAAATCTATTGTCAATTATAAATACAGTAGGATGACGAGAAAAAAAAGACAAAAAACCTAAAATACTTTCCCCAAATCCTCTTATCAGGCTTACCTTCAGCCTTACATTCCCAACTCCTCTACCCCCTCCCCCGCAGCAGCACAAGGCATTGAAGAATGGGGGGTTGCAGTCAGTTCACAACAGCTCCTCTCTGCCGCTCCTTCCTTCTCACACTTTTCAGTGCTCCATCCCGGGGCCTCCCGAGGGGCTGCAGGGGAACCCCTGCCCCACCGGGTTCCCTCCAAGGACTACAGGGCCATCTCTGCTGGGACACCTGGATCCCCTCCTCCCGCTCTCCCCCGGGGGCTGGCAGGGCTGTTTCTCCCCGTTCCCCTCAGCCCTGGCTGCCGGGCAGCGTTTTGCCCTTTCTCACCCAGGTTTCCCCGAGGCGCCCGCCCGTGGCTGAGGGGCTCAGCTGTGCCCTGCGCTGTGTTAAAACTGCAAAGATGTCATGGGATTGTACTGGGTTTGCATGTCACACTGTTCCGTGTTATGGGGCTTGAAACATGTTAAGAACATTTTGAAATGTTGTTTTAAATGGCTTCTGATTTTTTAATAGAGGAAGATAATGATGGATATTTGATCTGATGTCATGCTGTCTTCAGGAAACTGCAATATTACTCTCTTGGATATGTCTTTCATATGAACCCCCATAAATTAATCCATTTTAAACCCAGAAAGTCATAGAACACAACATATTAAAGTCCTCCTCAAAGTGAATTTTGCTTCCAATGAGCTTCCTTTCAGCTGTGTTTCCAGAATAACTGGCAGGGTAGTGAGATAATTTGATAAAAAAGAAACAGGGCATTTTTCCTAATGAATTTTAATTCTAATTCTAATGTTAAAGGTATTCTAATAAATACTGTTGAATGCTGAGATACAAGTTAGAAGTGGATTAATGGTGAGAGAACAATAAGTATAAACATTTTATGAAAAGCCTTCTTACAAAATTTTAAGTGTGTATTTAAAAGCAAAATTACTGTCCATATTTTTATTCTACTGAGAATACTTTAAATTGCTGTCTGAATATTTATTACAATATGGTTCTTTGGAAAATGGAAACAATTTCAAATCCAGCATTTTAATTGTTTCTTAAACACATATATATATGTGTGTGTGTGTATGTATATAAATATATGTATGTATGTGTGTGTATATATATATATATATATATTAGGAAATGTGAAAAAAAAAACAACCCAGCCTATACAAATTGTAGTAATAATATTACATTCTGGTCATGTATGGACCAGATAAGTAAACTGAAAGACATCAAGTGGTAAATTCCAGTCCTGTCAAAGGACTTTTGCACTTTTGCACTTTTATATTAATGTATCCAGAAAAGACTTAAATTCATTATTTTCCAGTAAAGTGCTGGAATTTATTTTAGCATTTTTCTTAAATCGTAGCTGGAATTTTCAAAGGTACTGAAGAAATACTCATTGAGCCAAAGACCTTATATAGGGGCACCTTTGAAATTCCTGTCAGTAGGTTCTATAGAATTTTGTCTGCGGATATCACAGGAGTCCTGGTGAGATCTTGAAAACCAAACTCCTCACAATTGTCTCATCATAAAGCTCCATACTGTAGAAAGGGAATTATATTTTTGCCTGGGAAAATAAGGCATTAGCTGAAAGTCTAGCTACTGATTGAAGGGAGTTTTCACACAGAACAGTGAAAATGGCATTTGTGTGAGTGTTATATGAGTCCATAGATACGACCATTTCAAGGCAGCGATCATGGCAAATCAATACGCAGTTGAAAGAGCTGGGAAAAGGAAAGGGGGAGTAGTCAAATGACTACAACAGAACTGGGAATATTAAGTTTAATCTGCAGCTGTAACTTGTGAGAATTCATTATAAGAAACATCAGTAATTACTAAAAAGGTTTTGTAGAGTGTGGGAATACTTTGGATGAAAAACTCATTGTTAGTGGAATAAGCACACCAAATTTCTAGCTTTTACTGTGTTTTAGTAACACCAATACAACAAATGCAGGTTTGCTATATTTTCCTTTATAGACTTATGTTTTCACTTGCTTATAAATTAAGTGAACAGAAAAGGAAACATTCTTGACTCAGACTTCAAGTACTGTACAAATAACACTTTTTAATAGTAAGGGCCTTCATCTTGTGGTTTCTTCAGCTGTGCTTTGTCAGTCACTTGTGCATTTGTTTTTGGTGTGCACAAGAATGTTTCATAGATAGACATACATGCAGTAAATCTACAGAAAAAAAAAGTAAGCAAGGTCAAAAACTGAGTTTATAAATGTATGTACACTTGAATAAATGTCTTACAAAATTCATATGAAAGATCAGTGAAATTTTCAGAAGTATGTAATAATTTGCTATGTATTCCTCTGCCAGTTTTGACTTAGCCATAGGACCTTTGTTTTGTTTTCAGGGTGGGCTAACGACTAAGTATCTGAAAAGCAGCTATTGAAAACTAAGAACACTTTATTGTTCATACTTTCTTTAAAGAATCCTAGCTGTAATTTTTAATAGGGAAATACTTTTGTTGCTTTGCTATTAGAAAAGTTATAATCAGGTAAGAAAGACATAAATCAGCATTACTTTGTATCTCATTGAGTAGAATTATTTATTAAATCTTTACAGAAGTTAAGGATAAGAATATGCATGGTCCACAAATGTATTACCTTAATTAAGTGACAAACATGTCATCATTGTGTTAGGACTCTTCTTTGTGGAGCTAGGTACCAAACAGGCACAAAGTAAGCAAAATTCTAATTCTGCACTATTTAATAAGTCCCTAGGAATATTGAGGACAGTTTTGACCAAGTAAAGCAGCCTGAAGATTGATATATTTCTGAAGCCAGATCCTAGACGTTACTGCATTATTCACAACTTTATCCATGAGACCTGGAATCCTGTCACAGATGACGTTGTTTATGCACAATGCTTTCTTTTCTAGTTATATTTGAGATGCTTAAAATAGCGTGAATATTTGTTCCAGTATTTTTCTGGTTTTAAAACTGAATTGTCTAAATCACTTATACCAGAGTAGTTAGGAATTAGTATTTATTTGGCTCTTTCTTTTCTCTTGCTGAAAAACCAAAGAATGATGTTTTCCTTTTCTAGTCTTCTTGATTAATACAGGTAAGCTGATCACACTAGTTCTTACTTCTGGTAAGGAATGAAGCTGGGCAGCAGAACAATGTATGGAGTAGGTATCAATATTAAATGTACACATTGCAAATATGAAGAAGGAATAGATTTGGGTGTAAAGGCAGCTTCTTTGATGAATGAAAATAACATCTATGATAAATGTGCATAGGAATCAAGACTGAAAATGGCAGTCTGTAGATATTAGTTATTTATTAACCCAGATATTTTAACATAGTAAAAATTGCCTGTAATAAACATTTAAATTAGATGCAACAAAAATTCTATCTAAAGGGTGTGCACGTGTCTGAGTTATGAACAAATCTACATTGATTATCTTCTTATTGTACCAAGAAATATAGGCTTGGGGGTATAACACATTTTCTTATCAAGGAGTACTTCCCCAAATGACAATACGCATTTCCCAAAAAACAGTCAGCTCATGAAACACTAATAAATACTAGAGAAAGATAAAAGATTAGGAAAAAAGCCCACAACTGTTGGCACAGAAAATGTGATTATGGTTGAACAAGAAGAGTTACAACCTAATGAATAGAAACCTTATGTTTTTAAAAGAATAGTAGCTAGTAGATGAGGAAGGAAAAGAAGAAAGCTGAGCAGAACATGTTGCTGAAACTCTACACACACACCTCCTCCTCTTTTTCCATCCAAACCTCTTGCAGCCAACAACAAAGAAGATATTAAAAAAATAAATGGGAAATGTGGTAGAGAGGTCAGAGTTTTCATTTACGTAAGGTAGTGTATATTAAGTCTTCTGTACAAGTTCCTGATGAAAAATACCCAACTATCAGATTCATGTATGGAGCTAAAAGTTATATGAAAAGCCAAGTTCAGACAAAAGAATGCCTAAAGAAAGCAAACATCCTAGAACAATGCAAATCCAAATATGCAAGCAATGATGAAGTACCTGAAAATGTAAAAACTGTGCAATAACAGGGCCTTGAGTCCTGAGCTAGGACCGAGTCCACCATATCTGCCTCCATGTCTCTGTGACTTGCACTCTCCTTCAATCTCTCTAATCAGGGAAGCTTGAGTGCACAGCAAATTTATATTCTGTTTATAAAAGTGTGAGTGCAATTGACTTAAACCATTTTATTATGTGACCTTTCAACTATATGAAGAATAAGTACTAAAACAGTATACACATAAACTAAAAGGATTTTACATTCCTGAGACAGAATTGTTGCACCTGAGACATTTGCAAGCTGTGCAGTATTCCCATAGGCAGAATTTCTGGAGTGCTCTGTATCAAACTTCCCCCAAATATATGGAACATATGGACATAGAACTCCCTGAAGTCAGTATCTGTAGAAAACAATGGTATTTTCCACATATACCCGAAGCACTTGACATTCTTTTCTAATAAATATTTCTGAAGTTTTTTGTTTATTGGTTGTTTTTTTCCTTAAACTAAAAAAACCTAGGATTTCATGAAAAAAATGCCTACTTGCCAGAATTCAAATGAGAATTCTGCACAGAGATTTACAATTGAGAGGGTAGTTGGACACAAGTTCAGGCGTTTTTATACTTGCAGACCTTTTGTTAGACATAAGCCAGAACTTTAGGAAGTCTCTTAGAGTTCCATCCTTATGTTGCTATCAGACCTACTGCATCTTCTTTAGCTGCAGTTTCTTCCCCTTGAGTTGGAGTTCTAACTTGTGTTGTGACACTTAAAAGATTCAATGCCTTACTTTTATTTACCTTCTGTCCCACGGGAAGTATTTTTCTTTAAAATGGTGGGGGTTTTGTTGTTTGGGAAGGGGTGGAGTTTTTTATTTTGGTTTGGTTTGGTTTGTTTTCCCCCCACCCCTGGGGTTTTTTTCATCTTGTTAAGAATTAATGAATTGCCTCTGCTTTGGTGCTCACCTCCTTCTTTCATTTTCTAATACTCACCTTTAACTGTGATGCACCTATTTTGTACAATGAGTATGTGGAGCTTGAGAAACACTTGAAAAATGTTCAGTTAAAGAGCAGCTATTAGTGAATAACTACCTGCATGTTGTGGTTTAATCACAACAGCTAAGCACCACACTACCACTCACCCCCCCTGCAGCTGGATGGGGGAGAGAAACAGAAGGCTAACAGTGGGAAAAGTTATGTGTTGACATAAAGACAGTTTAATAGGTAAGGCAAAAGTTGCACACACAAGCAAAACAAATCAAGGAATTGATTCACTACTTCCCATTGGCAGATAGGTGTTCAGTCATTTCCAGGAAAAGCAGGGCATCATTGCTTGCTTGGGAAGACAAATGCTAAAACTCTGAAAGTGCTTCTCTCTTCCTTCTCCTTTCCCAAAGCTTTTATTGCTGAGGACAATATCATTTGGTGTGGAGTGGAGTATCTCTTTGGTCAGCTGGGCTCAGCTGTCCCAGCTGCGACCCTTCCAAAGTCCTTGTGCACCCCCAGCCTACTCACTGTTGGGGTGTTGTGAAGAGCAGAAAAGGCCTTAACTCAGCAATAACGAAAATATCCCTCTGTTATCAACTCTGTTATGGTCAAAAATCTAAAACATAGCCCCACACTAGCTACTCTGAAGAAAATTAACTCTATCATAGCCAAAATCAGTACCCCGGTTTTATCTGCCTTACATACCAGTGACTTTATTGAAACAGTTTTTGCAAGCATACCAGGAAATACTTTGTGTTAAGCATGACAGGAAAGATTGCAACACTAATAATAACACACTAATAATCATGTCCTAAAGTGTATATCGGGGGATGAGGAAACTATGTGCTTCAAGTGCCTATGCTTCTAGATTTGACCTCTTGATGATGATATAAATAACATTGAGAGAATTCTCAGGGTGAACATTCAGACATAATTAATTTAGACATGTTTTTTCTAGCTGTAGCCAGTAAATGTCGAAGCCATCTGATTTCAAGTTATGTGACCAGTTAAATGAGCAATCTGTTGGCAAGTCTCTTTATGGAAGCAAAGCACTCCTCATTTGTTCTGTCTCCATCTCAAAGCAG
This sequence comes from Apus apus, assembly GCF_020740795.1. NCBI lineage: Eukaryota > Metazoa > Chordata > Aves > Apodiformes > Apodidae > Apus > Apus apus. Next base: position 74,736,413 of record NC_067283.1, read on the forward strand.
TTTGCACTGTAACTATTGGCATTAGTGTTGCTTTTTTCCTTTCTAAAAAATTAAATCTTTAATTAACTGAAAAAGTGAACCATATACTGTGGTTTGCATTAGTTTTCAATATTAATAAGTAATTTGATAGCCATAAATAATAGATGCAGATAAAAGGTTTAAGATTAAAAAAAAAAAAAAAAAATCTATTGAACCTATTGTACTTTAAAAATATGACTTTCCCCTAAGTTTTAGCCTTGACAAGCTTTAAAGGCACTTTCAATCTTGCATTTTTTTAATCACCCTAAAACATTCTTCCCAGGACAGTCTGGTTTATTTTAATTTCAGTGACCAAAATTTGACAACCTAGGCCTTAGCTGCTTTTAAACAACTCAGTAGCACTGAAGCTGACATTTCACTGTATTTACTAATGTTAGAAAAATAAAGATCCTTTTGAGCTAGATGTTTCCTTATCTTTATGGATTCATACAAAGAGCAAGTTTCAACTGAGTTAAACAGAGTACCATACTGAGTATCTCCAAAAGAAGAAAAAAAAAACCAAACAGTTTACCACAAATAACACTATAGATTGCAGTATCTTAATGTGGGACTAAAGCATTCAAAAGGTTCTATAAATCACTGTATCCTTGACTGGAAAGCTTCTGACTCCTATGTATCAGTCTGGAACCTAAGCTGTAACAGTCATGGGGAGAATTGAGAATGCCTCTTGATTTCCTTCTTTTCTCTCAGGAAAGTGCAAATCTGAGGATACCTCTCAAAGATGTTATAACCATTGGCAGCTGTTAGGAACAGAGCTAACTTCACTTATTCTCTGATCCTCATGACTGTGTCTAGCAATGTAGAAAACAGATTAGAAATTAAAGCTCAAATGATTGCAATATTACTCGCCTCTGTGCCTAATCAAAAGATTAAATAAATTGCTAATATTTATATATTTGACCACATATTGAAAAAGATATAAAATACAATCTGTTTGTCTTTCTGTCATGTTTGACTGTCATCATTGTGGTGCGGATGTCAAATGTTAATGTGCTTCTCTTCAGTAAACACAATGTCCAGTGGTTAATACTTCAATACTGTGTGCAGGTGTGAGTATTTAACAGGTGATTGCTGCTGTATCATCACTATTGAAGTCAATCAAGATTGTTTCCCCACTCTGGTAATTCAGTTCTTAATGAGTTCATGGCCAGCAAAATCAAATGAGTGAGATGGAGCATGAGATAGAAAATAACACTTAAGGACTACTGAGCATTCCAGTTAAAACATCTCATGTCTGAAACTTTAAGTTAGTGAAACTAATACAGATTGCAGTTCAAACAGAAGTAGAACTATTTGTTCTGATACTCACTACAGGACAAATTTTGAAAGCATGCCAGATCCATTCTAGCTTGAGCAAATAGTGAGCAAAATGGTACATCATATACCTTACTGTTGTGGTCTAGGCCTAGCTGACAACAAAGAACCACACAGCTGCTCATTCACCTCTCCCCCCACTGTGGGATGGGGAGAAGAAAATCCAACTAAAGGACAAGGAGGGTTCACTCACCAATTATGGTCACAGGCAAAACAGACTCACCTTGGGGAAAAAAATAAAATAATTTATCGCTAATCAGATTCAAGCAGGACAAAGAGGAAACAAAACGAGAGCTTAAATACCTTACCCCAACCCTCCCTTCTTCCCAGGCGTGAATTACTTCATTCCTATGTCTCTACCTCCTTCCCCCTGGTAGCACATGGGACAGGACATGGCGCTTACAACCAGTTCAACACTTTCTGTTTTCTACCTCTCCTTCTTCCACTGGGAGGATTCCTCACAGTCTTTGCCTGCTCTAACGTGGGGTCTTTCCCACGGGAAAGAATCCTTCATGAACCTCTCTAACATGAGTCCCTCTTGAGAGGTGCCGTCCCTCAGAAGCAGACTTGTCCAGCATGGGCTTCCCACAGCGCAACAGCCTGCTTAAGGAACAGTCACCTTCCCTGGCACAGGGTCCTTAATGGGCTGCTCTATCATGCTTCTCCAACTGGTTGCAGAGGGACAGTTGCCATCTCACCACAGGCTGCAGGGGAACATCTCCTCATGCACCTCCTCCCTCTCCTTTCTCACTTACCTTGGTATCTCTGCTCCTGTACTGCTCTCACCTCCCCCTGTCCTCTGCCCTGAGGTCTTACAGCAGTTGATTTCCCCTTCTTGCTTATGTTAACTGCAGAGGCTCATCCATTGTCACTGAGGGTCTTGGCCTTGGACAGAGGTGTGGCGGGAATTTTTGAGCCAGGGAAGCTTTCAGCAGCTTCTCACAGGAGCCACCCCTGGAGCCCTCCCCTGAAACCAGCCACACCAACCCAGCACACTTACACACAAAAGTCATAAAATAGCAGGCATAAACTCAAGAGACTAATTCCAAAACAAATTGATGGCAATTGAATTCTTTTCAATTGCCTTAAATAGGTTTTGAATCAAACTCTGAGTGCTCTAAACGAACATAATACAGATAATCACAGATGTTTTATTTTTGTTTTACTAGACCTGAAGGACTCCTTGCGTAACTTACGTGTATTAAAACCAAATGCACTTAATAAATGAAAGTATAAGAACAAAATTTTGTTTATGCAGACAATCTATAGAACTCCTTGAACCATTTATGACTATTTGTGCACGTGTGTCTTATTGACATGTTTATAAAAGTTGCAGAGCTTTGTTTACTCACATGGTACTACAATTTTGGGACTAGTAGATATAATGTAAGATTAAAAAAAAAATCCGTCCTTTTCGTGTTTTCAGCTTCTTTTTAGTGAGACAGTGAATAAGTTTTAATACTTTAAAAGTTATTTTATGTACTTCTGAGATCTAAAAAATTATATAAGTAAATCTTAATCAAAACTTAAAAAATAATCTTTACTGAACTATTAAGTTTGAAAATATTCAGAATAAAGTAACCTGACTGAAAAAACAGACGATACTGTTGTATATTTTATTTCTGTGAGTAATTGCCTTAAAATACTGAGTACCGCATTCTAAGTTATCCTAGGCTAATTAATTTTGTGGGACATATTTGGACAAGATCCATAGTAAGTGAATAATACATGTCCAGGATAGATGGATGCAGAGGTGGTAGTAGAGTATAACATTTTCATTAACATTCATTTTGAGATAATTATATTCCTTGTAAATTTAAAAGCCACAAGTGAGTTCCATCTTTTTCAAAATGGGTGAGATAAATGCTCTACCACAGAAAAAAGCTACGCATTTCTGGGATTTTTTCAGAAAATATTGTTAGAAATCTTTCAGACTGCTTCAAACATTTTACTTGGACTTTCATAACCCCGTGTTTTCAATTGGATAGCTTCACTATTTTGAGTCCAGCTTGATAGACCTTAGGGTAAATAACCTAATAATAAAATCTGAGAAAGAACAAATAAAAAATTTCTAGTTGCAGAAATATAGGCATAGTAGACTATTCTGTCCACCTCCCTTCTTCTCCTAGTTTCTATTGTCATCCTCAATAGTTTTGAGACACCAGACCATATTAAAAATGTTTTCTTTTTGCTGCTCTGCAGAATGGTTTGGCTTTTAAAAAAATGGATAATTTTGCGGCTGATGTCTTTAAAAATATGGAACATCACTGAAATTCCCACACTGGAAGTGGTAATTGAAATAGCTTAAGAAGAAAGTATTTTAGTTTGTGGAATGTAAAACAAATGATCAAACAGAAGAGCTAAACCTCATTGTTTGATCCCATTAGCTCTTATCTGCACACTATATATATGGAATATTTTTACTTTGCTTGAAGTTGCTTTGTATATTATAAAGTATTTTCTTCATACTTTTGCTTTTAAAACAATTTCAAATATGACATTAAGTATTTGGACTGTTCCAGAGCAGCGATAATATGGAGGACATGAAGATAACTTTCCCAGCAGTCTTTGAGTTGCATAAGGAGAAATGAAATCAGAAAAAACACTTTAAAGTGTATTTCAAACATAAATGTTGTGTACAGATGTTACCAGGATGTGCATATTGATTTTATATCCTTGGTCATTTGTAGGTGTAAAACAATGTAAGATTTAAGAAATTGATAAAGGGAAGAAAAATCTGCTAGGGACTTAAAAGACTAAAAATCTATTAGGATTAGCCATGAATGAATTCAGCAGGTGCTTAAGTGCTGGTGCGTAAGAATGGATAAATTATGTGCGATTATATTTATTTTCTCCTTTTGTTATGCCTGGTTTTGTTCATGAATGTCTGTTGTAAAGTCACAAAAGAAGGTTTGAAAAGGACCTATAGCAGGACACAGAAACCCTTGTGCTTCACTTAGGTATTAAAATAAGTAGCAATCAGGAGAAATTTTAGCCACCAGAATAAAGTACAAAGCAAGTGAAAGATCTCTTGATACACTAAAAGTAAAACTAGTTTCCTTTCCTATAGTTATATTTTATCCAAATACATATTAGGAAGCATAGTAACTGGGATCAATATGGAATACATTTATTTGATAACTTAAAAGGCTTATGGATCCTAGGAACCATTCGGTTTATATAGTGGTCTGAATCTTAAAATATTTAATCTCTTATAAAAGGCAGAGGCCAACATCTGATCACTTTGGTATCTCCAATTACAGGTAAAATTTGCACACCTGTTGGGACATGGGACGCTTGATTTGTTCTCTACTGAAGGCCTTGAATTTGAAGCAAATACTCTTACTTAGAAATTCAAATTTAATTTCTGTAATATCACAGTATGAATAAAGGTGGAAGGAAGTTCTGGAGATTATCTAATTCAATCACCCCCGTTCAATAGATATTCAGCTACAGCAAGTTGACCAGCATTCTCCAATTGTGTTTTGAGTATCTCCAAGGACAGACACTCCACAACACCTTTAGGTATCTTGTTCCACTGTGTGATTATCCTCACAGTAAAAAAAAAAGGTTTCTTCTTATGTTTAAATGGAATTTCTTGTATTTGATTTTGTGCCCATTCCTTCATATCCTGTCACTGGGCACCCCTGAGAAGAGTGTGGCACTGCCTTCTCTATTCTCTCCATCAGGAATTTATACACATTTGTAATACTGTCTTGAGCCTTCTCTTCTGCAGACTGAACAATTCTCTCACTGTGTCCTCACATGCCAGGTGCTCCAGTCCCTTTAATGATATTTGCAGCCTTTCACTGGTCCTGCTCTAGTATGTCCAATTGTCATACATTCTATCAAATAAAAGGCATATTCTATAATGAGTTGCCACCAATGAAAAAAAAAACAAAACTAAGCAAAACCCAAAACAAAAAAACAAACCAAAATGAACCAAAGGAAAAAGGAGCTATTGACACGAAACAGGAAGCAAGTCAGTGGCTGTATCAAAGCAGTGAACAGTTAGCTTTACATGAAGTTTACTCAATGTGGGTTAAAACCCTGCATGAACAGTTAGCTATTCAAAGAGCATAAGAAAGGTCTTCCAGATAAAGACAGTCAAAACTGATTTGACTAGTTTGAACCACATAACATGAATATCAAGCTGCTTCATGAAACCATAGCTGTTTAGGTATGGCTGCTTAGAAGTTTCTGTGTATTTGCAACCTGGTAGATTCTCAGTCCAACATTGATTTCAGTTTTGAAAAATTAAAGTAAAAATTAGATACATGCTTTACAATAAAAAATAATCAGTCCTGAGGCATGATTTATAAAAATAGAAGTTTTTATATAGTTCTCAATCTGTTTTCTCAACTGACACGTTCTATAAAGATACAGAAAAAAAACAGAAAGGTATAAATAAAGATATGTAATGTATAATAATTTGATGGGTGATTACTTTCTCTTATTAGACCATGGTCTCAATGAATGGAATTAGATTATCCAGAGTAGCCACAGGTTGCTGAATTATTTTGCAAGCTTGGTATCTGCTTTGGGTGCTTTTTGGCTCAACATATGTAGAAACTTCTAAATTTGCAAGAGCTATTTGTGATTTTTTTAGAAAGGGTAACAGAAGAGCTCTCTGTCTCCTTGCAATTTTTGCTGATAATGAAAGCACTTACAATGCAAGCCATTTGCATGATGCCAGTAAGAGTAAAGATTAGTAAAGTAATAAAAATATAATAGCCTAATAAAGTGGAGTAAATAGTAATAAATTTATCTATTCAAAGTTAATAACAGTAATAAGAAAATAACTAATGTATCCTAATAATTACAATCTCAGGATATCTAGACAAATTAGTAACCATAACTATGTCCATAGCTGTAAAGGCATCTTAGTGTAAAAATTCTTATCATGTTACTGTATTTGGTAAACAGCTTTGCCACAAATTCTGCTTAGAAGTCTAAATGCATACTGACAACACATATTAAAACTTACAAAGCATATCTACACTGTATTTAGAGAAAGAAGATAAACTGTACGAGGGAAACTGCATGAATATTAAATATCTTTCAACTTTCCCAGTCACATCAATAGGAAAATCTAACCACAAAACCTGCCTGATGAATTCCTAGTGAGTACTTGTGTCTTGTTTTATAATTAATAAGGTCTGAGGTTTGAGGAATTTTCTACCAGAATTATGAGTGAATTATCAAGATAAAAGACAATTATGTCTTCCTCTTACATGCAAGTTGAGAAAGAGTGGTAATACAGAGTGCTGACAAAAAGCAGGTGGAAAAATAGCAATGTACCTTAGGGGTTGAGGGTTGAGTTTCTTTTAGACAGCGTTTGGATAGACCTACAGAAAAAAGAGAACTGAATTCTAGGCACTGTCATAGCAGCTGGGGAGAGGCATTGGCAAGGAAGAGCGGTCAGAAAGGGACTGCACTTTGGGGAAAAAATTGAGCTGTATAGCATTTCTTCAGCTGAACTGAAACAACTGCACATAGAGTTGGGCCTTATTCCTAGAGCAGACTGATGTCTTGCATAGAACACAGTGCAGACACAAGTAACAATTTTCTAATCCTTAGTAAACTACAGGAGCAGGAAAGATAGGATGTGTTCCTTGGCTACAATAAACAGTTCCTTCCCTGTCTCTCCATTCTTGGAGCCCCAACATAAGGACATGGAACTCTGGGAGCAAGTCCAGAGGAGGACCACAAAGATGATTAGAGGACTGGAGCACCTCTCCTCTGAAGACAGGCTGGGAAAGCTGGGGTTGTTCAGCCTGGAGAAAAGAAGGCTCCAGGGAGGCCTCATAGCAGCCTTCCAGTATCTGAAAGGGGCCTATACGAAACCTGGGGAGGGCATGTAGTAAAAGGATAAGGGTTAAAGGATCAAAACTGAAAGAGGGGAGATTTAAATTAGACACTAGGAGGAAATTCTTCACTATGAGGGTGGTAGGACACTGGAACAGGTTGCCCAGAGAAGTGGTGGCTGCTCCCAGTGTTCAAGGACAGGTTGGATGGGACTTTGAGGAGCCTGGTCTAGTGGGAGGTGTCCCAGCTCATGCAGGGGGTTGGAGCTAGATTATCTTTAAGGTCCCTTCAAACCCTAACCATTCTATGATGATGCTATGATTCTTACATCATAGACGTAAGAAGAGGTTATAGAGGAAAACACAGCAAGATGGAAGTGAAGGGCGTAAAACTGATAATCACTGAAGATGTCTCCAATCTCTTCTTGCCATTTTTGCTTTTCACAAAATGGATCTTGCTTTTAGTGTGTTTATTTTTTTTCTTGTTTTAATTAGAAGTACAGTTTTATCTTTAGTTTGCAAAGACAGTTGTTCTTAAATTGCTTCCATTTTCATCAGTGTATTGAACTTTACTTTTTGCTAAAGGTCTTACTTTTATCTATTCAAATTGTAAAAAAGGAGAAGCTGAAATGCTTGGTTGAAATACAATAGTAAATTAAACACATCACAGATCCTACTGAATAGAATGATCGAATAGTTAAAAGTAGCTAGCATAAAGAGGCACAGTTAAAATTATTACCCATGTTGACAGACAAATCAAAATGGTACCTATATAATCAGATAGATCCCCTCAATCCATAAAATTAATCAGGAAGAAAAAGGCAACTTTCCTCTTCTAGAGGACTATATTTTGGCTAGAAACTGTAGCTGTAAATTAGAGCCTAGGATGAAAACATTATTTTTGGTTGAAACTGGAAGCCTGAAGAGGTGTTAATTCTAATGGCCAGCATCTTAATCAGTATGACAGGGACTGAAATCTGATCCATGTAACATTCATGTCATGCACAGAGTAGTGCTGTGTGAGCTGGGGACTACAGGTTTGCTGTTGCTACTTCTGCCTGCTGAGGTTAGGTAGAGAAGGAGGCCAGAAAGCAACGTGCACGAATTAGATTCACAGCTTTCCTATGCTAAAGGGCTTCTGCATTTTTTTTTTCTTGTGTCCAACTTCTGTCTCCCCTCCTTGCTGATGCATATAGACACTGAAATCTGTGGTGCATATGTGGAAAACACATCCCTTCTGGGCTGACATAAGTCAACTCATAGGAAACTTAGCCAAGTGGCACAGTGAGATTGCTGAGAGGACTTCCAGCAACATTCCTAGAGGAAAAGACCAGTGGTAGCTAAGAAGGTATCCATGCAATTGGGCTGAACCAAAAGGGTTACTGAAAAGGGCAAAGGCAGCAGATACCTCTGGTTCTTGTGAGTCCTTTTCAAGGTCACCACGAGACAAGAACTGGCTCTTCAGTGAAGAAGTTTCCCAGCATTGATGGGTTTCCTCTCCTATACTCTGTGCAATTGTAATGTGCTGCATGACTAGCTTTCAATAACTACCTGGACACAGGGACCTTAAAAGATGGGTAAAACAAGTTGAAACATTGCCTCTAGTGAATTATTTACTTTAAGGAGATCAGTCATAGTATTGGTCTGCATGCTGGGGTTCTTGCTTTACTGGCTTGAACATAAGTATGTGTTAATTTCACCAGCTGTTAAAAAACAAAACGTGTAATACTGAGCTGTATCTACTATTCTCATCAGTGGTTGTGGTATCATGATAGAGGAAGGCATTTACAAGCACCATGGTGATTTAGGAACATATGCTGCATTGTCTTTATCTTTCTTCCCTCAATCATCATCTACATATTTTTGAAAATACTGTTCAGTTTTTTCAGCGTAAAAGGCCAACTAAAACCCCCAAAATAAGCCAAAATAAGCTAATATTTAAAAATAAAAAAAAATAAGTGGCAAGTCTTTAAGTCTTCATCAAAGATGTTGATTAACTACTGCTTGTGTCAATGTAGATACTTAAGGATACTAAGGAATTAGCTTTCATTTAATGAGAGAAAGGATTAAAATTGAAAACCTTACACCAGCTTTTTAGTCTAGGAAATGTTACTCTGTCAAATAGACTATTTAATAATTTAGCTTTCTAGCTTCTCAGTGAAAAAAAAAATTTTCTGAGAAGATAAAAGGTGATAAAAAGCTTCTATTATGCAGAGTGGTCAGTATAGAGGAAATCAGTAGCTCTGAAAAAACAAGCAGTTATTTCATTATTTATCTGCATCTAGTTCCTGACAAGGCAAAATAATACACTTTATCTCTGTTGTTTGTCCTTTTCTGAAGGTTAAGCATATGAACTTTGAATCTTCAGACTGTGAGAGAGGACAATTTGGATTAAAGTATGAAGGAAATTAACAAGTTTGTATTTGTCATCTTTTGAACAGGACAAATTGCTCAAAGTGGCTTGTGCAATTTTTGCCGTAATTTTTTAATCTTACTGAAATATATTTATCCCATCAAATTAAATTAATACATTCTTTTTTTGCTTTGCTCTCTATCTTGTGGACTGGAATAATACCACATTCATAGAAAGAAATTGTCTGTCTTTGCATTGGCACTGGTAGATTGTTCTTTGGAACATGTAGAAATACACATCAGAGGCCTTAGAATAAAAGCAACTATTAACCACAGAGTTGGCCTACTGTGTAACAACAGTGGTATCTCTCAATTGGGACATATCAGAAAGCTCTAGGCTACCTCACCCCTCCTGCATATTAAGCATGTATGCATGGGGACTTAGTGCACAGAAAGCTGTGCTCTTTAAATTCATACCCTACCTTTCTTCATGGTAGTTTTCCCTGCATATTTCTGTATGCAGAGTCAAATCTTATTTGCTATGTAGTCCCATAGCAGATGTGTGTCATCTTCAAGTTAAATGACCCATATTGAAGACAGTTACCTTGATGGAAGGAGATAGATGTAATCTGAACCTAGGCTAGAATTATTAACGAGAATGAAATTGCTGCCTTGAAAATATTTGTCATGTATATTTTCTGTAAATACTACCTCCACTCAACCAGTGAATTGTGATGATTTAAGGTCTTGAAGAAGAGGATATTGTGGAGGAAGAGCAGAGCATGGACACTGGAACAAGAAAGGGAAATAAAAGAAAGCAGATCCTTATTGAATTATAAAGAAGCATGTTATTCTGGGGAGGTTTTGAATACCCTGTTACTTCTGTTTCTTTATCTCACTTGTCTTGAAGTCATGTAATTTACTGATTTTTTAAGTATTGCTTGGAAACAAACAACTGCATGAGAACAAACCCCAGACACCAATCTGTCCAGGATTTGCATGCTGGAGTTGTTGATGCATGTGTACATGCATACATACATATGTATATAATGATTTACAGATGCTTAGCTTAGCTTTTTTGTTTGTTTGTTTTTAGCATTTCCTTGTATACCAGTAAGAATCTAGGAACATGAAGAGAAGAGAGATTTTCAGAGGAGGAAAGAACTATGAATTCTCACTGACTTACAGTGGGAGCTGTCTGTCTTGCTCTTCTCAGTGACTGAAAATATTTTTTAAATGTATACAGATGTGTACTTTATTTAATGTGGTACCCTTATTGGCTACTTGAAGTATTAAAATTCAAAGACACTGCAGTAATGCAATAAGAAAAGGTGGGGAGTTTGTGGTTGTTCTTTTTAATTTATCAAAAGATCTGGAAGCCTGATGTGGAGTCAGAGTATGTGCAAGTTCTCACATGTACAAGGCCACTATGTAATGCAAATTTTTTCCCATGGACAGTACAATGAATGATTTTTCACTACCTTGTCTGACACTTCACCCACAGAGGCTCCTGAATGCTTCTGGTTGCTCCATACATCTCTTCCTCTGAAATTCCCTCTGGAATGAAAAATACTTACCTTTGAGTTAGGAGTGTACTGTGTGATGAGAAAAAAAAAACTGCCACCCACTACACTGTGAACTTTTCAAGGGAAGATTAGTTCTTAATTAAGTTTGTTCCCAACATAAAGAGCAGCAGGATGTCAATCTTCTGCCGAATTCTCCAGGCACTACCACAAAACCAAATATATGTAATAAAAGTTACTGAGATGAGAAGGTGAAACTTACTGACCTGCAATATATTACTTTTAGCTAACATGTTGTGACAAATCTTCTGTACTTACGTTTAAAAATCAATCAATAAGAAATGTTTTTTTGTACAGGGAACTATTTTAGCTGTATCTATATCAAGGAGTTATCATAAGCAAATCAGGGATAGATTCAAAATGATATCAGATCCCCCAGAGGCTTGCTCTCTTTTTTCACTACTATACTTTAAAATGGCAGTTTTGTGTTCTTAAATTTGGACTATACTGTAATACTCACACTAGCACTTTTTTCTTATTACTGGAAAATTTTGATTACTTGGGCACTGAGATGAGTTCTCTGAATTTATACTGTAGTCTTACAATAGTTTGAAGTTTTATTTCCACTAGGTGGAGCACTGTCATCACTGCAGAATTTTTTTAAGTTAAAAAGAGGCTTTTGAAATAAAGGAAGAGGGAAAAAAAAATAGAGCTGCAGAATTTGGATCCAGATATAGATACGTTTTTGTGAAATGTGTGAGGGGTAAGGTATGCAAACTCCTGTATTCCAGCTTGATTGGTCTGCTTTCTGTCTCCATACTCCCATCATCCTTTCAGGCTTCAATTGAAAAAGTGAATATTTTAAGGTAAAATATATGGGGTTCTGAGGCTTTTCAGCATTTCTAGGGGGAAAAAAAAAAAAATCAAGACGGCTGCTATAGTGCAGATTTCTGTGTCTAAAGGTTGTATTGGCAAGAATTGAAATGAGGAAGTTTTAGGAGACTATATTTAATGTTTACTTTTGTAAAGAAATAATTAATTGTATGACATTTTGTTTCTAACAGACTCCAAATGGAATAGAATTCAAAGCTAATAGTTCACTGCTGAGAGGTGCCCTTATTGAAATGGTGTAAGATGCAACTGAAACTGGGAAAAGAACTAGGGCAGCTTACAGAAGAGCAGCTTGGCTGAGGCTTCTCTGTTCAAGCTGTGGGAATGCAGAGCACTAACAGATCACTATTAACTTTAACTGTACTCAGAAGCAAAAAAGCGTTAAGATGATTGCAACAAATGCACGACAAAACACTGATGCTATATGCAGTTAAGACAACAGTTGTGTATGGATACTCATGGCTACCACTGTTTGCACATTGTCTGAGCTGAAATCAGCTGAATATGAGTGGTGGATCAGTTGTTTCTATTGCCTCTGTGATGGAGCTGTTATTCCCAAAAAAGCCTTGTGTAGGCTTGTACCTTTCCTTGTTGCTTTTTCTTAATTTGTTTTGTTTTTGTTTTTCTCAATTTATTGTTTTTTTTCTTACCTTGTAGCCAAGTATACAAGTATTGAAGCACTGTGCAGCTGCGTAGGACTATACAGCTTTGTCCCACAAAGATTCATATGAATGAAAGGAAGGCACAAATGGGTCTGTAGTGCTGTAGTTGAGTCACTGTAGAATTTCCAAATAGATGAACATGGACACACGAGGACTTTCAGCTTCCAGTAATTTCAATCAGAAATGGCACCTGCAGCAGAAGAGCACTGAAGAGCAGCTGTTTGTGCTATGTTTTGAAATAAGCCATTCTGCAGCTGGTGACAGGTAGACTGTTACAGCTGAAGCAGGCTGTGTCTGCTCACCAAAGTAGACAGCAGGTTTTGCTTGCTAATACTGTGCATATGTATTCATGCCTCCACACTGCATTGAAATATTTGTGTGCAAATACATGCAAAGAAGCTTAAAACTTGTTAGTTCAGGTGTAAATGGCTGTATCAACCCTCAGCCTTGGCTAGCTGTCCAAGAATGAATGCACTGTGTTACTGAGATATATCTGAAGGCTGGAGCTGACTGAGCAGTGAAGGTTTTCCTCCTTTGATCATGTGGCTTTCTGACTCCAACTAAAGACATTATTTACTCTAATGTTCATTACAGAAAAAGTTGTCCTGTTAATAAAATCCTAGATGTTTGATGAAGTGTCCAGTGTTAAAACTAGATGAGTATCCTTTTTTAACTGGATGTGTATGGCTCTTCTTTGGTTAAAAGAATGGTAATTAAATGTGAACATTAACAGACTGAGGTATAATAAGTTGTAAATTCAAGCAATATAATTTATTAATTACATTTCACCTACATGTTCTTGTGTGAGTGGAAAAAGAAATACTTAAACAACTTGAGTACTGCTTCAAATGTGTCTTAAAACAGACATCTTCCACCTGCATTACTACTCTACACACAACACAGGTCCATTCTGAGCAGTGGCTAAATAGGTTGTCAGTACTTCAGCACTTTAAAGACAGCTATGTTTGGTCATCAGTCAACCAAAACTCTTTTATTGGACTCCATGTGCTTTCCTGGGATGTTAATTTCTATGAGTCACCTGATAGCCTAGCATAATCACAGAATCACAGAATCGTCAGAGATGGAAGGGACCTCTAGAGATCATCTAATCCGCACACACCATCCCTCCACCCCCCCCTTCTGCTAAAAAACAGGAACGCATCCAGGTGGATTTTTAATATCTCCAGAGAAGGAGATTCCACAGTGTCTCTGGGCAGCCTGTTCCAGTGCTTTGTCATCCTCACAGTAAATAAGTTTTTCCCCCTGTTCAGATGGAACTTCCTGTGTTCCAGTTTGTACCCATTCCCCCTTGTCCTGTCACTGCGTACCAATGGAAAGAGTTTGGCTGCATTCTTCTTACACCCATCCTTTGATGTTTACAGACATTGATAAGGTGTCCTCTCATTCTTCTCTCCAGGCTAAACAGTCCCAGCTCTCACAGCCTTTCCTCATAAGAGAAGTGCTCCAATCCCCCAGTCATCTCTGCTGCCTTCTGCTGGACTCTCTCCAGTTGTTCCCTGTCTCTCTTGAACTGGAAAGCCCAGAATAGGACACAGCATTTCAGATGTGGTCTCACTAGGGCAGAATAGAGGGGGAGAATGATGTTCCTTGACCTATTGGCCACACTCTTCCTAGTACATCCCAGGATACCAGTGGCCTTCTTGGCCACAAGGGCACATAATGGAGGCCTATTGAAAAAAAGTGCAAAATTTTCAAATGGTTTCTTCAGTTATGGCTTTGTAATTCACCTAAATTGTCCTAAATTGCTGAAAAATATGTATTACATACTGTGTAAATTATACCTGGAAAAAAATGAACAAAGTATAGATGGAATTCACAATTAATGTTAAGACAAATGAGAGACGCCCAATGTGAAGAAGCTTTTCTGCAGCTATCCACAGAATGACAATGTTGAGAATATACAGCACTCCAGAAGCTTATTCATCTCCCCCTACTCCTTCCCAGCTTTCAAATCAATCATGCTATTAAATCAATAATATAATTTTTCTTTGTGTGACCCCTAAAGAATAAAACTCCAGTTTCTGTAGCTAGTTGGGTTCCTGTTTGCATACTATTTTACTCATTATCTAATGATAATTGAGAGCCTTTTTTTTTTAATTACTTGGAACACAATTAAACAATAAAATGTTTACAGACACTGTCAAGAGTGCAGAAACTTCCACTTGTTGAAATAAAACTAGCAACTTAAAAATGAAGTGTGAAGGACTATAACAAAGTACATGGCCTTTTATTTTTCTCTACGCCATTTCTCAATGTGTCTTAGAATGTGTGAAGACTGTGTGAGCTGTTAGCAGGACAAAGGAAAAGACAAATAATATGTCAACTTATATAACAAAGATATCATATAAGAAACTGCATCTACATGTAGTCTAAAGATATTAAGTCAAATCCAGTTGACAAACACACTGACTAATCAAGTACACACTTTACTATGAGGTTGAAAGATTACATGGGGCTGTAAAAAAGGGTTAGGTTGTTATAGCTCAGTACTTAATTTCCTTTCTTAAGTCTGTCATATTCCTGGTTTGCCCTTTACATTAATCTTGATCAAGACTGTTTTCAGCTTTGTAAATGTGACTGCTTCAAAGAGCAGGGAACAGCTTATTTCCCCCTGTGCCACTGGTCAGGGATCTAATTTCTCTGGCATGTAAAGGAAGTGGCTGACAAGGAATCAGAATTTTTTTCTGCCGGGTGCTTTTGAGGCTAGGTGATGAGATGGTCAGAGAAGCACCTTTAAACATCTTTAGTCTTAAAACATGGAAGCACCTTGTGTGGCTTTTCTTTACCTTTTCTTCTTTACTTTTACCTTTGCTCTTCATGTCTACTAAGGCATAGAAGCTTCTATTCAGTAGCCCACAGACAGCACCCACGGTGAAGGTAACATTTTTTTTTCCATAGAGTAAAGAACACAAAAAAGACCATTATTACTCTTGCCTAGGGTTGTAAGTCAGTAGAGGGCAGCAGTACACATGCCCACTTAACATCTATTGCACTATAATGAACATTTTATTGATATCCTAAAATGAATGGCTTGCTATATTTATGATAACATTTATTACAGGACATAGAGTTCAGCACACTGGAACAAACTATTTAGTTTATCTTGTCCAGTAGGCACTTGACAGTGGCAGTGAATTACTGATGTCTCAGAGCAAGCATAAAAACAAACAAGATGCACTCAGCCAATTGTGCTATGCCAAGCCTCTGCAGGCGATTAGCTAACATCCTCAAGCATGAAATCTGATTACCTTATTATCATCTTAGCTTGCACAGGCATGGATTCTCAGCAATGCTGTTAGTTATCCACTCCTCTTTAGAAGGTAACTGTCATGTTTGCCTCAATGAGTTCCTCTAGCAATGATTTTCACAAATATGTTATGCAAACTTTTTTTCCTTTTATCAGTCTTGTTAACTGAATTTCAACAGCAGAAACATATATTCATAAAAAAATGTAAAAAGTGATACTTCAATAGACAGTTTAAATACATTTTTGACTGAAAATTTAGCCAAATCTTAATTAAAATTCATACCATGATTAGTTTTCCTTAGTAATCATGATCTTCAAAATAACAGATTGTAAGCATTCTTTTCCAAAAGAGAGAAAGCGCTTTTCTCCATGTCCTACAAGAACTGAAATTCATGGTACTTTTAAAATTAATTCTGAGATTTTATTTAGTCACATGGAACCGAGAGCTCAGGAGTTAAGAAAATGATGAAAAACAGCAAGACTTGCAAAATGCTGCAAATTGATAACCTTGGGTTTATAATGGCTACATAAAAGGGAGCCCATCCTAAGCCACAATGCCCTTGACAAATACATTTAGTAGTCCTAAGCAGGCTCAATCGATTAACCACTGACAGCCCTACCAAAGCAAATAAGACAAAAACCTAACAAGACGCACAGTCTGAACATCTATAGTCTCTTGACTTCAGTTCCTTCCCTCCTCCTCTTTGCAAGCAAGCTGGAAGAAAAGATACGGCTTGAAGAGCAGCATATGAAAAAGTGCGAATTCTGTGCAGCCAAACTTTTTATATTACTGTTGATGAAATTGGCATATTAGCACTATAAAGAACAGGATTGATTCTCTGCTCTTTGACCACTCTGTTGGAATATGACCAATCCCTCATCACCCTCCACTCTAAGTCTCCCATGATCTGCTATGAGTTTGGAATCATGCATGGTTAATTACTCTTTTCACAAGTTTCCATATGCTATATCTACTCCTTTAAATGCCAGTGATATAGCACTTTACATTAGACTTTACTGTACTGCATAAATCTGGCATTATTTTCTGCTATAAAGAAGCAAGGAAGTGTCAGATATCATATTACATATAATGTCATAAAATGTCCATGCAAAAAGGGCAACAGTGAGTTAAGCATCTAGTTATAAAAATCAGGCTGTTTGTTTGTTTCCTTTTCCCTGCCCTTTGTTTTCCTTCTTGTTTTTCATGGATGCACTGCTAAGACAGTTCAGAAAACAGGTATGAAAACACAATAGGAAGGTCTATTTGAGTTGTACAGGGAGAAAGCATCAGTTTGCTGAAATGAAATCTTCCCCTCTTTGTACCTGTACTTCACAACAGAAAGAGAAGCTGACAAAAACAGTATTTGCAGTATCCCAGAAATAATGGAGATACTCCCAGATGACAATCTGAGGCACATGAAAGTAAAGTGGAAAATGAACAGCATGTCTCTGTTTCGCCTCCTATACGTTACTGCTTTCAGCAGCACAAATATCACAAAAGCGGACACTGTCTTGTTGCTTATTCTTCTCGTTACTTCTCCCAAGACAGTATTTCACATTAAACAGTTGTGGATTAAATACAAAAGCAGTCCTGGGTGTTGGAGACTCTCAACTCTTTCACCTATATGTGCTAGGCTGTGGGATATGGAGTCATATGCTTTTCTCACCTTGTGTTGTCTTCTGCATATTCAGCTATTTGGACCAAAGTATGTATTTTTTTATAGTTCTGAGAGCACACTTTACTGGGAAAACATGGCTTTCTAATGTCCACAGGGTAACTCATCTCTCTCACCATTTGCTATACATATATTGTCTGATTTGGTCCCCTTACAGCCTGACAGGGAGTATTACATCTATTGGCACAGTAAAATTCCATACTAGCGTGAAGTCTTGGTTTCTATAAAGTTTTGTCAGCTACATACAGGAAACTTTGTCCTTTGGTCTTTGCCACTCTGCCTCATATTATAAAGTTAATTTATAGAGTATTTACCTGGAATGTCTTTTATTCTTTGGGGGGTAGTTGGGAGGGAAGCTTCTGGGTTTGGGTTTTTTTTTGGGGGGGAGTAGCCTTTCCTGTAAAAAGTAAATTGGAGCTCCAGATACCATTAAGATACTTCCAATTAAATTTCAAGCCAGATGCTGCTGGCTTGAAGGATATTTCAGAACCTTGCATTTATACCTATGTCATATTTTCACTAGTCTGGACACTTGGTTTCATTCTGGACAAACTAATGGGTAAAATTACCAGACTTGTGATAGTTCCAGCAGTATGCTCATTTCTCTGTGCCATTTGCTTCTCCACTTCAGAGCCTGCTGAATCACTACCAGGGTGCTGTCTGGTTCCTGTTCACTGGAAACCAGCCTGTCTCACACTCGGTTGCTATGGAGTCACTTGTCTTTCAGTCTGGAGATACATTACTTCCTTTGCCACTTCCACCTGTAGCATTTGATTGTCTTGTTGATGCCTTTGCTCTCAGTACTGTGACCTGGAGCTCTGTGTCCCAGCTCCTTGGTACTGCTCCTTTCCAGCTTATGGATCCATTTTATTTCACTTGTTAGTGTAATGGCTTTATTAAGCAGTACTCAGCTGTGTTAGGTTGCAGAACAGCTGTTACAATGGGACTCTATTTGAAAGGGATGTGCATTCCTCAGGAGGCCATTTAAGGATTTATATAGAAACGCAAGTTTATTTAAAAAATACTGGGATATTTATCTTTTTTTTTTTTCCTTTTAATGATTGTAATTCAGATGGAACAAAGAGATAGCTAGGAAGGACATAGCACACAATAAAGAAAAATAAGTGGGAACAAAGGGAGTGATTTGAGAAGAAAATTGAAAGCTTAGTTTTTCAGTTCTGTGGCTTTGGTAATTGTCTTCAAGAATGTAAATGCACTTGATTTATTCTGAGGGAAATAGATTTCTTTTTAATAAAATGTACACTATGAAAAAACTCCTTATTTTCCCCCCCTTGTAAATAAAAACTCTTCAATACTTCAATTTATGCCTTGCATACCAGACAGTCTCATCTTGCCATTATATTTCATACTTGTGCTGAATGATTTTCATTTGCTAACTTGCTACTGTAAATGGAATTCATTAATCTGAGGCAAAAGTAATTATAACAAAGCACATAAAATATCAGATTATTAACATGATATCTTTTTCTGTCAAGATGGGTTACTTCAACCCATTCATCATCTCACAGAAACACTAAGGTACTTTAAAAGGACTGTGTCCTGAATTTAAATCTGAGGGCATATATAAGATTATGTCTCATACATAAGAAAAAGAAGCACTTGAGAATGGTATCTGCAATATGCCTGATATATTAAAGGCTGATTGTTAAATGTCCGGATATTTCAACTTCTGTTTTAAAACATGACTCTCGCATTGAATCTAACTTCAAAAAAGTGAATTTCATTCCTGTCCAGAGTGCCAAAATGAAGCATAAATAATATGAGCAAATTCACTAGGTTGTAATAGTAACTGGTTTTAGTATGGTGAATGATCAGTATTTCAACTTCTACCCTACAGTGAACAGGGAGGGGATCTCCTCTGTGGTCCAGTAGTGCCCAGGGACTGCCTGATTTCTTTGAATTGCTTAAAAACTGGGAAGTGGAGCCCACTTCACTTTCCCTTTCTTTCGTAAGTGTCATGGACACCATCTTTCTAACCTTCCTGCTATTGTCACTGCTAGGGCAAGGGGACAGAGCTCAGCAGTACAGAGAGCCAGCTTTGTTTCCCCAAGGACCTTTAAACACACTGTGCCCAGACTGAGGCGGATGGTTTTGCTGGGGCGCAGCCCATGAGGATACTGCCACCACCACCACCGGCGCAGAATGAGCAGCATGTGCTGTGTGTCCCTGTGTGCTGTGTTGCAGGCAAGTGTGTGCATGTGTCTGTACATTGTCCTGCAAGTTGGCAGTTTTTCACTCTGTTACAAATTATTTTTGTCACTGGAATCTCTCTTCGTGGAAACCACCACAGCTGAAAAACTCATACAAGTTTCTGTAACATTCTTTTTCCTTTCATTTATTTGGATTTGGGATAAATTGCGTATATAAGCATTGCACAAGACTTATTCTTCCTGTACTTGACAGGATGTCAGCAATGGCATGGACTTTATCACTGCAGAGCTGAACTCCATGCTTGTTTCACATATTCCATAAAATCTGATGAAAAATAATCTAAACCCTCTGAAAACCTTTTTAATTGTAACTTTCAGGGAACCACAATAGTAATTGCTATTCAGCAAGTTTTAGAAGTAAGAAATAAAGTCTCACAAACATGTTGCTCATGACAGATCTTTTTGCTGCCTTTTCTATGAATGTGTAGTTCAGTATTTGTACGTATCTGTACATATTCAAGCACATTTTAAAGTTCAGATGTATACCCTTGAAATGCATGCCCTTGAAATTGTTTCTAAATCTGATAATGCCAAGACAATGTTTTCAAAAACACATGACTGATATTTTTCTGCTGAAAAATCTTGCTCTTTTTTTCTAGAAGTAAGCCTTGTTTTTTACAATTGAATAGACTGAAGGAAATAAGTGTCCTACCCTGCAACTTGGCTGGGACTAATTAACACTACTTGAAAATAAGTCCTTTTGTAGAACTGTGTATTTATATGGAGCAGACTGAGAAAGTAACGATATGTGAATAAAAGTACTTCACTCATAACAACATATTCAAAGGAATATGCAGTGCAGTGCTGGCAGAGAATTTCTTGTTTGCCATAGAATTTGCTAATTCAGAAAGGGCGGTACAATACTACAGAAAGTATTGTCACCCTTCTGGCTAACAGGAATCTTGACTATTCAAAGAAAAAATCATTATCTTTTTCAGAAATCATCAGACTCTAAAATAAAAAAACCCTGTAAAAATCTAAGGCTTCTTTAATTCGGTTTTTAATTAATAATATGAAAAAAATTGTATTTGATATTGTAGCTGAAATTCTAAGTTTGCATGACGTAGCAAAGAGTACAGGAAGTATTATTATTCTGTCATTAAAATAGAAAGAATAAACTGTGTGGGGTAGATTAAATAATATGAAACCAAGACTTTTTTTTTTTTCATTTAATTTCATAAACTATTGCAAATTTTCAGTCACTGGCTACAGAATTAAGGGATTTCTTCAATACAAAGAGTAAAAATAAAATTTTTTTAAAAGTGGCTATATTTACATTTTTAAATTAAGTTTGTGGACTCTCTTCATTTTAATTACTTCTTTATTGAAAGTAGAAGGAGAATGCAGTTAGTATGAAGTCTTTTTATCTGTAGGCAATGGTCTGTTAACTTCCATTTTTTGCCTCTGATTGTCATGAATAGATAGAAAATTAACAACAGCTTCCAGTGATATTTCAAGCAGGTGAAAATCAGAGCATAGTCTCTTAGGAATTCTTGAGAATGTGACATTTGTGTGGCCCACATCAACTACTCAAACTTCCTTGTAAGACAAACTGTTGAAAGTTCAAAAAATGTACGATTTAGAAATGACAGACCTCCTTGCTTTAACTGAGTTTAATGTTCAGCTGAATATCTCTGTGTTGCCATGTTACTGCAAAGGGCATATTTAATGCTTTCCTCCTTCTTTTCTTGTGCTGTATGACATGGATATATCCAATAAGGCGCTTATTAATGACATAACTTGTCCAGGAAAGTCTGGAGCCGTAGGACATCCAAAGAGCAACATAGAACTATGGCATTCCAAGTACATAGAGCTACACATTGAACAACACATAGGAAAATTGTGCTCAAGATGGACGGTTTAAAATACTTTCTTTAAATTCAAATGTATTAATCTAAAAAAATTTATTTGCTCACTTTTAATCAGGAAAAAAACAAACCAAACCAACCAAACAAAAAAATCAAACAAAAAACCTCCAAGGAAATTTCATAGAGAAATTTCAATTTAGAAAAGTCTTAATTTACTATTCACAGAATCACAGAATCATCACAGCTGGAAAAGACCTCTAAGATCCATGAGTCCAGCTCTCCACGCAAGAAAAAAAAAAATGCCAACTAACAAAAAACACAAAAAACCCCCACAAAAAACCACACACACCACAAAATTACAACCACACACCCCACAAAATCAACTACACTGCACAACCCAAAAAAAAAGTTGCCATGCCCACCAGAGCATGCCCTGAAGCGCCGCTCTGGCCCAAGCCTGTAGTGTTGCATGGGGTTGTTGCAACTGAAATAAAGGATGTGGCACTTGGCCTTACTGAATCTCATACAATTCCTTACCTAAGTGCAATTTCTTTGTCTAGCTTGTAGGTCTCATAGTGCCTAGCTATAAAAACAAAATAAAATTGAAAACTATGGTTAAAACTGCGTTGCTAGATTTTTATGAAACATATTGAAGAGAGGAGAGAACCTCTGTCTCTGGTATCAGATTCTGCTCAGTGCTGGATGTCAGTAGCATTTCACTGATACTCATGGGTGAAAGGGAGGCAAATGTCAAGGTGAAGGGACTTCAGGGAAAGCAAAGCAGTGTGTCAGAAATTGTCTGCAAATATGCTATGGACCACCTGTATCATTGCCAAAGCAAAGGCCAAGATTCCTCTTTTATTTACTTCCGCATATAATGACTAACTCTCACTTCTATCCAATAAAGCATTTTAACATAAATTACATCCCAGCTTGAATTTAGAGTACCTGACCTCAAGTCCAAAGACCATAAAAACTTATGACAATGGATATTACCATAATCATAAGGAATACTGTAATACAGTTTAATTTTCATAGGAAAATATTAACATATGTGTTTTAAAAATGCTTCACAATAGATAAAACTAGCATACATTTAATAAATACTTAATAAAACCAAATAAACAATAAGTTACAATCAACTCCATTCTTCTGTAAATATTTAAGAAGGTCATTATTTTTAAGCATAATTTGGTACTATCACTACTCCATTGACAAATAATTATTGTGCTCAAAGCAACAAAGAGCGTTTGCAATGAAATTCTGACAAACATCTTAATTGTAAATCTCTGAAGATCCGATTCATATTAGCATGTAAATTATATTTTAAAGGGCTGGACTCTGCAGTCTGTTATCTTGTATCCTAAGCACTTACAGTTTGACATAGATAAAATACTTCATCAGCATTCCAGTGGAGATTCCCTTTATTTTACTCCAGAAAGTAATGGCCTATTTGCTTAATATATGTATAATGGAGGCATTGGTGTTTCAGTAAAACACTAGAAACTGTGTCTCTGCTGAAGCATCCCTGAAACCACTGACTCTCACCTGGGATATTATTCAGTACAGACAGGTCACAGAGGTCGCACCAGGATTCCAGCAAAGGGTTTATATGTCACCTACTGCTAGCTGTGTGCCATTGGATTTTCTTCCTCTGATTCATATTGTATCTGGTTACCTTGAGGGCAGGGATTGCTCTGAAATATGCTCCAGATCCTCTGTGTCACTTCTTTAGCCAGGTCAGGTACTTGGCCAGACAATGCATAATAGAGGTAAGGCTGTTTGGCCTATAGTCACCTGGGTCCTGCTTCTTGCCTTTTTTGAAGACTGGAGTGACATTGGCTTTCCTCCAGTCCTCAGGCACCTCTCCTGTTCTTCAGGACTTGTCAAAGATGATGGAAAGTGGCCTAGAAATTACTCCCTTACTACCCACGGGTGCATTGAATCGGGGCCCATGGATTTGTGAGTGTTCAGTTTACTTCATTGATCCATAAACCAATCCTCTTCAACTGAACCAAAGTCTTCCTTTTGCTGGACTTCCTCTGTGGCCTTGGTGGTGTGGGACTCCTGAGGGTCAGCCTTAGCAGTTCCTTCCACATCAAACCAGGATGGGGGTAAAAGGTGCATCTGATCTCAGTAACCAGGACGCACTCCTAGTTCCCACAGTTACAGATACAATTATTCATAAGATGGCATAATTATGATAGCAGATTTCAAATTAGGAATATTTTTATATCAATAACAGCTTTCACCAAAGTAGTCAGTCACCTATCTATAGTTTGGAAATAGTCTAGCCTTCTTGTACTCAGCCTAATAGGAAGGATCTGGTATATATGGAGCTTGTGTCAGATTCAGACCATTACCCTCAATGTGTATATTGCATTATGCAAGATCAGAGGTACAAACCAATTGTGCAGATGTAGCAATGGAAATGGTATGCATAACTCCAGCTGCAAGCTGAAATGGAGATATGCTGGAAGCTAAAATATTTTCCTGTGGAAACACTTCATCTCTACAGGGACCTCAGACTCTTTTTGGCTGAAAAGGTGCTGGATGAAAACATGTGCCTCAAGTGAGTGCCAGGTATTTCATGCATCAGCATTATGTATCAAGCAATGAATTATGATCTGGGACTCTTTCCATGGACACACAGGCCAATGAAAATCTTTTCCCCCTAAAAATATAAAAACTTTCCAAAGGCATATTTCTAGAAAGAAATGGATTTTACTTAGAAATCAAAACTCTGGAGACACTTTGTGGTTTTTTTTCCCCAAAACAGAAGCAAAGTCATTTGCATTCACAGATTCACTATTAGATATTCTTGCTTTTAAATTTCCTCTTTGACTGAAGCTTCCAGTACTCTTTAGATTCATAAGAAGTTCTTTAAAGAAATAGCAAGCATAGTTATTCAGACAGGTAGATAACATACACATCTTCATGACACGTCATTTTCTGTCTTCAGTAAATAATTCCTTCAAAATAGATCATATATTATAATTCAGGAAATTCTAGTGGAGCAGTCATTATAGTTAGCAATCCTGAGCCGCAGACATGCCAAAAGACTAGCTTTGTGTTCATGTAAGTCAAGACAGGAATTCTTTCTTTGGGAGTCATTTTTTCCTCCTCTCTCTTTTCCTCATCCGAAGCCAAAAATTTCCAAGAAGCTTGTCTGAAGTACTTACATTCCTAACGGATGGTATCTGCTACATGTTTTTCAGTGCCTTACAGTATAGGGCAATTGCAGCAAGCAGATGCAGTTTGTTTGATATTGTTCACCAAGGTTTCACCAACAATAAATGGCACATACTCAGGATGCATGCATATTGTCTATCTTTTAATATTCTTGATAGTAAGGCATAAACAATTTTACAAGGTTGCATCAGACTATAAAGAGTACCACAGTTTAATTGGGCAACTGGTTTTATATGAAATACACTAAGCTAGCTCTTCAGCTTAAGGTTGGTCTTCAAAAGTTTCTTCAAATTGTTTGACTTTACATATTGTCAACTGAGGCAATATTTTCTAAGAAGGACTTAAATAAGAAGCCAGGACTTTGAGGAAAGAGAAAGAGGGTTATTTTGTTGTTTGTTGCTGTTGTTGTTTTTCCTAAGAGGAAGCCAAATAAAAATATTAGTTATTTTAATGTCTTAAAAGTCTTGCAGTCGATATTAATGGAGGCCATTACCAGATTTTACTGTCTAGATTTGCCTGTAGCACAGTGACCATGTAAGGTGAATTGTAATAAACACCTAGACTGCATAGTGTGAGCATTGTACAGTGCTTTGTAAAGCTAAATCAGTAACTCAAGAGAAGACATTTCACTACCTGAGATGGCAAACTGATGAAGTTCTACAGAGGCATTTGCCAACAGCCTCTGTTTAAGTAAATAGTTGCTCAGCAACAGATATAATTTTCTTACCATCCCATTTGACATATTTTTTATATTAGGATAGACTTTACATATAAATTGGTATAAAAAAATATATGTTGTTCACTCAAACGTACCACCAACAAAGAAACCAAGCATGCTGTTTGTTCCAAAAAGACACTTTCAAAAGACTGGATACTTCAGCACAATTAGGCTTTTCCTCCTTCTTCCCATTCTTCTCCAAAGCTTCATGTAGTCAGTCTCCTACACCCTCCTCTTCTTTATTCTTATTGTGATTGGCATACACTTCCAGCTTGATATGTCTATCACTTAACTCCATTATTAATGCACAATTATTTATTAGTAATAAACACAGATATAAATTCAAGAGTAATGCTAGACGTAAATGATGCAGCTGCCATTGGATGACTTAATTTCTTCTTGCCTTAGTCATGACTTTTTGTTGTACACAGTATGATAGACCCACATGGCATTCATCTCCAAGATTCCTCTTGAAAATCTGCATGCCTAAATGAACTCTCATTGCAGAAATTGCCTACACTTAGTTGTGTCAGTGTTGGCACAGAAAATCTAGCAATGGCATTTATGGTTTTATCCAATGCTACAATTCTAGGAATAAAAAGAAGAGTAATGACATCTAAATTCTTCCAAAAATTGCCGAAGTTTGGAAAGGTCTGTTTCAAAAAGCATTCTCAAGTTGCTTTTTCCTGTAGAAGTGCTCACAGTGTCAAAACAGAAAAATGTGCAATCCAGTAAATTATCTCCATAGATAAATCCTAAAAACTTTTCTCTTTTCTTAATATAAAATTATTGTTTGGCTTTGTGCTCCAATACCATTACTATATTCAAAATTTAAAGCATTAATTATGACTGATTTACTGTTAACATTTATGCCATGACATATATGCAAAATAACATGAGTACTCTGCCTAAGAATAATTCAGAAAATCAGTTTTCTAAGACTAGTCTTTTGTTAGTTTGCAAGTCATGTGGCAAAACTTTGCCATGTAATTTACCTCTGTATTATTTTGTTTGTTTGTTTCTATCAACAAATAATTTGATGAAGCCTGGTGTGTTAGTGGAGACAAATTATTTCACTAATGCTGGACCTTTTTACTTGCAGTGTTTTTTCCTCAAAAATAACATTTGTGCTGGCTCTTTGTTGCATATCTCAGCATCTTTTATTAATATTTCCCAGTACACACCGAGGTCTATATTTATTATTTTACCGACAGCATCTTCTTGTCCTGCTGATCACCAGGCATGTTCCAAAAGTTCTGCATGTGTTCTATTATCACTCAGACTGCTGGTATAACAAACAGTCTGGGGATGGTTTCAATAGGGTTCACAATCCATACTGTCCCTTTACCCAGAAATGTCTTATTTCTTTTTCCGTGTTTCCCCAAATATTCTTGACAGCTAGAGAAAAAGACATTACAGTATTTCTCAAATCTGCCAGCATTGGCTTTGAGCAATGGCAAATGTGTTTCTAAATACATTTCTCTCTGCTTTGCATATAACTTCCTTCTGTAAAATATTCACAACTGCTTTATTGAGTTTATGTCTGAAAACATTTTAAGGACATCTAGTTTTACAGTTTCTGCAAGGAGGATGAGAATCATGTCACTTCTGAGATCACTCTTTAAAATCATGATACTTTCAACCCTCATGTGACTTCATTAAGTTATCAACAACATCTGGTGGAATTAGTTGACCAGGTGATAGACTGGCAAGGTCTTTCTGGTAATACTCACTGGATTATTCATTTTTCTCAAATATTTAATGCAAGAACTCGAAGTGTCCTTGGTCGTTACAAATGCCAGACTCCTATGTAACAGTTTGACTCAGGATCAGCAATTAAACCAGTAACAAGAATGCTCTTGATTCCCTCCCTGTCCCCCCCAGGTAGGGAAAGGAGAGAGATAAGAAGGAGGGAGAGACTTTCTGGATTGAAAACTAAACTAGACAGCTTTAATTAAATACTAATGATAAGAAAATATGTACAATTATACACAAATGTGTGCAGGAATGTTCAAAACCCTATGGCCTCCCCTAACCCCCAGCAGCTCCCATGGCATCTCCTGAGCTGTGAACAGTTCTGAAAAGTTCCAGAGCTGCCGGAGAGAGCGGCAGAGCAGACACAACCCTGGGGATCAACCGTGATGGAAAAATGGAGTCCTCCCTGGACACTGTCCATGAACGGAAGAGAAGGGAAGAAGAAGCAGGAAGAGGCTTCCACGATCCCTGACCTTACACTGAGCTTACATAGATATATGGAATGGAATACTTTGGTCAATTATGCTGTCCATCTAGTCCGCTCCTCCCTACAGGGGGGTTGCAGATACAACACTTCTGCTCCCTTAAGCATCTGAAGCTACAGAACAAAGAGCTCCTGATATGAGTTCCTTGGCAGTAAAATAAACATTCCAGTGTTTTCCGTCCACTAGCTGGAAAACTTGCTTATATTTAAAAGAGAGTTCTCTAAAGGAAAAAAAAAAAAATCAGTAAAAGGAAAATTTGCTTCATCCTGGCTCAAACCAGGGCATCCTAGAGATTTACAGAAATTTTTATAGTTATTCAGGTATGTCAGATTTCTCAGCAGTCTCATAAAACTGCTTCATTTTTGAGAAATTAAGCAGTACCTCTTGAAGAATTCTGTTTAAGACCTATAATCTGAGTATTTCATTTGCTGTCTCTTCTTTTGTCTGAGAATTTGCGATTCTCCAGTCTGACCCAATAAGTTTCCAAGTTGAGTAGCTAACAAACTTATTCATCATCTCTGAATAGTCACATAATAGGTAGGAGACATATTATAGATCATATATCATAATTCAGGGAACCATGGCATGGGTGGGATTCACACAGAGCATCCACACCCTTTTCTCACTTCTAGTAAACGTAAGCAAAATGCCAAATCAGTGTAAGAAATTCAAAAGAGTAAAAGGCTTCCATTAACATCCTCTCTTTGATAACTGAGGTGCCCTTCAAATAGATACGTGCTTTGTGAAAATGAGTAATTATAAAAGACTTAATCAAAAAGCACTTAGCAGACGTTATCTCAAGCACTGCTGATACATTTAAGTGCCCCTTCCAAGTGGGCAACATCAGCATTGTAATTATCTTGTAGGCAATGAGAAAATTCACTCTGTGTTAACCTAAGAAGTGTTTTTTACACAACTTCAGCCCTTACATTTTCTCTAGTGACTGGTTCCTAACAGCCAATGAAGTTCAGGTTTATTTTAGGGGAATGAATAGTTGAAATTATAGAATTTCTTATCAAAGCTCACTAAAACAGCACCACAAACCAGTAGTGGGATTATCTCATAAACCAAGTGTGAGATTATTTTAACATGGAAACAGGCAAACAGACACAAGAAATCAGTATTTCAATCTTCTTATTCTTTACTCTGTGCAAAGAGGGTGTTCTTTTCCTGTACTGAAAATGGAGAAGGTTCAGTCCTCTCTGACTAGAATCTTTCTGAATGTTGATATAGTAAAAGGAGACAGGAAAGTAACTTCCTCTATGTGAGGCAGCATTGTTTCCTCAGATCTATCAATTTTATTCCAAGCTGGAATTGTTCTTATATAGAAAAGGTTGAGTATTTGTTGTGGAATGAAAAGTTTTCATTTGTTGTCATGATAATTCAGTGACATTAAAATTATTCCAGATGTTTGAAAGCTCAGAGTGTTCAGGATGTTCTTGAGTGTCCATATTTTGCATGTTCAAAACAAAATATATTTCACTCTATGATGCTTTTACCCATGTGGTTAAAGAATCCTGGGTGAGGAATTTTAATAGTTGTTTTACCAGGCACTTCCTCTGTCCTTTTGACAGTGTTAAAAAATACCCATCTAGCTGGAGCACTTCTATTTATTGAAACTTTTTTCAATTTTTAGAGGGAAGGCCATGACTCATTTACACTTTCTACTTAAACTTCATCTTTCAATTATAAACTTGCTTTTCTTAAAATTTCTTTAGTATCTGCCTTTTTTTTTGTTTTATTTGAATAATTTCAACTCCTTCTTTAGTGCTTTAAGAAAGCTTTCTTAGGTAAGGTGCTTTTTTTTTTTTTTTTTTTTTTCCAACAAGAGAATGAGTATCACACCTGTAACCTTCCTTCTAGTTTATGGTGTGTATTCTTGGGACTTTCATATGTCTTCTAAACAACATTAATCCTTCTGCAAGGTCAGCAATACTTAATGTTTCCAAAATACCAAAGAAATTATTTCTGATGAGCAAAACCATTTCTTCACAAAAAGTGTTTACCAGAATGTTCAGAAAATAGCTTATGTTGGTCTCTGTTGTTATTTTGACTTCTTCATTGCTGGAGCACAGACGTGCCTTGTGATGAGAAAGAACTTCACCAACAATCTGTTGACTTTGTCAGCAGAGGACCTCACTTTGCATTTTCTTCATGATACAGATTTGCACATCTGCACCTGCACATAAAGTATTTTAACTGGGTTTTCATTCCCTTTCCTTTCATTTAGATGATTGCTTGTCTTAGCCAAAACATCTCTTATGTTAAATCACTTGGAGCCTCACTGAATTTCTCTAGTCAGTGCTATTTTATACCTGAACATTTGACAGAAGAGTATTCAAAAGTTCCAAATGTGAATATGCTTACTGTTTCTGATTATATCATATCTGCTTTATCTCTCTCCTGCTGAAGTTTTGAACAATACCAAAACGGGAGTATGACTGAAACTCAGAAAAGGATGCCATGAATTGATGTCTCAAAGGGACATTCAATTGACGTATGAATCTTCTGAATTTTTCTCAATTATTCATATCTGTCATGAACATTTGAAAGATGCATATAGGATCTGTCTTCACTGTCTAATTTCATAGATGAGACATTTATGCTTCAAACCTGCAATAAAATATTGCATTGACTATAACTTACGTTATGCAAATGACAGACATAGCAGCAATATATATAAAGCTCACTTTTGTGTTATGACATCACATTTTAGTTCACATAAAATAGAAACTCTGTTAACACATATAAGTAATTCTCCCTGACTCAGAGTTTGCCACCTCAAATGATAGTTCTTGTGATTGCTTCATTGCCTATAGCTCTGGGCGAGTTAGAGAGCTAGAAATGGTATGACCATAATGAAGGTATATTAACACATCCAATCCAAATTCATGTTAACAGAAGCAATAACCCTCCCCCTGAACAATTCCTGGGATGAGATTCTCAAATTCAATTTCTTTCTGATGACCTAAGGAAATACAAAAAAAAACCTGGAAAAACTGCATATCTATCTGTGTGCATAGGTAAAGTTTCATTATGTACTGGAAAGAACACAATTTCATTAAAGGTATTTTGCCCTTTTGCTTGTCACCTGTACAGTGAAGGGATAGTTTTTGACCACTGAAGTAACAGATAATTTGATGTTTGGAGCAATTATATTTTGTCTTGGAAGAACATTTCTGTTTCACAACAAATACATGTTTTTCATATCCTAAATGATTGGTTTCCACCTACCAAACATATTAATTCACAAAGAAAGCATTTTTTGTTGCAATACAAATTATACTATGTAAGGGAAATATTTATATAATACAAAAGAAAACAATCACTAAAAGGGGTCTTACCAGCTGCCGAGCTTGGTAAAAGTGCAATTTCCTGAATGAAAGCCTTCAGCTTAGGCTTATTACAAGATCTGCCGGCCCATTATGAATCTAGGCTTTTCCTAAAGTCTCCAGAAAACACTTCTAGTTGTAACATCTGTTTTCTTGGATACAAAAAAAAAGAAAAAAAAAAAAAATCAGAATATGTTTGCCTTACTCACACTTTCTATGAATTTCTTGTCTCTGAAAGCCACAGGGTGAGATATGTGGTGTTGGTGAGAGCCCTAGAAAACCTTAAGGCTTTTACTGCTCTAGATGAGAAAAGTAAGCCCACAATGAGAGCTGCCAGGGTCATCAGGTCTGCCTATGGACAGTTGCAGACACATAGCAATTCCCTAAGGAAGGAGAGCCACAGCAGCAGCAGCATGCCTTTTTTCTCCCAGCACTTTGGCATTAGCGTTTTTGCAGCTCCTGTCTTGCGGTGTCTGGCAGCCAGCTTGCTCTAATCAGCTACTTCTTTTGTCTGTGTGTAGTGCTGGCACTGAGGTGGATTGGTACATTTCTCACAGTGTAACAACAAGGCAGGTCCATTTGGTTAAGATCTATTCAGGGACAAGTCAGAAAACTGGGACCTTTATTGTCTAAAGTAAGGCCATATGCAGGATGATGAACTTCACTCAACCAAGCCACAGCATCAGTTTTTCCTTGGTAGCTTTCTCATGGCTGAGCTTCCAAATTAAAAGAAGTCATGGGCAATGTAATGAAATCAATCATAAATGATGTAATGAGATCGATTATAACCTAAGTGCGTTTTAGTGTATCTTAGGATGTGACAGCAAAGAGCAATCCATAGATCAGTTATGGGGAAGAGGGGCACAAGCCCAGTCTAACTGAATAGGGGAAAAAATGCCACATGAAGATCTTCGGGAATCAGGCATGCACTGTCTCTTTATTTAGATCTGACATGAACCTAAAGCTACCTCAGAAGGGAAGGGTACCTTTTGGGGAAAAAAATAAAATAAATCTCATAATACATTTTAGGCAATCAGTTAAAGATATCCTTACACATTCTTTTCTTCAAATGTCATAACAAATGGCCTGCTGGATTTGTGCTTCATAAGTCACTGCTGCATTTGGTCATAAAAAACACGTAAATGGAAACAACTTTTTAATGCTTTGTAGCTACTTTCATATTGCATGTGTGGTTCTTCTCAAAAAAAAGCAGAAAGATAATGTCTGCTTACTACCTCTATGACAAAATAAACAAGCTCATATAAAATTCCAAATCAAACTAACAGACTATTTTGGCAGGTGTTTATATGAGGTGATATGCTCCAAGAGCACAGAAGTGTACAGAATACTGTACAAGGCTGTTAATTGTCATACTGGTCAAGAGAAATGTAAATATATCTGAAGAAAGGATGGAAAGAAATCAGAAGGAATGGAACGGTCATGGGAAATTTGCATATTAATGGGTAAACAAAGCTGTTGTAAACTAATTCAGGTGAATATTTATGCCCTTACATATTACAGCAGCTTCATAACAGTTTTTGGAGAAGAGGCTTAGCTCTCTGATGGTGACTTGGATTTGTAAACTAAACTAATTCATATGTTTAATGAAGAAGCTTATTTTAAATGAGTGAGATTTTCAACTTCTCACATGGTATGTTTGAATCACTAATTGCTAATTGCAGATTCCCTCACTGTTCTTTTTAGTGACATATTTGTACCAGCCACTGAAAGATTGCATCAAGAACATCAATTGGTGCATAAATATTTATGAATACTTAAGTGGAATAATCAAGTGTAATAAACTCTCCAGAGACACTGTCAGTATCTGAAGAGAATTTTAAGAATCATATAATGTGTACATATGTGCTGTGAAAAAGTTTAACATTTGTCTTGCCACAGTCCCTCTCTTATTAGAGGAATTTATTTGATTTTGGTATTTCCAAATAAACTTTTTACTTGAAACACTTTCTGAGGTGGGAAAGAGATGTATAGGCTAGTAAGAATCATTTTACTCCCGATCTACTTCTTGAGAGGTGTCAATGACAGCTAGTTTTGTGACTTAAAATTTTATTAGCACTGCAGGTTTTTTCCCTTCAGAAGTACAGAGCTCCTTTAACTTCTTATGGTTTTATTAACAGCAGAGGTTAGCAGGCAGCCTTGCTCAGTAAGAAAACTAAGCACAGCAGTAGGCATCTACAAGGTACCTTATTCCACCCCATGAATAGTTACCTGCCTTTCAAGCACAGAAGCCTTAAACAGTGCAAAGGAGAGAGAGAGTTGTTCCCCACTCTTGCTTCCCTTTAGAAGGACAGCAAAGTGTTTCTGCTGGGCATCTAGAGGAATTTGCCATTTTTGTTGCTAATCATGTGAAGTTGCCCTATTTCCTTCCTTGGTTTGAAAGCAAATTGATTATGAATTTTTATATCATAATGTCTCTGACTATTCACTGGCTGCTAAGAAGCATAATCACAGGTGACAACTCTATCACATTCTATGTAAAACACAAAAAAAAGCTGATTCTGCATCATGATGATATTTTTTTAAAAACTGCATGGAAAAATATTTTTTTTTTCCATATTTGACAGAAGCAAAGAGTTGGAATGCAGATACAGGCAGAACCACACACTCTCTCCTGCTGTCAGCATGCTCAGCCTCTTTAATTCATTATTTTAATACTCCAGCCATTCCAGAATATTTCTATATAATTGTTACTTCCAGAGCTGTCAACTTTTAGGCTGCACAGAAAAAGTTGTAATGTCTGCCTCGCTGAAAAGACAACATTATCCAGGAATTCTGCCTTTAGGCTTTGTCATCACCATTCCTGGACCCCAGCATTGTCTAAAGGCATGGACTAGAGTTCTTTACATTTCTCGTCTTAATGGACTGATTTGTTAGATTTTAATATAGAATTACGATATTTAGGACTGATAAAATTCTTAATCTACATTAAGCAAGCTATGCCCTCCAGCTTTTTGGTGTAGAGACTGGAATTTTCACTCCAGAAACCGATATTGCCCCAACCACAATCCACAAAATGTTCAATGACTTTCATTGAATTAAATATAAAACTAGCAATTAATTTTACTTATTCTTATGTTATTTTTTGTGAAATCACTGTGCTCTCAAGGCTTTGAGTGTTTTGAATAGTATTTTTAATGATACATAAAAAAGCTGACAACCCAAATATTCTAATTTGAGTTCGACAGTTTTAGACTATGCTCTTGCTTTGAACTTGATGAGGACGGGGATGATCGCAAACATCAGGGATCAAGAATTGACACAAAGTAAAAGCTAAACAGATCAGGGTCAGCGATGTGTATGCACCAAAGGACTAATTCATGTGCTTATATCCTCTGAATTGTTACTTAATGCTGAGGTGATTTGCTGTGTTTTCCCTGGAAAATTTGTATTTCAGCTAATGCAAAACAATAAACACCACAGGATGATTCCACAAGTTTTAAAAGAAGCTGAAAAAATTACTCATTCAAAATGAGCCAGATCACTACATCAAATAAAACACAAAATATTGAGGGTTTTTATGGTAATCATATTATCCTTTTTGCACCATATTCCCTCTCTGCAGTTCCTGCAACTAGTTATTACAGGTACGGTGCTCAGAAGAAACTATCATTGTTTGTGCTCTCCCTATTTACTGAGTATGAGACTTGCATCCCAAACTTGGTCTTGCATCTTTTATTACCACTGAACACACAGAGATAAATAAAAGAGCTCTGATGTTCCATTTTTATTTTAATTTCTAAAGACATTTCATAAAGCTCTGCAGTGTATGTTCACCCAGTAATACTGATTCTCTTCAAACATTTTTCAGTATTAGTAGTGACACAATAATCTTTTTTCCATTAAAAATATTTTCCTCAGTGATAAATAATCAGCTTCAATGTCAGTTATTTTGACTCCATTTTATGGAGAGATGGATAATCACGCACAGTCAGATACTTAGTTGCAGAACAGGTTTGCATACATGTGTAACTTTATTCTATTAGTATGCATCCATAAATAATAACAAATGTATATTTGTAACTCTTTTTTCTGCTCTTCATCTAGGAGGTACATGATTCAATGTGTTGCTTTAAAAGAAAGGAACAGAACTACTTACTAACTAGGTTTTTAAGCCTTCATTGAATTTTCCTTTTCTCTTGGGCTATAAAATAACTTGGGAAACATGAGACATTTAGCATGACTAATTAATCCCCATCTGATGTTTTTTCTAATATTATTACCATATTAATTAGCTAATTACCCTAACATTGCCAATGGTAATAAAATAAAAAGCAATACTGCAACCACTCTTACTGAGTTGTAGTCTGGCAAACCTCACTGCATTTGAAGTACTTCTGAAGCAGCATACATTCTAGGGAGGAAAACAAGGTAAGAGTTGCACCCTATATCGAATCTATTTGTTTGATAACAACAGAAATTCTAAACTGCAAGGCAACATGTGTAACTTTGGGTACTGATATTCCCTTTCCAAACTATGAAAGTAATACATGTACCAAACAATAATTTTATTAATAACAGAAGGAGGAAATGGCTCAATAATTCAGTATATGGCAAATGAATAAATGACTAGGTAGATAGGTATCAGTTGGATAATCAGAGATTATTGTGATGGGACTGTTTAGAAGACTGACAAATAAAAGCAGTTTTCAAACTTTACTGAATGAGTTAGTGGCACGCTTCTTTCCACAGTTGTGCTGACAAATTATTAGTCATGGTCACTATATAAGCAAACCTGTTAGTCTATTACACCTATGTACTGAATTATCTGTGAGCATACAGTAGCAATGAGCTGATGATGAATTGTTGGTGACAACGACTGTGCTTTGTGTTTTCAATCATTGAAGTGCAAGTGATCAGGCTGGAGAGTTCTTTGATGAGAGGCCAAAATCTAAGTGGTTTTGTCTTCTTTCTTCTCTGATTCTCTGCACTGATGTTTGTATGCCATTTTTCTCTCCCCAAAGGGGGAGTCTAATCTGTCCCAATCCTGCTTATCTATTTTATTTTGTTTTGCCAGTCATCCTCTTGTGTACCCAGTGCATCCTGCTTCCACTCCCTTGTACTCGCCTTTCCTCTGTCTTGATAAGGCAAAAATCTTAACTTTTGTGTTAATCTGATGCTTTTTACATACCACTACACCCCTCTTTGCTTGCCCTTTTGGTGGTCATACTGCTTATATACTTAATAAAATTTAATATTATTTACATCCTTATCCACACACTTGTAATTTGTAGATATTCTAGTTACAAGGGTTAGGCAGCAGGGTGTCAGCTCACATTGACTGCAGCTGAAAATTATTACCCTAACGTTTGTCTATGGTAGCTATGCAAACCATGTTTAGCTAACTCACCTCAACGAACAATGAAAAGTCTTAATGAGTATTCAATATGTGAGTTCTGAAATAGAAATTTATTTTATTTCCCTACAGTGTTGGCAAAATAAAGAGGACACGAATGAAGTTTAAAAACATCACTATTCTTTGGCTAATAAACATCTCCTAAAATTTTTCTTCTCTGTCTACCTCCACAATGTTAGCATTAGACTTGGTTGCAGTTTTAAACTGGCAGAGATAGAAAGCCTCTCTGATGAGTTCAGATTTCTGGCCTAATAATATAAACTGAGTCCATGAAAATAGTCTGTTTGGTGAAAACCCACAAAAAGGAGCCTGCCCCAAAATGAAGCTTGTCCAGCACTGGTTAATGGTGCCATCCAATCATTACTCAGTGCTCTGTCCAAGCAGTTCCCTGGCTGTGTTCAAACTGCTCATATAAACAAGTGCTCACCATAGTGTGAAAGTATCAAGAAAGTAGAAAAATGTTCTGTGTTTACTTCTCAGTCTCACAGCTCTTCTCTGAAGTAATGTGAATCTCAGCAGGTCCCCCAAAAGTGGGTGATGCCACATTATCAACGCAGAACACACGCACTGCTTTAGTCGTGCTTCAATCGCATTTAAACTGCTCTTGCTTATCTTAGGAAAAACAAAACCAAACAACAAAACCCAACATAAATCCTACCCTAAAGTTTCCCAAAACTTTCTGCTTCTGGCCTTTTCTCTGCAAGTCCACCTTTATCATTTTTTTTCCTCAGGTGCTTGCTCCCACTAGCTGATAATCCTAGGCCCTGGTACACTACCTCCACAAACACATGAGAAAACTTGCTCTAAACGAAATGTGTTGTTTGGGTTTGTGTTCCATTCTTGTGGACAGCTAAAGGAAAGTGTTTTAATAAGAACTGGGTTTTTTCGTTATTATGTTCTTCAAGACAACTTGAGAGATACTCTTCTGTGTTAATTAATGCAATCATCTGAGAGCATCATGAAACAAAACACAATAGGAATGCAGAAAGCAGCCTGTTCTCTGAGTTTTCTCTAAGTTTTAACTTACCTGAAAATATGGGGAATCTTGACTACTAGTTTGTGCAGACTACTATATATTCTTGTAAGGTGTCAAGAGTTGAATCTCATTCATTTACAGCATTGAGAATTATTTAAGAACCAGAAAAAAATGTAAATTATTTAGTCTTATAAGGTACACAGATTATGTATTTACAAGGTAATTAATGCTTTATCAATGATTGTGTTGTTTTACACTTTGAAAGTTGTTATTTAAATGCACTGCTTTTGAAAGGCAGAAATGCTTTACAAAAAAATATATGTATTAATTTCCTTTATCTTAAAAATGAAGAAGACTATTAGCTTGTTCATAGGGGCATTTCCAGAGGAGTTGCCATTTCACTCAGCAGTATAGCAGATGCAAATTGACTCAAAGATTAAAAACTACACTATAGCTAGAAAAGATCTTTTCTCAAACTTGTATCTGTTGAATCTCAGCTCCATTTTATTTTTATTTCAGTTAGAAGGATTTCTTAAAAGATTTTAAAGTTCTTTGACTTGCTAGGTGACATTTGAAGTTAAAGGAGTTTTCCTGACCTCTTGTTACTGAACAATGTTTTTATGGTTGCCAATATGATTCACATAGATACATAGTACATGTTGGTTGACTAAACCTCTTTAAACTTCCTGACGTTGTAGAAAATGCAAAAATATCATTAGCAGATTCAGGGGGGGAAAGGAGTTATTTCTAGAGCTGTTCAGCAGAATAATAGTCACTTTCAAGTTAAACATTCACTTTTCAATCTACTTGCCAAGGAAGGTCTGTAACTTACCCTCAAGCCATGTAGAAAGCCATTCCCTCCCATCCGTTTTATGCCAGAAGAACTCCCAGAAGGTATCTCCCTGAGTTGAACAAGGGGTCCATTTAGCTTACTATCCAGGCTCTCAAAGTGGCAAAATGTCACTACAGAGAGCAAACAAGTTGGAGGCTCTGCACAGCCTGATGCCATCAAAGTTAAGGCTATCCCCAGTTGTTGGATGTGAAATGTCAGAGGGAACATACATACATACCTTGTCCTCTTACAACCTATTTATGGACCTGTTGTCCATGAACTTGTTTAAATGATTGCTGAACCTGCTGATGCTGTCTATCTTCAGAGTTTACTGTTGCAGCATGTTCCAGATTATTGCTTATTGTTGCATAAATTACTTACTTCAATGTTTTAAACAAATCTTCTAATAGTTTCCATTGTCCTCTATTTTTATTGTTAGATTTTCAATCTATTAATCAAGTTATAATTTTGTAAATCTTAATCCCATCCCTCTCAGTTCTCCCCTTTCAAAATTTCCTACTCTTTCAGTCTCTCTTTGTGAAGCAACTGCATCATCTCCTTGGTAATTTTGGTTGTCCTTCCCTGAAACATCTCAAACTCATCTACACCCTTCTTGGAACAGAATTGTACACGCTACTAAAGAGATAAGCAAAACAAGGTTTTATTCAGATACAAAACAATCCCAAACTTTTTTTTTTTCTGAATACCCTTTACTATTTTGCCCAACTTTTTTTTTTTTTTTCTTTTTTAGCTGCCACAGCACACTGAACTAATGATTTCTAATGACAGTTCCAAAATCTCTTTCCTGAATTGTAATTGCTATCTCTGACTTCAGCTTTAACTTAGATATGGCTTAGATTCTCTTCCCTACTTCCCCGGATTCATTACTTTCAATTATCTACATTGACATTTACTTGCCACTGCTTTGTTGAAATTCTACCTAGAACTCCCTCTGTCAGAAAATAAAAGTTAAATCCAGGTACATTTAATGAGAAAGTTAACTTATGTAGTTCTTTTTGGATAGAATTTTAATGGATTGTTGTTTAAAAGATGCAGCA
This sequence comes from Apus apus, assembly GCF_020740795.1. Classification (NCBI taxonomy): domain Eukaryota; kingdom Metazoa; phylum Chordata; class Aves; order Apodiformes; family Apodidae; genus Apus; species Apus apus. The sequence goes on from NC_067283.1 coordinate 74,775,706, forward strand.
CATATATTTAAGGTATTTTTATTGGAGTTATCACTTATATACTCACTTTCAAACAAGCAACCATACTTAGAGAATTGTAAGCAAAAGTACTTCAGATATTTTTCCTATAGATATAGTATACAAAGTGACCTTATTCTTCAGAATATCAAAGCTCTTTTTAACTGTAGGCTGGTAGTTCTCCTTTGTCTTAGGATTAATTTGAGTTGGAGAAATGACAGTATTTTTACTTGTTGATAATGCCACAAAAAAGCCAGTCTCTCAATTAATTACCATTCCTGGTGGTCGAAGAGAACCTCTTATTAATCTTATAATTATTGAAACCCATAATAAAGTTGAATGAAACCCAAGAATCTCTAACACCTATAAAATCTTCAGCCTTTCTCACACTAAACATGCACAGATCCATTTATACCTGTGATCCTCTTTTCTTTTGAGTTATTAAAAAATTATCTAAAAGAGCACTAGTAAATTAACTGCATATTGCAACACTTTACCAAAATCATGTTGATCTATATACTTCAGTGTGAAAGGTACTCTGACAGAGGCTGTCCAGTGTCCAGTTCCTCTTTCCCTGGGGAGAATGCCTATTAAAAACCTGACAATTATCACTCACCGACAAGACCAAACAGTCCAAGAACTGCTACAGCTGCAAATTCACTTAGCAGGGATATAAGACACCCGCAATGCGAAACAGAATAATTAATTAATCTAATCTTAGCTACTCCAGGCATCTTTTTAGGTCCTCCTAGAATAGGAGCCCAGGCTCTCTAGGTAAGCAAGGATTCACCAAACTCAAAGCAAATCCCAGTCTCAACAGTGAGAGTGCTAGCCCTACCCCTCAGCACGCCCAGCCATTCCTCCTGTAACAGCTTTTGGAAAACAGGAAAGAATAATTTTTTTGTCTGGTGCTTCTCTACAGGATAGATAGGTTTTCATATCCAGCAAACACTCACAGATTGCAATCATTATCAGCAGCAAATCTTTTCTTGAGACTTCTTTGTTATAATGTCAAACTCTGTACACTGATGTAAATTTTGAGTATCATGCAGACTAAGCTCACAGAGAGCAGAATCTGACCCATACTTTCAATTACCTGGTGTTTTTTCTAATGAAGACAGTACAACAACCTCCAGTTTTAAATATGACCTTTCTATTTTTCTGAGTTTATTAATTAGGATCTTTGCATTCGGTAGCTCCAGCTATCTGTAAATTATTATATGACTGAAAAAAAAGTATTTCTAAACTCTGATTTAACTAAGAAACTAATTAAAGCTTAGAAGACAAGGGTGTTGTATCCATTAGGGTAGATGCAAACCTGGAAGATGAATCTAGAGGTCCCAGCAATAGCACACAATGCACTTAATCGTCCTGGATTAAAAACAAACAAACAAACAACTAACCAAAACCAAACCAAACCAACAAAAAAACAACAAAAAAACAGCAAAACAAACAAAACCTTTTCTAAAAGAAGATAAGAGGTCTGTTGCTGGTTTCAGAACAGTTTGTGGAGGCTTTGTCTTGAACTGTCACAAAATGTTGCATCCATCTTATCTATAAACAGTCTAGGGAAGACCATTTCCAGAATGCAAAAGTTTAAGACTGGAGTTCACTTCTCAGGGTTACAGCTTTTAATGGACTGAATGTCACTGATAAGAAAATGATGGAGGAGCACAATGCTCTTGCAATCTCATTAGCTGGGTGTATTATGTGATGTTAAAGTTACCAACCTGCAGAATACTAACAGACACTAGCTGCACAAGAGTGAAGGAGAAAGCAATTTAAAGTTATACTTGAAACTTTTACAGTCTAGCTGTTGATTTGAAATAACGGCTTGCAGTGCTTTATTTATTTATTTATTTATTTTTCTATTCTGGGCATACCTCTTCTAGGATACAGTTTAGTTGTTCTTCATAATAATACACAACAATACACAATTAACAACTACCAATCAGCGAACAAAAAAACCTGCAACACAAACAGAAACAGTATTTCCTGGATATGTTTCTTGTTCCAATGATACACTTATTTTTTACTTTTCTTTTCCCTTATGCCAAATATTTCAGTAAGGCTGCCTTCTTTTTTGAGAAAAGGATGTGAAAACGCCCAATAAGAAACAAATGGGGATTCACTCCTTAAAATTGCTCCACTGCCAAATACAGTTATTAAAGTGTAAATTTGACATTTTAAATTTTTTACATTGGTAAAAATTTAAGCCAAGAGGCTGAGCTTTTGTAATTTATACAACTATAATATGTTCAGCGCTGATATTGTGTAATTACCTGTCACATATTGTTAAATATGATGCAAATACTTCTCCATATATCTCGAACTTAATCAGCAGTTTTCACTATAAAGTAATTATAAATATAAAACACTCTCTATGCAACAGAAACTTTAATTTATAAGTCTAACTAGGATGCAAGCTAGCAACTCTGCAAAAGAAACACAAACTGAAAGACAAGAAACACTGAAATATTTATGTGGAGGTTTTTTTCTTCAAACCAGCCACGCTGGAGATGTATGAAACGGGGTAAACCAGGTTATTTCTGGCTGTGAAAAAATTTAATTATTAGCTAAAAATTCTCTGTGACAGCCTTGTCTCTGCAGTAGCATTAGTACCATTTTGTTACAGGTTAGCATATATTCTTAAAACTTTGCCTCTATGATCTTCTTGGATCTTCTGTTTCATTAATAAGTTAAACCTCCTGAAGAGTCTGCAGTCATTTGATTCTGGCTGCTCCTTCCTCTGAGAGATGTTGACATCTCCAGCATATCTGTACTTGTAGACTAAAAATGCTCATGTGAGCTAGAGCTACCATTCCACTACATCCTACTGCTATCTCAGCATAGGAACAGGGCATAATACTCAGGTTAGAAGCAAGTAGGGAATTCAGAGTTCTTTGCTGATAGTTAAGAAGAACTCTGAGTAAAAGTAAGGTATATAAACCTTTGTTACAATAAAAGGGAAGAAACATACATGCAAGAATACAACCCTTGAGAAAGCAGAAGAATCTACAAGCAGCTTTCTGTGGGGCTTCTAGGATGGTCAAAGGTTGTTTTGAACCAAAGTATTTTAAAGGCTTGCCTGTACTCTCTGCAGATGATCCCTCAAAAGCTTTTAAGAATGTTGTGGCCAATTTATTTTAAAAGTTGTCTCTGGGGCCAGCTCACATATCTGTAAATAACAAGTTTGATTTTCTGAATTTAACAAGCTGCACCCACGCATTCTCACCTGCATGTCACTTAACTGCAAAAATATAACCTTTTTTATAATGCAGATGATTTTGATCTGCAGAAATTGAAAAAAGCTGCACTCAAATTGGTGAAATCAAATATGAGAATATATAAGAATATATAAGAATGTATCAGAGTACACAAATATTTGTTTCCTTTCCTTATGGGTAATTTCAGAGCCATGAAACCACAATGTAATGTTTCCTTTTATGTGCAGAACTCCATGTTTTGTGTAAACACCAGTAAGGGACTCTAAAGCTTAGTTTTCTAGGTTAAAAATTCTCTACCCTTTGATTTACAGTGAGGTGACTATCAGTTTTTGTTTTCTAAAATGTTATTTGCAATGACTGGTGCTTTTACCATCAAAACCAGGATACTGAACTAAAAATCATGACCCTGCTCCAGTACAGTTTTTGTAGTGGTACTTCTAATGCAGTAAGGATACATTCGAAAAATTTGTATTATCTGATGTCAGAATCACCTGCAGAAAACAGGTCTTCAAAACTTTGCTTGTAACTTCGTTTTGTTTGGCTTTTTTATTAGAAGTAGGTATGATGAGATGGATTACTTTTCTGTATGGGAAAAAGAGAGGAAAAAAAAAAGTCTCTTATATACATAATTGTCACAAAAATCTTACCAAATACATGAAAATTCTCAAATCACCTTTGTTCTCTCGAACTAAAGAAAATTCATTTCCTCAGTTGTCACAGAAAAGACATAGGGAAGACTTAGGAAACCTCTCCATACCTGGAAAAGAGCTCTCTTCTCTCTGCAAACCCTTTGGTTGTCACAGCACATTTGTGGAAATGACACAGCAGACTTGCTCCTCCCAAACACCAGAGGGCTGGATTAGGATATTTCTAACTGAAACTAGTATCTAGATGACTTTTGAGCCTTAAATGTACAATAGGAGTAAAAAGCTAGAGAAGTGGAGGCTAATATTTAAAAAAATAGTTTTTGTCAGTTAGCTGTGTTCAGAATTAACTATTTAAGGGAAAGCTTCCATTAAGGATTATTTTTTGTATCCAGAATGAAAATGCTGTAAGTTTGAATGGGGTTTTGAGCTTCATGGAAGCCTTTTTGAGGAAAAGCTAATACGTAAAAAAAGTTTATTCTGTATTTCTTTGATTTGTTTAATAGCAAATCTTAGAACTTCCGTTGAGTATTAAGAAAAGTTCCCAAATTTCCTGAATTCCCTCTTTTTTTGAACTTGCCTTTCTGCCTTCCTCTTTCAACTGAATTTGGTTTAAGGTTTTCAAGGGCACATCTGCTGTCTTTTCTTTGAAGTGAAGCCCAAGTCCTTAAAGCCTTAAGTGGTAAGAATTTATTAGTGAGAAAGAGTGGGAAAGACTAAGCAGGAGTTTTTTGATATTCTAATCAGAAAATGTTATGAGCCATTCCCCACACAAAGTTCAAATGAAAAATTTTCATTGGAGTTTTAAATTTGAAAAATGCTGACAAGTCGTATTCTTAGGACTCAACATTTGTATTTGTATTCTTGTTTGTTTTAAAGAGCTTTGAAGCCCTTGTAGGACTGAGATGAACTGCCTGTATTGAAAGTTAATTGAAACTGGTCAGTGCATTCTCTTAAGTAAAAATCCCAGTTCAAGCACATAATTAAATGTTTCAGCTTTACAATTACATCTCTGGATAACCATAAATACATTTTGAAACTAAATTCATTGTTGGTAGAAGGTGCTTTACATCTCTTACATGTCAGTAATGGAACTTTTATGGGATAATTTAAGTTGATTTTACCTCTAGTTTTTGAACTATTCACTCTCTCGAGTGTTTACTACAGTTTTGCTTGGCTATTTTTTCATGAAGAAGCAGTTAATCCAGAAAAAGAGGCTAGGTATGCTGCAAAATGCAACAAAACTTACCGTGCCATGTTTTACTGCATAGTAGATGTCTTTCACTGAGAGATGTATGAAAGACTATTTCCATGAAAATTGCCCTTTAAAATATTTTTACTTTTATTATTGCAATTTAAATTGGTTATATTTTTTTTAAATATCCCTCATATAGTTAAAGAAAAGAACTCAAAAATGTTTTGAAATGCTTTTGCCCAAAGTACATCTGTTATTCTAATTTCCCATTTAGTTTGGTTTTTGTTTGGTTTTTTTTTAGCCAATTATGCTGTTGTACTTGCTCTTAGTACATTGCATACACAAGTTTAAAGTTTTTTAGCTCTGGACACAGTGTTTTTATTTTGAGTTTGGAGTTTTTAAAAATAATTTTTATACAGTCTTCTATGTAAAACAGCCTAATTGCAGAGAGACAGGTAATTTGGAAAACATCTTAGTTCCCATTAAAAACAATCAGACAAAACCAAATTATTATCTATACATCCCACATGTACTTAATGACCCTGGAAACAGAGAAAATACCCTAAGATTTCAAGTCAGTGTAACAATTCTAAAATGCTTATTCTGGGCAATTGTGCTGGCCTGGTTTAGTGGGTTTTTTGATACCTGGGGAAGGGCCCCAGGAGTGGCTCCGGTAAGAAGCTGAAAAGCTCCCCCTGCTCAAAACCAGCCACGGAGTCATTAGAGGGACAATAGATGCACCTCTGCGATTAACATGCGAAAGAACTGAGATAAAAGCTGAGCAGAGCCGGCAGTTAGAAAAAGAGCTGAGCTGGGGAGGTGAAAGGCAGTGCTGGGGTGAAAATCCCGGTGGTTTATGAGGAAGAATGGAAAGAAGGTGCCCAAGCAGAAGTTTCCCTGCAACCCAGGGTGAGATGGCAGCTGTCCCCCTGCACTCATGGAGGAACGTGGTGGAACATTCCCTGAAGGCACCAGGAGGGGTGAACTCGGCCAGTGGACTGGAATTTTGTGGCCAGAGGATTTGCTGCCAGTGGACTCTGATTACGCAGCTGTGGAAGACCCCGGCGCCAGGGGAGGTGGCTGTTCCCGAAGCAGCCCGTGACTCTGTGGGAAGCCCAGGCTGGAGCAGCTCCGGACCTCGTGGGAAGGACTCATGAAGGAGAGGTTCATGGAGGACTCTGTCCCATGGGAGGGACCCCGTGGGGAAGCAGGGGAGGACTGTAAGGAATCCTTCTCCCTGAGGAGGAAGGAGCAGCAGGAACCACCAGCCTGTGAAGTGACTCTAAACCCCATCCCCTGTCCCCCTGTGCTGCTGGGGGGAAGGAGGGAGAGAAACCGGGAACAAAGGGATTTGGGCCCGGGAAGAAGGGAGGGGTGGGGTAACATATGCAAGCCCTGCTCTGTGTGTTGTTTGTGTCCTGTGTGCGTTTGATTGGTGTGAAACTAAATTAATATATTTTCCCCAAGTTCAGTCTGTTTTGCCTGGGACCTTAATCGGTGAAGAACCCTCCTTGTCCTTTGTCTCAACCCATGAGCTTTGTCCTCCTCATCCCAGAGAGTGTGTGAGGGGAAGAGTTGAGCGAGCGGCGGTGGGGCTGTTTCTTTGTCGTTGTGTTTGGCTCAAACCATGACAGCAATCATGATGAAATTTGCCTGGTGCTGTTTTAAATAGAGGCATTCTAGCTGCATCTTGCATGTTTTATCCCTGATATCTTAACAGTTCTTCCCTTGACAAGAAGAGGAATAAATGCATCCATTACTAGTGATTAGAAATTGTGTAAGTGCTCAGTATGTAATAAAAGATATACCTATATATGAGAAGTCTACTTTTTTAATATCCTAGCTAGACTGTTGTGTCTTCTTGCTATTGTATGGTGGGTTATTGCCGGTTACTCAAAAAGCTCAGCACATTCTGGCATCTACATTTCCAGCATGGCAGATCTTCTGTGTGCTGCATGAAGTGTTTTCACAAGTTCTTGCTGCATGTGAGACTCCACATCACCATGAGCAAAGCAGCCCCTGGCAGTTACCAATGGTGGGTTGATTCCTTGCCTCATTCCTCAAGCTCACTCTTCACTCACGAGGAGAGTGAAATTGTCCCAGCTTTTAGTGCTTGCGTCATGGTGATCTAATTGAGTAGGATCACTTTGATGAAATATAATCAGTGAGGTCTTTATTGCCTTCAGTATTGTCTTTCTGTGAATCTTCTCCATAATTTTCAGAAACAAGTGTATTCTGAACTTTCATTTGAGAGGAAACAAATTCTAGCCTTCCATCTACATGCTCTAGAGTACATTATGTTTTTGATAGCAGGACTAAGGAAAAAAGCACCGTCCTTAAGCTAGTGTTAATTATCCCTAGGCTAATATCAGTAAGTGCAGTTTCATATAACATGATAATTAATTGTTAATCTTTAATTAAGAGGTATTTGCACTATAAAAAGAGCTTTCATCTATGTAGAAAGGATGTTTAAAATATTATTTCTACTATTTGCACTGTTCCATTTTTAATTACTATATTTTCTTTTACAGTTATTTTTTCCAGTTTATAAAATTCAAGAGATACTTTAAAAAATAGCACCTTTAAAATAGTTACTACTATAAAAGCTGGGCACACTGACCCTAATTAACGTTGTATGTTATTTTGCAATACATTAAGAGACCAGCTAAATTTTCCTTACCGATCATTATCAAAAGACTGTTTGTCTAGCTGTGATTATTATAATAAAGTGAGTGAGATAGAGAGGCAATTTATACAACGTCTGTGCCTACAGAACAAAATCTCTTTTCAAAGCAGAGCACAAAGAAAAATACTCCCAACTCCCAGTGATGCTAATGGAAGTTCTCCAGCTAAATCCCTGAACACCCCATTGAAAACATACCCTTATGTAGATTAAAGTGTAGGTTTCTTCTTTCTTTCAACACAGAGAAAGCCTAGCAGGATTTATTTTGCCCCAGCTCTCATTCTGATACACTATCTTAGGTGAGCTCTGAGAAAATTCTGCAGAGACACCTTTATGCACAGAAATAAAAGCAGGACTAATCAGCGGATTATTGTTGTTGTTATTATTATTATTATTGTTATTGTTATTAATTCTGGCAAGCTCTCTTCTTTCCCTGAAGAGGATATCTATAAAGGAGAGGTGGAGTTGTGATATAAACAGCTGTCATATCTGTGGAAGGGAAGTCACCAACTTCTCACCTAGGAGGCTACAACAGGGAACACTAGGGAAAAAAGCTTCCAGTCTGAGTTGCTCGCTTATGGAAAAAGTTTTCAGTCAGTTGTTGAAATGAAGTAGATCTGAACAGATTTCTCTTCGAAACCTGCTGGAGTAATCTGCAGTGTCAATTTTTGCGTAAGGGAAAGATCAGAGCACCGTGTGGGACAGGACTCTGAGGAAATGCTGGGTTAGAATAAGGCTTTATTTTCTTTAAACTTGCTCACCTGCTCCCGCCCAGTAGTAGAAATGGACCAGTTTCCCGTTTGAAAATAAGATTACATGAGAAAGTTGAGACAGTTTTTCACTAATGACTAAATTTGTTTACATTTTCCACTCAAGAAGGCTTTTAAAAATATCACATCATTGTGCTTTTAAAGTGTTTGGTAAGGTGGTATAATTTAATTTCTGGTATCAAACTAATTTATTATTACAATACATTTATTACATTATTTTCATATTTTATGTATCTATATTTTATACATGTAAAACAGTTGTTTTAGTGTTTTCTTTTTCATTTCTTTTTCATTTTCATTAGACCTCTTAAAATTTGAGCTTTCCACTCCAGTTTTTGACAATTTTTCCCTAGAAAGGTAATTCTAATGTTTTAGCCAGTTCTGCTCTGTATGAGGGTTTGACTATCTGTGCCAAAAGAGTAAAGTCCTGAGATTTACAGACTAATTGATAATCTTAACTGAGAAGTCAGAAAATATGTAAAGATTATTAATACCAGGAAGGAAAACAAAACCAAAACATTATTTAATAAATCAAATTAACAGAAACATGTACTTTTAAGATCTTAGAGCTTTAAAACAGCTGCACTTCTGTAAAATAAGGGTTGATCCATTCTGTTTACATCTCTTGGTTAATTAGGAAAGACTGAAATATTGCACAGGAGTTGTGATTTTTATATATATTCAGAGTTGCTGCTTAGTAAAAGGAATATGGCAACTATATTTTCAATTTGAGTTTTAATTTACTGTAAGATAAAGCCTATGTATACACACTAAACTAAGACTAAATGTACGTGAAGAATTAGATAAATGATATATCTCATTTGTCTCCTATATCAACATTGTATGGAGGCAGAAATCCTGACATGCAAGAACTTGAAGCCATTTACATTAATCTACCTGTAGTAGAAAACTAGATAGCAATTTCAGTTCAAATCTTCAAAAGAGAAGACTATTCACAGTATAGTTTTTTGGGGTTTTTTTGGTTTTTTTTAACAATAAATACGTACCTTTCTATTTAAAATCTTACCTTTCCTCCTTGAAAATACCCATTTTAGTTTTCTTATTTATAGAAATTATTTTGAAAGAAAATGTTAAGGTATTTGTGGAAATATGGACTGTAATCAATAATTTTATTTAAGATAACATTACTTTCATGAGAGACTGGAGACAGTTTGGTACAAAAGGCAGCATTTATACTCTGTGCTTTTATGTTTTTGCTTACAGCTTACAGAAAACTGTGCCTTCAACAGATCACCTTATAACAGGAATGCCTACTAGTTAAAGTGCTTTTTGCCTTTGTTCTTATTCATTGCCCCTTCATCAAAAGGAGCACAGATCTACTCTTCAAAGTGCAGACTTAGATTCATTTTTTCTAGTGATATGTTATTTACTGCTCAAACTTACTTGCAGATCATTACCCAGATGTGTCAAGCTACTGAAGTTTTACTTTCTTTCTTTTAATTACAGAAACTGTCCTTGATGAAAAAATATTCGCTACATGGTTTAAGAGGAAGCAATTTTCCATTATAAGCTCTGTACTCTTTTTCTGCCTATTTTCAAAAAAAGTTAGTTCCTTGATCATTTACAGCATACATTAAAACATTTTTTAAAACTGTAAAGACATTCAGACTATTTGTCACAAATTTTTCAAAAATAATCTCAAAATATTTAAAGGATATTAAATCAGGATATCAAGTATTAAAACAAGAAAGATGAGACTACTTCAGAGCTCCAATTCCAGCTGTTGCACAGTCCAGCTATGTTCCAATCCCATAACAAGCTGAGACCTCACAGTCCTTTCTTCCTTCCCCCTCCTCTCCACGTTCCTGACTCTTCAACTAGATACAGCCAAACTAGATACATCTGAATTTACTTAATTCTGCCCAGATGAAACTACAGCTGATTAGAAATTATCAAAAGTTTACACAGAACTGAATGGTAGAGCTAATTGCACAATAGCTTTAAAAATATTCATCCCCCAAAGACATTAAAAGGAATTTAAAGGCATTATGAAATCCACATACTCTAGCTGACCTTACCTTTTTAATCAGGATAAGGGGAAATGGTCGACCAAAAACATTCTCAAAGGTATTTTAGTTCAGGGCAGACTGGAACTCTTATGACTTGCTAAAAATCCCTCATTTTTCAAGAAGTCTCACTGCAGATGGACCAAAGGCTTTACAACAACCAAACATAAGCAGCTATACTTTATTTTCTGCTATGTGACTGCCTGAGGGGTGGGGGATGTCTTCTGAATTGCAATTAATGACCAGGACAATAGAGTAATTAATGTTTAATTATCAGAAAGAATCAGTCAATCCTTGGCAAATTTCTAATACTCTCATACTTAACCTGCTCTAACTGACTCTTCTTGAGTAGGGTTCTCTAGTTTTGGACTAGATAATCTTCAGAAGTTCCTTCCAATGCCAGTGATTCTGTGAGTCTGTAATATTACAGCTCATAAGCTTAGGAGTGAAATCCTGAATGCACTGGTGTAGATAGAAACTTTTTTTTTTTTTTTTTTTCATTTACTTTGAGCATTTAATTCACTATGCTAGCTTTTCAGCAATTTTTTGCAAAGAGAAATGCTTTCTGCAAGCTCATTTTTGACTTTTGTTCTCTGGTTAACAATCATGTATCAGCCTGGTAGACTGAAGCAGATAATTTGACTTTATCTCTAAGTAGACTGGATCTAATATTTGTGGAAATGTGTCCACTTTTCATTTATGGAAAGCTTATTTGCATTGTTTTGATTGGCTTTGCCTAATCTAAAATAAATAATCTTCACTGAAACTCAACCTACTGCATGAGTAGGGCAGAAAACACCCCTTGGTTTCAATTCACTGAAATTTGTACCATTTTTTATTGGATTTCCTTTGAGACATATTACAAACTTTTCAATTTCAACCTGTGCATAAGTACTAACATTCTAAACCTTCTAACACCAGAAACTAGGACAGTCTTTTTTTTTCCCCCTTCTTCGATGCTACAAAGGTCGCCTAGAATAATAATGTGCTCACCACCTAGTAACAGAACTCTGTGTTTTCTCAAAGCTTCTTGAAACTTCAGGTCAATGACTGACAGAATAAGGTTACGAACCATGTCTTCTCAATACACATCTAAACACTGGCAGAACCTGACTGCAATCACTAGTAATGACAAACTCTAACACCTGCAATCTTATCAGGTGGCAGAAATACCACACACACACAAAAAAGATTGTCACCATCCCTGCAAATAAATGTGAAATGAGAATCGTACAAGTCTTCTCTGGTTTGACTGTTACAGGGAGAGTGGCAATTTCCTCCCACTCCAGTTGCCAGGCCAGCCTTTATTACCCTGCTTTTCAGTTCTTTCTGTTAATACAAAAGAGGTGCAAGGTGCAAGTGAAAATCACCATTTTTAATAAGCGAAAAATGGCTCTCAAGAGGTGGTCTGGCTTATCCCTGAAGGGTAGGAAGGGTAGAAAGGGAAGGAAGTTAGTGAATGCATGTTCACTCATAGTTCAAATACTTCTCATTTGATCAGACATCTCCACTTCAGAACTCTGGCTTGATTTTGTTATCTACAGTTTTACTGTTTTTTCCTCTCTTTTTATTATCTTATTTGGATATTTAATGCTTAACATTGAGAAGAAACTAGAAGAAATCTTCTTCTGAGGAACCCATAGGTATGAATTAGGAGAAGAGCATTGTTCAAAGAGGACGAAGAAAAAGTCTGTCCCCTATTATTTTCATTTTTATTTAATAAAATATAGTAACATTTTCTCAGTATAAATAACTCATGTTCCTCCGTTTTTGCCTTATAATCAACCTCCTTTTCAATTCCATACAGATAAAAATTTGTAAAATATGCAGCTTATTTGGATAATGAGAGTCAATTAAATTTGTACTACAGGGGTTCTTCTCTGCATGCAACTGTATTTCCCATAAGATTTTTAATTTATTTAAAAAACCCAAGAAAACAAAACAAAACAAAAAACAAAGCAACCCAAGCCTCAAGCTTTTAAATAAATACAAGAGAACTAGAAAAATCAAAAGGACTCTTTTGTATAGAGTACTGCCACTCAACTCACTTGAAACCTTATAAGCCCTTCACAGTTCTAAATTACAGTGGGTTTTTGTCAGTAGTTCAAATCTTTTAAGAAGATTTTTTCTTGAATCTTCGTCTTACTTCGTTCATATACAAATCTGGGTCTTCACATTAAGGACAAATGGTACCAGTACAGAAGCACAGTGTTACACAAAGGTTAAATGGAAATGGGCAGATTCATTATGGGGGCCAGTTTAATACATACCTTCTGTTCTACAGAAGTAATGAGCATCGGGTCTCTCGCATGGTTAGCACTGCAGTTCTTCTCTGCCCTCAAATTCTAGGTGACCAACATTCTTAGAGATCATAGGCACAGTGTGGTGGTCCCTACCTGAAATAATAAAGCTATAAAGTTGAAAGAACTTTTTTTTCCAACAACACTACTTACAAACAGATTTTAGGACTATATCAGCTTATAAAAAATAAAATAGTCCTGAGTTACACTATTGTCTTTATTTAGTTGAATAAATTATTTTTTGCTGTTATGTGAGTATATTATGGACCTTACTGAAGTTCAGCAGAAAATTCTCAATTAAAATTACTAACTTTTCTGAATTATAATTACCTTTTAATGCCCCTAAGGCCTGTGTTACTTAAAAATTAGCTGTCGTGCACACTGCAGTGAATTTTTCAAACCTATGTTTCAACAACTTTGTAATAAAGATACGGTTTCTCTTCACATTTTATGTTTTTATTCCAATTGATTGCAACAGTTGATATACTTTCAGATCAAGCATTTGATTTCCTCAAGAATGGCTGCTTTTCACATTGCTTAGGACAGAGGTCTTCTGTCTTAGAACTAGGCAAACCAATGTGCAAACACGTTAGAGAGGGAAAAGGTATTCTTGATCTAGAGATAGCCTAGCTTTATTGAAATAATAGAGAATAGTACATGTTTGAGTGAAGAATTCTCTCATGCAGTAAAATGTCTCCATCATGGAGATGATGTGTTTTAGTTTTACAAGGTATATACTGTCCATTATATAATTAATATTTTTTAGAATAAATAAAACATTAAATTAGTACACTAACAAATATTTACAAAACAAAAAATAAGCTCCATTTTGTTTTTAATTTACAAGAAAATACAAGCAAAACTTCAAAAAATTGAGCTATGCTGAAAAAGATATTTCTAGTAAAAAATAAATCAGTAATTAATTAAGGATTGAAAAAGAGGTGTTGTGGGATATAAACTAGAGTTCTGTTGTTGATGAATGATGAAGTCGAATTAATGATGAAACAGCTAAAACTGGTGTAACCAATACAGTTGATTTTGTGAAATGGTCACAGCTTTTATAGGTGTGGTTTGCTTAATCATCTAGATGTTGTTTCAAGACTTCTCAGTGGAGAGCTGTCACAGTTTAATGCAGGGCCAGCAATTAAATGAATGACAGATGCTCCCTGTTAAAACTACTCCCTTCCCCAAAAGGGGAAAGAAAGAGGGAGAGAGACTTATGGGTTGAAAACTAAACTACACAGCTTTAATGAAACCGTAGTGATGAAAAGGAAAATAATTGTGTACAAATATATACAAAAGTGGTATCACATCTCCTCCCCAGTAGCACTCATTTCACTGCTGAGGTTGCAGGGCAGGCCCTAAAAAAAGCCTTGACTCAACTCCTGGAGTCAGCGGCAGATAGAAGCTGGGTGCAGGAATGCAGGGATCCAAGAACCCACAGATGAATGGCTCAGGACACTGGACATGGATAAAGAGAGCTCGACCCTTGTGGTCCCTCAAATTTATACCAACTATGATGCGTCTGAGATGGAATAGTTCATTTGGTCGATTTTGGTCACCTTTCTGCTCCGCTTCTCCCCAAAGGAGGGTCACAGGTGTGACACCTTTAATACCTTCTGGTTCTGGAGCATAAGATGTTTTTCAGAAAACAGCTGTGCCCTTGATTCTCCACACAATTCTGGCCATAGCTATAAACATTGATCTTCATCAATCCTAGAAGCAAACACTGGCTGAGAAACGTCATTAATTTCAGCAAGTGCAGCTACTTAGACTTAACTGAGAAGTAACCTTACTAGAGATAAAATTGGTTCTATCCTGGCTCAAACCAGATCAAGAGCTCTTGGTAAAAACCTACTCTTTTTTTTCTTTTTTTTACTTTTTTTTTTTTTTTAAATCTACACTGGATATTTTTAATTGTGTGTAAGTAATGAAGTTGTAAATGAACTTCTTTCATATTTTTCAAAAGAGTTAGACTGCTGGTATACTGCCACCGTGTCATGTGCAGGAAGGGGAGCAGGGGTGTTAAACGGAAAAAGGATGGCAAGTTCAAGGAACTCGTTAAAGCATATGTTGTTCATCTGCTTGCTTCTCTTTCTCTCAGTATCACACTGAGAAGTCAAGCAGAGAACAGTATCTCTTAAAAACTGAAAAAAAACCCAACTTTAAGTTGGTGATGAGTCATTACTTAGTTGTATGAATTGAAATAAAGACCCAACAATTAAGCTGAAGCAAAGGTTGTATGAATAGATTTTGGAGGTATATACCAGCAGTTTTTTCTAAGGCTCTTGTATGCAAAGTATTTACCAAGCTAAATCATAGATCCATTCAAGTAAATGGTAGTTTCTAATAAATCCATTATCTTCCTGAAGTATGTTTTCAAACTACAGTAGAAAATAAGGTCTAGGCTTCTGAGAAATAAAAGAATAAACCTGATTTTTTGCTAGTATGAAGTTGCTTTCTTTCCTCTGTTGTTTATACCATGTTCTTAGTAATATGCCTGTTGCTGGAATGTGGGGTTTTTTTACATTTGTCATCTACTCAGGTTTTCCTGTTTTGTGTTCCAATTTTCTTCTCATGATTGGACACTAGATCTACCCTGTCAAAATTATTTCTTTTATTGATTCTTCTAACTCCAATGATGCCATGGGACACATAGGGATTTATTATATTAAAACCACCTGCAAATAAAGGCTTCTGTATTCCTTAGAACCATAGATTTTTGCTCAGCTATAAGCATTAATCACAATTACAAGTTTCTATTGACTAATTCTTCCCCATTTCACAGTCAAAACCAAATATATATTGGTTTGGGGATTTAATTTTTTTCTAAACAAAATCTATTTAAAGCACCTGTTTTGCTGCAAGACCAAGTTTAAGGTATTACTGAGGCGACGTCTGTTTTTCAAATCAAATATATTATTGAATCCTTTTAAGTAAATGATGAATACAAGTTTACAAAACTAATTATGTTTTTCTCTTTTGTTAAATTATATTGTCTTATTATTTCATACTTATAGGTTCTACAAGAAGGTGTTCCAGGTAGAAGAAATTATTTAAATGCTCATCAGAAATTATAGCTCATTCAGATAGGTTAATTTATTACAACTTCACAAAGGGATTTTATTAAATATTCATTTTCTTCTATCTGCACTGATACTAGTAATTTAAGTTTGGCCATAGTGTAATCAATTACAGTGATACATGCTGTGAGAAAGTGAGCCTACCACATTAATTCAATCTATTTTAGCTAGTCCTGCTGTCTCCAAAATCACTTCTATGGTTACAAGGCATTTGTCAAAGACCTCTGAAAGAAAACATTGTGTGTTGCTGATTCTGCTCTAAATATGGCTAGCATATTATTATTCTCTCTTGAAAGACCTAGTTAGGAATTTCTGTATCTCTAAACATTTCTCACTTAGTACAAAAGAATTAAAGCATTGTTACCAACTGACACTTTCTATACACACAATAGATTGTAGCTGCTTGTAGAACACATACAATAAACATGCAAAATTTTGTAAGTGACAATTTGTAAATTTGATGTGTGTCATCTGAGATATCAAAGTACTCAGTTTCTTTTAGCCTTTTCAGGGAGACATGCTGGCAGAGTCCATCATGGTTTTTAGAGTTGTAAAAGCTTAGTTCTAGTCAGTGATGAATATAAATTGGTACCTATAATATCAGGAAGGAAGGAAGGAAGGAAGGAAGGAAGGAAGGAAGGAAGGAAGGAAGGAAGGAAGGAAGGAAGGAAGGAAGGAAGGAAGGAAGGAAGGAAGGAAGGAAGGAAGGAAGGAAGGAAGGAAGGAAGGAAGGAAGGAAAGGGTTGGAATTGTAATCTATCAATATGAATCCATACTGACTTTGGTCCTGTGTTTTACACATGTGATCCCAAGTGGTAGAAACTCAGAACAGGAAGTTTGTCCTCTTGAGAGCTGCATGCAATTGACATCAACATTATATAGATTGGTTTTGTGAGAAATACGTTCTTTTCAATTATCATTTGAGAGTAAAAAAATGAATAGTTGGAGACTTCATTATAGTATATCACAAATAGCCTAAAAATAGGCCATGACTACTGACCATTTTACCCTTGCATAAATTTGCACTGCTTCCCAAAGAGGCAATCTCTGAGTCTTGCTTTCTTCCTTGTGCCAGAACAAGGCTTCATGAGTCTGAATGGCAAGCTAGCACTAAACCCCTATTTTTTTAGACTCTACATAAAACAAGTCAAGTAGCAGTCAGCCTAATTGAGATCCAGACTGAAATGTTTCTCTTTTGCCTTTACTTGCAGAAAAATTGAATGTCTATCCTCCAAATTAGCCTCTCTGTTGCCAGCTTAACATACAGTAAATAGAATTTATTTTTCTCCGTGCTGAAATGATGAAATCTTGTCAAGGTTTATTTTCTTCTTTTTTTTTTTTTTCTTTTCTTTTTCTCTTTTTTTTTTTTTAAAATATATATAATTACTTACTACAGGAGAGTGCCAGTATTGTTATTTACTTTTGTGATGGCAATGCTCAGAAATCCAGTTCACAATGAACTCTGTAAGCATGACTAAGACTATAAGAAATCATAGTATAAGCTAGAGAAAGTACCTCTGGACCACCTAGTCCATCCCCTGTTAAAAGCAGGGATAATTTCAAAGTTAGCTTGGGTTCCTGAAGGCTTTGCCCAACTGAATTATAAAAAACTTCAAGGACTGAGATGTCATGGCCTGTCTAGGCTCCTGTCCCAGTCTTTAACAACTCTAATGGTGTTTATTTTTTTGCTTATCTAGTTAAAATTTGCCTTTTGCAACTAATGTCTGAAGTTTATTGCTTTATTCTTTACAGCAACTCATTAGGTAACTAAAAATAGCGATTTGGTCCTCCCTTGCCTAGTCACCTTTCCTCTGCACTAAACCGTTTCCCTTTTCCTCTCCTCATCTATCAGATGTTCCAATCCTCTAACCATCTCAGCCATATGGTACTACTGAGTGTACCACTGGAAAAGTAAAGATGGTCAAAGAGGAAAAGTAAAAAAATAAGCAAAGTGATCAAGGTAGTGTTAGGCATACATCGCTAGCTGGAATGTAGAACTGCTAGTGTAATATTTTCTGGAAAAAAAAGTTCAGCCACTTTAAACCTTTTCCTCCAGTCAATCAGTCATAAAACACTTAGGCACTAAATTCCAGATTGTGGGCAGTAAGCACTCTCCTTCAGTGAAGCTTCTTCAACCCCCTGTTTCAGTATGAAGAGCTCACCATAGTCTCCTGGATGTTTAGATGGAGCTCAAATCCCTTGAAATATTAAGAAGCTAGGATAAGGCTTTTCCTAGTCTCATTGTGGTTATAGATTATAGCAACTGCATTTCAAAATTTAAAAAAAAAAAAAAGACAACTAGAATTTTTTATTCTACTACTTAAATATTAAATACAAAATTTGCTGGAAGGAAGCAGTGACAGAAAAATAAGAAAACAAACCTCTTTCAATATTGGAAATTTAAAAGGTAAGACTTGCTTCTTTTCACTGTGCAAACTCTGACTTTAATAATGAAGTAAATGCCAAAATCGCCTTCTCAACCCTGTGTCTCACGAAACAAGCACTAAATACATCTTCAAGACATTGACTGGCCTATTGCCTAGACTAATGTATGTGCTCAAGATGTAAAAATAAATTACATTTTTAATCAAAATAATTCTTTTTTTGCCATATGTACACAGAGCTATGGCTCTGTTTTGAGGTCAAGTGATAGTAAGCCTATGAAAAACCCTCAAAAATAGGGAAGAATCCAATCCTAATATTAAAAATAGCAAAGAAAACTGGAGGATTTTAGCTGCTACATTTAATGTTTTGTGAAATGTGAAATATTGAAAAGGACTGTAATCATCCAAGAAAGCTTGTAATAATGAACGTTAGCTTCCCTTTTATATTTTCTTATGTAGACAAGTGGTGCTTACCAATTCTAGGAGAATGCATGAATACCTGAGAACAGGTATGTCATTACTAACTCTTCAGCTGTGCTGCACTAATCCAAATTATTTTTTATTTTCTAATTTATGCTATTGCTTATATAGGTCTGTTCCTATTTTTATCAATAGGACATATGCTGTCATTTCTGGCACTGGAATAGAGGAAATTAAATGTTGAATACTTTGGAATGAAAATTTCATGGGTGTCACCTGAATTTTTTTCCACTGGCTTCCATAATGTGTCAAATAGCTGTATCAATTCACCCATGATATTTCAAGAGTTACTTAAAAGATTCTGGCAAAATATATCTGCTTTCAGTCAGGGGGCAGTCTTGAAAGAAGATGTCATTTCTGTCAGCTTGATGTAAAAAGTTCTGCATCTTTTTCAACACAAATGCAGCAATTCAGTCATGGAACATGACCTGAATACAGCTAGGAATCTTGATTTAAGAGTACTAATTAGTTTATGACTCAAACTCAATATGAAAGCACTGCAAAAGCAAGGGGTATTTTTGCTTTTTGTCTAGCATTTCTACACTGTGAGAAATAAACAGCTGGAGTAAGCAGCAGGCTTTTCAACATGTTTTATTTATTTATACACAGAACTGTAAGCATATGTCATATTGATGGCATTTACATCATAATATATGTTGTTCCCTATAGCTGTGCAAATTCGTCAAAAATTGTCTGAATATCTACTGAATGCTAAGGCAGGAACAGCTTACCAAACTTTTTTCCATCTGGTTCTTATCCCGCAGGCTCAGCTTTTCTGCATAAAGTGCTCGGTGAAGGAAATGTACGTTTTAAAATGTAATAGTCTGACTCTGAAAGAAAGTGATTCTTTTTCTCAGTCCAAAAGGAAGAAGAAATAGACATTAGGATTTAGTTTGTTCCAGAAATGAGAACAAGAGCATAGAAGGAAAGCATTCCAGAGGGGGAACAAAGTAAGAGGATTACCTCTAGATTAAATTAAATACATTAGAAAAAGTGTTTTAGTACAACACCTTGTACAACAAATGCACCTTTAAAGATTGTATAATCCCAGTATAGATTTCTATGTATGTACGTTCAACACAGTTATTGATACAGAAATTCTATTGTTCAGTTTTATGCTTTCTAACCTGTTGGGTCTTTGCCCTTAATTGAGTAGTTTCTAACACGTAGGGCTACCAAAGCCCTCAGCTGTATGGTAGTAGTTTGAGAATTAATATCAGCAAATATACATTGCTTCTATTGGTATGTAGGACTGTAGTTGGTATGTGCATGCTTCATTCATTGTTCCCAGGGCTGTTAGCTGCACTAGCAAGGTTACATGCTGTTGAAAAACTCTCTACCCACCCAAATTATAAAAAGCAAGGACTTATTTGTGAGATCTTTGGCATTGTTACAGCATCAGTTGACATCCACAAAAGTTTTTGGTTTGGTTTTGTTGGGTTTGTGTCAAGCCTGCTCCATACTTACACAGACACAATCAGTTTTGATAATTGCACAAGTTCAAAAGAGTGCATGTCTTTTCATGTTTGAACTACAATGTACTCAAATTCTGTGTTGCATTGATTTTTACTCTAGAAGGTGCATGGAGACCTAGTTTCAATGCAGTTATTCTGGGCAGGGAGTGGAAATGTAAGGTTTATTTAATGGAATGTGTCCGAAGACAGAAAAAAGAACTCCCTCTGCATTAGACAACTAAGATGCTTTCTTTTAAGCACTAGCTACACTTGAAATATTCTTTACATAGCAGCATTATTACTGTTTACTGTTCACTGCCTTGCAGAAGTGCCATAAAAGTAATGGTCCACTTGCTACTACAAAACACAGGAAGAAAATATTCAGAAAAAATGGAGTCATGGTACTGTAACCAAGGCAGCTATTGTTTGGTATCTCACACATGCAATGCAGTATGAAAAGACACATAGAGTTGCACTCAGGGGGATACACTGTCCAAACACAAATTACTCAACTTCTTCTTTTTTTCCTTCTCACAGGGAAGTGATGGGTGCCTTCCGTTAAGAAAATCATGACATGTCTGAAATATGACAGGTAAAATGGAAACCTAGATAAGATAGAATCTTCCCTTTATTCCCAATGGATAAACTCTATTTATTTCCTGGCCATGTAAAGATTTTCAAGAGACTGAAGACAGTGCATATACTTTATAGCATGCATAGTTTGGAACTATAAATCTTATTCAGAAATACATTATCTTCTCAGTAAAATTAGTGTTGCAATATGCCTACCACCCAAGCTGTAAATAGTCAGTGTTCGATCAATTTTTTTCTTAGCAAAGTAACTTTTAGAAAGCATACAAATTCTGTCATCTGCCTTTAATTCGAGAACCATCTTGACTTCTGAATTTGTGACAGTTTTCTGGCCTCCACCAGCAATTTCAGGAGTATCTTCTTTTTACATTAGTCACTTGTTGATTCATTGGCCATTTTAATATGTTTTTTTTAAAAAAAAAAAAGACAGAAAAATAAATGGTTCCAGTTACATGGTTGGCACCTGAAGTTTTCTTCCTTGGGCAATGGTATCCAAAGTTATGCAATTATTTTGTTAAACTCGGTGGGAAAGTGAAAAACAAGCATGACATTTTATCCTTGGCTAGACAGATAATAAGCTGGAAGAATTCCTTTTTACCATTCCAAAATAACTCTTTTTCTCTACCTTGTGTTTATTTCTGAAAATAATAAGTGCTCTAGTTTCAAAACGACTGAGTAAAATATAGAACAAAAAGCCATCAGCTAGAGATGCGTCCTTGAGCTTACTCACAGTCCTATAACGATGTAGCTGAGTATAATTATTCTGTTGATACAAAGGAGTCCACATAAATGCAGACATAATACAAAAAAACCCCTATGCCATAATTAATTGTCATCATCAGAAAATTATAATGAAATTGGTTTCTCTGATAAAAATTATCTGGTATGCATCCCATTTAACAGAAACCAGAAGATTTTACTGGATCCAGTAAAGCTGGAGAATTGTGCAAGATCCTGGCATGTTAATTTTTCTGTTCATAAACACAAGAAAGTGTCCAGGGGAGAGAAAAAAATTGACCTTCATATATTGAATTTGAAAGATATCGAAAGAATGATCAGTGTGCCTCTCTAAATTGCTCAGTAAAAACATGCTCTCACTGTGCAGTGGTAGAAATGAACCACAGAAGAAAGAATGACTAAGAGATAAAACCTAAAGTGAAGAATAAAAAATAAATAAGGCTGAATATCGTTTACTTAATGGAGACCATGGAAAACAATAGCATACTTTCACTTGCTATATTTTGCTCTGTGATGGACTTTCAAACATACATGTTCGAATAATAGAAAAAGACATGATTGCATCAGAGGAATGATAAGAACTATCAAACAAAGAGCAAATAAGATGACTGTGAATAATACGACTTGAAACAGGACAAGGAAGACATAGGCAAAATTTAGACAATTCCAAGAATATAAATTGAGTCCTGCTGTCCTAGCACAGTAATAATAAAACCTTTCAGTTAAGTAGATATATTCATCCTTCAGAACTGGCTAAAAAAACCCTGTGTGTTTGTGATACATAATTATTTTGTAGAACTCCCTACCACAAAATTTCATTAGACCACAAAATTTAGTAGGATACCAGTATCAGTATACCACTGGGACATAGAATCATAGAATCATAGAATCCTAGGGGTTGGAAGGGACCTCTAGAGATCATCTAGTCCAACCCCCCCTGCCAGAGCAGGATCACCTAGAGTACATCACACAGGAATGCATCCAGGCGGGTTTTTAATGTCTCCAGTGAAGGAGACTCCACAACCTCTGGGCAGCCTGTTCCAGTGCTCTGTCACTCTCACAATAAAAAAAAAATTTCTGATATTCACCTTAAACCTCCTATGCTCCAATTTGCATCCATTACTCCTTGTCCTATCACTGGTCATCACTGAAAAAAGCTTAACTCCATCTTCTTGACACTCACCCTTTACGTATTTGTAAACATTGATGAGGTCACCCCTCAGTCTCCTTTTCTCCAAACTAAAGAGACCCAGCTCCCTCAGCCTTTTCTCATAAGGGAGGTGTTCCACTCCCTTAATCATCTTTGTGGCTCTGCGCTGGACTCTTTCCAGCAGTTCCCTGCCCTTCCTGAACTGAGAGGCCCAGAACTGGACACAATACTCCAGATGCGGCCTCACCAATGCAGAATAGAGGGGGAGGAGAACCTCTCTTGACCTACTAACCACACCCTTTCTAATGCACCATGTGATACAGGTTTATGAAATTTTCCATAGTTAAATCATAGAGACTAAATGAAGCCTTGCTTTCTGATTTACAAAGAAGAAACTTCAGCTAAGCATAGGTTCAGTTATAGCTGTCTATTGTGAATTTTCTTGTGCCTTTCTCAGCATTAAGTCTTACTGGCTAAA
This sequence comes from Apus apus, assembly GCF_020740795.1. Lineage (NCBI taxonomy): Eukaryota > Metazoa > Chordata > Aves > Apodiformes > Apodidae > Apus > Apus apus. Next base: position 74,798,907 of record NC_067283.1, read on the forward strand.
AAAGGACACAGAGCAAGGAAAGGCAACATTCACTCCAAATGGCAGTTTGTCTATTTTATTTGTTTAATTATTAGATTGAGGTAAAATATATCAATTTAAAGTTTGTTTCTATTTTTTAAATGCACTTTTAGTGATACCCAGGTGACACATGAAACTAGCTAAATCTTGCTTCATTGAGCATTTAGATAAAACAGGGAGAAAAATTAATTATAAATTAATTTACTGGATTTTTCAGCCTTTAATTTCAATTTGCTTTTGCTAAAAATATTTACAACTGTTTCATGTGAAAATGAAAGATCTCCCTTCTGGTCTGAAGAAAAAAAAAAAGAAAAAGAAACAAAGAAACAAAACAAAAACATCAAACAAACAAACAAAAAGCACTTTTGTAAATTGACAGAACGGTTATCTGATATTTAATATGTTGCTTTACAACAGATTTTTTACCAGGAATGTCACTGCCCTGTAACTATATGCTTCACAGGGCTAGACAAACAATGAACAGTGAGGGCTACACATTTCTTCTTAAAAAGAATACCTTCTTACAGCCACTTAATTGAGAAGGAAGATAACAAGGCACAACAACAAATACATCCTAAAAACATTTGCCATTTCTCACTGCACACTTACTCAATCACACTGTAGGAAAAGGACTACAGACAATATTAATAGAAGTAAACAAGGAACTTCTCAAGTACTTTTTGCCATGAGGGCATTTAGATATCTGTGCAGCATTTTTTTTCCTACAAATCCCTATAGAATAACCATTCCTTCTTGTGTCTATGGTAATAGACCAGTGAAAAATATTTGCTTCAGCTAAGCTGCCTGTTGAGATCCTACAGGAGTGATTTTGTGGTAGCCAGAAAGCAAATAAGCTTCATCACAGAGGCATGAAAATTAAGTATAATCATACCTTGATTTAGTTTATGGAATTTTAATGAGAGACTCCATACAAATCCCTGAGGCACATCACTGCTTTAATTGTTTAATTATTATTTGTGATATGAAACAGATGTTTTTCTTCATAACCTCATCTACTTGAATATCACTTTGAAACATGTGCTAAGTGACCACCTTGTAATTAGGTCAAGCGATTAAGACGACAGCCAGATGGTTGTTTAATCTAAATGAATAATGTTAGGAGGTTTGTTAAAGCATGTTTAGTAATCCTTATAATTTTTGTGTATTATGTTGCTTCAAAGTCTGGTTGTCAGAATGTCAGTGCTGATGGATTTTCCATGCACCAGGAGGGAGTTAAAGTTTATTTCTCTACAGTAACTCTCATTTTATTCTAAAATATTTTTCTTTTTTATCCATTTTGACTCTTGAAATGGTGGTGAGAGAGAACAGCTCTAAGAAAAATGAACATATCAATACTTTATTTTAGAAAGCTAACAAGCAAAGGTTAATCTCCATGAGCATGTGAGTTTAATAAACGTTCCTTTTCCAGTGGTATAGAAACTTTATACAGAGTTGTAGAGCTACGAAGCCCTACATGTTGAAAAGCATCAAGATTGAGACTGCAGGATCATGAGGTTCACCTCAAAATTAGGAGGTTTAAAAATTATTTTCAAATACTTGTCAGGATTTTTGGTTGGCTGGTTGGAGATTTTTGGTTTACTATTTGTTAGGGTTTTTTAAGGTTTTTTGGTGGATTTTGATTTTGTTTTGTTCGTGTTGTTTTTTTAATGAAGACATTAATTTTGTATGTCTTTCAGTGTTAAATTAATCCTTAAATAGTTGCATATAGACACAAATTTTCAGCACTCTTTTCATTCATACTCAGTTTGCTCTTTCTCAACCTGTGGACATGCTGCATTTATATGTCTTTCAGCGTTACTCTAGGTTAACCATAACTGTACTGGCTGTTTAAGTTTCCTGAATGCATTGCTTTGTCCAGGCAGACTCTGAGAACTCTCTAGCTGTATCTGGCATGTCCAGACATACAGCTGAGAAGTGCACAAAAACTCCAGATGACCTGTAACTTTCCTAGAAATGACAGGTATGGATCTGATGGAGGTAATTATTTATTATGAAAGCAGCATGCAGTTGCTCTGTACATTTGCAGTATGGCCAGTGTTTCCTGAACAAAGCAGAAGAGTTGTCATTCATTAATAGCATGAACAGAAATTTGTGTCCAAATGAATCAGAATTTACAGAGCATACTTCCCGTTGCACACAGACACTTCTATCTGCTGAGGTATTCCCAAACAGATGTACTTCAGCTCTCTCCCTACCTCTATTATAAAGACCACAGAGGGGGAAGAAAAAAACACAAAAAAACCCAACATGGAATTTAACAAAATAATTCCTTTTTCTCTTTTCAATAAAAGTAGGCAAATTAAGTCATTAAACTGGGTTTCCTGAAACCAGTTCCTGTGTTTCTAATCTATCAATAACACAGTTTTGTCCTAACATAAAAGTAGAGGCCTGAACCTGTAGAGCAGAAACTCTCATTGATAATCAAAGCCATGGTTTAATATGATTTAGGGCAGTGAAATAATGCTTCTCTGTGCAGCTTGATTGCTGTTACTGACATCACCACTTTTAGTACTTTCACTTCTTTGGAAACCAATTGACATTCAGTTCAGAAATAACTCTGTTTGCTCAGCCAAACTGACTTCAATGCTCCCCCTGTGAGCTGACAGCTGGCTTGCAGCAGATGATGATGAGTAATCAGCTGATCGGGGCTGAAAACAGAACCATGCACCTGGAACCATCTTAAATTCACATTTCTGTAACCTTTGAAATAGTTGTGGAGGCCTCAGGAATTGATATCATATTATCATATCTCTGTCCAGTATTAGCTTTTGCAAAATCAGCTACTGCCAACTGAATTTGAATGGCTGAGTTTACCTCTGCATATCTGGGGAACTCTTCTCTAGTTCTGAAAATTGAAACTTTCACACTATCTTCAACATCCACAGATATTTTATTAAAAAAAAAAATTATCAGACTGAAGTAAAATAAAGATAGTTATCATCAGAGATTAAAGTCTCTACATTCAAATGAGAATGTCCCCTGTAGGCTTGGCTCACCAACCTAATCTTTTGTTTCCACATTTTTTGTATCCATCATCTCTCACCATGTCCTCCATAAATATAAATCTTGGTGATATTAGCATAAATATTTATGTCTTGCCTATGTCTTAGCCACTGTTCATGTTGAATATTTTCTCAATAGAATGCACACATGTAAAGTGGGGAAGTGAAGTATGAGCTGATTTTGTTTGTTGACGTGTCAAATAACAAATGAAATAACCAGCTTTTCATTTCATGAGACTGTTGCTCAATTTCAGTAGCTGGATTGCTGCAGCTTGTGCCTACTCACATATTTACAAGGAGTAGCAAAAAAGATATTTGCATTTTTTCTGAAGTGTAAGAAGCAAAACCCTACCAAAAAAAAGGAATTCTATAATTCTTGATTATCCAAGGACATCATGACTGAAGGAACTGCTAACTGATATTACTGATACTATATTATTAGTATGATATTAATATGTATTATTATGGTATTTGTTACCAGGATCTTATGTATAATCTCCCTTGGTAAATAAGAAGTAGCATGTGTCCTTTGCAAACGAAGGAGTCTTTCTAGAAATCCTAACTGGAGGTTGCACCTTGGTTGTACTTTGTAACAGGTATTTATCAGGAAGTAAAAAGTTTTATGGGAAGGTTCTGAGTGGACAGACACACATATGCTAGTGAGGGTATTAAGGTTTCCTATTTTAAACTGTCAGGGAAGACACTTCATCTAGGAATTTTAATGGGCTTGAAAAATAGTAAATAAAAGCAGTCTGTGACAGCCTCTATATTTCTCAGTTGTTCCCAGTGGTGCTATACTCCTTTTAGAGGAGAGGGTTTTGTAATAGGGGGCTTTTATCAGTGTATTAAAAAAAATACCTGATGGATGGCAGTAAAGGATGAGGAACCAGACTCTTCTCAATGGTATCCAGTAACAGTACAAGAGAAAATGGGCACAAACTGAAATACAGGAAATTCCTTTAACCTTGAGGAAAAGATTTTCACTGGGAGAGTGGTCAAACATGGATTACCCTGAGAGGCTTTGGAGTCTTCATCCTTGGATACATTCAAAACCACACTGGATCCACGGTCCTGAGCAGCCTGCTGGACTAGACAATCTCCACAAGTCTCTGCCAAACTCATCACTGACTATATGACTATCATGGAAAAACCTCTGCTTTGGAGGAAATGACACTTTTCCTGGGGAGAGGAGCTTGTAGGGACTGTCGAATGTCAAGACCAGGAGATGTGAGACAGAAAGGAGCTAGAGGTCTGCACCTCAGAGAGGAGCTGTGAAAGAGAAGGGAGGGAGTAGCCAGTAACCAGGTCTCAAGGACGTTGGAAAAGAAACTTACGAGTGCAAATACCAGTACTCTCTGTTTGGCTTAGTTGCTACAAAGAAACCTATGCTTTTCATTTTAATGAGCTCACCACAGAAATGGTTTTTTAGAGTTGTTCATTTTCAGATTCATATAATCAAATATTCAAATTCTGGCTGCATATGCACCAGCTACATTTTGAGGTCTAATCAGCTCTCCAGATATGTGCATATCATCATCCATACATCACAAATACAGAGCCACTTACTTTCTGTTCATGACTATTTAATCTATTGCTGCTCTAGCTATTATCATTGTGTGTATGTCCAGAAGTATTTTCTTAAAAGAAAATACGTGATTTTATTAAAAAAATTTCCAACACATCAATAGTGAAAATTGGACTTGTGAATTTGTCTTAACTCTTTTTCAGTCACCTTGAAATACCAGGGTTTGTTTTGCATGCAAATGAATAATCTGAAAAGTGTTTCAATCAACCTCTATAATCAAGGATATGTTCTCTGCTTGTTCAGTGTAATGGCCTCACAGTGATAGCAGATAACATACACTACTGTTTTCATTATAGTAATGCTGTTACCTTCTTTGTTTTGAGACTAATCGAAAATTTAGCATGTCATCAGCTTACACTTCAAGTATTTTGAAGAATGATAGCTGCTTTGTAGTTACAATGAAGAAGCTTTGCCCTTCCTCAAATTTATCTTAATACCTTTTTCAGTGAAAGAGTCCCAACTGTGTGAAAACTTCCTTTGCATACTTATTGGAGAATAGATTGCACTTAAGAGCTGAACAAACAAAGGAAACAAAGTATGCTGTCACTACCTCCAAAATCTAGGGAGTCATTGAAATACATCAAGCCACGATGAATAGGAAAAAAAATGCCATGTTTTCCAAAGATATTTTTGGGTAACGGTGTAAGCTACAGCTGATAATATATCTCAGAAATAGCAATCTTATGAGCAACTTGTGTTACGTTGTTGCTGCATGCAGAGAAAGCTCAGTATTGGTGCTGCCTGAGGTTGATTCCAAAGTATAGCATCTCTCTCCTAAACAAACTTGTGTTTCTTACTGCTCAATGAACAAGATTGAAGAATTTAAAAAGCATACAAAAAATATAGTAACAATAGGTAAAAGCAACTTTATTGGTTTGATATAGCCACTGTATGCCTTCAGTAGCAGCACAGAATGTGGCAGAATGTTATATATATTAGTCTGGAAATATATTGCCTCTCAATTTTCTTTCTCAGATGTTTCACCACGATTTTATGCAGACACTTGTGCAAGAATGTTGCCATAAAAAAACAAAAAAACAAACAAAAACACACACAAAAAACCCACCAAAAAAACCACCAAAAAAAAAACCACCCCAAACTTTACAGTAGACGGCTCTGTGCTTTCCAAAAATGTTGAGATTAGTATCACAGTATTTTGAAAAAGAGTTAAAATACCATGTGATCATTCCCTCTGGCCTCTTCACTGAGTCCCCTTTTTCTTTCATAAGAGTTACAAAGTAAATTGGTGAAAGGTGCAAAGAAGATGAAAACAAGTAAAGAAAAGTGGTGCCCTTAAAAAAAAATCACTAATCTCACCAGGAAGATGTGGTGGCACTGAAGCAAGAGCAGAGACATCCTTTTCAGAGAAAGCAGGCAGCCTTTCCTGCACAGACAAGACAAGACATGAGGAGAAACTTTAACTCTATGTTAGCTACCAAAGGACATCAGAAATAGAAAGAGAAGGATGTCAAGCCTGTGAGGCCATTGAGACACTAAGGAGAAGAAGCTGTAAGTTAACAGGAGGGCTCTCCTTACTGCTATAGCAACCTAGGATAACCACCTTCAGTCTATGTTGCGCTATCAATTTACTTTCCCCTCCTAATAACACGTCTCTTGTGTGTTCATGTTGGAACTGTCAGTTCACCTGTGAAATATTGCTGTTCCTCATCTATTTTTTTCTTCTTTTTTCAAAGCAATGTCCACAATTTCCATTCCCCTTTAAAACTCTTAGTCCTGATCCTGCATCTCATTTTCTCCAGCTAGCACATCTCTCGCCTTGAACCTCCAGGATTGTCAAATTACATTATTTTAGAGATTACCCTGTGACACTTGTAAATCCTTTAAAGATTAAGACATTGGAATCAAATTTCAATTTGAAAAACTCAGTGTTCACCTTTTTAAAAAAATATTTTATTTTATTTTATTTTATTTTATTTTATTTTATTTTATTTTATTTTATTTTATTTATCACCCTATTTCTGAAAGCAAGGGCTGCAAAGAAAGAATGCAGGAAAACTAAAATAGAGTAGAAATAGATCGGGACACAAAACTTTTCTTTTTTTTAAAAAAATGGGACTTTCTTAATCTTTCCTACACATTGCATTATAATTTGGTCCTAGCACTCTTCTGGAATATATATTTTTTATCTACCATATTAGCTTTTGTCTGTCTTGTCCCTCTATCCTCTTTTGGAAGTACACAACACCAGCATTAGCCAAGACTGCAATAAATGCAGAAAGTAAGCAAGCGTGTTTTACAAGAATATTGATTATATTGATTATGAAAAGCAACAACAGCAAAATACAAGAGTTTTAATTACTCAAAACTTTATGATATTTATGTGAGTAAACAGTAATGTGAGAATCAGCAGTTCTGGAATTACAGGTTTTTGACAGGTGGTGGATTTGGCTGAAAAGGAGAAATTCCACTCTGTCATAAAAGATAAATAATTTGGCCCTTATATAGTCTTAACTGGGAGGGGGAGGTGAGGGGAAGGAAAAAGAAAAAAGGGGGAAAAAAAAGAGATACATCTGAACAAGCTATACAATGCCAAAGCTCAGGAACTTAAAAACACTCCTTTACTTAGTAAAGTAGGATTAATGTCTTCATGTTACCCTAATATAATTCAGGAGTGAAATGAATCAAGTTCATTCAGACTCTTGACAATTTACTCAGTTTTTTCAATTCATAGTGAGCCTTCACACGCTAACAAATATTGGGCATCAACTGAAGTTGGACAGCAGAAAAATGTTATTATCACCCAGCTCTGGAATAAATAAGGTAGATTGTGCTGACAAGAGAAATGGGAATACACCTTGTGATGTCATCAGCTTCAGCAAACTGATCTATTTTAATCTTTTGCCATAGGTTACCAGGGCCCTTAACCTGCCAAGAGTTTATGCACCTTCAGCAGTTCCACCTGGACTCTGTACAACAAAATGATGTAGCTAGTTGGCAAGATATGATATCAAACACTACTCTTCTGAGTACTGTGCAAGCACAATTTCTTGTATCTGCAAACATTCATATGGAACTATTAAGCTGGAATACATACAGAATAAAATTTTTTAAAATAAGAAAAAATAAACTAACCATTTTTTATATATATAGAAATTGTGCTAAGCATCTCATATCAGTCAGTTATCTTTTTTTTTTTCCCCAAAAAATATATTAAATAATTGTAAAAAACAGGCCAAATTTAAAAATTATTTTCCAAAAAGAAAACTACCAAGATCAGCTAAGTTTCCATTCAATCATTTGATTCTTGTGTAATAATATAAAACCAGCATAAAACAAAACCTCTGTTTCTATCTGAAAGGTTTTTTCATTTTCCCTAATGAATTAAAAAAAAAACCACCAAACAAAACTAGTTGTTAAAAGTATATTTTTCTTGATTTCATGAACTATAGTTTCTAGTCTTTTACTCTGGGTGTTCTGTTTCTTAAAACTTCTTGTACAATTTTTAAAAAACTTTTCACTAGGATTTTGAAGTCAGTAAGGATTGTACCTTCATGGTGTCTGGAAAGTTTAACTGCTTCTTATAATTGTAGTGGTACCATAATCTAAATACTTACACAAATACATTTTTGACTATAGAAAATTCTTAGCATGTCAGTGCCTAATCCAAATTCTGTTTTAATAAAACTTAAGCAAACTTTTTTCTCTTTGGCACATCATGCCAAATGATAGGCAGTTTTAATGCAAGATTCATGAGGAGAACACAACTACTTACATTATGCAAATGATATGTAAATATACTCCTGCTTTCTGCCAGAGTCATTGATGCTCAAGGATATCCTGCCTTCCCCAAATGGAATGCAAAGAATGAAAAGTGCTCCCAAGTTCAGCAACTGCCAAACCCCATGTCTAGTACAGCAATGTCTAGCTTCCCTGGTCCTGCAAGCTGCGTACCAAAATCACCACCTCTGAAGAGCAGGGGACATTTATTCTGTAACTGAGAAGGGCAGGCAGGTCCCTGTAAATGTTTCAAAGGCAGAAGAGAACAAAAGGAAGAGGAGACCTACTCCAAAGGGAATACTTAAATGAAAGAGGTAATTACATGACCAGCCAGTCAGTAGGTGTCAGTTACATTTAAAATAAAAATTTTGAAGAAAAGATCTTACAGTTCTAACTGTTACATTTACTTATCATAGGATTTGTTTGTTAAACCACCTTTATACAGGCAAAAGGTAAATGACAATAGCACTAATAAGCAGCTAAGTATAGTTCTGAACAAATGGAATGCCATAAAATGTTCAATGTCCATAAAGAAGTCTATGAAAAGGAAGACTGACTGTTCAGTGTTTATAAAAGCACTATGAGTGCCCACAACACATTCTTTTTCTTTCTCACTTGGAATTAAGAATGCAAGAAATACAATTCAAAATATTTCTGTTATGAGTCTATAACTCAGGTACCAAATCCTGTGCTTGTATAGCATTGCTGAAGTTATAAAAGTCAGCTCATTAACCTCCTCAGAGGTTCTTGTTCTAAATATATGAGCTGTTTTATGTGTTTATCTATTATGTCTCACACACTTCAACCAAAGGAGATGTAAGCAGTTTCTGCTTCAAATTGTATTGACTTTTTTGTGTGCTGAACATAAAGAGATACCCAGTTTCTTCACTATCCTTATTTATTTATTTTTTAACCATAGCACCATATAATGTAACAGGTAATATGGGAAAAGACTATATCTTAACAAAGTAATTGTTTTTCCAGCAAATAGATTCTATTTTAGATTGTGTTGTCAGTATTTTCTATGAAATTTCCAAATCTCTGTTTCAACTCTAAGAGAAATTGTAATTACTTTGCTGACCTAAATGTAGCTACAGTAATTATTAAGTTCTTGATTTTCACAGTGCATTGTGAATAAGGACATTTACTTATTTATTTTACTCATTTTTTAGTCTGCATTCTTTTCAGTTTCCATTAAAACTGAGAGGAAGTTGGATTCCATATCAAACGGATGATCCAAGCGTGGCGTTTCAGAAAACACTGCACACAGAGCAATGCCCTGCTTACTTCAACCATTTACTATGATAAATGCACACTCAGTTTATGTAAACTGTGCACTGGAACTGCACGCAGCTTGCAAAATGTTACATATCTGCAGCCCGTATTCCATGTAACAAACTCAGAACAACCAGGCACACACTCAAATTCAGTGGTTTCTCATCTCAGTCACGCACCAGTTTTGCGAATAAGGGGTGGATCAAGGCAAACGGACACCCCTCCCTCCGGGATAAACACTGGAAAAAAACAGTTCTTCAGGCTGTTTTATCTAATTCCTTCTCCCTCATATCCCTGCCCTAATTTATTTAATTGAGAAAGCAGATTCAATTCAACTTAATCTCAATTTACCTACATGGGAATGGGTTAACTTTCTTAGCCCATTCATATATTTTCTTTTTGTGTAAGTTTAATACACTAGTGCTTTCCTATCCACAATACTGGCTTTACTCATCAGTGGAATTCAGCCAGGATGGATACTCTGAAAACTTCTACTTCCTCTCTTACACTTAAAACCAATTTCCACTGCCCTTTTAATCTGCCCATCTCAATCTGTCACCTCTTTTCAAGAGGTGGCATAATATTACCTCAAATTTAAAATTAATTAAATTAAGCATTTTTACATAATGCTTCAGCTACTCTTCACTTTTTAATATGTTGCTTTATAGTACGGTGTGAAGGATGACATTGCTCAGCGATTTTACTGTCTGTTTTACCCTGAGGGGAGGATCAGAGGCAGCTGCTAATCTCATTTATCCTCTACTTCCTTTGCTCGTTCTAGAGAGGTAGCAGTGAGCGGGGGGGTTGGAGTGGGATGGGGGCGGAATGAGCAGCTGAAAAGTTTTACTTAATCCAGGAACAAGACTAGGTTTGCTTGTTCTTGTAGGTATTTGTAGGTATTTCTGTGACAAAGAGGCTGGGAGGGAAACTTTGCCAGAAAACTAATGGCTAAGAACCGGAGTTTGGAAAGGAGGAGGAAGGAGGAGAGGACTATGATGTCTTACTAAAAATTGAGGGCTTTGAGACCTCTTTTAGGACAATGTACAGTAATTTGTCTCTGCTGCAAGGTGAAATACCCATGCAACCCACTAGCTCTTGTGCATCTCTGAAAGAGACAATTCAGTACCACCCTGCCACTAAAGTTTTTTAATTGTCCACTACATTTTAGATTCTTTTCTAGCCAGAATTAATTTATTTTCTATTTAATCTACTTCTGTATCTTCTTCAAGCAAAAGAAAAAGCTCTCAGTGCTTAATGAAAAAGAAAATACAAGGTAGGAGCTTTTTCACTAAATTACAAGTAGTCTTTCAATTTTTGTATTTTATGGGTAGGAAGAAAAAATATAAATTTCCTTTTTGTGCCATGTTCCCATTTCCATATAAAACTTACATAACATTCAGTAAATCAGCTTAAAGGTAAACTGTTAATATACTTTGCTTGCAAAGGGCAGCCCATTAACAGAAAGTTTACTTAAGGCCTTTAAAATTCTTCTCCTACCTTCTGCTCTCTCTGGCTCTGCAACCTCAGGGGATGTAATCCCTTAAAATACAGCTCATCTTCAATTAGCAAAGAGAACATATGTACATTCTTCACTGAAATCCCTAGGTATCATGCAATGCAGTTCACTTCAGATTTTACAGTTAATTAAAGCCTCATACGCAACTTCTGATTCTCCAGCTGACACTGGAGAGTTTTAAAGCTTAGACCATTTTTAGCTATTACGCTGCTAAAAAGCTTTCTAATAAACATTAATGTCAATGTGGCTTTCTTGCTGACCAACACACTGTGATGGGAAGTTTAGAACTACTGATCTCATAACAAGAGGCTAAGAAGAAGCTGAGGTTGCAGCAGGGATAAGTTTTAACTGTACTTAAAAATAATCCCCCATAGACATAACTAATCAGAGTTCACTGGGGGAAATGAACCTAGAGATTGTGGAAATGAACCATGAGGGGGGGTTAGAAAATGTTTCCAGGTTATAACCTTGGAAAACAGTATGAAAAAAGTCCCTTTTTCTGAATAATATGCTTAGATTTTAAAATCTAAGGCCTAATCTGTCCCTTTTTAAGTCTCCTTCAGAAACACTGTGTGTATTTCTTTGATGTAGAAAAGTATTCTGCAGAAGCTAAAGATTCATGGCTAGAAATGTCAGCTGATGCAAATCAGCATATACCTATTTATTCCACTGGATCTGTGCACAATTAACTTGGCCTGTTTCTACAACTGCAGTAATATGACTGCATTAAATATTCCAGTTATGATTCTTTTTATTACTTGTGATGGATTTGTGTTTTTGAGGGGCTGTTTGCTTTGTCTTTGGATGTGATTGAAGTTCAGAAAGAAAAATTACATTATTTATGAATTTGAAACTACTAAATAAGAACAAATTTTGCACTCTGTAATTTTAATTCTGTAATTTCCTTTTTGATGTAAACTTATAGCTCTCATATACCATCACGTAAATTAAATGGCTTGTACAGCCTGGCAGCAGGTAGCTAGTAGTCCATTGATGGTCATGAAAATAATAAAACTCACTCTTTAATTCTGCAATTTCTTCAAGTCAGAAGACTTGAAGTCTTCTGTGACAGTGACTTCAAGTCACTAATTTGGCAAAGGTAGATGAAAGTGCACAGTAAATATTCCCCCTTAGCAGAAAAACAAGCTTGTAACACAGATGTCAGCACAAGGTCAAGGGGGAAATTTTAAACCCACAAATAATTAGATTTCCTGTTAATACTGTACAGTAGCGTTATTTCTTACAACTCCTTTGCTGCAGATTAAGAATGCTGAATATGTTTATTACAGTTCTCATTTAATAGCCAATTGGGAAGGAGACTAAACCAGAAAGTACTGTATTTTCCATGTAAACTGGGTATTTTTTGTGTTCACTCACCTATTAAGTTATAAAGATAAATTTTAGAAAGATATGTGCCTCTATCAACCCATGGCAACATTTTACCTACATATATGAGAGTTGGAGCACTTACACCAATTTTCCTATTAGTCATCATTGATTTTTCCTGATTCTGGGGAAAACTTAAGATTTTTCTTTAAGAGTACATTCAAAAAAATTTTTTTTGGGGGGAGGCATTTATTTAATAGAATGCAAACTGGTAAAAATCTGTTTATCTTGGTGGCAATACCAGAAAATGGGCTAGATTCTAAAAGCTACAAATACTTTTATGCATGATATACACTGAGTTTCCCTTTCTCAACAGTTTTAAAAAATTAACATATTTATCTAAGCGTTTTAGTCTCTTTTGGTGCCCTAGTGTGAAAGCAGTGAACAGATTAGTGGAATTAAGAAAAATGACATGGGTAAATATTAAATTATGATGAAAAGCTTATGTATCATTGCAGAATTATTAGACCTGCAATATCTCAGGACTAATCACAGAGCAGCCTAACACATTCAGATAATTAAATTATGCTTTATTATCTTACAGTCCAGACAATTTCAGGAAGCACTGCATGTAAATTCTGCATAATTTATATAAAATGGTCTTGAGCTATCTTTTAAAATCTGGAATTGTACCAACATTTTCAGGATACACAAGGGAGGATTTATGATTTAGCCTTGGATTAATCTATATCAAATACATTTGTGGATTATGCCCTTAATAGCTCATTAATGCTCTGAATGCCTCTGATATCATTAGTAATGTACATAGAAGAGACATTTTGTTAAGAGAGAGTATGTGATAGCTAGAGTGAGCATCAGAGAAATGTGAAGTCAAACCTGTGCTCTATTTTCTATAACTTGTAAATGTGTGTTTCCATTTTGGCATGGGTTTCCCCTCCTTCCCCAACTCATTAAAGCTAATATTAAAGCAAAAACATACATTTGAACTGGCAGGATGTTTGTAAGCAAGGGACAGAAAAGGTGCTTGGAAATCAGTTGCTGTCAATGTCAGTGTTCCGCCAAGGGGAACAATCATCTGATAAAGCTTATCCCTATTCTGCTCTTTTAATTCCTACTTTGGTTCTTTGTGTCTGTTATGGATCACCTGCTTTCTTTGTGGGTGTTTAAAGAAAAAAAAACACAAAGCTTTTATTTTAAGAAAGCTGTGATTATTATTATTTTTGTTGTTGTTATTTCAATTTAGGGTTATATTTAGGTGTGTGTGATACATATTTTAAGATTATGTTTAGAATATTGGTCACGCAATAGTAAGGCAAAGGTTATCAAGTAGTATGTAATAATCCATATACTTTATGTTTTATAACAAATCATTAATAAACAGTCCTATGTTAAAACATACAGTTCTTCACCAAAAAATAATATATGCCAGTGACTTTTTAATTTTTACTTGTAGACTCTGCTTTAATTTTTCCTTCATAGGTAGATTTTAATATTGCTTGAAAAGGACCACAAATATTTTAATCAGCACCTATTAAACATTTTAAATCTGTTCATTTCATGGGGGTTCTAAGTACTTTGTTTTACTGCTTATCACAGCACTATCAAAAAGTCGTAACCTGTGCAGAATGAAATTGAAGGTCTTTTCTGATTGTCTCCCATTATGTTTTCTTTTATTCAGTTATTTAATATAGAGAATATGATTTTGTTTTATAGTAAGATTGATTCAACAGCTTCAGATCCTAAAATATACATACATTTCCATACTATTTCTCTCAATGAGAACATCTGACAAATGAGGACATGCAGTCAAGTCTCCTTTGCAGTGAAATAAAGGCATGTGGTCATGTTTCCTTTCCACTGCTAGCACTGAAGTAGACTGGCTAATAGCTAAGCTTGACAAAAATGCCAGTATGTTTAGATCATAAACATTAGCTACAGTGAATAAATAGATACTCGTCTCATTAAAAGTCTAATGTTTTCTTCTTGTTAATGTACAAGATGTGGAGTCAGATAACGTAGGAGGTTTAACATTAATTATTTAGATCATTTGTCTGTCATTTTATTCCCTTATGCCATACAAGGTTAGAGGTAGTAAGACTGTTAGATGAAGACAGAGTTTTTCTGAGAAAAACAACTTCATATATATTTGTTTAAATCTTTTAGGAAAACTCAACAAAACCAGAGGAGAGGCTTGTTTTTAAGACATACAAATGCTTATTTACCAATCATGCAATTGGATGAAGATGGCTGCTTCTTTCTGAGGTTTCTTTTTGATGGCATTTCAGATTAAAGGGATAGATCAAGAGTTTCCATATCTCAGAGTAAAGATCACTCAAAAAGCTGAGAGAAACAAAGACGTGCCCTTCACGGAGAATGAAGTCTCAGCCACACAGGGTGCCTGAAGGCTGCAGGGGCAAGAACAAAGGGCTGTGTTTCTCTGATCCATGTCAGAAGGCTTAGTGAGTGGTTGTTTTAAGAAAATGGTCATAGACTAGATGACATTTGGAAAAGAATGAATGAAAAGTACATGATGGGAAAAACTGGGAAATGGTTGAGAACAGAAATCCCTTGTCACAGAATCAAGTGATCAGCTAAAATATTATTATATTAATACAATTATAAATTGTTTCTTAAATTAATTTTGTGTGATAAGCTATAAAAACTGGTCCCTAGTAATTATTTTATATGCTACTTCCGTGGGAATATTTGGAGGGGAATGAGGAAGGAGAATATAAATATCATTCTTTTTGTGTTTGACCAGGGATCTTACTAAATGGAAGATTCAGGACTGGTCTACTATCACAGCTATAACAATTACAACAATTATTTACTAACACAGCTATAACAGGGAAAAGAAACAAGAAAGGTTTAAATGGCAAGGCACGTTTATAAGAAAATTGACCTAATATTCTAATAAGCACTTCTGCTCCAAGATAAAGATGAAAAAAGACACTTTAAAGAGAGCTCAGCTTTGGAAACAAAGAGGGGGGGAAAAAGCATTCTGCAGTCAGCACTCAGTCTTTTAACGTCTTCTAATTTATACAGTGTGAGTTAAAATTACAAACGTAAATAGGGCACATAATACAACTTTTACAGAACATATCAAAGTTCTCAGGAAGCCACATTTAAGGCAAAGATACGCAGTGATCTATTTCTGAAATATTCCTCTTTCTCCCACTTAAAGGCAAATTTAAAAAGCAAACAACTCTCATGGAATTATCAGCTGAATGCAAAACTGGTTGCAGAACCTAATACTGATGAATGTCAGAGGAACAAATTACACCAATGGGATGTTCTACGCATATGCCAGAAATACATTTTCAGAATGTGGTGACGATGAGAAAAGCTTGTCAAGCAAAATGTGATGGTAGAGTTAGTATATCAAAAAAAGATAAGTGCTACAATGAATTATAAAGAAAACCTTTTTGAGAGCACAATTAGAGGAATCCTGAAAACTTGGAACAATAAAAATTAGTTACTACAATCAGTTTTATGTTGAGCACAGCATTTCTTAAAATAGGTTTATGGACAGTGAGGACCCACAAGAGCTGCTCGTCCTTGAACATTCAGTTAAAAATGTGTTGATCACAGTCTATTACGCACTAATAAAGTCTTTCAGCCATTTCTCCCCAGTATAAATGTATTGACCTAAATTAACCTCTACTATTCCTATTTCATAGAATCATAGAATGTCTTGGGTTAGAAGGGAGCTCTAATGGTCATCTAGTCCAACCCCCCTACAATAAGCAGAGACATCTCACACAAGAACAGATTGCTCAGAGCCCCGTCAAGCCTGACTTTGGATGTCTCCAGGGACGGAGCCCCCACCACCTCTCTGGGCAACCTGTTCCAGTGATCCACCACCCTCATATTAAAGAGATGTTTCCTAATGTCCCACCTAAATCTACACTTTTCTAGCTTTAAACCCTTGTCCTATCATTACATGTTCTTATACATTTGATTTTAAAAAATTATTACTGCATTTATTTAAATATATTTGTAATTATCTTTATCATTATTTTAAACACTGTCTCAGAGGCTGTTGGGGTTGAGGTTTTTCTTGGAATTATGTTGGTCTTTGAAATGAAAAAAAATGGATCTTGAATTTTCTTTCAGTAAGTTTCACATTAATATATCAGTCATATATTTGGTATATAAATGTTATAGCTATGTAGCTATATAGTACTAATTTAATTTATTCTTAATGTTGGCAAATTCCTCTCAGAAATATTATATATATATATAAATGTGTCTGTGTGTATATATATATATGATTTATTGACTTACTTTATTGAGGTGTGATCCTAAAGAACTCAAATCCATGGAAAAATAATCCTATTAAAATATATAAAACTGTTGATATTATTAATAGTCAATCTTTTAGTAAGTACTTACGTAGTCAGCGGCCTACAGGGTAAAGCCCAGTTTCATGAAAGGCTTTTCAGATAAGTATGGAATATAAAGAACTAAAAATGTTCATTCATGAGAAACATGAAACTGCTATTTAATGTATATGACTAAAGACTGCACAAAGAACCTTAAATTTCTCACCGAAAAATCCTTGCTTCTCAATATGTAAAAAATAAAAAAAACCCCACAAACTACAGCAACAAAGAGAAAGATTTACCATGCTCTGTAGGTGTGTGAATTCTAAAAGCATTACTGTTTTACAAATAGATTGTGTTTAATTAACACCATGTTCTTATAACAACACACCATGATGTCCATATGCTCCATTTTGACAATAAAGGAGGCATGAACTTTTCCTGCTTGTAGTACTATGGCAGATGGTGCTCTTACCATGCTTCCTCATTTTGTCTTTGGTATTTTTTCTGCTGTGGTTTTTTGGTTTTGGTTTGGTTTTTCTTTTTTTTGTTGTTGTGGGTTTTTTCCCATCAGGGGCACTCCTGAGTGCTAGCTATGGGCAGGACTGGTGTGAAGGCTTAAATGACTCCTCCTGTTTTGAGTCCAGTCAAAGGTTGCAAGCTGCTCCAAAAGAGGTTGTAGCTGGTACTCTTTGGGCTAGGCACTCACTCTTCTGCTAGTGCTGAGAGGCTTCCCTGAGTTTGGGCTAGTCAGGAAGAAAGAGCCACTTCTACTGGCAGTCGATTTTTGTCATATGTCTGAACCATCTCCAAGGATACAGCAGCATGAAAACAAAGCACTAAATGCAAGACACTATAAAAGTAGGTAATTTTTTTGGTGGTGACTGTGTAGATGAAGTTATTAAAGAAGCAGTAATGAACGGGCAAAAATATCTTACACTGAACAGATCACTACTGCTCTGTGGGAAGATGTCATCAGAGACATCTGTGCCCTTTGGAAACTGAGACAGTGTCTAGACTTCAGTACAGTAATAAGACAGTAATTTAAATGGCAAAATACAGAATTTTGCTTCTGAAACTGTTCAAATCAATTAAAAAATGTAGATCGATATCATCATATTAAATTGCTTACAGATTATTTAAAGGTTTCTCTTTTTCCAACAGTCATGGGTTTAAGGACTGTCATAAATTGTTCCAAGTATTAGGAGTGTCAAATAAGAAAAAAAGAAAGAAAGAAAGAAAGAAAGAAAGATTATCTGCAAATAAAAATGTGCTAAAATAACAGCTCATTGGCTCAATGTAAGTAATATTAATTCATGCCCTGACAGCTGCATAGCTAAAGAATGAGCAAAACTTGCTCACTTGTTCCCTCTGGTCACAACCTGCCCTCTACTTAGACTATTCTCGAAAACTTGACTCTGCTTGGGGCACTTGGACAGTCTTTGATTTTCTCAAGCACTCCAATGAAGCCAGGATTTTTCACTTCTTTTTTATGCTGTTAGACGTGTTGGAAGGGGTTGCTGAAACGTAACATCTGACCTTTCTTCTGACTCCTACCTTTTTTATTTTATTTTAGGTTTTCCAGCTACCATAGTCAAAATACTTTTATTATGGTTCCTTTTCCTTACTCTTAGCAGAGTGCTTTCCCTATTGATCTGAGAGTACACTTCTGCAATGCTGCCAATTGTTACTCTCCTTATACTCAAAAACCTAGGTGTTACAGAGTAGTTTGTTGTCTGATTCATGAAACGGTGACACAAAGCCATCAAACTTTACTTATCATAGCTGGCATATCCCATTAATTAATAAAAATGCTACTACCTCCTTTTATTTTTAATTATGCTAACAAAATTCATATCCATGTGCAAAATGGCCCTTCCTTTTTGGCCCAGGGCAGGGCAGAGAGGAGAATACAGACTAGATATTAGGTCTGTAAGAGTCAGAGAGAAGCGCTACTGGTGCTTCAGGTAAGTGTGCAAGAGGATGAGGAGGAATGATATCAAAAACATGAAGGACAGTAAGCTTGTCATATGGAACTCCCAAAGGAAGAAATGCTGGTATCTCTTTGCATGCATGTTCAAGATGGGACTTGACCTTGAAGAGATTTTATACATTTTCTATCCAGAAGTTTTCTTTAAAAGCAAAAAAACCAGAACAAACCCAAACAAAAACCTATAGAAAATTAAAGGTCTCAAAGTAATTATTTTAGAAAATCTCATTAATTTTGAACAATTTCAAAATAATTTGGTTTCCCTTTTGGATCACCTGTGGTTCATGTTAATAGCACTAATTCTATTCTCTTAAGTTAAGCAGCCTTCATAGGAGACAGAGAAAAATTAATAAAACAAAATTGAATCAGAACCTCTGCAAGAGTAGAGAACAGCTTTCAATAAAAGATAACTCTTACAGCTACTCTTTATGAACCAAGATTAGATATAATTAAATTTTGTGCCAGTGTCTCAGCACTTCTGTTGACAAGTCCCTCATTCTTGTTCGTATTTCCAAGGGTAACACCTAGAAGGAGACAAAAATATTCCTTCAGCTTCTCATGAGAATCCTTGAACCGTAAGTTTTGCCCTTTGTCTGGTTACTATTTCTTGTGCAAGTGTCAACACACATAATGAATACGTTAAATAAAAGGATATTCTTACCTGAACCTCCTTGTACAATTAACACAGAGACATGATTTTATTAATGTAGTTACATTACTGCCACTCTAAAATTTCTGTTGTACTGTATGTTCTGATGTCAAAACATTTAATGTAGAACACTATCCCTTGGTATTCAGTCTTCCTGCTTCCTTCTAAACAGCATGGTTGCATTATCAGTATTTTAAAAAGACCTGCTTGAAAGGATGCCTTCTGAAGTTGCATGTAATTTTATGTCTGTGGCTATCTCCCTCTTTCCAGTTTTGTCTAAATGCTTTCATACTAGTTCAATTCCTCTTTCAATAAAGCTTTCTAAACTAAGAAAGAAAGTGTATTGTATGTCCCTAGAGTTTTATGGGGTGTTTTAAGACACCTGTTTGGGTTTTTTTTTTGCCTTCAGAGAGCCTCTAGCTTCAGTTGGGGATGCATATAGGTATGTATATGCTAATGTTTCCTCTTATGGATGCAGGCAAGGTATTCTAAACTCAGGAAACATAATCCAAATCACAGAAATCAGGTAATGACATTAAATGTTAATAATTATATGTACCATGCAAAAATACTGATAATCTTCTAAATTAGGAGATTAATTTGGTTATGCTGAAAAGGCATTATGACAGAACTGCTGGGTGGTTTTTTTTTTTTAAATTTATTTCCTTTTAACAAGCACTTTGTTTATGTACAAAAGTAAAACTACTTGGGAAACCCACACGTACCTTTTTCCTCTCATCTGCTGCATCCTTTCCTTTTTTACAGTTCTTTCTTTAGTCTTTGTAAATGCCATTTGTCAGTGAATTCACCAGACTAGGAGCAGAATGGATATTACTAAGCAGCATCACCTTGCCAGAGCTGAAAGGGTTCCCAACCGTAGCATGTCTGATGGTTGGTAAGTATGAATCACCAACCCCACTCCACTCTGGGCTGCTTCTCACACTGTTGCTCACACTCCCTTCCTAGTCATACTGCAGGGAGTAATTAAGGGTGAATATAACTGACAAAAGCTGTGACAGCAGCAGGAAGCCATTTTACCAGGCTATTTTTCATTATTACTAGTATTACTATTTTTATTATTTCTTTCCTTCCTTCTTTAACAAAACACGTTTCTTCAGTTTCCCTGCAGCACTGGTAGTCAAAAACAGTGAGGTGGAGGCAAATCAAGTAAAGGTCAGTCCTGTTAACCAGAGAAAAGCCTCAGGTCATCCACTACCATGATCATAATTAAGCAGCATACCTTGAAGCTAGCTAAAGGTTAAATGAGTACAAAGAAGTGGAATAAGCATGCTGAAAAACATGGAAACAGAAAGGAATGTAATATTTTTAGAGGTTAGACATAGCATGGTCAATTGTATGAGTGCACAGTCACACTGTCACTGGGTTGGAGAGCCCTCAAGTTCTCTGAAGTAGGACACAGCTATTGTGATATGGAGAAGAAATTAATTTTACACAAAAGTAATTCATATGCATTAATATATTAGTGTACCAGTTGATTTGACTTGCTAGACATTATTCACTGATGAAAGGACAGCTTCCTGGAGCTTTAGCTAGCAGAGGAAGGTTACATTAAGTTAAGAAGATATAGATTTACTGAAGTGAAAGGTATGGCTGACATGAAATTTTTTCTCTGCTTTAGCTGAAGTGCCAGTGGAAAAGATTTTGTCTGTGGAAGAAAAAGGAGAGGAGCTACAGGGCTGCTGAAAGCACCTGGGGAAGGGCAAAAGGAAGAATGAGATAGCAGTCAGAGCCTTTGGGGGAATTTGTTCCTGAAAGAGCTGAGTAAATCACTGGTGGGGTGTTGCAGAGAAGAGGTTCAGGTTCACTCTGTGCTGTTCAACCTTTCAACCATTCTCCTCACCATGCTCAAATGGTCAAAATGATTGAGATTGTTCTTTATTGGCTAATCTAATTGATGAAATATGGCCTAGAAAATAAATATCATTAGCCTCATTTTTACACAAAACTTTGAGGCACACAGACATTAGAAACTTGCAAAACAAAAGCTAAACACCAACACTGTGAACTTTTACTGTGTTCAGATCTTTTCAGACACAATTACATCAGTATCTCAATAAAAACAGTGTTCCTCCCTGCAAATGGAAGAGCAAACACTTCCCTTGTCCTACTTCTCAAGGTAATAAAATTGTCATGTCCACCTGCACCTTTAAGTGCAGTTTAGACTCAGCTCCTGCTAATCCCTGGTGTGTTTACCCAGTGAATGGGTAAAACTACCAGTACAGAATGCTTATTTTGTTAAGTTCATGATGTGGACATGAGTCCAGTGTTAGCAGGATAGACATAAAACATAGTATGAAGTTCCCTAAAGAGCCCTCTGGAGAGATTAAGCCTTTTGATTATCATCAGTTGTATCACTGTAGGAGAATACAGTTAAATTATTTTCTGATGTGAATGGAAAATTTTCTTTTCACAGAAAAGCTTTTAAAGCCTGTAATGCATAAATTACCAGGGCTACTCTCAGTACATTTTAATTTACTCATAATTTAAATGTAACAATTAAAAAAAAAATTAAACCTTTAACTGATCCTCTTGAAATTTGCATAAACTTGTTAAATACACAGATTGTCTCTCAGCTGAACTCCTGACTTTAATTTTTTTCCTTTTATCCTTCCTTTTTTAACTATATCTCTATCCAGTAGGGATAAAAAAGAGACAAAAAAATTCCTTCGTTTTTTTGAAGATCATTTTAAAAGACACTATGTACTATTCATCCCTGATAATAAGAATACAGGTACATGGTTTAAAATTAACTATTAAAATTTTTCAAAATAAATTTTGGAGACCAATATAAGGTATGTTTTGCCTTTCTCTCTAAATACAAGTATCCATCTCTTTCCCCTTCCATACAGCTGGGGTTTGGAGCAAGAAGTGAAGGAATAAGAGAGAGAGAAAACTATACTGGCCTGATATGCAGGACTGTTAATGTTAAATCCTGGATTAGTGACAGATTTGATTTTCAACAGTTAATGAGCGATCTGACTACAAACTCATGTTTTATCACACTAGAAGGAGAAGGATCTTCCCTTGCAAGGAGAGATGGCAAGCCTTCCTAAGTCTGGCAGGTGGGAATATCTTGTGTCATAAAATCGTAACACTGAAAAACAATCATAGGTAATATTTAAGGCATGCACTATTTGTTGTTTATAACTTCTCTCTCCCTTCTCAAACTGCAGAATTCAATTCAAGGCTCAGTTTTGGTCTAGAACAATTAAAGAATAGCTGGAAGATTCAAAAAGTTGTTAAAGTTGTTCTGATGAAATACAGAACAGAAGAAAATTACCTTATTTTAAAATATTAAGAGATTTAGATGTTCATTCTTAACCAGAATGATATGCAGATAGGCTCAATATATTTGAAAAAGCAGTGGAACAAGTTCTGTTCTTCCTAACACTGATACACTTTCACGAAAAAAATGTCACCCCACTAATATATTTCAAAGACTAATCAAGTCAATCTCATTAATAGCATTAAGCCTCATTTGGAAAGTTCACAATCCATAATTAGCAGTTTCTTTGAAAATGTTTGCTAAAAATACAGTTTCGGAAAAGATTACAGTTCAAATGACATGTGCATGGAATAATTGTTTTGTCCAAACATGTAAATTTTAGGCATTACTTTAAAATCCACATGATTAGAGTACGTGCTTTGATATGAGCACTAACTGTCAAATAGTATGCTGATCTTTAAGAAAATTTGTATCCAATACCAAAATTAACAAACAAGTTTTTAAGATTCAGTCACTAATCTTTGTTAAAGGACAGAAAGAAAGCAAAACAAGCCAAAATCCCTTGCAGTCACACGCTGTCATTCTCTTTCAACTATTCTTCTGGGCTTATTTCCCTTACATTTAATTTTATTTCATTATATGTAATAAGACTAATTTTTCAACAAACCATTTTGATTCTGCTCATTTATTTTACCTCACTTTGAGCATTAACTTTTTTTTACCCTGATGTATTCTGTAACAGATTTCATTTTAATTTAATATGTTTTATTAAGATAAAGTTTTCCAATTGTTTAACTGTAGGAGAGATTTAAAAGTGTTACTTAATCTTGTGAGATCTAGAGGTTCTACAGAATACTTAGATTTTACTGGTGATACATGAAAAACAGATATATTTTTTTAAAATAGAATAATATTGATTGATTTGTTGCATTATTTTTTTTCCCAACAATTTTGTTTAAATGTTACAATGGATGTAATTTTTGCCTTTGGTCCACAGAAATGGAAATTGTAAGAATTTTCAGGAGAAAACCCCCTCTTATTTCACCGGAAAATTCTCATAATCAAAATAACTGAGTAGAAATGAAGTTCTGAATCTACAGATTTTTTTTTTCTTTATTTTTATTTTTTGTGTAGCTTTTTCTGTTTGTTCTGTTTTGAGGTTTTTTTTTAATTGGTAAATTATGTGAACAAACTTATAAAGAACAGGAGAGAATGTATTAGTCCTAGACTTCTGTCTCACTTGGATTATGCATCCCTCTTTTTGTTTTTGTGGGATTTTTGTTTGTTTGTTTGTTTGTTTAATTTTCGCTATGTTATATGATACATTACCATCTCAAATTATCACCTTCTTCATTCTTCTAGAAAGGATGGGAAAAGGAGAGCTCTCATTTCTCTCCACCACCATCTCTGTAGATTGGCTCTGTGTCCCAGCAAAATGGAGATTAGCTTTGCATCTGGTGATTGGTGGCAAAAGGCCTTAGGTAAGCATGTACACCAGTCACCAAAACAGGAAAATAAGTGAACAATTTGGGCAGGAACTCCATAGGAAGAACAAAAAGGAAGACTGGGATAAGCGACAGCTGTCTTCCTTCTGTGTGTGTTGGTGCCTTATATGTCTAATAAAAAGGAGGTGTCAACAGTTTTAATACAGAATAAGAGAATGACTTAATAATCATAACAGAGAATGAAAGTGATCTAATATTAAATGGTGTGAGCTATTTGGGAAATATATTGTTAAAAAAGGTAAATTATTCCTTTGTATTTCAAGGATGAGACTGTTCCTTCTGAAGTTCAATATACAGAGGAAGTTAGAACTCAAGGAAGTCTGGCTAATACCAGAAAGAAAGCACTAACACAATTGGCAATATGCTGGGGATCTACTATAAACCTTGAATCCAGAATCAGCTGAAAGAGGCTTACTGGTGATTTCCAGCACAGGATACGGATGTTAACTAAGAATCTGAAGAATTTGAAACTACAGAACCAACCTTAAAAAATGCCTCGCTGTATTGTTACGTTGTCTAATGAACCACACCATTTGTGTTCATATGGAGTAAGATACATTTTATACATCTTTTGACTTCATAAATATGGCTTGTATTCAAACAATAAGTAACTAGTCTAAAGCATTGCTTCCTTCAGGGCAGCAGACCCCTGTATTGAGACAGGGGTCTGTATATGACAGACTTACTTTTATTTACCAAATCTACTAGATAGGGGGGTTTCTAGCCTATGTACTAAAGCATAGAACTCGTATTTCCCTGAGAAGTAGTCTCAGATAGTTAGAAAAGCTTAAAAATGCCTGGCTTTTGTTAAAGGAGATTTAACTGTGGAGGCATCTGCTAAAAAGAGAAATAAAGGAGGACTTTGTACTATACCACAAAGGGCAAGAGTCATACACAAATACACAAGGGAGGTGTTGGTTGTGAAAAACAAATTATACACTTGTTTTACTACACGAGTTTGTAAGATATTGGTCACTGGGGAAAGTGCTGTTTTCAGCCTTGGGAATCCCAGGCTGGGAGAAAAGTAGATGATTTAAAGAGAGTACTGAGAAGAGGAATAACAGTGAACACCTTCTGAGAAAGTGTGACATAGGTAGACAGGGGAAAAATCCCATCTCTCGTAACAACTACTTAGGAAAAAAGTAAACTGAAGAGGGTGAGGAAAAGCCACCATAACAGCTTTCATATACATGACAAGATTCTGCAAAGAAAGTTATTCTCTGTGACATTACTGAATGGCCCTCTATAAACATGTGGTTCCATGTCTGTGGTAGATAGAATGAGAAGACTTAGGTTTAAACTGCAGCAAAGGTCCTGCAGGCTAAATATAAAAAAATTCCTCATAGCAGTAGAACACTGTCATGGATTTCCTGAAAATGTTATGACTCTTTAGACGTGCACATCTGAAATGACCTGCTTTTAGCAGGTACAGGGGATGGATAATGCTACTATTGAAGCAATTCTCAGATTTATATTTTTTGTGATTTTTCTGTATTGTTAGAGGTTCCAGAAGTAATTAAAACTAACTGTTATGTAAAGCAAATATTAACAGATATGAAGACAAGCAAAAAATACCCACAAATCTCACTGAACAAAATTAATCAATGTCATATTCCAAAATATTGTATCACAATTATGGATCTAGGTGTTGCACTTATAGAGTCCACATAACTTACCTGAATCAAAAGCAAACTAAGAAGCAATTGAAATTTGGAGATATACAACCAGTTAATATTTAGATTGTGAATTATGTAATGGACTACTGAGCCAGAATATTGTCCAGGATAATGTGAATCATGCCTGCACACAAAGAAATCATGCTGAAGTTACATTATGAAGTTACAGGGGCCTCTACAGTGTGCCACAACAGGTTTCAAGTTGGAAATGCTCTTCGGAAGCTTCTTTAATAGCTATACATCCTTCTCTGGACCAACTTGTTTGCTGTGGCTGAATCTTCATTGTACTATAGGGAAAGATAAAATTTTCTATCACTATGTGCAGTCACTGATTCTTTTCATCAGTGAACAAGAGAGCAGTCAGGGAAGAAAATGTGTCTCCAAAAACACTAAGGCGTTTGAAGTGCCCTGACCTCCTCTACTTCTTGTTCTGATTATGTGTTGCTTTGGGAATGCACTAAAGCAACAGTTTCCGTGCTGCATCTGTGATCTGCTTGACACAAGGAGCACTGATTAGCTATCAGGGAGCTATGAATCATCTCCCAGTTCTTTTGACCAGTTGATGTACATCAGAAACTTATGACCTGCCCATTCAGACAGCAGTACCCCATCCCTCTCTCATATCTCACCTCTGGAACATCCCTTCTTCAGGATCCAGGAAGTTGGCTCTATCAGCTGTAGAACTGATGACTTTTCCACTGGGAGGATGCTTTGGTTTTACCCTTTTCTGACACAATGATGCTGCCTGAAGGCAGGTGATATGGCTGTGTGTGTCTAAAAGGTACCCGCTGAGCTTCTAATGGACCATCAAGGACTCTCAGCAGCCAAGATCTGCCGCTAATGGTTGTGACAGGTAACAGGTCCTCCCTTCGGCCTACCACTTAAAGAAGGGAGGTCAGCCGCTGACATTATAAAAGGATGCTTGCTGGTGCAGAAAAAAAGAGAACCACTGCTGTCAAATAGGAAGAGAGAGACTGCTGCTAGAGGAGAAATCTGTAAAGGGGTCCTGAACGTGGATCTAGCTGCTGCAATTGGTAACATGGGACCACCCTACTCCAGCGGCAGTTTTGCTGAAAAATGATTGCTTAGGGACAGGAGTTCATAGGTAGCATTGTTAGCTGCCTAATAGCTATCAGTGCCAAATGTGGTACTTAACAGTGTTAGCTGTTACCACTGTTCTTTATGTTACACCTTACGTCTCTGAAAATCTCTCCCTTATTCAACACTGGTATCTGGTTCTGTGAAATAGCAGATATATAAAACCAAGTAGCTGGGACATTGTATCTGTTGTGTTTAAATGCAGAAATGTTGGATTAATTTACTAATTAAGTGCTAGTAAATTGAAGAATAAGGGAGAAAGCAGGAGCTAAATGATATTTTGACTTAAGTCCTTTGTACTTCTCCTTTATCACTGCTGTCACCAAAGTGCATCCTAAAAGCTTGCATGGGATTTATTCTCTTTGTGTCCATGGCAGCAATAAGCCCAGTCCCTTAGATATGGAAATCTCCAATTTGTCTCAAAATTGTTTATCAGCAACATTGTCTTGGATCAGAATCTTACAATTGATTATACACGAATTTTATCTTTATAGGTACCGTGTACAGATTATTTTTTTTATGTGTGGTCAGGGACAGAGACATTTGTCCTGCTTCCTGGGTTATCAGTTGCACTAGATTTTTTTGTGTTTCTATCTTGAATTAAGAGTAAACTATTTTGCTGGCCTTTGGACTGGTGTAATCACATTTTTGGCTGTTCAGCTTGTGACATTTCTGTTTCCAGCAAAATGAATGCAAATTTTGTTACTTCAACAGAGGAAGCAAGAGCACATCTGCTATTTAGCGTATTTGATAATTTTAGTTGAATGATGATAGACTTTGCAGAGAATTATTTATCTGTTTTTGTGGATTCATCTTCCAATCAGTTATTCAAAAAGTCACAGATTATATTTTTTTCTATATTTATGTTTGGCTTCATTTTATTTTACAAAGCTCTTAATTGATCTTGCAAATCGATAGGGAAAAAAAAATCTTTTGCTCTGCTTGCTAAACCATGTATTTTATTTGTAATTCCTTCTTATCCTTGATTAAAATTGAAATCACATAGATTTGCCTGCAAGCATGAGGGAAATCAAGCTCAGACACCTGAGTAGAAGTGAAATTGGACCAGGAATAAACAATTCTAGGTTAGCAGCTGCTATGACATAAATGGCAGAGGTGGGGGTGAAGAAAGAGAAGTTCTGTGATGATGTCCTTCCTATAGTCAACAACTCCAGCTTTTTTTCTGCTTGTAGCCTTTCAGCCTCTGACATAGTAATAGGTTAAGCTATGAAATGTCACTCACTTAAATGGGGGTAAAATATTCAAATGGCTTGCTAAAGGAGCTTAAAGCACTATAATTAACCCATCACAAACTAGAGTATACCACAAATACTTTTTAAAGTTTAAGCTACTAATGATGCTCAGCATGCATTAACATTTTCTCAATTATTTATGTGTCATACATCAGTGGTTAGAAAAACACTCTGATTACCATCAGTTTTATGTCACTTTGAGAGTCCAAGTTGATAACTGCCATTAATCACACTCTCAGCAGCATGGCACTTTGAGCATCTCTACCACAGGGCTGTGACAGCAGTGACCAATAAGAGACAAAACACATTCTGGTGAATATAAAAAAGGGCTTCATTGCTATATAACCCCATACCATTGCAACCAGAGAGAACCTCCAAAAATATTAGGGAGGCTGTTTATATGCTTTGTACTCAGGATAGATTTTTATCCCCTTGGGAGCTAAAATACAAACTTACAATGATTAAACTGAGAGTGACTTTGTTCACACTCGTTCCTATTGTATCAACTATGATAAAAGCCCTCTGGCCTTTGAGGCCATTTATTCTCTAACTGAGAATCAGAGAGATAAGCTGTTGCAGGAAAAGTAAGACATGCACTTGCACATAGTTAAGAAAAATATCAGCATTAGGAATATCAATAGTAGGAATTGTTCTTAACAGAATTTTGGTCCTTATTTAGTATTTTTTACAATAATAGTTTGACAATGAAACAGCAGCTGCATATAAAGCTTCTCAAAAAAAAAAAAAAAGACAAAATTCAGCATGAAACATTTCAAGCTTAATGTTTTTGATCGCTTGTCTAGGAATTATTTATTTATTTATGGGGGGGGGAAGGGAAGAACTAGTTTGTGTTTCTTTGGTCATTGTGATGATAATACTGACTCTACAGACAATATATACAAATGTCTGAGCTATCAGACCTACCATGATTTATCTATAGCAAAATGCGATTTTATTCACATGCATTTTGCTGACTACCTGAATGTCTATACATTTTGTAGTTCCTTTAACATATGCCAAATCCATTACATATTTAAAATACATTTTTTGTTTTTTTTCTTGTTGTTTAGCCACTCAGCAGTTCAGATAGACCCATTAATAAATAACTGCAGTTACAAACCAAAGCAGTTAGACTGATGTTTCTCTGTAAACTAGTTAAGACAACCTAATTCAACAGGGGAAAGTCAACCATTACTGATGTAATTGAAAAAATATGGGAAGGGAAGTAAAAAACCTGAGCTTTAATATAACTTTATATGTGCCAGGTTAGATTCCATATGTAACACATGTAACAACTATTCTACTTCACAATAAATCTTTTTATTTTAAAGATATAAATGATTCCTTAGTTTGAACATTACTGTTCATGTAAGATTAATGTAGCTGCATACAGCATGAGCACTAAATACAAAAAGTGTAACAGAAACTTGCAGATTTCAGAGCCTTATGGCATAAATTTAAGGGACGCATAAAAAGGCTGAAGAAGTGAAATTGAAATTCGTTGTCCTTGAAGGTGTTTAAAATCAGGATATATGTTGCTATGAATAGAAACTGGCTTAGCCTATGCTCAGTCTTCTTATTTTTAGACAGGATATTAAATTTTTAATTTTTAATATTTATAGTCTTTCTTCAATTTATGTGACTGACCTTCTTCTTAGTTACATTAATGTAGAACTTTTTATTGTCTTTTGAACTGACCATACTTTTGCCCTAACATAAACCAGTAATAATTTTCATGGCCTATGATACCGAGGAGGTCAGACTAGATTAGCTAAAGGTCTCTTTTGGCCTCAAAACACTTATGTAGCAGTTTCTTGTTGAAAATGTCGTAATAACCCTGTGTGACTGCATGTTATTGTATTAAATTATATGCCTATTGAAAGCTTACTTGTTTGTTTAAAAGTACAACTAAAAAAAAATGCGGCATTTAAACATATAAGGAAAATTTTGAGAACTCTATCTTATTCTTTTCTGACTAGATTTTTATCTACTATCCACAGTGATGGTGTTTCTTGCAAGCATGTGCTAAAGCGAGATATTTAATGTGTGAATCACCTCCCCAGGCAAAAGCAGGCATGTACTTTCATTACTGAAGTAGTTTCTTTGTAAACTGTTTTGGATTTTTGTTTGGAGCTTTTGGTTTTTTGTCACATGATGTTTTGTTTCAAGTTCACCTGTAGCGATGCATTTGTTTAGTTAGAAGGGCAAGGTCAGGAAAAAAGCCCAACCAAAACAACCCATCCATGTCTCTCATCTGAGCAGAAAGTGCTAAACCACAATAAACTCTTAGGAAAATCTGTGCATTGGCAAGCTTCATCTCCTTCATAAGATGACTTTTTCTGCCTTGAATAAAAGGATGTCGTGGTAATAATGACCCCTGGCCTGGAGGGAGTGCTTTTCACTGTCCTGAGCCCCAGATGTGTAGTTTTGTTGGTGATAAAGGCAAGGCCATAACTTCAATTCCCAAGACCACACAGTAGCACTCACTTTTTTTGAGCCCTGTCCTCTCCTTCTGTCTTTTCTTGCTCAGACTTTTATTCATGAGCAGGTCTCTTGCAAACGCTGGGTTGGTCTGGTAGAAAATCATATGGTTGCACATTGCAGCATGCAGGCAGGATTACATGGCACATCCCCAGGTCTTCTGGAGGTTACACGTAAATTTAAAAAATATATCAGTATTGTAAGGAGTCTAGTAATAGGATATAAAGGATCCTTTTACAACACAAGAGAATGTACCACTATGGGAGGACAAAAATAATTTAAAAAACACTTTGCTTTTAAAGGGATGTGGTGGGATCTGCTTATCAGTCAGATCAAACAGAGAATCGAAGAAGGAGAATATATTTGCCTTTTTCTGCTCACTGGATGGATCATCCAGCAGTGCCATTCTGCTTCATTTCCTGTCCTGGAATGAATCCCAGTTGTGCCAGATGCTGATAATTAGATGAATACATGTAAAATATGCATTATATCATATATTTTATGCATAGATAACTTTCATTCAATTTGAAAGCCAGCCATTTGGCTAGATTATTTGTTGTTATGCTCATTCTGCAGCTGAAATCTGCTCTGCAAACTTACTTTTCAAGCTGTGAATTCGGTGGCTGTAAAATCAAATACAGTGACAAAGGTACAGGTTCCAAATTAGGAACTATTAGCTCATTTTTTAACTCTTTCACCTATACCACAATGTATGTTCTCAAAAGCTAAATACGCACTAAATAAAAGCTATTTTAGAGATGCATTCACTCCTGCTTTCTTCTGCATTCAGAACATTATTTACTTTCCAATTCTAATTTTGCAGTTATCTGGATCATAAGGCAAAAAATATTATATAAAAGGCTAGATAAAAATAGGAGTATAGCCCTATTCATGCTTTCTTCAGTCTAAAGTGCCTTCTGCTTATATTTTTCAAAAAATTTCCCTTTACTGATTAGAGTTGGAGAACTCTTAATTTTTTTAAATTAAATTTCAGACACTTATAAATGTAATATTAAAAGTACTGAGTGGGGAAAACAAACAACAACACCACCAAAAACCCTCACTAAACCCCCCACAAAAACAAGAAAAAGCCCTTAGAAATTTGATTCAGTGTAAAAATAGTCATTTTTTCTTCAAGTTCTCAACTAAAGATAGGCTAAAGAACAATTAGGTTGCCTCACACAAAATTATAAGAATACCATTTCAAAATTTTAACAAAACAAAGATTCTATGAAAATTTTGTGCCTGCATTTGTTTTGACAGTCCTTGAAATATCATATTGTTGTGACTGTGACAATGTTGCAAAGTGGTTATTTTTCTTATCCTAACACAAATGTTTATTATAACCACTAACAGTTTTAATTTTAGTTTGTCTATATCCAAAGACCTTTAGGTGTCTCATGTAAGACTATTTATAACCTAGACACACAATCACCTTTGATTACATTCAGTTATGCAGGGAAATAAAGCAAAAATTTTGACATAGTTTTTATTTTAATCCAGATCACTTTACATGTCTGTAATATAAAGCCTAAGAAGTAAAAAATATCCTCAGGCCATCATTCCTATTCTGTTTAACCTGGGTGCTGGAGGACTTACTGAAATTCCCCATTAACAAATTTTTGTGTAATACACCTTAGACTCAGGTACTTCTGTGCTATCCAGTTTTCTGCATCTGTGGGTGCTTTCTCAGGAAAACATTCAAGATTAAATTTGTGCTAGGATACTTTAGCTTGTATTAGTTGCCTGGAATGGCTAAGCATTTAACATAGATCAAATTCAAAGGTGACATTTTCTAGGTTTTTCACTATCTGTGCTAAAGATAAATGAATGCATCTTTGCCAAAGGATTTGACTCACAAATTTTAAATTTTCTGAGCATTTTGGTCCTAAATATTACTACTGGTTTAAGTTTGACTGCTTTGAAAGATAAGTTTTCCATGTGTGATGGGGTTTTCTAGGTGGAAGCGGTCACTGCCTCCGTGGCACTCCAAAGTGCCTTTTGGTTTTATTTGGCTTTATCATTGCTGTGCAATCAATTGTCTACTATTCCTGCATTTATAAACAAAGCCCTAAATTAAGCTTCATGTGGAAACCATCAGAATTTAAGATCATGTACATCAACTGTAGTGTTGGAAATTCTATCAATGATACATACCTTACACTTCAACTGACTTCTCTCAAATACCATTCTTAATATCAAGGATCCTTTGCAACATAACTTGAGTTTTTTCCATCAAAGGACATTCCTGCATGGTCATTTTACTCTAACCCTAGCAACTTGTTTCACACACTTGGTGTGGTATTTCATCTTTGAAATCACACATACTGCAACGGAACTAAAAAGAACAGGTTTCCATGTCTCAGCTGCTGCCAACGAACTTCACATTTTTTATTCTGTAGAGTGTGGGAGATAAAAAATATTATATACTGTGTTTTCAATTCTTCCCCTTGGGTAGATCACCATGTGGTAAAAACTGATAGAAACATGGCTGTTTTCAGCACAGCAGAGTACTAGTCTTACTTGAGCTTATTTTAAGATCCAGTGTCTGTTAACATCTGATAGGCCTGTAGCAAGTTGACAAAGATTAAAAAAAAAATTAAAAAAAATCACCAACTCCTCAATTTGCCATATATAGTAAAAAATACTCAATTAATGAACCTTAAAAGCTGCTTTTCTTCTTGGGGCACAGTCAAGTATTCCTGTACTTCCCAAGTGTCCCTCATTTCTGAATGTGCAAAGAATAAATTTTAATCAATGTACTAATAATACAGCCACAGTAAAAAGGTTAACATGTGGGATTCATGGATGTCTTTCACTGTAGCAATATGGTATATGGTAGCGATATACATTAATATATTTTATATATATATATATATGTATAGAAAAATAGGCAATGGATTTCAGATGACACTATTTCATAAGGTAAAGATATAAATCAGTGAAGCTTATGTGTTTTCACCTCTTCATATTCAGACAGTACTACTGCATGTATCTTGGCAGCTGAACAAAAGTATTCATTGTGTCTAAAGGACACTATGAGCCGTTCCTCTCCATATCCATTTCTCCACACATGTTATCTGTGGAAAAAAAATCAAATAACTTTCTTCTATCAAATGCAGAAGAGAAAGCCTATGATATCAGCATAGCCAAGTGACAATAAGTTAAAACATATTCTTACTTTACTGAGAGATAATGTTACTGCTGTAGCATTCAGTCAGAAGAAGAAGATTCATCCTGTGTATTATCCTGGACCATTAGTGGTGAACTTCACTCTACCACTTTTCACAACTTATGTTCAAAACTGCTGCAAGTTTGGCAACAAATACCAATAAAATATCTTGACCATCCTTTTATTCTAGGTGTTTAGACCCTTAATCAGGAGTGATTGATTCTGACCAAAATATAATTGCATTAAATAAAAACATAAATGTGGATGTTTAAATAGCCTCAAACATAAAACTTCACTTTATAAAGTATTGTCCCATCACATACTTTATAACGTTAACATGACTTTGTCATTCTGATGTTACTTGGTAGATTTTTATCCCACAAAAACAAACAAAAAGAAACCCTACTGGAGTAATTATATTCTGCTGAGATTTCACCTCCTGAAATAAAAGCCAATTTATTTCTCTTGCATTTGTAATTAACACAGACATACAATCCCAACAAAACAATATTAACGCAATCACTTGGCAGTATGCATTCTTCCTAAACAAATCTACAGCAAAGCTCCAAAATTTAATCTTTTCCTTTCTGAACCACAGAGATGTGCACAAAGGCAGTGTTAAAGCAACTGTATGAATTCTATTCTCCGACCCAGAAAAAAAGACAACTGAGCAAAGGTGCATTTACAGAAGACTGACAGGAAAGACTGCAGTGTGAGGGAGACCCATGTCTTGGTTAATCCCTTTTTTACACCTGTGATATCTTGCTTTAGCTGAGTAAAGAAAGTTTTTATTTGACTACATTTTCTAAGTTACTGTAATTATGTGTCTTTAAAGGCTTTTAGAAATCATAGGGTTTGCAGGTATCAAGTCCATCATAGCTGAGTAAATGAAATGTCAGAGGCCAAAAGAAAAGCAGTATCCCCCCCATGACTGTGTTCAGCGCTGTGCAGAGTAACAGCAAAAGCTGCCACTGTAGGGCCAAGGCATAGTTTTCCAACTTACTTAATCTCCATTAAAAAAAACCCTCGTCAAAAAAACAACACCACTAACCCCTCCACCCCCTTCCTCCAACCTCAAAAGCACTCACAGAGAGCAAGGGAACAGATTGAGCAAATGACTTCCCAGCAGTCACACAAGGGAAGGTCAAAACAGATAGGTGAGTGCAGGTCTATCAGGCCCTGGGGTTAGCATCACCACTGTAGGAGAAACGATCCTCTCTGCAAGAGACACAGTGTAATGTTGATTGAACATGCACTCTGTAGAACACCTACATTTTATAGTGTGCCATGACAGATTTTTTTCCCTGGCTTTTATCAGGAAAGCTTGATTTTGAAGCCTTTGTTCCCTTTATTATTTGATTTTTTATTAAACACCACCCATTGTTATATATTCTGAGAAATGGTGGCCCTGCAGCAGTTGTGAATCTATAGCTAGATGTGGAGTAATAGGAAAGAGAAGAAAAAAAAAAATAAAAGGAGAAAAGTTGCTAACATTTAAGTTAATAAAAATAGGTCAGGCAATCTCAGCCCTTTCTTGTATGAAACAAACGGGCTAATCCTAAATAGGAATGACACATCAGGATCTTCATTTTATCTGAGGCTCATCAGGAAGTGGCATGTAAGTAGCAATATAAAAATCCTTCTTCGCTGATATCAGAAAGAGTTGCAGGATACTATATTATCCTGCAAAGACTTTGTATTACATCTGGGCTTTTACCTAGGATTAAGTAAATATTGCAGAAATTATACTGATCTGTTATCCAGGTCAGGTACTCAGTAATCATTAAGCTGAAGTAGTATATATGAAGAGATCGGATTTTATTTATTTAATTAGTTAGTTAGTTAGTTAGTTGAAAAACTGTGTAACTGTAGTCTAAATGGACTAAAAAAAGGAAAATCACTTCAGTTGCATAGTTCCTGGAAACTGAACCTTCCATAATATGATGAAACAATGTCCAAAGTAACTCACGTAGAAAGCCTTCAAATTGAAATCCCACTGAAACTTCTATTTAACTGTCTGCTGTAATTAAATTAATCATGTAAATGTCAAATAAAAATAAAAATAAAAAAAAAAGAAAATATTTAAAACACGGAAGGGGAGGAAACTCTCAGATTAAGTCAGATAAATAGCAAGCATTCAAGAGGAACAAAGTTACTATTCACGAGACACTTTGCTACTTGTGTTCGGACACAAGCTGCAACAACTGTTAGCATGTGTCACTGCCTCTAATGGTGTATGGGTTCAAGCAGAGCACACAGAATGCCAGATGGGACTGCAGAGAGCTGTCAGCAGAAAGAAACCATGCTCTGTGTTTTTTGCATTCCTGTGCAAAAAGCCACTGTTGACAACTGCTTTAATCTGTAAAGTCAATGTTTTTGTTATACAACTTGGCGTGATCTGGCATGACAAAGCAAGCAAACACCAGATGGTTGAAGAGATTCGGGTCAGGTCTACAGCCTCCTGCCAACCCGTTTCAGCAATCACAAATTTGCAGAAATAGGATTCCTGTTCAAAAAGCCTGAGTGAGCAGATGCTCCTCATGTGTAGATATAGTAAGTACACTGGCAAAACTGTAGCATGACTGGTAGTACAGATGCTTGAAGAAGGTAAGGAAGGCCAACGCAAAACACAGCATTGCTGAAATAGAGAATAGCTGTAATCTGCAACCACAAAATAGCCCTAGTATAGGGATTGTTTTAGATGGTAATAAGTATGAACACCATGTCAGGATTACTTTGCTATTCATTAGGCAGCTGCTAATATGAAATTATTTCTTTGCTCAAGCAGAAAAATAAATTCTCTTGACCACTGAGAAATACAGCCTTTCCCTAAAGCAACGAAACCTGAATTTCTAAGAGTTATAAGATGAATTAAAATCACTCCATGGTGAGCACACCCAAGATCTTGTGAGAGCTTTCTACAAGAACATGGAATTGAACTGATGTTGCCTAAATCCTGTTCTAGTATTCTGACACAATACTGTCTTGCCTCATTTACTGACATGCAAATAAGTCAAAATGCAATGTTTCCTTAATCTTTTGTTTGTGTGTGTGTGTGTGGTTCTTATTTCCATGATCTCTGAGAATATCAGATTATTTCTCTTTGATAGAAAACAAAAATAAAACCTGTCATGTCTCTGAGAGGCAATGTAGGTTGTGCTATGCAAATACATCCCTCGTCTACTGATAAATGCCTGCAGAATGAGCTCCCATTTGTCTGCAGTATGTCATGCAGTTCATACTGTGACTGAAAATTTGTCATGGATTTCAGCTTTTCCTTGATCTCCTCTATTCTTCTCCCTAGAGCCCCACTCTTGCTCTGTTGTGGATTGCTGTTAGGAGATCTTGTGGGAAATGGGCAATGAGAGTGCAGAAGATGAAGGGACAAAAAGTACTGAGGATCCTGTTCCCTGGGGACCATATTCTGCCTTGGTGAGGCTGCATCTGGGATACTGTGTCCAGTTCTAGGCCCCTCAGTTCAAGAAGGACAGGGAACTACTGGGAAGTGTCCAGTGAAGAGGCACAAAGATGATTAAGGGAGTGTAATATCTCCCTTATGAGGAAAGGTTGAGGGAGCTGGGTCTCTAGCTTGGAGAAGAGGAGAGTGAGGGGTGACCTCATTAATATTTACAAGTATGAAAAGGGTGAGTGTCAGGAGGACAGAGCCAGGCTTTTTACAGTGATGTCCAGTGATAGGACAAAGGGCAATGGGTGCAAACTGGAACATAGGAGGTTTCATGTAAACATCAGAAAAAACTTCTTTACTCTGAGAGTGACAGAGCACTGGAACAGGCTGCCCAGAGAGGTTGTGGAGTCTCCTTCGCTGGAGACATTCAAAACCCGCCTGGACGCATTCCCGTGTGATGTGCTCTAGGTGATCCTGCTCTGGCAGAGGATTTGGACTAGATGATCTTTCAAGGTCCCTTCCAACCCCTAGGATTCTGTGATTCTGTGGGAATCCTGTTCTAGTGACTGACCACCCTCTCTGTGAAGAACCTTTTCCTAATGACCCATCTGAACTTCCCCTGATGCAGATTTGTTCCATTTCGTCATGTCCTAACACTGGTCACCAGAGAGAGATCAGCACCTCACTCTCTGCTGCTCGCCTTGAGGAAGTTGCAGACTGTCCCTTGCCCAGGAAAAAGAGCTAGAAATGACATTTAATAAGAAAACAGATTATGCAGAGACCAGGATAGTGCCCATCCACCTGTTTATATGTGACCAGTCCCTTCTATTCCTTTATCTCTTTGTCCCATGTTTGTTCCTCCCCAAAACACCTGACTTTCCCTGCCTGTGATTCTTTCCAGTGTGACAGCTGGATACTTAGGCTGAGGGTCTCCAGGGACAACCTTAACAGGATCTGGGTCTCATGTTTCTGATGAGGTTATTGGGGATTCCCCACTTATCACTGTGCCTCTGTGCTCCTTTGTGTGTGGTAGGATGAGCCTAAAATCACATCAACACATTTATTAAAAAATATAGGTCTATGATTATAATGATGATTTGTTCCAGTCCAAGGTAAGACATTTAATAATTCTATAATTGCCTTACAGAACTTATCAGGCTGCCTGGCTCTCCAAGAAGTGTTCAACAAAGCTGTTATCTTTTGTTACAACTACCTCTAGCCACTCTGAGTAGGAGTAACAAATCACCTGGAAATACTCTTCATTCGTAACCGCATAATATAATAAATTTCATACAGAAACACACTTGTGCATGTATATGCTCATTTCCTTCAATAAGCAGCTGAAATATGTTAGACAATATTTCTCCTGTGTTACATACTAATGGAAAGAATTGTACTATCTCAGTGGCAGGTTCATAAAGGAAAAAAGGCAGAAAATCTTATTGAGTTGTCTTTCCAAATCAGATCTACGCTGTGAGGGTCTCTGCCCATTCTTATCTCCTGTGAAGAAGTGGAGATGATAGACTAGCCCAGCTAAGCATTAATAACAGAGGTAACAAGTATGCATATATTCCATTTAATTCATCCTCTTCTTTCCAACAAAATATAATTCAGGAGGATGAATGTCCTGTCCTAGTCAAATGAAATATCATTTACAAAGCTTCTTATGTATCTTATCTCAAGGGACAGGGCTCTTGTAAAGAGAGGCCTACAATTGATTAAGCTTTAAAATACTTCAGTACAAAGACAAATGCATTTCATATATAATTTGCATTACCAAGACTAAAGAGAAATCTCTAATCTTATGTAGCTTAGCCAGTGACAAGTGCAGACAAATTTTTTAAAATCTATATGACTATGGGATGATTTCCTAATAGAAAAAAAAAAATAAAATTAGTTCATATAAAAGCAAAAATACCATCAGTGTCTTGTTTTTATGCTTTGGACAATCCGTGTTTGCAAATGCATCTCATACTATAAAATATCAGAAAAGATTTAAGGCAATAGCATTAAACAATATAGATGATACATTAACCAGAGAATGAAATCCTGATTTCACTGACACCTGCAGAGAAACTCTGCTAGCTCCAAAAGAGCTGAGGCTTCACCCAGATCCCTCAAGAGCAACAGATGCTCTTCAGTGCAGCACTTTTCAAAGTCAAATATGCAAGTCATCCCTACATTGTCATATTCTCTGCCACCTTTTTTTTTTTTTTCCTTTTTTAAAAACACATCCCACTTACAAAGAGTTCCAGAAGGAGAAAAAGAAGGAAGCAGTTCCCAGATGTTTACTGAAATCTGTTTTCAGTGGCCCTTGGATCCCTCTGTGTTCTCCATTGAGGCAGTGCATAAGGACAGCATGTTTCAGAGAATGTTGTGACCCTGCTATGAGACATGTCACTATTCCTATGAGTCCCATGCACATCAGAAAGTCTATGTATAGTGAAACAATCAATTGTAGAGGTGTGCCCAGCTATCTTCACAGTTTGTCTTTACTGCTTCTCAAAGCCTCCACTAAACAGCCCTCAACTCTGACTTTTCCCCAGGTTACAGAGACACAGGCTGTTCTAATGAAAAGCCTAAGACTGGGCTATGAAATGCATGACTGCATAAAAGAAGTGGTCCAGATGTCATCCAGCCAGTTTTCTTTGGAGAAAAGAAAATGTTGTTTTAAAAAAGTCATCAGTTTTAGGTAGCTTCAGGGAAATAGCTCCTATAGGTTCCCATTGAATTTGGTTTCTGTCTAGTTATTAGGAAGAAAATTCACTCTCTAATATGTTTTTGAGCAACAAAAAGTGAATTTACATTTCAAGAAGAGTACACAGTATGTGATAATGTTCTTTTAAAATTAAGGTTATTTTCTCTCATTTTCCTATTAGAGAAAGGATAAAGCATGGAATGTCACCATGATTAAGAAAATGAATGCATCAAACTCAGGCATACTAATTCCAAAGCAACATTAATGAATCTTAACATCTTCTTGAGAACCCTGGTGCTACTGGACTAATAACACATTGTGTAAACTGTGCCTGTAAAAGTCATTAGAGCAGTGGTAATTTCTACCAGCTGGGAACATGACCCACTGTGTTTCAAGTTATTTCTGTATCGAAACTGGTGCCAAAATATTTCTATCAAGAGCTTCTGAAATGGTTTCAGATTATTATTATCATTCACAAATGTTTTTAGAGAAAGACAATGAAAAGGCAATATGGCATTCATTGATTGCTCATGTTAAAAGTTTTAAATCCTTTCTATTCAATCTGTTATTTAAGGATATATTCTTGGTTTAGATAAATTGATAAAAATTCTGATTCAGCTGTCTTATTTATTCCCTCTCATTTTTGCTTGGGCAACTTTAAGTTTTCCTTGATTTTCTCAGTCCTACACATCACCTTTTCTCAAATAGTCATTTTTATTTTATTTTTTTTTTTCAACGGTGACACTCTTGTTGTGTCAAGATCATGATGCTGACAAAACAAACCTAAAGAAGAGCAAAACCAAACACCAAAAGCCAGTATAATGACACTTAAAGTTTTGCTATGCAGACACATGTCATCATTTTATAAAATAAGTGAATAGTTCTTGATTTCTGAGGTCTAGGTTCAATCAAAATTTCTTATGTCTTAAAAATCACAGAAGCCAACACATATATACAAAGGCTAAAATTTTATGCCTATCAAAGACATGTTCCATGTCCTTGCATTTTCAGTGAATGAGACAAATTCCTACTGAACTAATTTTTGCTTATATATAAAAAAAGTGTTTCTAATGCAAAACACCAACAAAGTGAATTGAAGACAATGTTGACAATCACAGATTAAACCATAGGGTTTCAACAGGAAGCATCACTGGCTCCACCATCAGCAAGCTGAGAAAATTAGAGAGGCATAATAAAGAACTGTGGACTTCGGTACATCCCAAAATTTTACAATAGAATAAGTTTCATTACACAGTAGGAGTACTTTGTCATAAGTAAAGTAATTCAAATAAATTATTGTCTTAGATTTAGAAAGATATTGGACCTGTGTGTTAGAGAAACACTGCCTACATCTACACTAACAACTTAAATTATGATAAGGCTATTTTTATACACAGAAACTCAGTCACGTAAGCTGTGAAAATAGTTCCTGCCCTTGTTTCAGCCTACACTCTCTCAAACAACATTTAGACATGTTTAGGGATTTATCACACACTTGCAGGCACTTTGCTTGTGGATATATCTTACCTCTGAGCATCTTATTTTGCATAGTCTATTAGTATGGACATGGGCCATTACGTGTCAGTTCATCTCAGGAAGTGGTCTCTGGCATTTTTCATTTAATAATATAGCCTTACATTCTATAATTCCTGCTTTGTTGTTTATTTTCATACTTAATTCATCAAGGAGCAATCATATGATCAGGCTGTGTGTGTGTGCCTGTTACATTCTACAGATTTCAGCTAAATTCAAACTAATTATCTGAATGATAAGTAAATTCCTGCAAGTTTAATGAAAACAGACAAAGAAATAGAGAAATTGGCAGTGATGATGTTGCAGAGAGAAGTCCAAAAGCAGTTAAAAAAGCCTTCAAAGCATTGGGCTGACTGGTTGAAGGCTCAGGTGCACAGGTGGTGTTTTCATCAATCTCTCAAATGGTAGGGAAAATATTGAAAGAGGGAGGAAAACACACCTGACCAACGCGTGGCTCAGAGGCTGGTGCCACTATCAGAATTTTGGGTTCTTTGATCATGGGGAAGTTTATATGGCACTGAGTCTGCTGGTGATAGATGGAATCTGTCTGTCTCAGAGGCAGGAAAGGATCCTCGTACATGAGATTTTGATTGTGAAGAACTTGACAAATGTGATGGTAAGGTTGAGTGCTTATGGGTAAGGATTAGGGGGAAGGCTAACAAGGCAGACATCCAGTTGAGAGTGTGTTACAGACCGCCCAACCAGGATGAGAAGGCTGATGAGACATTCTATAGGTGCTTGACGGAAGTCTCCAAGTTGCTAGTCC
This sequence comes from Apus apus, assembly GCF_020740795.1. Taxonomy (NCBI): domain Eukaryota; kingdom Metazoa; phylum Chordata; class Aves; order Apodiformes; family Apodidae; genus Apus; species Apus apus. The sequence goes on from NC_067283.1 coordinate 74,841,208, forward strand.
TTGTTCTCTTGGGGGACTTCAATTTACCAAGCATCTGCTGGAAATACAATACAGCAGAGAAGAAACAATCTAAGATGTTACTGGAGTCTGTGGAAGATAACTTCCTGACACAGCTGGTGAATGAGCCTACCAGGGGAGGTGCCTCGCTAGACCTACTGTTTATAAACAGGGAAGGACTGGAGGGTGATGTAGTGGTCAGAGGCCATCTTGGGCTTAGTGACCATGAAGTGATAGAATTCTCATTTCTTGGTGAAGTAAGGAGGGGGGTCAGTTAAAATGCTACCATGGACTTCTGGAGGGCAGATGTCAGGCTGTTCAGGACACTGGTTGGGAGTGTCCCTTTGGAGAAAGTCTTGAAGACCAGAGAAGCCCAGGAAGGCTGGATGATCTTCAAGAAAAAAATTTTAGAGGCAGGCCCAGGCTGTCTCCATGTGTCATAAAACGAGCTGTCAGGGAAGACAACCAGCCTGAACATGGCTGAACATGGAGCTCTTGCAGAGGCTCAGTGGGTAGATTCTTCTCGGCTCAGAAAAAGAATCTACCAACTTTGGAAAAAAGGGCAGGTAACTCCAGAAGAGTACAGGGATCTGACTAGGTCATGCAGAGACAACATCAGAAAGACAAAAGCACAGCTAGAACTCAACCTGGCCACTGCTGTGAGGGATAACAAAAAAGGTTTTTACAAATACCTTAACAACAAAAAGATAGGACAACAAGGAGAATGTTCACCCTTTGTTGGATGCAGGAGGAAACACTGCAATCAAGGATAAGGAAAAGGCTGAGGTACCAAATGCCTTCTTTGCCTCAGTCTTTAATAGTCAGACCCATCATCTTCAGGGTATTCAATCTCCTCATGGGGATGGAGAGCAACAGCATCTCCCCATAATCCAGAAGGAAGAAGCTAACAACCTGTTATGCCACCTGGACACTCACAGGTCAACTTCCTTCCTGTTTCTTCTTTCCTTCTCTTCCGTCTATGGCTGGCATCCGGGGAGACCTTCATCTATCCATCACTGTAGATTCCCAGCCTTGTGCATTCCTGACCCTTATAACTCTCCTCTCAGCTGCTGTCTGCTCTGTTGCTCCCTCCAGCAGCTCCAGGACATTTTGGGACTGCTCACAGCTCAGGAGATTCCATGGGAGTTGCTAGGGGTGGAGGGAGGCAATAGTGTTTTGCACATTCCTGAACATATTTGTATATAATTGTACATGTTTTATTTTATCATTAGAGTTTAATTAAAGATGTGTAGCTTAGTTTTCAATCCAGAAAGATTTTATCCATTGATTCTCTCTCAGTTTCCCTACCTGGGTGGCAGGGAGAGGGCATCAAGAGCATTGTTGTCTCTGGTTTAATTGCTGATCCTGAATCAAACTGTGACACCATCTCTCATGCTCTTTGGGATTATTTCCAAATCAAGGCACAATTAGAGTTTCTAAGGGGATGGCATTTTAGGGATCTATAGGTTAATAACTAAGCTCTTGCATAGACAGTCCCGTGGTAATTTAAGGGAGACTATCACTATGTTAGAGTGTTGATGTGCCCTTAATATGGATGGCACAGGTCATCCCTTTGCTGTTCCAAGCACAGGGGTTCAAATATGAGTCTGGGACTTTGATTGTGTTCACATATGATTATTTATGGATTTTCTCTTCCCCTCATACTCAAAGTTTTTAAGTAATGTAATGCTTAATCATATATAGCATGGAAAATAGCATTAGAAAAGATAGCAAGATGCATTCCATTTTCCTGTCCTAACATCAGCTTTGTTGATCCTGGGAGACATTTATCTCATCTGTTCTTACAAAACTTCAGCAGTAGAAATTGTAGAATCTGCTCTTCATCTCTCTCATCTGTGCTGAGTAACTTCTGGAATGTTTCTAAAGTGAATATCCACATAGCACTGTGTATGCTGGAGAGTCTTACTAGTTCTGTCTTTCAACTATTAGCTACTCAGAACCAAGTCATTGATTTTACTGAATATATTCTGTAAGGAGGAATGGGGGGGGAAGTGTATATTTTATTGTTAACAATAATTGGACAGCTGTTATAATGTCATAAGTCCTAAGTAACTCCTGTAAGTTTGCAATGGTAGAATCAATATAATGATTTACAAAGGTATAAAGGATAAAATACAGTTGCTCAGAGATTTTGAATGCCTAATTTCTTTGTATGCAGTAATTTCAATGCATGTTAAAAAGAATATGTCAACAATTTATTATAATTGCTGTCAAAGTGATGTTTTTCACTGAATTTACCTCATTTTAGTTATTTAATATGCACATCTTATCTATGGCTCCTTCAATTTAGGAAAAAAAAAAAAAATAAATATAGATATAAAGCTGCACAGCATTCACATATTGGGGAGGAAATGCATTCAACCTGCATTTGCTTTAGACTCTGTGGGATGCTGAGACACTTGTCAAAGCCCGACAGGTGTACTGATCTTCAAGGTTTCATAGGATATAAATTGCTTGCTCTGGGGGAAATCAAGTGTGCAGGAGACCCCCCAGGTTCCCACCATCTAATTAAAGGGAGCTTTCTTCTTCATCATCCTTATGTAACTATATAAGAAGCCATAAGAGTAGAATAATTCTGTTTACACATTATCTGCCAGCCAGGAAGATCAATGATGAAAGCAAACACTTTATGTTTATCTGCCAACTACATTGCAGATCATCTAACAGATTTCTTATGAAGAGCTGCGTCTCTATATCCAGGCTAGGAAGCCTGTAACAATTCTGAATTCTCTTAACACGTCATTTTCAATGGGGAGACAGATGCTCAAGTTAATAACTTCTATGAAACTTAAATTTTGGCCATAATATATTATTTTATTCTGCATGTAGAATTCTTATTGTTTTAGTCATGCTTCTTTCCTGAATCAGAGAGATCCTAAAAAGTATTCCTTTAGGCACAACCATACACATAATAAAGACTTTATCTTTAGCACTATATTTGTAAGCATGAGGCTATGTACATCAGCCATTGAACTAAATGAAAGCAGACCAGTCTCCAGTCTAATGAGGTAAAACAAAATGGTTTTACAGTGGCAGGATAGTAGGATCTGATATGAAACAGCATTGTAGTAAAAAAATTTACATGAATTTCCTGTCACCAGACGTGTATATGTTGACATATTTGCCTCACTTTGAAAATTGTGCCTTTAAACCATTGAGGGGTAGGTCATGAAGATGATAGATCTATCACAGAATTTTGTAAATGGTTAGATTACAGTTCTTATATTGGGGATTTGCTGTACATAGAGCCACAAAAAGCTAATATTAATTTTCTTTTGATTGCTTCTCCGACTGTCTTCTTATTTACTTTTATTAGTTTTACTTTATTTCTGACTTTATCATCATAATCAGACTTCAAGCTGGTTCATGATACTCTTCCCAGCTTTTTATATTCTTTTTTTTCATATAAACAGGAGTTTTTCTCTTTCCTAGAACAGACAGAAATTTCTAAATAGTATGTAAATCCAACCACAACTGAGGCATCTTTTGAAGAAGGTACAAGGGCTTATAGGCAGTATGAATGATACTAATTATATCCCATAACTTTAAAGCCATTTGAAAATTCAGAAACTTCTAAAGACAAGATAATCTTCTTTATTCGTAGTTTTCCTTTTAACCTTCAGTGATTACTCTTTATCCTCTGTAACCGAAGAAGTAAACCCAGATGAATATACACAGTATTTAGCATTTTTATCAGGAAGAACTGCTAGTTCTTTGATGTACACTATTGTTAAATTCTTTGCTTTGGTACTAGAAATGTGATTCTTAACACCAAACCTTTATTCTTGCCCTATACATCTTCCTTTGTGCTAGCATAGAGGCTTAGCTGAAACACAGGACCATTTTATTAGCGAGGAAGTTTCCTTAAGGAGAATAAGCACCTACATTAGAATAATAAAAAAACCCATGAGGTACAATTACACACACACATTGTTTCATACAAAAACAAAGGATATTTCTTCTCGTCTTCTAGTAGAAAGAAGAATTCTCTAACCTACAGTAGACAGGCCGGACTGGATGATCACAGTGTTCTCTCCCACTTCAAACACCTATGCGTTTGAGAAGACAGCTCAATCCAAGGAACTGAAAGGGAATAAATTATAAAGAATTAACACTTAAATTCAAAATAATAGCACATTAAATCAGTGCCATACCATTCAATTATGCTACCTCATCATGGCCTCCCTCTACATTGGCTGTCCTCTATTATGCTTACAAACATGGCAGACCTTCGATTAGTAGGTAGATAACTAAGTAATTGCAACTTTCTCATCATTGGTGATTTAGTATTTAATTTTTGATGCTGGCCTTCATGCTTCTGTCACATGGAACAGTGTGAGGATATGTCCAACATGAACAGCCTGCTATTGGAGAGATTGCTTATTCCTTCATGGCAGCTTTGATTTGCTGTAGGCTATTGGAACCAGTTGCAACTTCTTTGTGATTTTCTCAAAACAATCTGGGAGAAAACCAGCCATACTTTTCAATTAATTGCCGCCCCCATTAGTGTCTCTAGAGTTCTTAAGTTTGGTAATTGCATTCTTTTTTTTCTTTTCTTTTTTTTTCTTTTTTTTTAAGTCTTTTGTCCACAGCAGGGCTCAGTTGTCTCTCACCAGACACTCACCAGTCTTTCACGTCCTTGTTTTCTGTGTGAAGTGAATCAGTGCCATGATTTCAATTTATATTTTTCTTTTTTTCTTTCTTTGTCCCCACATCTCCTTACTGTGTATTTCTCCCATGACATGTCAGGCTATTGATCTGGATCAATCTCTCAAGATAGACAGAAAGGCCCCAAGAACTATTGCTTCATCCTGACTGCTGCCAAACACTGAATATAATCGCTTTGCTCCTTGATGTTAATCTGCTGACATCTTCCTAACACTGCTCACTTCATACCACTTCAGAACAATCTGTATCTCACACACAAGCTCAAATACCTTCCAAAGTCTGTTTCTACTTCATGTTGCAGTCAGAAGTAGATGAGCAACAAAAAAAGAGCAGCATTACCACAGTACTTATTACACCATATCTGACCTGATAAAACCTGCTGAAAACATGTACAGCCTTCACACAATATCACACAGGATTATTCTTTTCCAACTGAAAATATGGCTAAGTGAATCTTCTAATCATATATAATGTAAATCATACTCTTGGAAGTTGATGTGGAAGATGTTCTTGGTAGTTCTCTGAATTTCAGGTGCAGAGTCCTTTATGATACAATTAATTTTTAGACTGTCTTAACTCTAGTGTCCCTTTCAACTGTGTCTCCTTTGGTGACTTCTTGCTGCTGTGACATGTTGAGCCAACTTTAACTCATACTTAGCTCAACTCTTTTCATTTGCAATCTTATTCTCATATTACCTACATATCTAATTGAGTGGGTCAAAGTATCACCTTTTTGCCTTTGGCATTCTTGTTCTCATTTCCTAATCTATAGGAATCTTCTGAAATCCCTATTTGCCCAGCAGCCTCCTTGTGCATGAATAGTACTGGGGAAAACTCTACCTCTCCAAATGGTTCCTAAGAGTATTGACATGTGCTGAGTTCTATAATCTTCTGATTAACCTTCCCATCAAATTTCCATTTCAGTGTAAACTTCACAAGTATCTCCATATTGAATCTGGTCTTTTGTGCTTACGGATTTTCTTCAAACAAGCCTGATGTTACATCATGAACCACACAAAGGGCAACATTTAACAGCAGTATTGATTTACACCAAATATTTTAATTAATTTTCTTAATTGACTTAGAGAAGCTAGCAAAAGTCACAACAAATATTTCTAGTTTACTTATATGCTGCTTATTTTGGGTGTAGCAAGATAAACCATAATAACTCCTAAATGTGTCTCAAGTGAGCCATGCACTCCGTTTCCTTATATCTGTGCTAGCAATGCCAAAAGGGCTACTTACTTGCTCTACCACTTCATTTTCACGTAGAAGGTGAATATGAGATGGGGAAAGAAACAGAGACCCTGTTTCAGATACACTGACTAAGTTCAGCTTTGGGAATATTCATAGGACAGCAGGCATTTGTCTGTCTTTCCTGAACTGTGACTCAGCTTTAAGGCCTAAGAGAACCCAGTCATGAGCTTAATAAAAATGTATGTCCTGAAGCAACCTTGAAATGGAGTTCAATAAATTTTAGTGCTGAAAATGAAGCAATTAAAGCAATTAAAATCTATCATTAAACCATAAACTAATTGACAGTAGGCTTAGAATATTTTATTATGTATGATCACATCCCAAAAACCAAAACTAATTTTACATATCATGCTACTGGATTTAAGTCAGTTACTGACTGCTACGTATAAGGAACTGATGCAATGTACACAAATTATTCCACAACTGTTTACTTTAGGGTTTATTGTATCCTTCTGCTACCAGGTACTGTCAGACAGAATATTGGCTGTGGGTCAGATCCAGTAGGGCAATTCTTATAGGTCTAATTTAACAAATATTAATTAATACATGCATTGTATTTATATTTACAGAACCTGAGATTAAATATCTATTTTGAAGAGGAAAGTGAAGAATAATGAATAATGACATGAAGTATAAAACTTCTAATTGACAACTCCAATCTAATGGATTACTGTTTTTCTTCCTCTATTTTCAGAAGACAGTCTCCAACCCAGACAGAAATATACACTACAAATGAAGGAGAAAATATGAATGCAAGTTATTTAGTATTATTATATAATTAAAAGTCCTGCCAACAGACTCCTAATCTTCCTTGAATAAATTTGCCTAATACTCATATTATTAGAGGGGATAAATTATGCACTATACAAACTGCCTCTATAAAACACTGTTATAGACTTTATTCAGATAGCTTCCAGTTTTCTGTTACAATGCAAAAGCATGTATAAAAGGATCCCACCTACACCACTGTCACAGCTATAGGAGCAATTGCTTTGCTGCCCTCTGCCAGTATCCTAAATAGAGGGACAGACATTGCAGAATTACTATATGGCATTTCTCAGGGCCATCAATCTGGTCAGAGTTTATCATGGTCACTCCCAGCCTCTGAGGGAAAGTTTCCTTCCCAAAGAAGGTACACCTGTGGAACTCTGAGTATCTGAGAGAGATAAGACTGGTTTTGCATTCAGACTTAAGAACCAGATGAAATTTGACATTCACTGGTCCAGCTATAGGGTCCAGCTATAGGCTCTGATAAGTCACTTGGTCAACTGCATTTTTGAGTCTAAGTCTTAACTTTCACAGAGATTGTCCCATAGGATCTTGAGTTTTGCTGTTCATTATCAGAAAATTTGACCAAGGTTGTGATTCTTTGGGAAAGTAGAATCAAAATTCAGTGTATAAAGAGGGGGAGAGGGAAAATTCCAAAGTGAATTCCTGTATTTGTGTATCTGGAGTTTCTCATTGTGATGGAAAGTCCTCTGTGTAAACTAAAAGAAATAAATCCTAAAAAAACCTAAATTCTATTATCTACATTACAATAATAGGTACAGTCCTCCATTGCTGATAGAGTTTGCATCATTCTAATGTATGTCTTATGTATTTACAAATTGAGTAAAATGAAGTCCTTATTTGTATATATTTTCCTGTCTAAGACAAAGAATAATTGTTTTCTATAGTATGTAGAATTTTGCTTGGCATGTGGCTAAAGATACACATTATGACATGACCTCAGTATTTAGACTACATGAAGGCTCAGTTATATTACTTTGGTACTAATTGCAACATTTAATTTAGATATTGAAGCATAAAAAGTTGATAAAATTTGGTGTTAATGACCTGGTCATATTATTGCTGGGTTTAATAATTGTCAACATATGACTGCCTTTAGCACTTTTAATGCAGGGAATGAACTGCTGTGGTAGACCAGGAGTCAGAGTGTACATCTCAGCACAGCTAAAACATTGTCTCATATTTTGATCAGCACTGCATAAATCTTAGTAAAACGGTACACTCAGAAACATCCCTCTCTCTTAAATAAGTCTTTACAATTTTTTAATACATAAACCACATAAACATATTTTGTATATATGTTTACTTGCATATGCATAAACTGTATGTCTATATTTATACAGACACATATATATATTTATTTAAATAAAAGTATGATGCTTTAAACAGTCCTTAATACAGGGATGACATTTCAGATTTGATGATTTCATTTGGAAATTTACCAACAAATACTCAGATGTCATCTTCAGTAAGCATTCAGATATTAATGGCAATGTCTAGCAAGTTTGCAAACTTCAGAGATGCTGCAGTTGCAGTGGAAAAAAGAAGACATATCAAGCAGTTTTTTTCTGAGCATAATCTACTTGTTTGTATCTTTACTTTAGCCCTGCCATAGCACTATATCCTACTCATAAACAAAAAAAACCAAAACCACAGCACACAAACAAACAAAAAAGAAAAAGGAAAAAAAAAAAAAAGCCAGTTTTAACCTTTGTTGAATTTAAGAAGATCAGATCTTGCATCATTCTACCTGCTTGGTAAATCCTTTTTGTTATAAGGATTTGAATTGTGGAAGTGTTTAGTTAAAGGGACACTAAAGGCAACAAAGCTGGTGAAGGGCCTAGAGAATAAATCTTATGAAGAACGCTTAAAGGAGCTGGGAATGTTTAGTTTGAGAAAGAGGAGGCTGAGGGGAGACCTCATCAGTCTCTACAACTACCTGAAAGGTCATTGTAGGGAGGTTGGTGCTGGTCTCTTCTCACAGGTAATTAGTGACAGAACAAGAGGGAATGGCTTCAAGCTGCAACAGGGGAGGTTTAGACTGGACATTAGGAAAAAATTATTCACAGAGATAGTGGTTAGACACTGGAATAGGCTGCCCAGGGAGGTGGTTGAGTCACCATCCTTGGATGTGTTTAAGGGTGGTTTGGATGTGGTGTTGGTGGATATAGTTTAGGGGAGAACTTTGTAGAGCAGGGATGATACTTGGACTTGGTGATCCCAAGGGTCTTTTCCAACCTGAATAGTTCTATGATTCTATGATTCTATAAACTTTAGAAAAACAACAACTAACAAAATATATGTTTGCAATGTGTATAGAGGATAAACACAATATCAGCCCTCTCATGCCAGCTGGAGGGTTTGAGAAGGAGGAAGGAATATCAAATAATTTCTCCAGGTGAGCTGGGAGCCTCTAGGTGACAGCATGCAGAAAACAGCACAGAGACCACCCATGCCTTTACCCCAGCAGTCTTCTCTCAGCTCTGATAGGGGAAAGGAAGGGAGAGGAGACTGACAGGATGTTAAGCTCCCCTTCCCACCCCCACTAGGACCCCCTACTGCCACATAAGCACGTCTGCATCCAGTACTATGCTGGCACAGAGGTGCTGTACCTGCTGCTACCAAGGACGGGTCTGCCAAATTCTGCTGTGTGGGCATAGTGAGAATGGAGGTGCATGACAGGCGACATCAGTGTGCAAATTCTGGGCCACCATAGAGTTCACAGGGCACACTACAGAAGAGCTGTCTTAACTGTAACAGCTCATGAACTTGCTCAAGGTTGGGAGGAAACAAAAGTTATTTAGACCTATGGCATTTCTCATTTGGCAAACGACATTACTCCTTGAGGACTTCAGTCCTGTATAGTTATTTCACTCTGAAGTGTCTGTGCCAGTATATTCAATAACACTTAAGCAGCACTGTGCAAACACACTGAAATATATAAAAAAGGGGCAGTTAAACAAAATGGGATTGAACAGAAATATCACAGACAATACTGTGTGTTTTTTACCAGATTCTTACAACACTGAAAATTGTTATCCACTTGAAAAGAAATAAATATGTTTAGTGAGAACGTTACTTTCCTTTAAAATGGTAACAACGGCCCCAGTCTTCAAAGTCTTGATTCTGAACCAAAAGATGTTCAGGGAGCTGAAGCAGGAGCAGCTCCAAGAGTGAATTATGGGTCATTAGCTGATGCTGCTAAAAATAGTTTTTTGACTTTTTTGGGTTTTGTTGTTTGTTTGGGTTATTTTGTTTTGTGTTTTTTCTTTGGTTGGTTGGTTTTGTTTTGGTTGGTTGGTTTTTGGTTGGTTGGTTGGTTAGGGTTTTTTTTGTGTTTTGTTTTGTTTTGTTTTGTTTTGTTTTAAGAATCTGAAAAATGGTCTTTTTAAAGTTGTAATGTATCCATTAGGAAATTCAGCTATATAGTTAACATAGCTTGTTGATGGATTTGGGTTTCTGTACTGAAATGAGTAGACAACTGTAGAATTAAGTCTTATGCAAACAAAAGTCATCATCCTACAGAAACTGGAAAGTTTCCCATGGCAAATAGCACCAGAGACATTAGTAGGAATACTGAAAAGGTAGAAGTTGTATGATGTGGGTCTGAGAATGTCTGCTGCACTGGGACCAAAAGTACTTCACAGGTTTGGGAAACTTACAACTGGCCTAATGCCTGAAACTCAAAATCAATTTCAGACAAACATTTTTTTACTCTTATATTCCAAACCTCACATTTGGAGGAGAAAAAAAAAAAAGTACTTACAAGATTTGGTTGTCATACATTCTGCTACTCCTACAGCTTTCTACCTAGTGATGGATGTTCAGCCCTTCTGAAAATCAGAAAATAAGTCATCCTTGGTGGACATATTTTTTTTATGGTGTACTTCTGAAACAATACACAACATGCTTTGAATTATCAGAAGTATTCTAAAAGATCCACTGCTATTTCTCTCAAATTTTCTCCTCCCTTATTCTAGTGCTTTAATAAATCAAGCTCATTTAGAGACCAGTGAGGAAAGTGGAATTCACAAGGGTTTCTTTGTATTTACAATACCACATCTTCACATGCTGGCAGATCAGTGCCATTCTTCAGAAACCAGACAGCAAAGCAGATTGATTTTCTTTTTTTAATTGCATCCCTGCCAAGACCCTATGGGGAAGAAAGCAGAGGTATGAACTCAGGGTTTTTTGGATGCACTGACATGAGCTTATTTGTCAGAGATCAAATCTCCAGTGAACAGCTTGCTGCAGCTTTTATTTCCAAGACTTTGATAATAACATCAATTTGATGTTGCATTGGTGTGCACTGAGACAGCAAAGAAAACTGCAAAGATATTTGGAAAAGTACAGCAAAGGACAGAAAGAAGAATAAAGCAAGCTGATGTTTTTAAACATCTTAAAGACAAATGTGTAATACTTTTCAAGGTACACTGCTGAGCAATATGCTGTATCAGGAATAATGCAGGAAAACTAATTTGTGAACATCTATACTGTTGATTTTTTTTTTCTGTAAGTTTAACTTTGTGTCTACAGAACAGGATTTCAAGACAATAATTAAAGTCTCAACACTCAGGAACATGGTCAAAAAAACAATGTTTGCCTGGATTTTAAGTGAGGTGTTGTCATCTTTACACAGTCAAAGAAAATCTGTCAGCCAGAGTTACTTTAGAGGGGATTAATGACTAGGGCTTCTAATTCTTGACAGTGTTTTGAATCAGGAATGTATATTTCTATTTCTATAGTATGATTTTGACAGTGAAAGAATCTTGCCAGTCTTGAAAGCACTAGAAAGCCAAATGCCATCTCCACTAGCTGCTAGTGCTAGCATTTATGAACTCAATAATACTTTTCAAATATATTTTGCCTTCCTCCTCACCCTAGAATCCCCTGCCCTTTTAGAAAATGGCGATACCTAGGAGAACTGAAACTCTCTTCTCTGCACTTTCAAAGGCATGCTGCATCCACTAGACCATATTTCTAGACCACTAGACTTTTCCTTCTCATCTACTTTGAAACAGTACTGCTGCTAGTTAACAATACTAGTCTCAATGGCTCCGAGAAAAGCAAGCCTGGGAACATACCATTACTGTTGCCAGCAATTATGACTCTCCAGCCACATTATTGTATCCAGTATCTGTGACAAGTTTCTATGCCTCACTAATCCCTACAGCACTAAAGAGTGAGCAAGGGAGGAGCAGAGGGACTGTAGCGCAGATGCAGAAGTAAAGACAATAAAGAGTCTTCTACCTCATCCCTTTTTCTGCCTACTCAACACTCCTTCTTTTGTTCAGCTTTCATTCTGCAAATGCCCCTTGCTACACAATGTGTACCAGACAATGTTGATTTTAGAATCAGTAATTTAACACAACACTAGTGTGCCCATCTCCTTGCTGAGGGACACATTGCTTCTATGAAGGAAAGATTTTTAAATTGAAAGAGTAAAATTTCCCTACAAATTTGTGCACCAGTTCCAACAAGATGTGTAAACACATGCACATGTACATTAACAACTCACTTTTAACTGGTGGCTCAATTCAGGCAGATAATAATTTCTCAGCCCTCTTTACAGACATGAAGACTACTGAAGCTAGTAGAGGGAGAGGGACAAGCTGCCACAGATAAATAATCAGAAATTGTCCTCTATCAATTGAGAGTTTTCACATGCTTATACAAGCAATTCAAATGTGCAACAGTATTGCAGATACAATCCCTTCAAGGTATAAAATAAATCAAATATGTAGAATACCAATTTAAAAATCAAATTAATGATACATAATTTAAAAAGCATATCAAATGTCATTAGAAAGAGAAAAGTGTTACCTGATGACTTTGAAATATGCCTAATCTACCCATTCAGTGTGTAAATCATGTTGCTAAGCACTATATCTATATTTCTTTTGAATATTTCCAGGGATGGTGACTCCATCACCTCCCCAGGCAGCCTGTTCCACTGTCCAACCACTCTTTTGGTAAAGAGATTCTTTCTAATATCCAATCTAAACCTCCCCTGGTGCAACTTCAGGCCATTTCCTCTCATCCTGTTATTTACTTGGGAGAAGAGTCCAACTCCCACCTCCCTGCAACCTCCTTTCAGGTAGTTGTAGAGAGCAATGTAGAGAGCCTCCTTTTTCAGACTAAACAATCCCAGTTCCTTCAGTCTCTCCTCATAGGACTTATTCTCCAGACCTTTCACCAGCTTGGTAGCTCTTCTCTGGACATGCTCCAGCAGCTCTGCATCCTTCTTGTATTGAGGGGCCCAGAACTGGACACAGTGCTCAAGGTGTGGTCTCACCAATGCCGAGTACGTGATCAGCTCTCTACTCCTTCTGACCACACTATTCCTGATGCAGGTTAATAGAGGTCCTGCATAGCAAAGCTGACAACTGATTAGTAAACCATCAGTTTTAATACTAAAAAAAGGTACCTGAAGTTAGCTGAACTCCACAGAGCTTATCCATCTACTTAGCTTTTCAGCACAAAGGAAAATGAAACTCAAATGGAGCACCTCCAAATGCTACATTGTATAGTTCAGATGAGCAAATATTTTAGTTTTATTATGTTCTCTGACAGATCTTGAGCAGGCCAGAGCACTGTTCTACAAGTTGGTAAAACATAAGAGAGAGCCAGATTTTTTCTAAAGAGAAAATACACCTCATCTTCATAATCAGAGTTTGTTTCCTTAGATTTCTAGATTTGAAGAAGAGGAAACTCTTGAGCCACATTCAGATATATCTATGTGTTAGACAGGCATGTAGGTTCACATTTTCTCTTATTGGTAATAAATGATAATCTATTTAACCATACCACTGTTTTATATTGTAGACAAGCAATCTTCACTGCAAGGTCTTAGTGTTTGTGATAGTTGTTTCTTTTCACCTGGGAAAATTGTAGTACCACTTTTCTCCTTCATAGAACATATGTCCAGTAACATCAATCGATGATCCCAAAAGAAATTTGAGTGGAAAAGACTACCCTTGCCTACAATCATTTTCTCTGTTGGTCCACAGAGAAAGCTTGTGGTAAACTGCAATTACAACAAAAAACTGATAAATAATCAATAGTTAGAGTTCCGTATTCATCATATCAGTCGCTGTGAATTAGAAATGTTCTACTTCATCTGTTGCTTTTCCATCCTTGTAAGCCTATCCAAAGACTTATGATACTACCTAAGTAGCTCAGCTGTTGTTGCAGGACTGTGGTGTCCATATTCACAAACATTAACTGACAGTCTTGTCTCCAACATCATTAGCAAAATCTTATTGTTGTAGCTCTGTATACTTCATCATTCAACAAAGGGAATTTTAAGGTAACAGATACACTTCATATTGATTTTGATGAGAAGTGGATCAGATAGTTACTGTCTGGTAGTTAAAGTCTCATTTTCATTACACAGTTTGTGCCAGGAGCTCAGCCATTTTCCTTCCTTTATTGACTTACAGGGCCTATTACAGACTGTCTAAACATGAGTCAGCATAGATGCCACAATAAGAGGCTTTTCACAATGCATCTTGGGTTTTTTTGGCAGACACAATCCACCCTGATCTTCTGTTCCTTTTTTTTTATTTTTTAAATTAAAATTGCAGGCTTCCTAGAGAGTACATCACAGTTTTGTTAAGGACTGATTCAAAGTCTGCTGTGTCACTAAGACATTATTAGGGTATGAAATAGGGTCATAATCTCTTTCAGACTCCATGTCATCTCATCATCTTTGTGACCTGTTTTTTGACGTCTTACTTTACAGAAAGATTGTGGGTTTATTTTTTTGTTGTTTGTTTGTTTGTTTTTGTGGGATTTTTTGTTTGGTTGGCTCAGGTTTTTTTTGTTGTGTGGTTTTTGTTTGTTTGGGTTGTGGGTTTTTTTGTTTGTATTTGTTGTTTTTTTAAAGCATAGTAGATCTTGTCGATGATTTATTTTTGAAAGGGCTTTAATCAGCTAAAAGGTCTGAATAGCATAATTATCAGAGTGGAGAGTGTGTTTAATCACTTTTTGAAGAGTGAAGTGGGCTTAATGGATTTTCTTTAATTAAGCTTTCCAGATGACTCAGACAGTATAAATATTTTTTGAAACTTTCCTCCAGGAAAACACCTGTAAGGTCATCCAGTCCAACTTTTAACCTAATTCTACTAACCTAGCTCTACCACCCCACTGCTAAACTGTGTTGCTAAGCACCGTATCTATATGATTTTTAAGCACATTCAGGGACAGTGATTCAACCACTTCCTTGGGCAGCCCATTCCTCATGTTTTTCCTCATGTTGAGGTGGAACTTCCTGTGTTGTAGATTGGTGCCGTTTCCCCTCATTCTATCACAGGGCATCACTGAAAAGAGACTGGCCCATTCTTGACATCCACCTTTCAGATATTTATAGGTCCTCTCTCAGACTTCTCTTCTCAAGACTGACAGCCCCAGGTCTCTTAGCCATTAAACCAATATCTGACTGATTCAAAAGAAGACTCTCACCATTTTCATACAGGTATACAATCTATATGAAATGGTCTTCTAATGTCTAAGTGTTTTTTACTACACTCTTCCATTTGGTTTGAACAATCTCACTTTTCTGACCTTAATGCCACTCAGTACCTTCTATTTTTTTGAGTCATAGAATCATAAAATGGCTTGGGTTTTAATAGACCTTAAAGATAGTCTGGATCCAATCCTCCTGCAGCAACAGTCTTCCTAAAATACCAACACATGCAAGATCCTTACAAAAACTGTTTATCATGTCAGTCAGAGAGACACTAGCCTGAGTACTGAACATTCAAATTTCTTCAATATTTTTTTTTAAATTCTGCTACCCAGGGTTCATCCAAACCTTTCTTTTTGTCATCATTATTTTACCCCATTGAAACACAAATATAAATATCTTTTAAAAAAGTTGTAAATGTCCTCTAGTATACATAAGAATAAATCCACTGATAAAACGTCTCTGTACAGCTGAGATATGCAGGTGTCCTATTACTTTTTTTCACCACAAACTTAATATATGAATGAGCAGTTCTTTAAACTACTCTCATACAAGATTTGCATAATTGTTTCTGAGAGAATTGTAAATTGTTGGTATAAAATTGATTCTATTTGTTAAATGCAAAAGCAAACTGCCTTTTAATTTTGATTGGGTCTTGCACATTTACTTGGAAAAGATGTTGTTTATTTTAACATTCAAACAGAGATTAATCATTTAAAAACTTCTACTACTAATTTATGAATTCAGTTAAAGCCCCTTAAGATCTGTATTGTTTAGTCATTCTGTGAATAGTTCCATAATAAACTTATTGATTCAAGTTTAGCACTTAGCTAAAAAACTTGTTATAGTGCTGACAATATTTCAGTAAGTCAATAAAATAAGGAAATATGGGGTAACTCAGTCAATAACTTTAACAATATAAATTTATTTGTATGCCAAACCTTCAAATCAATCAAATGTGCATGAAAATAACTCTATTTAATCTGGATTTAGAAGAGAAGTTACTTAAGGGTATAATGAAAACTGAAGCTCTTCTTTAATTATCTGCATAAACAGCATCACCATCAGCATAAAAAATATTGTTAATGCTCATTGGGTAAAAACCAAGTGCTGTATCAATGACAATAATACTAAATTTCTTTTAAGATTTATGGTCCTGTCTAACTTCAAGTAAAAGCATAGTCTGGTTCAAGATAATGGCTATGCAGCTGTTACAAAAGATGAATGCTTAAAAAACTTACTGAAATCCACTTTGTATCATAATTTCCTTTATACTGTGTATCTTGTTGGTTACTGAACTTCAGAAGTCAGTGTGAATCAACACTTAACAACTAGCTAAACACAGACCTCAGTCCTTCAGATGAATCCATAAATGTCAAAACGCACATCTTTGGAAACCTAGTAGAGAAGATCTTTGAAACAAGCCTTTAAGTGGGAGTGGGCAGGGAAGGTGAAAGGAAGATAGAGGAAGATTGTGAATTTTTATCTAATTTTCAAAATTGTTCTTATCTTTATTCTATAGTTTGAAAGTAACTTGGCTAGCTTTTGAGCTTAATATCTCTTTTATTCATGTCTGTGAAGGACAGTTCTCTGTGTTTCTACTAACAAATAAACCAGTCATGTAAATCTCGAGTACCTACATAATTTGTGCTTCATTGACAATTATTAACTAGTCCTTTTAGTTATGTAGACTTCATGATACTTTGCATATACACTGAAGCAACTAGAGGGTCAGAATGAAAAAAACTGATCAAGAAGATCTGTTGAGCTACAATTTAATCCAGGAGTTCAGTGCCCAGAAGGTGGGGAAATTAGCTCTAATACTTTTTCTGCATGAGACACCCAAATCTCAAATATATATGTGCTCACCAACAAACTGCAGAGCATTTTGAAGATGAGGAATAGGCTTCCTAATTCCTCCATGTGGAAATTTTCAGTATGCATCTGTAATTAAATATTTATTGGATTGGAAATAGACTGATTGTAATGAGAATTATTCTAGCCTCTTAATAGAAGAAGAGACCTGAGCTACAGTTCATTTTCCAATGAATGCTTATGGATTTAATATTAAATAATTTCATATTAAGGTATTATTGAAGCAAAGGACTAGAGTGCAATTCTTATTATTTCTTCCCAACTAGTAGGCAATAAAGTAATTCTTATTCTCTTTCTGATTCAAGGAACATGTAATTATTTCACTCAAAGCTGAAAATTTCAACAAGTATATGCCCACCCCTATTGTATTCTATAACCACAAGTATGGGACTATTCAACTAAACCATTATATAAGAGGAAAAGGTATCTACAGAAGACATGACTTGTGTTTCAGTCTTTCTCATCTTTGGAAAAGTGCTCTACCAATGGAGCTTTAGCACTAAAGCATGTGATATCTAACAGTCTTGTCTCACCTTTTCATAAGACAAATACTAAATCTCAGCAGATTTTTATCAATATAGCATCCATGAAGAAAAGTACTTGTTCCCAGCAGAGCATAGTGTTTTGTGGGACATAAGTCAATCCAACAGATACAAACTCAAAATATGATCTAGTTTTCATAGAATCACAGAATCATAGAATCCTAGGGGTTGGAAGGGACCTAGAAAGATCATCTAGTCCAACCCCCCCTGCCAGAGTAGGGTCACCTAGAGTACATCACATAGGAACGCATCCAGGTGGGTTTTGAATGTCTCCAGCGAAGGAGACTCCACAACCTCCCTGGGCAGCCTGTTCCAGTGCTCTGTCACTCTCACAGTAAAAAAAAAATTTCTGATATTCACCTTAAACCTCCTGTGCTCCATTTTGTATCCATTACTCCTTGTCCTATCACTGGTCATCACTGAGAAGAGCCTAACTCCATCTCCCTGACACTCACCCCTTACATATTTGTAAACATTGATGAGGTCACCCCTCAGCCTCCTCTTCTCCAAGCTAAAGAGACCCAGCTCCCTCAACCTTTCCTCATAAGGGAGATGTTCCACTCCCTTAATCATCTTTGTGGCTCTGCGCTGGACTCTTTCCAGCAGTTCCCTGTCCTTCTTGAACTGAGGGGCCCAGAACTGGACACAATACTCCAGATGCGGCCTCACCAATGCAGAATAGAGGGGGAGGAGAACCTCTCTTGACCTACTAACCACACCCTTTCTAATGCACCCCAGGATGCCATTGGCCTTCTTGGCCACAAGGGCACATTGCTGGCTCATGGTCATCCTCCTGTCTACCAGGACCCCCAGGTCTCTTTCACCTACACTACTCTCCAGCAGGTCAGCCCCCAACCTATACTGGGACATTGTGTTGTTCTTCCCCAAATGCAAAACTCTACACTTCCCCTTGTTGAATTTCATCATGTTTCTCCCCGCCCAACTCTCCAGCCTGTCTAAGTCTCTCTGAATGGCAGCACAGCCTTCTGGTGTGTCAGCCACTCCTCCCAGCTTGGTGTCATCAGCAAACTTGCTGAGGGTACATTCTATACCCTCATCCAGGTCGTTGATGAAGATGTTGAACAACACCGGTCCCAGTACCGACCCCTGAGGGACTCCACTGGTCACAGGCCTCCAACTAGATTCTGCCCCATTGACTACAACTCTCTGACTCCTTCCCATCAACCAGTTCCTAATCCACCTCACTACCTGGTCACCAAACCCATACTTGATCAACTTATCTACAAGGATGCTGTGGGAGACGGTGTCAAATGCCTTACTGAAATCAAGATAAACCACATCTACCGCTCTACCATCATCTATCCACCTAGTAATTTCCTCATAGAAGGCTATGAGGTTAGTCAAACATGATTTACCCTTGATAAAACCATGCTGACTGCTCTTGATGAGACCCATGTCCTTGATATGCCTAGAGATAGAGACAAGAATAAGTTGTTCCATCACCTTTCCAGGGATGGAGGTGAGGCTGACTGGTCTATAGTTACCCGGGTCCTCCTTCTTGCCCTTCTTGTAGACTGGAGTGACATTTGCTATCCTCCAGTCCTCAGGCACCTCTCCTGTTACCCATGACTTACTGAAGATGATGGAGAGTGGCCTAGCAATGACCTCCGCCAGCTCCCTCAGCACCCTTGGATGCATTCCATCTGGACCCATCGATTTATGGATGTCCAGATTACTCAACTGATCCCTAACCCAATCCTCATCTACTATGTCCTCACCTATCTTGACTACTTCTGGGGCTATATGAATCTGGGGCTCATGGGGAAATACTGCAGGAGTAAAGACAGAGGCAAAGAAGGCATTCAGCACCTCTGCCTTCTTTATATCCTCTGTCACCAGGGCTCCCACCTCATTCCTCAGTGGGCCAATATTGCCTCTGGTGTTAGTTTTGTTAGCTATGTATTTGAAAAAGCTCTTTCTATTATCCTTAACCTGACTTGCAAGGTTAAGTTCCAAGGAGGCCTTAGCTTTCCTAATTGCCTCCCTACATTCTCTGACAACATTCCTATATTCCTCCCAAGTGACCAGCCCCTCCTTCCACGATCTGTAGATTTTCCTTTTCCACTTAAGTTTGCCCAGTAGTTCCTTTTTTAACCATGCTGGTCTCCTAGCTCCCTTACTAGATTTCCTAACCCTTGGGATGCTCTGATCCTGTGCTTGCAAGAAGTGGTCCTTGAATGTTGACCAGCTATCTTGAGCCCCTTTATCTTCCAGCACCCTGTCCCATGGGATTTCCCTTAACAGTTGATTGAGGAGGCCAAAGTTCGCCCTGTGGAAGTCCAGGGTTCTGGTCCTACTGGGTATTCTGTTCCTTCCACACAGGATCCTGAACTCCACCATCTCGTGATCACTGCAGCCAAGGCTGCCACTGACCACCACTGCTTCAACAAGGCCCTCCTTGTTGGTTAGTACAAGATCCAGTTTTCAGTAATTTCCCTTGGTGGCTTCTTGCCAGACAAACATTTTGGGATTCCATTCTGGCTCTTTCGTTGACTTTTTAATAATTTCCCTGGACAAAGGGCAAGGAATGCTGTTTTCTACAGACACCATGAGATACAAACTTCACAAAGCATGAGTAGCATTTCTCAGAAAGGCAATGAACAGAAGGGATCTCTTTAAGATGCATATAGTGGGCAGAAACATTAGAATTACCATTATCCTACTGACGTAGTTATAAGACTGAAAGACATGAGCAACGTACTACATGAAGTTGCACAAAATGTGCTTACAGATAATAATGATCATGTTAGTGTTTCTATGATATAAAATGGAGGGAAGTCAGTACACCACACAGTCTCAATGAGAAGGGTAAAGCAGAAAAAAACATTTGGTGCTTCAGAAACTATAAAGCAATGGGGGTCAGCAAGAAGCTGAATCATAACAATTGACATAATGGGTTTGATTGTCAATACAGTGCATGTGTTCCTAGGAATGGAGGGACATATGGTTAACTGGCCTTTAAGACACTTACGCTGAACCATAATACTGCCTATTGAACACTGGCCCACTCTAACTGTTCATAGGATCATAGAATGGTTTGGGTTGGAAGAGACTTAGAGGTCACCTACTTCCAACTCCCCTATCACGGGCAGGGGACACCTCCAACTAGACCAGGTTGCTCAAAGGCCCATCCAGCCATGCCTTGAACACTTCCAGGGAGGGGGAATTCACGACTTCTCTGGGCAACCTGTTCCAGTGTCTCACCACCTTCACAGGAAAGAATTTCTTCTGAATATCCAATCTAAATCTACCCTCTTTCAGGTTGAACCCATTCCCCTTTGCCCTATAACTACATGTCTTTGGAAAAAGTCCCTCTCCAGTCTTTATGTAAATCCCCTCCAGGTACTGGAAAGCACCTAGAAAGAGCCCCCAGATCATTCTCTTCTTCAAGCTGAATAACCCCACCTCTCTCAGCCTGTCTCCATAGGAGTTGTGTTTCAGCCCTCTGATCATCTTCATAACCTTCCTCTGGACTCGCTCCAAGAGTTCTGTGTCCTTATGTTGAGATATCAGAGCTGGATGCAATACTGCATGTGGGGTGTCATGAGAGGGAATTAGAGGGGGAGAAGCACCTTCTTTGACCTGCTGACCACAATTGTTTCGATGCAGTCCTGAATACAGTTGGCTTTCTGGCCTGCAAGAATACATTGCTGGCTTGTGTTGAGCTCCTCATCAACTAAAACTAAAACCCTCAAGTCCTTCACCTAAGGACTGTTCTCAATCCATTCTCCATCAGCTTCTATTTGTGCTTGGGATTGCCCCGAACCAAGTTCAGGACCTTGTACTTAGCCTTGTTGAACTTCATGAGGTTGGCATGGGCCCACCTTTCAAGCCTGTCAAAGTCCCTCTGGATGGTCTTCCTTCCCTCTAGTGTCAACCATAGTACACAGGTGGATGTCGTTGGCAAACTTGCTGAGTATGCACTCAATCCCACTGCCCATGTCACTGACAATGTAGTTAAAAAACACCAGTTCCAATACCAACCCCCGAAACATCACCCAACACTAGTCTTCACTTTGACATCAAGCTGTTGACTGTGACATTTTGAGTGTGACCATCCAGCCATTTCCTTATCCATCGATTGATCCATCTATCAAGTCCAAGTCTTTCCAATTTAGAGACAAGCATGTCAAGTGGGACAGTGTCTAATACCTTGTACAAGTCCAGGTAGATGATATAAGTTCTCTTTCCTCATCCAGCAATGCTGTAGTCCCATCATAGAAAGCCATTAGATTTGTCAGGCACAAGTTGCCCCTAGTGAAGCCATGTTGGCTGTCACTAATCACCTCCTTTTACCTGTGCCTTAGAATAGTTTCCAGGAGGATCTGGTTTATGATCTTGCTGGGAGCAGAGGTGAGACTGACTGGCCTGTAGTTCCCCTGGTCTTTTTTTCTTTTTTTCCCTTTTTAAACATTGGGGTTATGTTTCCACTTTTCCAGTCAGTAGGAATTTCACCAGAGTGCCATGACTTCTCAAATATGATAGATAGTGGTGCAACAGCTTCCTCCACCAGTTACCTCAGAATCCATAGATGTATCTCATTAGGTCCCATAGACTTGTGCACTGTTGTCAGAGTTAACAGTGTGATGGGTTATTAAAACAGAAATTTCATTGTATTAAGATCACCATTTCAAGAGAATAAAAGTTGTGCCCTTTTCACTGTTCTTATAAAAATTGTGACTACATTTTTAATAGCAGAATTGTTCCTTCTCCATATATAAATATGAAGAAATATTGTCCAGGATCAAGTCCTAAGTGACATCTCAGCAACATCACTGGCAAGTCTGTCTAATTAAGAAGAAAAAGAAAAAAGGTGAATCACCTCATTCTGTATGTTTGATCAGGTTTTATTTAATTATTTTTTATTTTTGATAAATGCAAATGTTTTACAGTTATAATAAACAGCACTGCTTTGCTTAAAAGAAAAAGTGAAAGGAATGTAAATCTTTGGATTAGACCTCAGCAAAAATTAAATGGCTTGTAAGTCAGAGGGATAATTACATTTATTACAACTTCATAATATTTTTTATTCATACAAATTGGAAAACATTATAATTTGGGAGATGTTAGGTTAGCTGTACTCAGTTACTTACTGCGAAAAGGATATAGTGTCTCCTAAAGCTTATTTTTCAGTACAGAGAGTAAATGAAATTGAATTTTCTGTTAATCACTTTTAGCAATATAAGCTACATAAATCTTCAGTATTACTACATTTTAGTATCTGAGCATTTGATGACAAATTACATTTACTTTAAATATTTTTTATTTTGTCAAATCATAAGATGGCTATCTAGTATATCTGAAAGTTCAGGCTTCTATGCTTACTTATGTATTAACATCTTCAACACTGATTGCAGTAGTAAGAAAATTCATACATAATGACAGTGTATCTAGTAACCTATATTTTAACTTTGCATCAGTATATGCCCTAACTCATTACTCCTAAACTACATTTAATAGCTACTACCAGTCTTCCCACAAAATTGTCAGTGTTTACCATTGATTAGCTATTCTTACATGAGCAAGTTTTCACCAAATATTTACTTGAGTCTTTTTCCTCTGCATTTTTATTTTTTGCTGATATTACTTTTCTTGGCCCAGAATCTGTTTTCTCATAAAAACAGGTCTTCAAATTCATCTATCTGCGCAGTTTAGAAATTATTGCAGAGTAGCTCCTGCTTACAAGAGGAGTATTTTTAATGACATGTTGGTAAAAAGTCATGGAATCATAGAATCACAGAATGTTAAAGATTGGAAGGTTGCTATGAGCAGGGACACCTCACACTAGATGAGGTTGCACAAGGTCTCATCCAACCTAGCCTTAAACACTTCCAGGGAGGGGGCTCCCCCAACCTCCTTGGGTAACCTATTCCAGTGCTTTACCACCTTCATGGTGAAGAATTTCTTCTTGATGTCTAACCTAAATCTATCCTCTTTCAGTTTGCAACTGTTACCCCTTATTCTATCACTACCTTCTCTGATGAAAAGTGCCTCCTCAGCTTTCCTGTAGGCCCCCTTCAGGTACTAGAGGGCCTCTAAAAGGTCTTCTGGGAGCCTTCTGTTCTCCAGGCTGAGCAGCCTCAACTTCCTCAGTCTGTCTTCAAAGCAGAGGTGCTCCAGCCCTTTGATCATCATTGTGGCCCTTCTCTGGATCCTCTTCAACAGCTCCATGTCTTTCCTGTGCTGAGGGCTTCAGATCTGTATGCAGTACTTCAGGTGCAGCCTCACCAGAGCAGAGTAGAGAGGCAGAATCCCCTCCCTGGCTCTGCTGGCCACACTTCTTTTGATGCAGCCCAGAATGCAGTTGGCTCTCTAGGCTCCAGTGCACACTGGTGGCTCATGTTGAGCTTCTCCTCTGCTATCACCCCCAAGTCCTTTTCCTCAGGGCTGCTATCTAGCATTCTCCTCACAGCCTGTATTTGTACCTGAGGTTGCACTGACCCAAGTGCAGGACCTTGCACTTGGTTGAACTTCATGAGGTTGGCACTGGCCCACCTCTCCAGCCTGTCAAGGTCCCTCTGGATGGCATCCCTTCCCTCTTGGTGTCAACTACTCCACACAGCTTGGTATCATCAGCAAACTTGCTGAGGATGCACTCAATCCCTCTGTCCATGTCTCCAGCAAAGATGTTGAACAACACTGGTCCAAATACTGATCCCTGAGGAACACCACTCCTCACCTGCCTCCACTTGCACACTGAACCATTGATCACAACTCAACTCTCCGGGTGCGGTCACCCAGACAATCTCTTATCCACTGACGGTCAGTTGCTCTGCCATTTTCCACCATCTCTGCAGTCTTGTCATAGAAGGCCACCAGATTGGTCAGGCACAACTTGCCCTTAGTGAAGCCATGTTGGCTGTCACCAATCACCTCTTTATTTTCCATGTGCCTTAGCAGATTTTCCAGGAGGATCTGCTCCATGACCTTGCCAGGCACAGAGGTGAGACTGACCAGCCTGTAGTTCCCCGGGTCTTCCTTTTTCGCCCTTTTTAAAAAGAGGGGCTATGTTCCCTTTATCCCAACTGGTGGGAACCCCACCAGGCTGCCACGACGTCTCAAATATGATGGATAGAGGCTTGGCAACTGCATCCACCAACTCCCTCAGGATCTGTGGATGGACTCCATCAGGTCCCAGAGATTTGTGCACATTCAGGTTCTTTAGATGGTCCCAAACCTACTCTTCTCCTACAGTGGGGGCTGCTTTGTTCTCCCAGTCCCCGCTTTCACCTGCTGAGGCCTTTGTTATGAGGTGGGATATAGACATTAAACTATTGAAAAATTAAGAGATTTAGCAAATACTGTTACCATAAGAGAAATAATTGGTGGCTCAGATGAAAGAAATGTGATGTGTTTGTTCACTGCTCAACAGTTTGCTCTTCACAGCTATAAAGGCTGCAGGTTGTTTTTGTTCTTCACTTTTGTTTATGTCAGAAGTTAGTCACCACTCACCCTCAAGAAGGAACATGAAGTAGGTGTCAACCCAAGGGCCTTTTCAGAATACAGACCATAAACTCATGGCTAGATGATAACAAAATATATTTAAAACTTCTTTACTGTAAAAAGATTAGTTGGTGCCATTACAAAAAACTTAAGGACTGGCTGTTTCTTTCCCATTTACTCACTTATTAGAATATCTGATTTTTAGACATGATCATCTCTCCAGGGATGTTCACATATTTAACATTTTAAAATCAAATTCATTTTAAACATATCTTTACTAAATTCAAACTGATCTATGAAAATTCGCCTAACAATATTCTAATGTTTTTACAAGAATAAGCAAAAAAGCAAAAGCAGCAAAGTTGTAGTTGAAGCTTAGTTCTATCTCAGGTGCCTGATTTGCACTAAGTTTCCTAGTGACAGCAAAAATGACCAATTAAAGAGTTAGCTGACATTAAAGAAAAAGCAGATAATTCAAGTTACAGTTTATCAGATCTGACCTAGAAACCACATAAGCAATAAACTTAGAGTCATTTATGTAACTTCTTAATTTCCAATTTATTTTTATAAAATGAGAATTTTGGCTAGTATTTATATACACCTAAGGGAGCCAGGGATCCAGATCCCAGTGACATTCTTCATAACAAGATTAAATCCCTTAGGCGGTTTTGGAGAGCTTAATCTTGATGTTTTAGCTTAAACTACAGACACTGAATATATAATGCAATTGCCTGAAGACATGATGGTGTTCTATTCAGTTAATAAAGGACTCTACTCTGAAAAGAAATGTACATGGGTTATTTAAGAACCAGAGGAATATTATCTTCCCTTACTGTATGTTAGAAATACGCATTAACCTCAAATGATTCGGTGTTTAAAGTATAACATTCTAGGAGCTTTATCCTACTGCTCCTCCCAGTATTGACAAAGCACTTAAAATGAAAATGAAGTGATGTAACTTTTCTTTTGGGAAAAGATGAAATCTGATGAACTGGCTTGCTTGCACTGCAGAGTATAAGTCAGTTAGTATACATGGATAGAGATTTACAATTTTCCAACATAAAAGAAACATGAACTGTATCTGGACTGACTGAACTCTTGCGGGGGTTTATTTTAACAAATAAATAAAATTAATTTATTAAGAGTATTTTTTGTTTCCCAAGTTATTTTTTGTGATCAAAAGAAAATTTCAAATTTCCTGGGCAAAACCTGACTACTAAAATTCAAAAGCAAGCTTCTAGTGCTTTACATAGTGAGTTAGGCCCTACAATGCCAACCCAGCTCTAACCTACCTATCTTAGAGTCCACTCCCACAAATCAGCTCCTTTTGCTTTTTACTGACACTTGTACAAACACTGACAAACAGCTAGGAAAATGTTCATACTTTGGTCTGAACCACAGGATAGGTGTAGGAGAAGCATGCAAAGTACTAAGTATGATCTGGGCATAGATTCAGAGAACAGTTACTTAATCTGTGTTAACTTGGTCTATTAGTGCAACAAACTTTTCTTGTCCTGTTAATTCTAAATCTGCTAACCAAGCAGGTTGCCTTTTGTGTTATTTTGTTTTTACCTAGATAAGCATTTTGAAAATTATTAACCAGTAATAAGGCTTCTGGATTGCTTTGCCATTGTCTGCCTCCTCTTAGAGTGTGAGGTTGCAAAATATACCCACTGGGGACTGATGACCTTTTATTTGCTTTTGATAAGATCATGCACTGGCAAATGGCAGCTCCATAAAGACCTCCAATCTGTCTTTTCAGTCTGATAGTAGAACTCAGTAATTAATCTTTTATTTATTTTATTTTATTTACCAGGATGAGGGGGACAAAAGGACATGCAATCAAATCAGTCTTTATGCACATGCATGCAACATCTAGATGTTTGTTATTGCCATTCTGCTGTATTTAGCAATGAACTTGTGAATATTGTGCCCTCTCAGAGCAAGGCCTGATCACAGAATGTACAGGCTGCCCAAGGATTTCTAGGAACTGTGCATTCTCTCTTCAGTTTTGTTCCTACCCTGCTGAGGTCTGTGAGTCTTTGAGAGAATGTGTACATGTTGAAACAGCATGGAAAATTATATAAAACTCACAAGAATGCATTTGACAGAGTGAAGAGAACTGCTACAGAAAAGTTGCTTTAAAAAGAATGTGAGAATGCTTTAGTAGAGTACTGAATCACCACTAGAAGCCCACGATGCTTAGACCCTTGATAGCTAAAGAGGAGAAAACACTCAGCCGCCAGAGGAGCTTTTGGCTGTGGAGTATTTGGAATGGAATGATTCCACAATTAAAGGGGATAGATAAGCATTCTGATAATGAGTGCTTGCCATTAGAAAACCTCGAATGGCCCTTCTTATAATGTGCTGCTGCTGATTGTACACTTCTGCTATGACTCATGGCATTGCAAGGTGAGAATAAGACAACTGAGTAGTCAAAAAGGACACCACATACATCAAGACAGTTTCCCAAATAGCACACAGATGTCTACCAACATGTATAAAAGCCTTTGCATCGTTGCATCAAAGTCTCCAGACAATTCAACAGCATTCAGAAGTTAATAGTGTAGGCTGGAGAGGAAAAAAAAAAAAATAAAGCAGCACTTCAGGTTTTATCACATCACAAGATCAAAAGAATGAATTGACAGAAATTATCATTTTCCTATTAAAATATGATGGGAAGTAATGGGTTTGTGCAAGACTGAATTTTGTTTAAATGAACATGGAACAACAATTCCAGAAGATTTTAGAGTTCGTATCGCAAGCTAGACAAAGTCAACATATCTAGGAACAGAAAGTCAGCTGAAACCTAAACACAGAGTATGCAACTACTAGTAAGGTTTGACAGTTCAGTTGCAACATATTTAGACTATAATAAGGTATGCAGATGGAAAGTGGCTGGTTAAAGAACAAGACATCACAATCCACTGAAATTCCAGACCTGATACCAAGAAAAAGCAAAATCATATTGAGTGATAAGTATTGCATAGCTACTGTAGATTACTGCTCCATTTCTTGAAATGGTGAGCATTTGGAAAATACTCAGGAAATGAAAGGCACATTTTCCAAGTATCTGACCTGACAGAAAAGAGGCACACAGTACATCACAGCAGAATGTGAGAATCTGAGTACCACAGGCTTTCTACTGGTCACTCAGAGAGCAATAATAAAAGCAGTCACAGAAAAGACGCCTGATATTGGTGGGAAAAAAACAAAAGAATGACGGTAACAAGCTGGTGATATTTAATCACTATACATCATTCCAGAGTCCAGATAGTAGGATAATAAGGAAAGAAATAAGGATGCAAACATTGTTTCCTCATTAGAGGGAATACTGTCAGCCTAAATGGAGTTTTAAAGTTTCTGATTCTGCAGCTCTTATACTATATTGATAATTTTTAAGGCTCTTTAAAGGGTCAGCCTTTGCATATCATACTGTTAGGTGGCTGTTGATGTCCTTCATGTGGTCCCATTTACCAGCACTTTCCTTCCTCCATTTTTTGCATTTTTACTGTGTTCAATGCAAGACTGCCAAGAGTCAGCAAATAAGCTAAGGCTGAAACTACCTTTTGGATAGTACAGTCACTCTGTCACTGAAGCACCTGGCAGAGTGATGGCTTATACTTAAGCTAGACATAGAACTTCCCCACTATGCATCATAAGTACAACTTACCTTTCATTTTACTTATACCAATTCGAGTAATAAATCATAGTACCTTTACTGAGACAGAACTCAAGACCATTTTCTCATTTAATAGCTTTCATCTTTATGGTGTTCTATATAATGGATACCGCAGTACACTAATGAGTTTGCCAGCATTTTCAGAAGATGTATCACCATCTGCATAGCTCCTTTTTATCCCTGGAAAGACTGCATGAATTTATCAGTTTTAGAATTTATCTTCACTTATATGGATTACATAGGTAAAAATCCATGGTTCTTTCAAAATACTTTGAAACAATCTTCATATTAAGCAATGCTTTTAGCATACAGTTAAAGTTATATTTTCTCATTAGTAGTAATACACTGTCTCAGTCAATAGTCAGTATTTATAAGAGAGTGTGACCACACACAAAATTATTTAATTTTAAAATAGAATTAAGAACTGATCTACAATACATGAGACTTCATTGTTTTATTCACAGGGCATTAATCCCCATGTCTAAAAAATGTATTAAAAATAAGAGACTGAATTGCTAGTATCCCTGTTTGAGAACCTTGTGATGTTTCTGTAAGGACACAGGATAAGTTGGGGGTTTTTTAATGAAAAGGTTTGAAATACTTCAGCAGGGACAAAGAATTACACAGGGACAAAGAATGAAGATGGTTCTTCTGCAACAGACCTTTTAAAAAGAATCTTTGCTTTTGGAAAAAACAACAACTGTGACTGTTTTGTGTATTTGAAACTTATTTCTGTCATTGTAAATGTCGTGCTTAAAACTGCTATCAGAACTAGCATTAAAGACTTTCTATCCTCAGTGGCATAACCTGCGGGAAGGCTAGAACTGGCATGGCCAGTGAGCCATAAGTTGTCCAATATTTGCTGAATTGGACAATTTGTCCAATAAGTGCTGCAAGAAAAATAGTCTCTGGCACTGGATCTCTTGGGATATACCTTGTTAATATATATTGATTTTTTGCATAAAACTTTGATTTCCACATTAAAGACAAAGGTGTGGAGGGGGAAAGGATGATAGCTCTGAAAAAAGATAAAATAAGCCACAAACCATATGGTACATTAAAAAGTTATGACAAATATTTTCAAGATTTTTTTTTTTAGCTTTGTTTTGTATCATGCACAGTAAACTTTATGAACCATGAATGACTCCACTGTTTTGTTTCTTTTTGTAAAGTTGTGTACAAACACCTGTGAGCAATCCTTGCTTTAGGAAATATTGTTGCATAAGGGGGAATCTACAGCTATGAGGATTCTTGCTATCATTTCTCACTTTCTACAACTGTCAGCTAGGATGTTTATATCTGGGAAAGTAGATTTTGTAAGCTTTTTCTTGAGTGAAGACTGTGAGATGAGAGAATGAGTCCCCTTACTCTGAGTGTCTCTGATTCAAAAAGGTGCTTAGGTGCTTTTCTTTAACTTAAGTCATATTTTCAGTGGTTAGTGCTAGCAAAACTATTTATTTAATTTATGTACCTACATTGCCAGAAATCTAGTTTTCACCAAATAATGTACTTCAGGGAACTGAAGCTGATTTGTCATGTGTCCACAGTGCGTGAACCATTGCACAAAAAACAATTCATGAGGTAAGAGCAAGCAACAGAGTCCAACTCTTCAGCCAATTTAGCATAACCAACATCTACAGCAGTCCAGTAGAGGACTTCTTTAATCTATGAAGCCATTTCCATTCTTTTCCCCTCCTTGTTCACTTGGATCAGAGATGCATGCTTCTCCTCAGCACTTCCTGTTTACTGCCTTAAGAAGTGCCACTTCACATGTTTCTCCGGTTTGTGAGATTGACTTTTTGAGTCAACCATCTACTTCCTAGCAGTGATGTAGTTAAACCCCTATGGTTTCAATGTTGAATAGAACTTTGATTGCTATTCTAAGGATTTTATATTAGAAATAAGGCAACAAAAGAAGACAAGAAAAAGTTTCTCCTTTTTTGCAAAGAACACTAAAGGACTGGGCTATCAAATCTGGAACATGAAGGCACAGTCACAATGTACCTTACATGATTTAGGCTTGAGAGGAAGGGAGGGGTGGGGACAACATATGCAAGCACTGCTCTGTGTGTTGTCTGTGTCCTGTGTGTGTCGGATTAGTGTGAAATTATTATTTTTTCCCCAAGTCGAGTGTGTTTTGCCTGGGACCTTAATTGGTGAAGAACCCTCCTTGTCCTTTGTCTCAACCCATGAGCTTTGTCCTCCTCATCCCAGTGTGTGTGTGGGGGGCAAGGCATCCATGACACTTCAAAAACTCCCTCAGCAACTTATTCTGCTATCAGTGAAGAAAGCAGTCAGAGAAAAGAGGGACCAGTTTCACCAAACACTTATGAACAGGGTGAATTACAGTTACTTAGAGTTAAGGTCTTAATCTTCCTTTTATGCCCAAAGATGCTACCTGAGCTGAGTGCTTATTGCAGGCACTTTCCATGTCATAGTTAAATAAAGAAATGTTATAGAAAAGTTCCTATAATACAGGCAGAAACAACAAAAAATGCTGGGAGGAGGAATGGGCACAAAGTAGTGAAATAATTTGTTCAAGATTCTCTGGCTAATTAGATTTACAGCAATGCATAGAAACTAGCATTCTGAAACTGGCATGTAGACAGTAGATACTGCTGTCTTCTCTTAGGATACTCTCATATATCATAGGACAAGTTCACTCAGAGTAATTCAAGATACGGAGAACAATGCCAAAATAAATGTTATGTTACCTCTGCAAAAGCAAAGTATTCCTTCACTATCACTAAAGATCTATTCACAAAAAAAATCAGTGGAAATACAGGTCTCTGCTGCCATTTGCATAACATTTATCCAACTGTTTGTCTCTTCCATGAATTTTCTTTTACCAGGAGTAGACAGCTTGTAAGAATGTATTTTAAATGAAAGTGATATACATCTAAATAAAACATTTTTCTGAGAAGTAAATTACTCTTCCTACTTTACTAACCATATAATTCAGTAGTTCTGAGGTGCTGTACATAATGTATGCTAACCTCACAGGGCTAAGCAATAACTGCAATATTTCTGTCTTAAAGATTGCAGCTATTATTTATTTATAATATAATACATTTGAATTGTCATTCACCCCATGACCATGCCACCAACTACCTTTATTCTACAGTATAAAAGAAAACTGCTGAAAGGATAGATTTCTATATGTAAATTTCATGAAAGCTATTAAAGCAACAATTGCTTATAATACCAAAATATTGAGGATGATGAGACAAAGGCCCTGGAGGACAATGACAGAACCTCAGATCACTTCATTGGGCTCTATCGCAGATTTTACTCTGTCTCAAATCCACACTGTAAAAAGCAGTGCTACTCTTCCTTTACTAGTTAGCTTTCAGCATCTTTCTCGGTATTTTCAGCAGCTTCATTCCTTGCTCTGTTTTATCTGAGGAACTGGAAAAATGGCTCAAACTCATCCCTGCAGGAGGTGACATCTATAACTCCTGATGCTGCAGCAAGCTTCCAGGACACAGCATTGAAGCAGGAGCTCTTATTCCTCTGGGAGATAATAAAAACAACAATTTAAACTCTGGTCTTTAAAGCTGTCCTCCCCATAAAGCACACAAACATTCACATGTACACAATTGCACAGGGTAAGTGAGTTTTGTAGTGTGTTATCAGAGTCCTTATACTGAGAACTTATGAAGGGATTGCTTTTGTCTTTTTCTATAAATAGGAGGAGGGTCTCCATCTGTATTTTAATATGTCCATACTGAACAAAAATAGCTACTTGCTGTCTCTAGGATAGATGGCAAAGCTATCAAGTGTGCCATTTTGATGAAGAACTTACCTTAAAAAAAAAAATGTAATATAGCAACAGCAGTCTCAGATTCTGTAGAAGTACTACACAGTCAATTCAAAACCAGCCCAAGAGGTTTATTACATTTTTTGAACTTCAGGGCTGTATTTAACATGGCTATTTCTATTTTTCAAATTAAGATAATTGAAAGAATCAGGCCATTCATGAATTCTTAATGCTAATAGAGCTTTAATTCCTATCCAACATAATTTTTACATGTTTATATAAATATATGTATTTTACATATATTATTGCTTACAATACATTAACTTAATGTTAAAAATACTAACTTTGGGTATTAAATTTTAACTATATTGATCCTAATGCTGCAAGTTTTCTAAACACTAACCTCATAGTTAGATAATGAGATATGTAAATCTTCAAAGGCTGCAACTTCTAGTCTGATTTTCATCAGCACTGAGCATTCCCAGCTGGATCCTAGAATATTCAATTCCTTGTAAGATTGTCTCTTTATATCTGAGATTCAAGTACTCAGGCAAATTTCCTTAAGAAAAACTGATGTTAATATATATTAATTAAATAGTCTTGCTTAGAAAATAATTAATTCATCCCACAGAGCATAAGGCTTTACTTATCAACGTGTCAGGAAAAGCACTTATCTACTGAAGTAAATGTGTGCCTAATGTAGGCTATCTTTCTCTAGGAAATTCTGGTGGAAGAGGGCTTCTCAATGGAAAATATTGTTCTGGAAAAGATTTGGTTAAATCTATTTGGGCAAGAACAGGAAGCATTGAGATCCACTGGTGAACAAATTTCTTGAGATTTCTCCAAATCTGGCGTCCCAGGATGACTGTAAATTCCTATATCTCTGCATGGAGCACATGGTCCTCCCAGTTTCATTGCCCACCTATGCTGTAGCTTCAAACTGCCTTCTGATCTCCTGGCATAAGCACTAGAAACTAACTCCCCAGAGGTTAGGTCACCTTGTAGTGCTTTACTTAAAGAACCTTTAAGCAGATCCAAGAAAAGTCCATTCATCTTAGGCTTTAATGTCCTCAATACTGTAAATACTGTAACCTCTTCAAGACAGTGTAATGGTAATGCATGATTCATAGCTTCCTCCTTAACATTCCTGCTCTGAAGGTCTGGGACCCTACAAGCAGCCTTTAAAAGAAGAATGAAAGGAATAAATTTGTCTCAGGGTTAGATGATGCAACCAAAACGGCATTGATCTCCTCCGACCTTTTTTCAAAGACTTACAAATTCTCTTGTTGCAATACATTTTAACTGTAGTAGCATTGTTCTTACAGACACATGCAGATCATTGCAGCACTAAGTTCACAGACCAAATTCCATTATTAAACTACAAATTCAGAGCACTTTAGCCTCTAGAACCTACATGGCAATGTGGCCTTGAGAAATACTAGAAAAGTTTCACCCCTTAGCATTTGAACTTTCAATAACATTTAGCAGCCTACACATGATGATTCTCCAGGTACTGACAAATGATAAAAAGACTGATTATTGCTCTTCCTTTTTCTTCTTTTCTTACTGATTTGGTAATGGCAACTGCTCAAATGTCTTTGCATGTTTCATTGTAATAATTTTTTGTTTTTTCCCTATGCTCCTTATTTTGGATGACTGGTTTAATTATCTAGTGATGATGATACATATTCTGAGACTGAAAAGAGAGACGTTTGAGAGGAAATAAATCAAGTCTCCTTTTACACTTACTAGTACTGCCATGGGCTGTGAATCTCACATTTTTCTTCACCAGCATTGTGTTTCACCTCAGGCTCTGTTTAAGGTGGATCATCTTACAATGTGAGTGAACCATGCCAGGGTCAGCAGCGCACACAATCATTTCAAATCAGAATATATTTCAAGTTTAAAATTATCATATCTAGACTTTGTCTTTTTGTTAAAGAAACCTGTGAAATAGGTTCCTTAATTTCTTGACAATCCAGATTTTTTTAATGGACTCTTCCTAGTAGCTGGGTCTATGGATATAAGGACAAATGCTTTTGCTTGGACTACTTTGGTAGGGGTAAAAAAAAGTAAAATCAAAACTGAAAATTTAGTATCTTCCAAGTTTAGAAGATGAGCCTTAGTCCAGTAGCATGTATTTAATGATCAATAAGTCTGAAATTCAGAAACATTTGAGAATGTTCACCTGGTTCACCCTTGGCAAATTATGTGGATAAACAACACTTGTTAAAATAGGAATGTGATTGTGAATGGTATGGGTGAATCAAACAAAGCCATATGAGCAGGCATCTACCTAAACCTCCTTATGTGAATGAGAAATAGAGTCACCAGACAGATCAAACACTAACCTGGAAATTACAGACTTCTGAAACAGATGGAGTCAGCTTGAAAAATATTTATTTATAAGCAGCCTGGAAATTGTAACATGAGGAAGAGACTTTGGACTGGAAACAGTAGGAGTCAGACCATGGTTTGACACTACTAGCAGGCACCCAACAGACATCACAGTCTCTGCCTGGGGTTGATGGTGCAATCTCCTGTGAGGTGCTATAGGAGCAGCCTGCACCCAGCTGTGGCAGTGTGTGAAGGGCACAGCAAGCAGGGAACCAGCACCTTGGTGGGTGTGTGTGGGCACTCTTGAGATGCCAGCATGAGCATCACTCCAGGTGATAAGCAGCAGCAGGAATATGCACAGAGCTGGATCATCCAAACCTCCCATGGGAGGGGTGTGCAGTTGGGGAATCTGCTTTACCATCTCAAAAAGGTGTTGTGCTGGTAACACAAACTGCCTGGAGGCAGGTGGGGAACATGCATTTAATTGTTTGCATGCGTATAAGTAGAATATATTGAGATTAGTTATAACTAATCCTAATGTTCAGAAAGATGCTTAGAAATCTCTAGGTCTTTATTAACATTTTGTTTGTATCTAGTATCATGTTTTATTTGTTGAGTTACTGATACTGGTCTTGAATGTAGTTCTCTGCTTACCAGTTAATTGCATTTTGTTAATAAATCAGTAAACAGCTTCAGTCCTAATATGGTTTTAATTAAATAAGCAGAGCTGTTTTTCCATGAAAGACACAGGCACTACCTCAGATATTAAAATGAGAGTTAAATGATGCATAGGTTTTTTGTTGTCCACTAGCACTGAGGTGAATTTAATTCACCTTCAGAGCTTAATCTTGCAAGTATTATTTACATTATTGGTAACTACTGAAATCTTTCTTCTGCAGTTGTGAGGGTAATCATTTAAAATTAGGCACATTAAGCTAATTTAAGTCGGCTTGCACAATTGCTGCCCTTTGATCAAGTGAAGAAAGTATGAAAAAGAAAACAAAGCTCTCCAGAGATCTAGAAACCCAGACAAGCCTATAAGAGAAGACTGACTAAACCAGGGTATGTAAACTAAGAAAAAGAAGACTATTGGAAGAGATACAGTATTTTGAAATATTTAAAAGCAACTATTAAGAAGTACACAGCACTGTATTGCTGGTGCTGTATATACTGCAGATAAGACTGTGAGTAAACCGCAGGAAGTACCACATCAGGCATTAGAGAAAAAAAACCCTCAGGTTTCTTCTTCATTTCTAAATAGTAAAGCACTGGAACGGGTTTCTGCAGTTTTTAATTTCTGTCTTTGAATGCCTGAAAGAATAGACCTCTTCTTGGAGCAGGAGGAGGATTAGGTCCTGTCCTTCTCCATGATTTTATGCTACTATATCATAACAGGTTGCATCATAAAACATACTCTGGATGTGGACCCATAATCAGATAGAATGAGTCTTTGTTCTGAAGGACACTGGGCCAGGGCATTTAAACTCAAACTGAAGCTACAATGTGTGTAGTGGAGAAGGTAGAAGACTGCAATATGGTCTCACGTTAAGGATGTCGTGAACAGCTGGCTGCTTTATCTCTGTGGTACAGAGATCTTCTCCAACAACAGGCAAAATGCAAGGCTTGCTGAATTGTAGTCACTGAGCAAACCACTATGGCTTTTGCCTTCCTTCCTACACTACTGAGTTTCTTGTTGTTTTGCCTTTCTGTAGGTTACCATCCCCAAAACAGACTCAGCAGAACTGAGTGTCAGTATCTCAGCAGCCCAGGCACACTGATGACAATGGTATGCAAACCTACCTTCCTCAGCAATTTAAACAAAATCAATGCACTGTAAATGGCAATGGTTGAGGCAGTAGCAGATGTTTTATTCTGCTGACTCTTCTCTGAAGGAGGGATGTTTTGGGTGGACAGATTGGTGCAGTAGCATTTTACTGCTCATCTCCTGAGGTGGGCTAAAACCAGCCCAGCTTATCCATCATGAATCCTGACACTACACTTTTCACAGTTGTAACTGTATAGTCTTTATATTCTATGTATCTAATCTGAGGTTCTGTTTTGAGACCAGTGGGTGCTGTATATAAAGCAACTGGTGACTTTTCTTATGCCCTATGAAGTGGGGTAATATAACTTCACTTGTAGTTACTTATGTCCAGTAACATGTTCCTTTGTGGCTGGAGGAGGTTCACTGATTTAAATGCAGATGTTCAAAACTCAAATGCAACAGATAAGCCATGGATCTGTCCAACTGCACTTTCAATGGAAATCTTTATGATATAAGGCTTAAGCACATGCAGGTTAGGCATAACCTTTGAGGAATCTTATAGTTAAAGGTTAAACCAGTAACCTGGTTAAAAAAACTGGTTAAACAATATTTATATATATATTTTTTTAAGTCAAGGTAAATTTCATGGGGTAACAACATGCTCATCCCTGATTTAACAATACTTCTGTAGTACAGAACATTTTATTCTTAAAACATTTCAAAAATAAACATAGGATTTGCTCTTTAAAGGAGCAACACACAAAAAGAAAAGAAAATGTTTCTTATAGCTTTGCTTACTATTTTTTATAAGGTTGAAATATTTTAATGAATACCTCAAATTCATCCAAACCCATACAAAAGAAGCAAAATTATATGTAAATGCTTTCAAGTTGGTGGACTGAAAAAAAGTTAAGAGAAATATTGACTAATTCTAACAATACTTGTCCAGCCTAAGTGAAAGACTATTTTTTGTGGGAATATTTGTATCCCTGATATGAGATAATGTATATAAGAAGGGATATCAAGACCAGGTAGTAACAGTGGATGACTCTCATACTCCAAAATTAAGATGGGCAAAGTCAACTTCAGATTTTCCATTATATCACAAAGGATCTGATTAATTTCAAGAAGTCCTTGCCAATACCCACTCATCCATTGATGCTATGTCTGCCAATGACATTATCCTTCTGAGATCAGTAGTACTGGTGGCCATCAGTGGCTAATAGTTCATTTTTTCCATCTCATTAGACATAGTTTGTATTTTATAGCTGTTCCCTGTCACCTGCAATAAATTATTTCCTAGCTCTACTACTGACTTAGGACTGTTGGATGTGTTCAGGTCTAATTCCATTAAAACAAATCTCATCTTGGCATGTAGGAGGGAAGCAGTCTAATTGTATTAGCTAAATAACTTATATCTAGCTCTTTTTGCTAATGCTGTCTGGCATTTGAAAAGGCAAAACCAGCTGACATCTACAATGTTAATATTATTAATTTTTTTCAAAGGATCTCCGAGAATGAAACGTACACTGCATAGTTATTGCCCTTCTTTGTATACAATAGCAATCATTTTGATCCCTGTTTGTTTAGATAAGAAATTTAATTTTCACAACACAATAGTTTTTTAACATTTACACTCTCATACTGAGAATTTACTGAGAAGAGTACAGATAGTAAGCAAGGCCCATAAGCTTAGGTTCACAAAGAATTTCTTTAGTGGGGACAGGAAGGGAAGAGAAGGCGAAAAAGTATCTGCCATCTTCAGCACTGGCATGTAGACTTTAGCTCCCAAGATCCTCCACTCAAATGCTGACTTAATGACAAAACCAGCTAACCTCCACAAACAATTAAATTTACAGCATTTAAATGTATTATCAGCATTATCAGATCTCTAAACCCAGATCCCTGTTTCTTCTGTCAGGTGTGCCTGAAGATAGCTCCAAGTCTGGTATGCCATCTGATGCTAACTCTTATAGGGTTAAGGCTTAAGTATACACCCATCACTCCCTTATGACTCAGTCTCCCCTTCATAGTGCCTAGTTGGATGGTTACAAATTGAATTCACAGCCTATGAGACGTAGTTTAAGTTTATGCTTAAGCTAATATTAAAGCCAGGTTTAGCCTAAGTGCTATAATTCTGGAGGCTTTTGGTAGTTCATAGTAGGTTGCAGCCTGCTGGTTACCTCTGTCATGTCCATCACTGCAAACCAGGAATTCCCCTGCATACTGATTCCAGACTTAATGATGTTGGGTGCTTTGACAGAATGATATAATCAAGTAAACTGTACCCAAAATATAGCCAGTGAATACAACGGTGATCTTTCTACCTGTTTTCCATGCAACAGGTCAGTGCTTAAAGTTCTCTGGACATTTCTATTGTAAATGTTCTCTGCTATAGCCGAAAAAAGTGAGGAAAAGGCTCTTTGCCTACAAAACATTCTCCAGAAGGTTTTGCCCTGTAGAATTGTGATCTGTGGTCAGTGAATGTTTAATTAGTGTGCTTCTGTTTGTTTACAGTGTGATTTTTCTTGCACTGAAACGTTTTCAGTTCCCTTTCCCATTAAAATCCCTTCTACCTAGGCAGAAGTGTCAACAGCTATGGAAAAGAAAAATGCTGACAGATTCCCCATGTTACCAGTGGTTTTGATTTTTTGACACAATTCCCACAGCTCTCAGGCTATTTAGTTTCACATTACTCACAATACAATATTGTAAGAAAAATCCTATTAGTAGTTGTCGATTTTCAGAATTCAGATTAAGTCAGGGATTTTTTGAGAGGAACCTATTTTGCTGCTTGGATGTGCACATCTCTTAGTGTCAGCATGTCATCTGTAAAATGGACGGCATTTGGTTGTCTTAGACTAGTCTCAGTCTCTTGATGAAATAGGCAGACCAAGCAGCATTAAAGTGCATATCTCACGTGTACATTATAGACGTAGCTCTTAACACTTCCTTACATAGCCTGGTACTCAGTCATGGAAAAGAGGTTTCTAAAACAGGGTCAATGGATGGGATACACTAGCTGTCATCTTGTATTTGCCCTTTGAGAACCTTCTCTATTTCCTTAGTGGTGTGTACACAGGATGAGAAGACTTTCTGCAATGCCTCACTCACAAAAGCTATTTCTCCTTGTAGAAGATTGCTGGAAGAAAAATAGAGAGGTCCATGAAGTATTTTTTCTGTATCTGTACTTTATCCACAGGCACTTTCATTCTTCAAATGTTAAAAAAAAAAAAAAAAAAAAAAAAAATCACCTTGAATATGTGTAACTATTCAGGTACATTCTGTAATGGATTTTCAGTTTTATTATTAGTGAAGGTCATACAAGAGTTTTGCTTTACCCAGTTGGCTTTTAAAATATTGAAGGTTAGAATTTTCCCATCTAAGAAGTTCAAGAACAGCACATGAGGACCAAAGAATACTCCAGTCTCATTAATTAATCAAGTCATGTCACAGCAGATCTTGTTAATCCATCCTCAGAGGAAACTCGAATGATGTTTCAATTCTCTACGCAAGAATAGACAGAATAGTGAATAGTGATAATGCTATACAATTACAGAGAGATGGGCAGCATTTGGAGACACCAGAAATGAAACTAAATTAATTTTTTCCCCAACAACAACTAAAAGACTTTTCTGGATGTTATCTTGGTGAACTAATCTACTTAGAGGGCACTAGCAGGATTATACTTTGATACTAAATATTATAAGGTGACTGCATTAAAAGCTCCATTGGAAAGAGTAAGATTTAATGAATTTTAAAAGTCACTTTGTTACATAAAATCAAGGAGCTTGTTTTGGCATCTTTTTTTTTTTTTCTATTTGAAGTCACAGCAGACAAACACAGCTCTTCACAGTGTACTAGGAAGGAGATAATGACTGGATATGCCATAATAGCTGCTACATTACTTTTTCTAGGCTAGTAGCAGCATTTGCTTTTTAGTCTTAAAAGGAATCAAATTGCTAAATTTAGCAATTAGGCTCACAAAGTAGTTTGTTGTTTTTTTTTTCTTGTTTTTTTTTTTTTTTTCCTGGATAAACAAAGATTTTAATCTGAGATTTACTTGCAATAACCTTGATTTAGTCAAATTTATTATCTGGCTTCTGTTTTGAGAGTTAATGAACACCCTTGCCCTCATCCCACCAAATGTCTGAGCTCTGCCTAACTGTCTTTAGGTGAAAAGCCTCTCAGAGGTTAAAGGTTTATTCTGATACTTTGTATTCAACAAGTTTAAGTTGTTTACTTAAACTGATGTAAAAATTCTTGAGCTGGACCAACGCATGGGGAAAACAAATTATTTTTTCTAGCCAAGTTGGCTGTTAAAAATTAGCAATAAATGAAGACATTTATTTCAATTTTAAAACTATAGCAGTATTTTTTCTTTAAAATCGTTGTACTGCTCACATTTCAGTGTTTCTGTCCAGACACAGATGTTCTTTCCCAACCTTGCCTAAGGCTCTTCTGATAACTCTGACAATTACATGTGAAATTATCCCTCATACAGAGGAGTGATGCATCTGTAGCATGGGTCTGTTCCAAAGAGCAATGGAAAAACTCCAAGTGGTGCAGTCACTTGTGGATCAGATCCTCAAATTGTTAGTGATGAAGCACCATATAAAATGTCAGCCCCAACTAAGGGATGACAACATTCCCATTCTGTAGGGTCAGGACTTCAACTGTAAAATTGTCTCCGTTATCTATACTCCATAGATTCCAATTACTTTCTATCTTAACACATCTACAAAAGTCAAGCTTATTTGTAAAATCAATCATCCTTTCCCCACTAACCCTAATACTTCTCATACTACTGTTGTATAAAATGAGTTCCTGTTTAATTTTAGTTAATTTTTCTCTTCTTCAGGAACAGAAGTCAGCAAAAATATGTGCTCCTATCTGCAACTACGTGCTCTTTCCTTATGTTGGACCCATTTTTAATCCAAGTTTGACCTCTGTCTATACAATTCAGTTGTATGTTGATACTTTGAACTCCAGAATTTCAAACCACAGATTTTAATATAATATGAATACTTACATTAGAAGCACCTGCTTACTGTTTCAATCAAAGATCAGAAACCAACACTTTAGGTTTTATAATGAGTGTCTTATGCCTCTATATATGAAGGATCCTTTGGGCCAGGGCCTCGTATTATGTTTAGAGATATGGCTTCATAGATTTTGGCCAGCTCACCAAATATGGAACACTTGTTAACCAGCCTTCATGAAGCAGTATCATGAAAACCCACTAATGTTTCAGAGAGGAAAGTCCATTGGACTCTCAAGTAAATCCCTGTCCATTTTGAACTGGGGAGCCTAGAACTGGACACAATATTCCACATGGGGTCTCAGTAGGGCAGAATAAAGGAGGAGGAGAACCTCCCTCAATCTGCTAGATAAACTCTTCTTAATGCACCCCAGGGTACCATTGGCCTTCTTGGCCACAAGGGCATATTGCTGCCGCATGGTTAACTTGCTGTCCACCAGGACTCCAAGGTCTTCCTCCATGGAGCTGCTTTCTAGCAGGTTGGCTCCCAATCTGTACTGGTGCATGTTCTTATTTGTCCCCAGGTGCAGGTCTACACTTATTTTTGTTGAACCTCACAAAATTCCTCTTTGCCCAACTCTCCAGTCTGTCCATATCTTGCTGAATGGCTGCACAGCCTTCAGGTGAATCAGCCAATCCTTCCAGTTTTGTATCATCAGCAGACTTGCTGAGAAGATAGTCTGTACCCTCATCCTGGTTATTGATAAAGATATTGAACAGGACTGGACCCAGCACTGAGGGACTCCACTAGTTGCAGGTCTCCAGCTGGACTTTGCACCATTGATCACCACCCTCTGGGCTCTATTGTTCAGCCAGTTCTTAATCCATCTCACGGTCCACTGTCCGCTCTTCTACCCCACACTTCCTAAGCTTGCTCATGTGGATGTTATGGGAGACAGTGTCTCTGAAGTCAATGTAGACTACCTCCACTGGTCTCCCTGCATCTACATGTTCTGACACAGCATCATAGAAGGCTATCAGATTAGTCAAACATGATTACCCCTTGGTAAATCCATGCTGGCTACTGATAATCTTCTTTTCTATGTGCTTAGAGATGACCTCCAGCATGAGCTGCTCCATTATTTTTCTGGGGATGGAGGTGAGGCTGACTGTTCTGTTGTTTCCTGGATCATCCTTTTTGCCCTTTTTGAAGACTGAAGGGACATTGGCTTTCCTCCAGCCCTCAGGCACCTCTCCTATTTTCTATGATCTTTCAAAAATGATGGAGAGTTGTAGAGCACTTCTGTTTTTAAGGAAAGTTGGTATTTCTGGGAAAAAAAAAAGTTACTTTATTTTAAAATGTTTTTCTTGGCAGGAACAACTGGAATAAAAGTAGCTTTGAAACACAATTAGACATATAATTGTGAAGCAAATATAGAAAACCAGCCCCAAAAGATTTTTTTTCAGTCTGTAATAAATATGAGACCATAAGTAATTACATTGTATATACCGTGAAATTATATGTTTAGTATTTATCACTTAATTGATATTATATATAATTATTTATACATTATACACAGGGGCCAACCACTCTGAATACATGCTTACATTCTTCTTCAGATAATCACATATATTGAAGAAATATAGCTTTTCAAAAACATTTTTAAAGTTTAGTGAAAAGGAGGAATGTCACAAAGAAAGATTCCCAGATGCCAGTACTCTCTGCAGTGAGATTTACTGAACATAATTACCTAAAATGCAGTACTGATTTGCTGAAAGATGTGCAGTATTGGAGCACAATTAATTAGCACAGAAAAGCTAATTTATACTACCTGGGAAATGACAAACACAGGAATAAAAGTCTTCTTGGGTCACTGACTACACTCCTGTGCAATCACAGACAATCAAATCATATAATATTAACTCAAACTGCACTTTATACGTCCTTCCATTTTTTTGCTGAACCATTGGTTCAGATCCCTTAACATCTCTGATTTTCCAGGCACATTTGCACCTTTTCAAGCCTCTGAGGTGTCTTCACATTTACAGCAAGACTTTACTCATGGCCTGTTTATACTAATTTACTTTTAAGTCAGTTCTGTCCTTAAAGCTTAAAAGCATTTATCCCTTCCTCAGTTTACAGAAATAAATCATATTTACTTTCAGTTTGTGTTTTTAATATGACAAAGAAGCCAAGTTCTTTTAGTGTTTTCCTCAGGGATGAGCTTTCAATTTTTATTTATTTTTTTTTTTTTAATGGACATTCTCTTCATCAATTCCGATTTGCAGTTGATCTGTCACAAAAGAAGGTGGTCAGAATTTTAAACAATCTTCCAGTGGTCTCATCGGTGGTTTCCACATCAAAAGTCTCCTTTTTCTACAGAAATTCCTCTCCAATATGCCTATAACTGTATTCACAATTTACATATCACATCAGAACAATAACTCAAAAACATTCAAACATTAGCTACCAAGCTTCACAATTTCCTTTCCCCTTCATTTCTACCTTTAAAATGCTGTAGTATAACAGATGTTCTTCTCATTAGTCCTTGAATGCATGACTCTATATTATTACATATTTCCCATTTTTATTGCTTCATTTCTCAAGGTCTTACACCTCTCTATGATCTTCAGCTTCTACCTTTACGTTTGCAGTACTCACATTATGTGAGCAGGCAAGTTTGTTAGTGCATAGATACACTTTTTCCTGACAGTACTATAAATTTTAACAATTAATTCAACCAAAGAAAAAAACAAAACTTTTAAAGATATCTCTTAAACAAACAAAAAAATTCCCTTTCTACAAGCAGGAACCCTGTAACCTATGACTTACCCTGTCACTAGAGTCATTACTCCAATTTAGTATTCCTTTGCTTAATTAATTTTTATTTTTTTATGGCAACTCCTAAATTCTTTATCTTTGCTAATAACTTCCCATGAGGCCCTGTGCAAATAAAAATACTGTGTAGCAGTCCCAGAAGGTTAGGTATTCTGTCTATGTCTGGAATGCTAATTATGAGTAATATCTCAGATTACACTGGATCTATTTATGTAAACTTATGTAACTTACCAACTTCTTTACTTCCAATCCATTATTTGTTTTTTCTTTCAAGCATCGTTTTAAAATTGAGTATACTATTAAAGACATATATAAAATATATTTTTCTGCAAATAATTCATACGTTTCTTTTTTTTCTGCAATCTAGCAGTACTGCCCCTGACTTGTGTGAATTTTTAAAGTTTATATTT
Organism: Apus apus; assembly: GCF_020740795.1. Lineage (NCBI taxonomy): Eukaryota > Metazoa > Chordata > Aves > Apodiformes > Apodidae > Apus > Apus apus. The sequence continues at coordinate 74,886,062 of NC_067283.1, forward strand.
CTTTTTTATAAATATGGTTCCATGTACCATTTATTTATCTTTCTGATTAATAATTGTCATAGTTTAACACAGGATTGGCAATTAAACAAATGACAGTAATGCTCTCTATCCCTTCCAACCTAGATAGGGAAAGGAGAGAGAGGATAAGGAGAGAAAGGATAAGGAGAGAGGCTTCCACATTGAAAACTAAATTAGACAGCTTCAATGAATTACTAATGATAAAGGAAAATATATACAAATATGTGCAAGAGTGTACAAAACCCCTATCACCCCCCCCCCCACCTCCAGCAAGCCCCACAGTACTTCTCCTGAGTTGCAAACTGTCCCAAGAAGGTCTCAGACTGCTTCTGGAGATAGCGGCAGAGCAGACAGGAGTTGAGGGTGGAGCTATGTGGAGGGTCAGGAATGCAAGAGCATAGGGATCAAAGGAGATGGATAGACAGAGTCCTCCCTGAACGCTAGCCATGGACGGAAGAGGAAGAAGAAGAAGCGCTTGACTTCCATGATCTGTGAGTTTATACTGAGAGGCATATGTATGAGATGGAATAATAGGGCCAATTTTGCCATCTGTCTAGTCCACTCCGCCCTATGGGATGGTTGTAGATATGACTGTTCACCTCCTTTAGTGTCTGAAGCAGCAGATTCAACAAGCAGAACAAAGCGTCCTTGGTCTCTCAGCAGTAACTATAAACATTTGAGTATTATCAGTCCACTAGCAGGAAAACTTTCTGTTAATTTCAGCAAGTGTGCTTCTTAAAAGAAAGTTCACTGAAGAACAGTAAAAAGAAAATTGGCTTCATCCTGGTTTAAACCAGAACAATACTTTTCAGCATTTCATTTTAAGCACAGTAACTGCACTCTTTTACCTTAACTTGCCCATGTGTTTTTTAGCTGTCACTTTTTTTGTTCCCCTGTTGAACATAACTGACACCTTGAAGCAAAGCATTAATTTAGCTCTGAGTCATAACACAGTTTCCTTGACTGAAACTTTGCTGCATGGTGACCTTTTTCTACTTCTCCTGTTTTTAAATTTAATTTAATTTAATAAATAACTTTTTCCTATTTGTTTAGTTTTCCTTGGCAAAGGTGACTCAGCATAACCCTAACTTGACTGATTTTGAAAATGAACAGATGAAATCAGCAATTTAATGAGGGTCAGTACATGCACTCATTCATGCTGTAGCAGTTCTGAAGAATTAATTAGTCCTTGAATTCATGGCAACACAGACTCAGCAAGAAAGAAACCCTGCGACCCTGATATGCCAAGGACAGAAAGGCTCTGTGACACAAGGAAGTAGTGATCACAATGGTAGATGTCTGAGTAAACATGTTGTCATAGTTTCATAGCCTGTCATGCTCACTGGCTATAGTTAGGTCCCCTTTGAAGGTGGAACTCCTAATTGAGGTTTGCTAAGGGGTTTGCAGGAACAAACATGCCAAGAAGAGAAACTAAAGCTGTCTCTCAGTTAAAAGAACTACTTACTATGACCTGGGGCCACCTATTTTTTAAAATTGTTAGCACTGGCAGCAAGAAATTAAGGCGTAAAAGCAAAGTGAGTGGAAGTAGCACATGCATGTGCAGTCAGGCGCTGCACTGATACAACGCGGTCAAGTAGCCGGCCAGGATCAGGCTGCTGCAGCTTCACTCAAATACAGAAGTTTTGATCAAAACATTAACACATCAGTACAAATTACATCACTCAGTGAGGATCGCAGTGCTGTACACCAGTATCTTCCTGTGACAGGCGTCACTGACATGCTGAAACTTGTCTGGAACCAAGGTTTGAGAAACTTTCAAGCCCCCCTTGACCTAGAGAGCTCTATTCTGTCTATTAGGCAACAGGAATGTATATTTTAGTATTTCTGGAAAAGGCATGTACAAGCATTTGTACAGGTCCTTCCTCCTCAGGCAGACTTTATTTCTTCTGTGCAGATGAGAGCACTGCTTCACTAGAGAGTTCAGCATTTTTATTTTTTTTTCAGAGGTTAGTTTTTACCTTCTTCAAAAGCTGTGGAAGATAACTACGGGTACTGGGCCTGTCAACAATGGAATTTTATTCAGGAATGTAGTGTCACAGGGGTTTAATTTACTAACAGTGAGATTCCTTTTCCAGCTCAGGGTTAATACTTATCTGCCATGTTGAGAACTTAGCTTTCCAGTCCATTTATATTAAAGTCTATGTGGTAGTGGTCTCTATCAACTGGTTTATTCTGCCTCTTTTCTGGAAATTACTGCTATTTCTCTCTTTTTGGTCCACAAACTGAACCTTCAGGATGACCTCTTTGGATTGTAATTTCTTCTTTCCTAAAACTTTTAGAAGCATCAAGAAGAAAGGCTATAACTGGTATTCAGCTGAAGTGCCTTGGCAAACAGCCTTTCCAAAGGGCTACAATTCTGTGATGGCTCAGCATGGGATAGTCCTGGTGTGATGCCAGGAAGCAGATGGGGAATCTAGGACAACTCTCCACTGCCAATTTTCCACCACAATCAACTTTTCATCTGGGCAACTCTCTGCTGGACACCACCTACTCTCCATTGGAACAACTGCACACCAATTGGCAAGGGGAGACTAGTTCAGCACCGCTCACAGGGCTCTGATTTTTGCAAGGAAACTGTATATATAGAGGAAGCGAATGGTAAGAGTCACACAATTTGTAACATGTGCTAGCCAATTAATATCACACCTTCATTGTATTCAGCCATCAGAGGTGACCACCTTTCTCTGCAACTGTTTTTGGTAATCTCACAATTAGATAAACACAACTCAGTTAAACATGAGAAACAAAAGAATCACAATAAATTAAAGGCAACTCAATCAAATGTGAGATATTTTCCTAATGTTAAACAAACACAATTAAAAAACATCAAAACCCATGTTTTAAAAGTGATGTTGAGGACTGCAACCTGAAATGAGTTGTTCATAGTATGTTTCACTGAATTGCAAAAATCAGAGCACAGTAAGCTGAGACACCTGCTCCCCAAGGTTCTGCTGAAAGGCACTTTGAACAGTTCTTACGGTGTTGAACAAGCACTGCCTGCTGACTCACATAGAGTTGTCCTGGCAGAGAGTCAGTGGTGTAGAAGTGTCCAGTAGAGCTGGCAGCAGAGAGTTGTCCCTTTCAGGCAGGTGTGTGGGATCATGCATGGAAGACAGGAGAAAGGACTTTAGGGAACAACTCTCCTCTGATAGGTAGGCTACTTTTAGAGATGAAACAATTCTCTCCATCAGGCAGAGGGCGTGCCTGTTACTATCTGCCACTGCATCTTTCCACACCTGCCAGCAAATGCCTGCAAGGCCACTGACTGCAGCATTGCTTCAGTAACCATGGAAATCACAGCCTGGCAAACTAGATCTCTCTTTCACAGCACACAGGTCTGCCTATTCTCATTTTCTCCTATCTGGGCTCTGACTCCATGATTTTATTTATTTCTGTGAAGAATGCTACTGCATCCTGCACATCACTAAGATAACAAAGGACTCCAGTTCCCACTTCGGTTTTGCATATTCTTTATTTCAAACACTAATTTCATCCCAGTGTATCAGAAGTAATTATTAATCATCTCAGCAATTACTATTTCAGTTAGAAAAAATGGTCTTGAAAATAGGAGAATCATATTCTGATATAAAGACCCTGCTGGCAACATTAGCATTACTAGTTCACATGAGTAATACGAACATTATCTTTTTTAAAGGAATATATTTCTTCTGTCCTCCTCTGGCAAGGCTATACATTAAAAGAAGAAGAAAAAAAAAGTGTCAGAACAGATAAAAGACCTTTTCGGAGATTTATTGTGTTGTATATTTTAATGGAAAATATCAATTATATAAAAAGACATTAAGACTGATTTGTTATATCCAGCATCTTATGAAACTGCAATGAGGATTTAAAACATATGAAGTACACAAAAAAGAAAAAAAAAAAAAGTTCTTTGCATTTCTACAAATATCCTCCTCACTTCCTGAAGTTTTGCATCACTTTTCTGAAACAGAAGCAAAATACCGAGGTTGAACAGATTTTTATTTTTTTTTTTATATCAATTGCAGTGTATTTCAAATGAACTTGACTCAAAACCTACAAATGGAACACAATCTTTACAATTGATCAAGAGGAGAAAATGTTTTATTTAGGTCATTGTTCGATGCCAATACTTGTATTTTTTACTCTTACTACAGGAGTCTTGTGATATGTAAATATAATAATAGGATAAAATACCTGCTCTACTGATACAATCATACCACATCTACTGTTTTTACCTTTTCTCTCCATACTATTGCCTGTCTCTTTTTAGTTTCTTCATTAGTTCCTTAGTTGCCCTGCCTATCTTTGAGGACAGTGCCTGGGGGCAGAGGAGAAATTGGTCACACCGGGAATAAGTGGAGCTTGTACTCGCAGCTTGTTGTGCCAGAGACATTGAGCTGTTTGCAGAGACTTTATTACCTTTCATACACTTTTGTTTACTCAGCTGTTGCTCTATCATCCCATTATCAAGTATTTTAATCACAACTCTTTCTCTTGTTCTCTTACCTCACTATACCCCCCTCTTTGTCTATTTGCTTCTTTGTGAGCAGCCTGAGAAGGATGCACCCAAAAGCCAATTCTGATGTATGAATACCAGTTTAACTTTTTTTTTCTTCCCCAGATATGTCTAATTATTCCATATTTCCTGTATTCTGAGAAAGGTGCATGCAAAACTTTGCAACATAACACACATGATGGATTAACAAGGCAGCTCTGAAGTTTCTAAAATTACATATAACTCCCCCCCAAAAAAAACCCAAAAAACCCCCAAAACAATAACCCACAACCAAACCACAAAAAAACAACAAGCAAGGTAAACGGTGTCTTGGAATGTCTCTTTGCTTTCAATAGTCAAGAATATTTGTCCTCAATTCAGCACTAAAAATCTATGTATTATCTACAGGTTGCCACATGGTTTTCTTATGAGATCCACAGCAAAGAAGCAATGGCTGTGGATGGGGCAACAATGAAGATACTTCACAGCTAGTACTTTTAGGTGTTTCATAGTGAATGGAAAATTAGACAAGCTTTTATTTTGACATCTGTATGACTGAAATCTTCCTAATAAAACGGCAAGTTCTGTGATTTATTTTTTCAAATAAACTGGAAACTTCTGCAAATACAGCAGGAACAAGGCTTTCTATTCAAGATAAAAACAGTCCCCCTCCTAAGAAGAGCCTTTTTAAATTTTTTATTCTTGTCTGTTTGTTGTGGATTTTTTGGTCTGTTTTTGCTTGTTGTTTGGTTGGTTTGGTTTCCGTTTGGTTTTGGGTTTTTTGTTTGTTTTTTTGTTTTAATTTACTGGAAGAACCAGTGTATGATGGAAATGGGAGGAAAAGGTAAAAACTGCATTACCTTTTCCTATGAATATAAGTGTTATCAGATGGTTGCTGTACTCACAGTAGTCTTTTGCAGTAAGAGAGGATAAAGCAAAAACTTTCTCCTGTGCACAAAATTCAGGATAACAGAATTACTTCTGAACATCATCAGTTCTCTTCCATATATTCTGTATCTCTAGAGAGTTTGCAGCAGATGACCACACTACTTGAAAGACAGGGCTGATTTTTAGAGTAGTTTAGAGATACTTCACTGTTGTCTTCTATACTTTTAAAAATAACCTCTAGATCAGTAATTTTTAGAAAGCAAAGAGCTAGGCATAATTCAGATTAAGTGCATCCTGGGAACATGCACTGAGGATGCCTCATGGCCTGCCCTTACCCTCTCCTCCCAAGTTCCACAGAAGCAAACTCTCAGATTGGACAAAAATTAGTGAGAGTAAATATATTCATTCTCACTTAATAATTTAAATTCAGTCCTTTCTTGTTTTATAATAAAGCCTTGTACATGCTAAAATTACTTTAAATTTTGTAACAGAATCTTTAGCTGGTTTTCTGAAGGCTTGCTTAGAGAACAGGAGACAACTGGCTTTCCACTTGGTTTTTGTTTCTTCCCTTAATCTGTTATTTCACTCCAGAATTGTGTCCAAGGTAAGGAGGAAATCTCTTCTCTACCTTTTCAAACATTATCCCCTTGAGCTTTCTTGTGCTCTTGTAATGCAGAGTCCAGCCCATGATAATATCACCTGTTTTCAGCTGTGTTTCATTTGCTTTTCTTTAAGGTATGACTGAGCCACAATGCTGATGCATGTAGGAGTGCTACCCTAGTCCTTGTATTCAAAATATCAGAGTGTAATTTATGGCTATGTACTTCTAGAGGGTTTTCAGTCCACTGAATAGTGCACTATTAATGAAAATTTGAACTTCTTTCTCAGTTAAGAATTCTCATTTAAGGGATAACCTTCAGCGTTGTTTGCATTGTCTCAATTAAATTTGTAATTAAAAACCAAATAATCCACATACACTTTTTTTTTTCCTTGGCAAACAAATTTCCCATACTTCTATCTCCCAGGAAAAGTTATCACTTTCTATCCAGCTAAATGTTTAAGAATTTCTCAAATTCATTTCTACATATGACTTAACATTGTAAATCAACTATATCTCAGACAACTATAAATGACCTGGTTTAGACCTCACAATGTTGTCTCAAAACAGTTCAAAGTGCATTATGTATTTAATACAATATCCACTAAAATAAACTATCTGGCTGTTCCTTAATTAAACAAAAAATTGGTTTAGATATTTTTCTGGATTCTTAATTTTTTCTATCCATGTATGACTTTAGAAGAGCCATTTCTAAGTCATTACATTGATTTTGCCAATGGGAAAAAAGAGAAAAATAATAATAAAAAAATGTTAAACGGCAGAGGAGTGAGACTCAGGAATACTTTATCATCATAGTAAATCTCTATAAAATATAGAAAGAAATTTCACTTAACACTCTGACTGAATGTCAGGGAATCAAGGTTCAGGCTCATTATTTTACACTGACTTTTGTGCAAACCTCAGAGATCATCTGGCTTTCTGTACTATCCTCCTTCACCTTAGTGTTTTGAGAAAGAATACTTCAAAGATTGGGAGGTACTTAGATACTACATGGGGAATTAAATCTAAGAGGTTTGAGGAAATACTCTCTACAGGAAGAAAAATAAGAAATGGAAAGCAGTACCATACATAGAACTTAAGCAGTGTAATTTTTTCTCAAAACTATTTGAGCAGGGAATTTCAAAAGCAGAAGTGATATCTAAGTAACGTAAACTGGGCAAGAAACAAAACAGTGCCTTTGAATGCGTACTCTTTGTTCTGCAGTTTGGGTACAGTATCTGAGTGCTGATATTTCCAAAGGCTTAGCTTCTCATTCTTGAGTACTGTTAATGGACTAGAAAGGCAATGAAACGTTTTGTTAAAAGAGAGACTTTATACGTTAATATTAGTCTATATCTTTACTCGGCAAACTGAGTATTACTTCTTACTAAAAACTAGCTGCTAACTACATCTTCATGATTACTAATAAGTCTGGCTTATTTTTATAGTAGTCGTACACAAAATGTCACCTAATATTACTCCAGATATTAGAATGTGTAATAAAAAAGGTTCTCATATTTTTTTATATATATATATACACACACACACACATATATACTCAGGGATACATATAAATTGCATATCAAATAAAATTGTTTAAAAAACATATTAAGTGCTGAAATTCTGGAATCAGTTTGGAGTAGATGTCACCATCTGGCTGCCTTCACTAGTATCTCTATGAGACCATTTAAGTTTTCTCTCTGGCTTCTACATAGAAAGTAGTTAGAGTGAAATACAAGGGATAGAATCCAGCTGTGTTATTTATTTTTAAGTTAGCATTCCCTAGGATTTAGGTCTGCTTATTTTCCACTTCCTTGATTCAGAAGCAGAAATCTCACGACCTATTATTTTGGTTGTGCTGTTGGGTGATTAATTTTGCTAAATGGCAACATATTAAGGCAGTATAGGATAATGATTAAGTTGCCTTAAGAAAAGGAGGAAACCTAAAAATAAAATAGAAAAGCTAAAGCTAGAGTTTAGAATATAATTGTCTTGAAGATCTAGAGGTCTCTTCTTCAATTATTCAACAAAGCAGAAAAAGTGAATTGCAAATGTAAAAAGAAACTAAAAAAACAGCTTTGGGCATAAATAACACCACTATGTCCAGATATTTCCATTAAAAGTTGTCCACTGGACTTTATAACCTCAGAATACAGTTAATAGGTACCAGACAAAATTACATTCAGACCTATCTAGAGAGACACTCACACATATATACACATAAATATCTATTTCCTTAAGTATGCATTTTAGATTTTTTAACAAGAATTCCTGAGTGTCCTTCCATGCCACTGATTCTCCTCCTTAAAATCCATTACAGGAAGGAAGGATGTCCAAATACCTTGGGTCAAATTTCTTTCTCTACAAGTTGTTCTCTTTTTTACATTACCTTTCTCTAGAAAAAAAAAAAAAGTAAAAAGGAAAAAAAAAAAAAAGGTGTGAATTTTCACAGTCTCTTGCTCAAGGTTCAGTATTTTAAAATATGTAAGATGGATTACCTGATTTGTGCATTCCATGGGGCAGTTCCACTAGCTATGATAGTGTTTCCATGTTGCTTTACTTATTTATTTTCTGACTGGCACTGGTATAAAATGTTCTCGCTTTTTTTTCTTTACTAGAGTTAAAATAGAGCAGCAATGCATTTCTAAGCTGTTTAATTTCATTTTTTAATTCTTAAAAGCGTTTGACGGAGTTCTATAAAATTGCTGTGATTTGCAGTCAATAACACAAAGCTAAAAGTAGAAGAAGCAGAAATAATACACTTATGGAACTTTATAAAAATATAGGACCAATATGGTGTTTTTATCTCTGAGGATATAGTATATTTGGAAGAAAGCTTAATAAGACTCCCCAAAACAAGCAGTATTTTGCCTTCCACCTTCATTCTGAGCTTGCAGGAAGCTGTGTAAATCACCTATATCGTGCTGGCTACCCTAGTAAAGGGAAGAGAAGGTAACAGTATTTCCTGGCATTCCCTACAAAACTCTCTCAAACTAGCCAGTCTGACAAGCATACTCTTTAAGATAATAGCATAGTGCACAATTATTTGAGTAATGAAAATATTTTGTTCTTTCTGCTAAAGATCTTATCACGATTTGCTGGCAAATGATACTATCATAATATTTTTTAAGTCAGTATCTTTCAAATCTTCTCCATAAATCACTGAATCATAAAATAGGCTGGGCTGGAAGGGACCTTTAAAGATGATCTAGTCCAACTTCCTTGCAGTGAACAGGGACATCTTCAACTAGACTGGTTTGTTCAGAGCCCCATCGTACCTTGAATGTTTCCAGGGATGAGGCTTTTACCATCACTCTGGGCAACTTGTTCCAGTGTCTCACCACCATAATTGTAAAAAATTTCTTCTTTATATCTAATCTAAATCTACCCTCTAATAGCTTAAAATCTCAAGCCCTTTTGCTATCACAACAGGTGTTACTAAAAATTCTGTCCTCATATTTCTTACAAGCTCCCTTGAAGTATTGAAAGGCTGCCAAAAGGTCTAACTGGAGCCTTCTCTTCTCCAGACTGATCAACCCTAACTCTGTTAGCCTGTCCTCATAAGATAGGTGTTCCATCGCTCTGATCATTTTTAGGTCTCTCCTCTGGACCCACTCCAACAGTTCCAGGTCTTTCCTATACGGAGGACACTAGAACTGGACACAGTACTCCAAATGGGGTCTCACAAGAGCGGAACAGATGGGCAGGATCACCTCACTTGACTTGCTGGCCAGGCCACCCTTCTGCTAATCCAAAGTATAAATGAAGTGCCCAAAGCCTATGTGGGAAATATATGTTCAGCAAAGAAGAAAAGCAAACCCATTTATTAAGTGACAATCTGTCCTGGTTTGACCCAGGATAGAACTAATCTTCTTTTTTGTGATTTTACTTTTCAGTTAATCCCTTCTAAGTAGTGGTAGTTGCTGAAATTAACAGCATGTTTTCAGTGTCTGCCTCTAGGACTGATAACACTCCATGTTTGTAGTTTTTCTAGAGAATACTACGTAGAACCAAGAACACTGCCTGGTTCTGAAGAAAACATCTTATGCTCCAGAACCAGAATGGAGTAAAGGGGTCACACCTGAGACCCTCCTTTGGAGAGGAGCAGGCCAGACAGGTAACCAGAATTGACCAAATGAAGTATTCTATCCCAGATGCATCTTACTCGGTATAAATTTTAGGGATCATAAGGGTCAACTTTCTCTCTTCATCCATGGCCAGCATCCTGGGAGGCTTTCATCCATTCATCTGCCTTTGATTCTGAACCCTGTGTTGCTGTATCACTGCATTCCTCCACCCCAGCTCCCATCTGCCGCTGAACCTGGGAGTCAAGACTGGGACGTTTTTAGAGCCTGCCCTGTAGCCTTGGTGGTGATATGGGTGTTACTGGCAGGAGGGTGGGGGGCTCCATAGTGCTTTTGTGCATGTATGTATATATTTATATATATTTAATTATTTTCCTTTTCATCACTACTGTCCCATGAAAGCTGTGTAGTTTAGTTTCTAACCCTTAAGAGTCTTTCTCCCTTATTCCCTCTCTTTTTACTATGAGGTGATGGGGGGGGGGGGGGGGGGGAGGGAGGGGGAGGGTGGTTAATAGAGAGCAGTCTGTCAGTCTGTCATTTCTTTTATTTTCAGCCCAGCATTAAACCATGACACAATAAAAAACAAAGTTGGTGAAATCCATTTCCACAATATTACATAGTTGCTATTACTGATAACACATCAGTTGTTTTTTACACATCCAAATCAATAATGCATTTTTTGAAAAGTGCACCTTGGTGATCTGTGTAACATCACTGAGAGTGCAGAAGTTATTTAGCTCCTTGGATCATGCCCCTACTTCTTTCACTTAAACAAACAGCTGTCATGCTTTGATACCTGCTGTTCATTGCTACTGACTGCTGCTTTGCAGTCTTAGAGATGAAAATGAGTGATTCATCAGCTCTGTCTGTAGAAAAGCTCCAGTCATCATGACTTTGTGACTCCTGTGCGAGGGCTTGAGCCAGGATAGCTTTGTCACATTGCCAGAACTCCCCTACAAGGCTAATCCAATGTGAAGGACCTCAGATTTTGCTATGTGCTACTTGCTATTATTTTCCTGTGACTTCATGCATATATATATATATGCATATATATATATGCATATATATATGAGAGATATATATATATCACCCATATTTAGTGCCAGGAATGCACTGATTATTCTGTTCCTTTCTGATTCACAAGCTGATCCATGCCATTTTATGCCAGCTGAGACACAGCTTCACATTTTGTAGCTTCCCAAAAAACATTGTGTGAAGTTTGCTCGCCTTTGATCTATGCGTATCATACTCAGCTCCAGTCATAGCTTCCCTGTCTACGTTACGGATTGTCAAGACTGCACAACTACAACCTGTACTTATGTTAATATATGTTTTAATGTGAATTTACAGTATACCAGCATCCAAACTTGTTCTTTAAGTTGATGACTGTAAACTTTGAACAGTCAGATAAAAATAAATTGTTGGGTCAGTAACTTGCTCCTTATTTTTGTTTTGTAGAGCAAAATAAAACATGACAGGCCCCACAGAACCCAAAGTTTCAAATAAAGGTACCAGGACCTTGGAGAAAAATCAATGGCTATATAAATTTTGAAGTTAGTTACTGAATTAAATTGTGAACAGCACTGATCTAATGTTCTCTGGAAACAAAGGGAGATGAGAAAACATCTAAAATATTAGAAACCTCTTTTTATTTCCTACTTCCAAAAATATGCTATTTTTAGAGAGTGTCTGAATTAATAATAAAGCTATACCATGGAGGGGTTTTTATTTTTATTTTGTTTTCCTTTTTCTTAGTGAAAGGAAACAAACCAAGTGGTTTTCTTTGAAATGCATTGCCATGGTCCTGGAGCATATTAAAGGTCAGGAATATTCAGGTGAGATGAGACACAATTATTGAAAATTTATTTTAAAACCACAAATAACTTGTTCAGTTTCTACTCCACTTTGGTTTACTAGACAAGAGAACAGAGGGTTTTGTCTTCTGAAGTCTGGATATGTAACATTCCAGTGAGTTCACATTTTGTTTTACGTCTATATATGAAGACTGACACATATTTATATGTAATTTGAGAAAGTTTTTTAGTATAGTTTTAGAATAAATGCCATTCTTAACATTACATTACAGTTATGATGAAAAATAAAACAGGTAACCAACATGAAAATACAGAACAGGTCAAAACTGAGTTTTAGTTTAAATTGTGTATTTTTAACATCCAGTTTAGCACATTTTACAAATATTAAAGATCCATGCCAGATTATAAGGCATGCCTTCATAATCATAAATTATTAAAAATATGCTAATGAATAAACCATTCCCTGCACTGAGGCTTGGCCCACTGCTCTATATTGAAACCTTACTACAGAAGTTATAATATTTCAGTGTCGAATGCAAGAAATAATTTAAATTAGGGCCTTGCTTGTTGGACTCACAGATTAAAAAAATCAGCAAGATACATTCTGTGGCTAACTTAATTTGTGAAAATGTCACAGATCTGGAACAGAGACCACAGGTAAACAATCACGTCTTTCAGAAATATCAACTTCCAATAAAACATTTTATTTCCAGTAGGCAAGTGTGTCTCAGGCATCAGCTTCAGCCAGAAGTCTCTTATTACAGAAACACTTCTCACAGAACATCACATTTGCTAGACAATAAAAGCTAAAACTTACACCATCATTGGAATTAAAAAATGTCTTTGTACTTATGAGAAAATTAGGAGTCTATGTAGTCCTGTCATATGCTGATATTCCCCCAAAATCCAATTATGACCAAATTAAGCTAGAAAACTTGTATCAGTGAGACCATCTGTTCACATGTATGGAGTCACTAGTCCTTTCTACTTGCCCTCTTAGCTGTCCGGCATCTCTGTATTTCAGAAATCATGCAGATCCCAGTTAAGCTGATGGTTGAACTAGTGATAAGAAACAGCACAGCCTTTGCAGTTTACATCCTATAGCTAAGGCACTCCTTCCTTTCATTGTTCATCTGGCTCTCTATTACAGCAAGGGCAGATCTTGCTAAGCAGACCAGATGCAAAGTTGGAACCTATAACTTAATGAGCAACCGTGCCTTCCCACAAATTCTCTTCTTTCGCACTTTAACCAAACACCTTCAATAGCCTCACGTTTGTGGCAATAAAGCCACAAAACTACTCAGAAGATTGTAATGTAGACACAGTCAAAATTGCAAAGTAGTGTAATGAAACAGAGCTTGGTATGTTGGAGAAACAATTGTTGCTGAGGACCTAAAAGAAAAAAGACATAGATATGGGGGTGGGAGGATGAAGAAGTGAGGAAAAAGTACTTCAGACTAGCTCCAGACTGGCTGCAGGGGAGGAATAGTCACCAGCAGTTAGAGATGACCAAGCTCACTCCAGAAGTGCTTCTTTTGCTTTAGATTCACATAAAAAGCAAGCACAGATCACAAACTCTCAAACAGTTCTGTGCTGCAAACTAAAGTGCAGTAAGTGGGAACATCCAGGAAATTAACTTCAGCAGGACACTCCCCCTTGCAAAGCTGAATAAGGAACAGTTTGCCAGACTCTGAACCACTCACCAAATTGCAACTCGATGCCAATCCAAAGGACATAAAAATTCACCAGATGGGCAACATCTGAAAGAACTCCACTACTGGCCCAGAAACTAAGTAAACACATGAGCTCTGTCTTAAGCCCAACCTAATGGGTCCACCAGAGAGATGCACCAATTCAGGACAGAGCTATACTAGCAGTTACAATGCTAACAGACTGGAGTTTCTTTCTGACTGACTGAATTAGATATGGAACAGTCAATATTCATCTATGTTGAGGCACCTTAAGAGGTGCATGTAGGAAAAGGTCAACCAGTGCCAGAATTATAAGATGGTATAGATACATAGAGGATATAGTGTACTGTTTCTTTAAAAATAGATCAAAAGCTAGGAAGTCTGTTTCTTGGGATCTAAAAAGTCTTTCTGGTAGTGACAGGATCTACCCTTGATGTCTACTGGTTCATCTTTTCTTGATTAGCTGGTGCTTGTTCTTCACCTACCTTAGTTTCTCAGGCATGCATTATGCAAGAACTGAAAAATCTCAGAAAAATAACCTGCCTTTTTCAGCCTTTAAATGTGGCCTGTTCAGGAATACAAACAGAACAGTGGTTAAGTTCAGGTTCTACATTAATTTGGTTCTTCAAACTTGAAACAACCTCTACTAATGATGATACAAAAGAAACAAGTGGAAGGAAATGAAGCAGAGATGCCTGCTGTGGTTTAACTTCTGTCCCAAACGAGGCAAGATACCAGAGGAGATGTATATACACTAAACAAGACTAACTGTAAATAGTAAAAGAATCTTAAAGACTAAACTAAAAAGGCATAAATTGGATTGTATGAGTGTTAGAATATTGGGGTGGCAAAACAAGGTATTAGGGTAATGAAACTATAAGGTACCTGAACAACAAAATAGAATCATAGAATCATAGAACCATAGGGGTTGGAAGGGACCTTGAAAGATCATCTAGTCCAACACCCCTGCCAGAGCAGGGTCATCTAGCACATCACACAGGAATGAATCCAGGCGGGTTTTGAATGTCTCCAGCGAAGGGGACTCCACAACCTCTCTGGGCAGCCTGTTCCAGTGCTCTGTCACTCTCACAGTAAAAAAAAAAAATTCTGATATTCAACTTAAACCTCCTATGCTCCAATTTGCATCCATTACTCCTTGTCCTATCACTGGTCATCACTGAAAAAAGCTTAACTCCATCTTCTTGACATTCACCCTTTACGTATTTGTAAACATTGATGAGGTCACCCCTCAGTCTCCTTTTCTCAAAACTAAGGAGACCCAGCTCCCTCAGCCTTTCCTGATAAGGGAGATGTTCCACTCCCTTAATCATCTTTGTGGCTCTGCGCTGGACTCTTTCAAGCAGTTACAATACACAAATGATAGCTAGCTAGCCAGTAACTATTATACAGAAGTTAATTGTTTGAATGCTAGCAACTTGCTTACTAATAGGCCTTCTACTGGATCTAAAGCTATGACTAAAATAATACCTAGGCAATGTGATAACATAATGATTGTAATATTTTAAAAAGATCCTAAAGTCTTAAATTTCCAAAGCTGAAACCTTAAAGCTTTTCTTAAGATTTATACCCAGCTAATTAAGTTATGAGTAAGAATTCATGTATAGGGATTTGCTATTTCTTACGCTTTATTTGGCTATGTATGGATGGGTGTCCTTTTCTCTCCACCTCTCGTGGGGTAACCACTTGAGCAGGTGTCCCTGCTGGAGGGAGAAGGTCTAACACATCTCCTAGGGAAAGTGTACAGGAGTCTCCCCAGTCTAAGATGGCATGAGGCTTTTACAGAATAAAATGATTGGCTGCTGTTATTTAACTACTTGACCATATCTCCAAAATCCTCTATTAGAGAACAAAAGGAAAACAAAGAAAAACCAATAAAGCCTCTTCCCTCATTAATCAAATTCCTTTGATTATCTAAATGTTCTTGGAGCCAAGCTTGGCTTTGTTTTTTTCAACACAGGAGAGCACCGGTTGCCACAGGCACCCACTTGGACTTCTACTGGTATTTTCAAGATTGTTACCAGTTCAGAGTTTACTATGCCCTTTGCTTTCTCTGGCAATTCTCCAACTCCAGGCTAAGAACAGTGAAGCTGAGAGACAGAAAATATTAGCATGAGAGACAAAGAGCATTTGAATCACAAAGGGAAACTGAGGCAGGCACACTGAGGTAGAGTGTCCTGCTTCAACCCCTGGCTAGCAACTAAGCACCATGCAGCCATGTGCCTAATCTCTCAAAGTGGAATTAGGAATAAAAGTGAGAAAATACATGAGTTGAGATACAGACAGTCTTCTAGGAAAAGAAAAAGCCAAGCATGCAAGCAAAGCAAAACAAGTTTTTATGCATTACTTCCCATCAGTAGGCAGGTGTTCAGCCATCTCCAGGAAAGCAGGGCTCCATCACATGTAACGGATACTCAGGAAGACAAACACCATCACTCTGAACATCCTCCCCTTTCTTCTTATTCCCTCAGTTTTATATGCTGAGTATGATGTCATATGGCATGGAATATCCTTTGGTTTTTTGGGGTCTGCTGTTCCAGCTGTGTCCCCTCCTAACTTCTCATGCACCTCAGCCTGCTCCTTGGTGGGGTGGGATGAGAAGCAGAAACTGCCTCAACTCTTGTGTCAGCACTGCGCAGCAATGATGAAAACATCCCTGTGTTATCAACGCTGTTACCAGCGTAAGTCCAAAACATAGCCCCACGCTAGCTGCTACAAAGAAAGCTAACTCTGTACCAGCCCAAACTAGTACAACGTAATTTGTTACACCATGGAGAAATTCCTGCAGGAGATTGTCACTGCCTCTTAAGGTCTCAGATACATCTCTGAAGATTGGAGAAGAAATTATATTTGTGAAAACAGGGCTGAGGCATTAACACAGATCCCAACATGCAAGAAAACTCTGTAAGTATTTGTACCAGTGCCCAAAATGGTCAAAAGTGTAAAAAGATGTTGACTTCAGTGTAGGTTTATTTGCGGTCTTTTATCACCATTTTACAGAAAATATATGTATTTTAATATGTTTGAGAAGGCTACTAATATCAACTGAGCTAATCACACCAAGAGAGAAATGCCAGTTCTGCCATACAAAAGCTAGTAATGATTAATTAGCTAACACCTCAGGCCAGTGGGACAAATCATCAATTATATTTCAACTAGAAGCACCACAGAAAAGCTCAACCTTTGGAATTAAGTCTCCTGACATTTTCTCATTTGGCTATTTTGTCAGTTAGCAGAATAAAAAGAACAGAAAAACAGACTTGCAGAAAAGCACTGCTTCTCTGTCCGGTTGGGTGGGGCTTTGAGCAACCGGTCTAGTGGAAGGTGTCCCTGTCCATGGCAGGGGGTTCAGAGTTGGCTTAGATGACCTTTAAGGGCCCCTTTCAACCCAAAACATTCTATGATACTATGATTCTGTAGGAGATTTGTAACAGAGTACTGCATAATTTGGAGTTATCTCTATGGACAGAACTTTCCAAAGTGATACAACCATATAAGAGTATAAGCCACAGCAGCTCAGCAGAATTAGGCATTTTCCATTCCACAGTAAAGTATCTAGGCCTATATGACCTGAAAAATTAAACTGATAGTAAACAAACCTAAATTTTAAAGTAAGAATAAATAACAACTGTAAAATTATATTTTAGAATGACAAAGTGAGAGACCAATAAAAATAAATATACAATTACCGTGAGTAAGAAAAACTATTTGAAAGTAGATTCTTGTGCATGCGATTGCTGTAGGCTACACAATATATTTTGCCAGACACATGGATTTCACTCTGTACATGAGACAACAATATTGGCTTCAGTGATTGCACAGATTTACTTCTGTTTATTCTGGATCTGTAGCAGCAATGACTGTAATACCAATGATACATCTGTGGTTTGTGTGTTGCTTTTGAAAAAGCCCCTCAGCTTTATTCATCTTTTTAATGTTATTTGGCTAAGGAGTAGATTGAAGCCACTGAAATCATTACTGCATAACATCACTGAAAATCAAGAATCCAGGAAGAAAACACCAGTTATTTTCTAAAATAGCAAAGCGACTTTACAAAAATCACTCAGAAACCTGTGTTACTATGTGGATTTTATCCATTGTGTCCTGATCTTCCAGATGAAAAAAAGACAGCAAGATCCTCTTTCCTGCTCCAGTGATTCATTATGGGTAGATATGACTGAGCGACATAAGAAAGCTTTAACCTTTATTGTAGGCCACATGATGGAGGCCTTGATTAGTCTTATATAACTTTGAATATAGGTAACTAAATTTATCAGTGAGTCATCCTAACATCCTCATATAATCTGAAGAAGAAATATTCCTCTACCAGTGAGCTGGAGTGCAAACAAAGTAAATCAGGCTATGAAGGCACCCAGCTCTGTGAACTGGCTTTGGCAGATTCTCAGGGAAATTTTCAGCCTCACTGTGGTGTTTTAGGCTAAGTGAAACTAATTCTAGCCTAAAACAACAACTGAAACTCTTCTCAACATCTCCTCATAGACAACTAGATGTTAGCCAGAAGTACTTTTCCAAATGTTTCCAAACCCCTCTCTGCCTTCTTCCACAACCACCCAACACCACCAAATTATCACCCCAACCCATAAAAGAACAAAATTTTCATTGTTTCTTATTTTCTCATTTTCACATTTTTTTAACTCCCAAGCTACATTAGATTATGGGATTACTTACTTCCACAGACAAGTGTCAAGCAAGTTCTGTAATTCTGCCTGACTTAAAGGATGCAACTGACAACCACAAAATTTTTAAGTCCAAGTATATTCTTAGTATTCTGTTCATTCTTGGATTAAGTGCTCATTTGACTAAAATGAACAATTTGTTTTCGCAGAATATGCCATAGTAAATATATTATATCTAGACGAAGCCTGTACCTGGAAATGAAAATTGCATTTAAAACAAAACTAATCACGCTGTGCAGTCCAAATTAAAATATCACAATTCTTCTGTTCTATACACACATTTTCTCACGTTTTCTCAAAAAAAATGTCCACTTATCTCTTAAAAAAAAAAAAAAATCTATAATAAAGGAAGCGCTCTGGCAGTGTCTAGTAAAAGTTAGATGCTTGCTGATTTAAAGTCAGAAGCATCAACTTGCCTTTGTTCATGAATGTGATTTTTTCCCAATTTAAGATACAATAAACTATTAATTTTATGATGACTTCTTTTGAAGTTAATAATTATCATGTACCGCAGAATGCTACAGGTCAATTGCATACTGGATGAAAGAAAAAAAAAATTACAAGGCAAAGACTTCATAAATTTGCAATGCTTATTGCTTCAGGAATTCTCAGAAATCACTTAAGAAAGAAGACAAATAAGCATGATTACAGTTTGTAAAAATGTAAAGCCTTATTCTGCTTTCCAAAACAATGGTGAAACTGAAAGAGTTGCACCTGATGTAGCCCCTGCATTAAAAATAATTTATTTCAAGATGAAAACTTATTATACTAATCAAAGCAAAGATGAGTTATCTTGCTAAGTAAGCATAGAAAACCTCATTTGGAAAGCCAAGTACTATTGCAAAGTTTTGCATAAAAACTGAGCAGTATGCCTGTAGTATATATTCTTGACATATTAATTTTACAACAGCTGAAATTTTTAAACCATTAGAAAACTACATATTTTACAATTTGAGTTCTGAAAGGGCTGTAACATAAGACAAGAAATACTTAGGCCACTCTGATATCTGTGAAAGGGCAAATGATTTCACACAATGTTCTTTTGCTGCCAACTGAAATTATAAATACAGGGTCTGTTAGGTTTCATCGAAAGCATATTTTAACGATACGTGTTGAATGCACCAAAGACTTATTCTCAATTGTTTTTATGTAAAACATCACTTTGTGAGCAACATGCCTTAGAACAAACCATCATTTGAATAGAAGAGAATTTCAGCAAGGGAAAAATCCATTTGCATGTCCAACTATGTACCATGTGCCTGATTTTAAGCACATGACTTACCAGAGCTGACATGCTTGAACACAGGCACTAACTGAAATACCATTCTGAACCAGAGATGAGAGCCATGATGGTAAAAGTGTCACTCTGACTAGCAGAACCTGCTCCACAAAGTACAGACGAGTAGCAGCATACAGCAAGTTATTATTGTCAATTGGTTTATTCAGACAAATGAGGTATCATGAACTGTGTTCATATTTTTTATTGATTGCAATTTATACTGCACTAGCTAATAGTGTCAGCCAAATGCATACATATATATACTTCCTTTCTCACTGACTGTAGAACATAAGATCCCTATTAATCAGTATTTGCAGGAATATTATGTGAACATGAGTAATGGTAAAGTTACATCGCTACTTGGTGCTAAAAGAAAAATCAGAGTCATTAATAAATCGTGTCAGTCCAAGTGCCAGAGAAAACAGGGTAAGCAGAAGAAACGTGAATAAGTCTTCAAAAAGCAATAAGGAAACAAAAAAGGAAGCTTTGCTGGCGGTTGGGAAAGGAGTTTACAGGGTAAGAAGACTGAGAATAAAAAATGGAAATAGTACTTATCATAACTGTACCAAACAGAATTCAGAATGTGTCATTTGAAGTCTCTTTGCTCCATAAAATTAAGTTCATGCTCTAGTAAGATCTCTATGACACATCCAGTACACATCAGTTCCACAAAATAAATAGCTAGCCCAGATTACTTAGGAATCCTGTTAAGACCACTCCAGAACTGGAAGATCTTGCTTCAAAAAATTAACTAGTGTGACTTGCATAGGATTTAGATCACAACGCCTGCACTTCCTATGTAGCCAGTGTTTCAAACCCAAACTATCTGTTCTGTACTGGATGTGGTATCTTCACACAACTTGCTTTTGAAAATCATCTGCTTTACAAGGAAGCAATCATGAAACTGGGGATAAAGCTAAAATCATTTATTTAAAGAAATTAACCTCACAGCAACTTGCTTCTTGCATGAATGCTTTTCCTTGTGTCTTTAATCCAAAGTCTTTAGTACACACTGTGCCCTACATCTGGGCCTCCTCAGGTTCACAGGCACAAGATAACTACAACTGGTATTTGACCTGAAAAAGCTCTACAGAAACCTAACCTCAAGCAAACACAATCTCTCACATAAAAATAAAATTCAACTAGAGTAATTTAAACTTGCATTAAAACAATAATCACAAAATTGCCTTGACTCAGTTTTCTTGCTGATACAATGAGAATACAATTTTTTTCAATGTACTCCCTTTTAGGAAATCACATATTTTTTTACCCTTTTTGTATTACATTTAGTTCATGTTATAAGACACTATAATATAACTTCTGAGCTCTTTCCTGAGTTAAGACTTTGACTGCATGCACACAAAAAAATAGTCTTCCACTGGTTGCATTAGTATTTGTGAAGCATTGCACTGAAAAAGCTAATGAATAGTCATGTACAGAGATAAATGCAACAAAACTATTTTGCCTTTTGCAAAGTTTACTGAAAGGAGTAAAAGGAAAGAAAGGTAAACCAATAATAATGCTAACAGAAATACTACTTTCTTATAAAATTATTAAACTTAATAATATAAAATCTGAGGTTTAAATGTCAGCTTATATACAATGTCAGTCCTGTGTAAATAGCTAAACATTAAAAAACATTTAGCACATTGAAAGATCTACATTGCTAAAACATCAATAGTTGTTAGTTTATATTTACATGGCTACCCAGAATGTGTCAAGTCTTATTGGTGTAATCAAACTCATAAAACTGTTTAAATTTAATTGTACGATGGATACATAATACATCAGTTAAGTGTTACAATGAAAAAAAAAAAAAAAAAAAAAGTATTACCAAAAACTTCTTTCCTGCATTCACCTGTATCAGTTACTATGTCTCCCTTATCTCACCTGCATGTTGTCTCAGTTCCATTCATCAATGCTACAATCATGCTTCAGTTGGAAAAAATTATTTTAGGAGTCTTTTCCAGTCTGAATGATTCTGTGATTCTGTGGCCTGACATACTGATGATTGATGCAAGAGATTCCAAGCCAAAAAAGGGCAAGAACCTCTCATTCACATGGCAAGGTAGTAGCCCTCTATCAGAGCACTACACACATATAATGCCCATAATCACTATAAAAGTGAAATCATCAAATCACCATTATATGTATTAATAACAGCAACAATGTTAGAGAGACTTCTTGCTTTAAAATAATTAAGTCAGGCAGATACATTAGTGAACACTGTAAGCAGCAACCAGTGAAGCCAAACTGCAGGTCCAATAGAGAGTATAAACACACCTCTTATTTTATAAATTACAGCACTACAAGTGGAAGTGTCACTTCTTTAATATAAAGTGCAACACATTACTATTTCCATGATCGTCTCCTTTGTTAGTTCTGTTAGTTCATAAACTAAATAGGATAAAAACCAACTCATGGCGTCAGCATGTTTCAAAACATTTTCCTTCTCTTCTCAGAGCATACACCAGCCTTTTTGTGTGTTTCTGTACAATAATATACTTACAAGATAATAACAGAAGTATCCCAGACTGAATTTAAATTTGGATACCTCAAATGTAGCAACTTTTGAAAAAGCACGTTGATCTTTCGAATAAAGGCACACATTTTATAAGTTTTAAAGAAATTATTCTGAAAAACATCTTACGCTGTGCTAAGTCACCAATGAATGATAACAGAATGGATTGAGTTATCTGAGCACTGTCCAGTTAAGTGTCTGAAAGAAGGAGAGGTACACAGACAGCCTAGTTATCCACTGAAGTTTACTGGATTAGACCAGAAGAGTAAGTAGCAAGTACTTGCTGACAATATCCTGTTAACTAGAAACTTGTTTATACCATTCAATGTTGTGATTTTTTTTTTTTTAACATTCTGAACAAGAAAACCATTCTGTTTCAAACACATTACTAGCCTTGTCTAATCTAACTAAGTCTTAGACAAGATGCAAAAATAAAAAATCATGTTGAATAAAATCATAAAAATGTTACTCTGCTTACAATAATTTAACCCTCAAGCTAGAAGTTGTTTTCTATTTCTCCATTCAAATTAGCCCCAAAAAGATTTGCAGGCATATTTTATAGCTTGAACATCCAGTCATACGAGAAAAACATCAGACGAAAGTAAAATCTGCTAAAGAAGAAACCATGAAAACAGTTAATCTTTCTTTAATTAAACTTGCTTGCTTGAAAAACAAGGAGACAAACAACAATCTGTAATAAAAATGTTTTTTTTATATAAGCAGATGGATGAGAAAAAACCGAGCAGTGCTGCAACAGAGTCAAGGCCTTTTCTCCTTCTAATCCCATGCCACCAGTGAGCAGGCTGGGATGCACAAGAAGTTAGGAGGGCATACAGCTGGAACAGTTGTCCCAAACTCACCAAAAGGATATTCTATACCATATAACTTCATGCTCAGCAAATAAAGCTGAGGCAACAAACAAGGATGGGGGGGATGTTCAGACTGATGGTGTTTGTTTTCCCAAGTAGCTCTTACATGTGATGGACCCCTGCTTTTCTGGAGGTGGCTGAACACCTGCCTGTTGATGGGAAGCAGTGAATAAAATCTTGTTTTGCTTTGCTTGCATGCTTGGCTTTTTCTTTACCTATAAAACTGTCTATCACAAGCCACGAGTTTTTTCACTTTTAGTCTTTCCATAATCTCCCCGATCCCACTGTGGGAGAGTGGCTGTGTGGGGCTTAGTTGCCAGCTGGAGTTAAAACGTGGCAAGTGCACAATCAGGTCTTTGGCAGTGTTGCTGGTTTTGATTAAAGAGTTCTGGCAAAGCACCACTGGGCTGCTGAGCTTTCAGCACTACAACAATCCTGTACTTACTTTGCTCTCTTTAAGATCCAGCAAGTCTAGAACAAGAAAGTTTTATTGTTACCACTGATTTTTCACTGTACATTTTCAAATTCTGTAACAAATTAAAATGTCTTGTTAAGGTGGCAGCATTACTATTACACTCCTTAGAGCTTTTTTCACAATGGTGAAAATTTTCCACTGGAAGATAGTATTTTCATTGTTTATTACTTGAAGAACTTAAAATTAATTTTTAATGCTGTGAATTGAGATTTATGTCCAAATGGAAGTGTTTCTGAGGTAAGTTAATATAATAAGTGGTTTGACACCCTAGTTTCATATTTAAATTTTTAGTTAGGCATTGTTTTTAAATCTGGACGTGCAATTGTCTGCAATGTTTACAGAAGAGCTACATGTAGAGCTACATAGACAAAAAAGAAGCAGATCATGTAGTTCATGTCTTCCCCATTGCCACCTCTTTGACCTTATAGCAAGCTATTTATTAAAATATCAATAACTTTACAAACTGCCTGTCCCCAGCTGGATGTTGACAACATCAAGGGTACTTGTTATGGTTTAACCCCAGCTGGCAACTAAATCCCATGCAGCCACTCACTCCCTTCCTCCTAGTGGGATGTGGGAGAGAATCAAAAGAGTACAAATGAGAAAACTCAAGGGCTGAGATAAAGACAGTTTAATAGGTAAAGCAAAAGTCATGCACACAAGCAAAGCAAAACAAGGAACTCTTTCACTACCTCCCATCAACAGGCAGGTGTTCAGCTATCTCCAGGAAAGAAGTGCTACATCACGCATAGTGGCTACGTGGGAAGGCAAAACATCATCATCACTCTGATTATCCCCCCCCCTTCCTGATTCTTCCCCCAGCTTTATATGCTGAGCATGAGGTCTTATGGCATGGAATATTCCAGTGGCCAATTTGGACACATTGCTCTGGCTATGCTCCCTCCCAGCTTCTTGTGCACCTGCACACTAACATAGGATGGAAACTTGAAAATCCCTTGATTTCTTAGCAACAACTGAAAAACTAGTGTATTATCAACATTGTTCTCATACCAAGTCTCATACTAAATCCAAAACATAGCACTATTCTAGCTACTAAGAAGAAAACTGGCTATATCCCAGCTGAAACCAGGACAATACTGAATCCTTACTCTGTGATTACACACACCTCACTGGTTCTGTCATGTAAAGTTTCTGAATGTGGCTACCTTTATAATGTCATCTTCAATCTGGTAAAACAAACAAACAAAAAAACCCAATCAAACCACAAAACAACAAACAAGGCAGAAAATAAAAACACCACACCCCCCATCAAACAAACAAACAAACAAACAAAACACAACTACAAAAAGAAAAACAATTTAGACTTGGATTCTGCCACCCCTATTCACCTCAGAAAAATGCAGTGAGTTGGACTAACTCTGACAAAGTGCCACTTAGCAGATTCACAGAACTGAGATCTTCTGAGAGTGAGCTGGCAAACATTCCTCAGGATTACAGATAGGACAGCACCCTTAGCAAAACCTCTGTGAGCCCCACTCTCCAAAACCAAAAGATCTGGTGTGTTGAGACAAAAGACAGTGTGTTCAATGGCATAAGGGATGGCAATTAAAAAATGTAACATTGATAGAAGTCACTAATATTCAGTCCAATTACAACAGTTCATTGGTCTAGCATAACAAAAAAGGTCGGTCTTAGAGGTTCATCAATGTAATGAACCATACAGTAAAAGAGCAAATTGCCTACTTAGGTGTTTTCCTGACTGTATTACCCCTTGAATCAGACTAAATGTGCTGTGTTGTTCATTACAGTTTCTCAACTCAACCTTTAAAAAATGTGACCTGACTAGTCATGTAAAGCTTTGATTCCTAAAGCCAAAAATAACAGTAATATTTTATGAAAATATCTCCTGGGACTTTGAAGCATGGAAATGGCTTTTCCTGCTGTGTGTTAAAGGCAATAATTTGACAGGTGTTCAGTGTATGTATGAAAGTTTTCAGCAGAAACTATGCTATGGTGAAAAATTAATGCTATAATCATGTTACCTATACCAATGGCTTAAATATCTCTTAAGTACAGATGTCTTAAAAGCTAATACTGATTATTTTGCTAGGAAGCCTAAAACTTGGCTACCCAAGTGCCACTGAATATCTGTTTAAGCTCTTTGGAAACAGACACTGAACTGTTACTTGTTTGAAATACTCATTCTCTACTGAATGGATATAAGTCAGAAATAGTAATACAGCCCTCTTCTGAGTGCCCCTAATAATTGCCGTCAATTTTGTATCTCCACGTGAAAGCTTTATGACAAGCAGTGAAGACCCTGAGAACTAAAGTTAGGGGACTATCACTGAAACACAGAATCACAGAATGTTAGGGGCTGGGAGGGACCTTGAAAGATCCTCGAGTCCAACCTTCCTGCCAGAGCAGGACCAAAAACTTAGGGCAAAGTACTCAGAAAGGCATTCAGACAGGTCTTAAAACCACTCTGGGGAGCCTGTTCCAGTGCTCTGTAACCCTCACAGTAAAGAAGTTCCTCCTCATGTTGAGACGCAACTTCCTGTGCTCGAATTTGAATCCTTTGCCCCTCATCCTGTCACACGGCACAAGTGAAAAGAGGTTGTCCCTGCCTTCTTGACACCCAGCCCTCATGTATTTATAGACATTAATTACATCCCCCTTCAGTCTTCTCCCCTCCAGACTGAAAAGCCTCAGGTCTCTCAGCCTTTCCTTGTAAGGCAGGTGTTCCAGTCCCTTAATCATCCTCATAGCCTCTGTTGGACTCTTAAGAAGATCCCTGTCCCTCTTGAACTGGGGAGCCCAGAACGGTAAGGGTGGCATAACCTTTCTGTATCACAGCGCAAAATCCGCCATAGCACTCACTGACACAGAGTGATGGAAGCTGACGTAGTTGCACTCACAGACAGCAGTGAGGAACTAGCTCAGTATTTTTCAGACCATCAGCATTTTCTTTTGCTTAAAGTTCTGTACTACTAACTAACAGTATTTATTTTTTCATTTAGTCTAAAAAAAAAATAAATTTACACATCTGGCAATTTATGCTGAAGAAATAATACAATTTAATTCCCCAAACAGAGTTTTCTGTAACTTTCTATTTTGCTGTCAGTTCTTAATATTCCTGAAGGCTGGAACAAGGAAAGCAATCTTTCAGGCAGTCACAGTACTACAAAAAAATCCTTCATCACAATTAGAATAAACTATTTCAGAGTATTAAAATAAACCTAGAAGCAAAAGGTGATAAATCTTAGAATTCAATGTAAGGAAAAAGAAAGAGCAGCAACTGTTTTGTACCAATGTCAAACACCCTCAAAAGAGACCTGATTTTTTCTTGGTTTGTGTCAACCAAGAATTTGGAACAGAAGCATGACAGAGAAGGAAGAGCTGCTTACTTGGGAACAGTTGAAGTAATTGTTTTGGATGATTCTGAAATTTATCATACAATTCCAGACCAAACTAATGCATGTGAGGATATTGACAGACACACACCACTCAGACCAAGGACAAACAAAATCAACACCCTGCCCTCCAAAACTCTGGTCCTCATTTCTGCTTGAAGAAACAATTTAAAAAATAAAATCCACCAATGCACAAATGTCAGGAACAATTTTAGATTATGGATGGACTGATATCCCATGCAGATGTTGTTGAAGATATTCTAGATGCATATACTTAGAGATTTATTTTTTTATTAACCACTTGTGAGCATCTTAGGTGCAACACAGTTAACTAGATATGTGGCACTTCTCAGCACAACTAGGGAAATGCTGTGACATAATCTGTACGTTAGAAAACCCACACAGACGTATCTAGCATTAACAAGATTATCTTCAAAAATCTAAGAAGACTAGACCAAAATGGGCTATCTTACAGCTAATGGAAATCCTCTGCCTTCTGCCTTAAAAAGAAATGAAAATAAACAAAACTCCTGACATTCTGAAACACTGCACGTTGATTTTTTTATACTGAATTTTTCTACCATCTTAAAACTCACTTAGAGTATGACAGAAAATTCAATATCTAACATAGCTGTAAATGTAAGTGTCCAAATACTCCTGAATTAAAGAGAACTTTCATTCCTGCAAATGGAAAAAGCTTTATTCCAATCATATGTTGCCAAAACCTGTGGCATCTATAAATTGTAAATGTACTAATCAGGACATAATTAATATAAATTTCCCTTAAACTTGAATGCAAGCATACAAAAATTGTGTAGCTAACCATAGCCTGTAAGTATTTTGCAACACTGTAATTGCATAGCTAGGAAAAAATTTAGATAAGTATATGAGCAAAAGGAGCAAAGGCAGATAGATTCACTTGCAGGTTGAAGGCATTCAAGTGGCAAAAGTTGCCAGACTAAAACAAGATAAGCAAAGGGAGAGCAAATAGGCAGAAAATCCTGCTGAACATTCTTGAAAAATGATTGGCAAGACAAGAGCAAACCGAACAAGACAAGCAGACTCCCCTTTTGGGGAGGACATCAATAGCATAAAAATATCTGGCATGTGACAGAAGAAAAAGGCAAGCCCATTTCATTTCTGACTTCTTTCATCAAGGAGCTTCTCATCCTAAGGCTGATCATCCAGATTTCTGCAACTAAGGACCACCAAGAACTGCAGCTATTCATACTAAAAGTACATAGCAACATCTCCATAGCATTGTATACTAAAAGCTAATTTCAAATATCTATTTTAAAGGCTATATTTTTATACATAGTAATGATTACCAATATTGCTAAGAACTGCCATGCGCACAAAGTGTGTTGTTCACGAGAGAAGTAAGGAAATTTTAAATCTCAAAACTGGTCTGATTTGTTAGTCAGCAAACGTTTCCATCCCAGACATCTCTAATTCCCTTAAACATAATTCACTTCATTGTTTCTCAAATTACTGAACTCGTACAAACATCCTAAACCTGTGGCAGATTGGCTTTTTTTTGAAAAATTCCCCAAAATGTACCATTTGTAGACTTAGAGGTTGTTGGTTGTTTTTTGTTTGGTTAGGTTTTTTAATCCCCGACATGGTCCTTTTAACCAGTCTTCTTAGTTTAAAAAAAAAATCCATTCTACATGCATTCATGCATTCAATAGCAAAGCAATAGGTATATGACAAGACATGTTGCCCCCAATTTTTTTCCAAAAGTTCCACCACTTATCCAACACCTTCAAAAAGCATTGCGTCAGAACACAGTTGAGGTCTAACCACTGCTGCTTCTGTCTTAAGCTTACTAGGTGCTAGTCTTCACCAGCAAAAGCAAACTAGGTAGTCACAGAAGTTAAACAGAAGACATAAGCTTTCCTAGAAGAAGAGACAGAAAGCACTTTATTAAAATCATCATACAGGGACAAACCAATCACTCACCATTTGTGATGGGTCTAACCTATTCCCCTTCCTCTGCACATCAGGTCGATCTATCAGGAGGCCAAGTTTCTGCTTTCCAGACTGGCAGATTGTGTTAGCTTCCATGTATGCTTGGGATGGACAAAGATATGCTTCCATTACTCATATTTTCTAACAATTTTCTTTTAGCTTTTTTCATTGGGTAGTTCAGTACACTGTCGCTACCATCACTCTGCAAAAAACTGAGATGATTTCAACAAAGTGAAAGGAAGTCAAAAAAGCAGGCTTCTTTTATGTCTCAGAATGCTTTTCTGCATAGAATCGCTTTGATACTGTTGCATTAAAATATTGCATGCCTCAGAGCTGCTGTTTTCTGAAGTATTTTCTCACATGATCAAGCTTATATCCTCAACAGAAAAATCCCATTGGACTGACAAATGTAGTATTTATAACTTTAAGGAATTGTATTGCTTCATTAAGCTTTTCCCAGAATTATTTTACTCTTAAAACCATTGCTACCAATTGCATTTGTTAAGTACACCTCTTACTCAATATTGCAAAGCATATGCTTCTACTCATGCTACTGTTTAGCAGATGCTACATCATTTTTTGGCAATATGATCATGTGTATTGGAAAACATCATTCCAGCTGCATCACAGTTGCAAGGAATTTGAAGTCCTGTTCACAAACACTTTATTTCAGATAAAAACTATGAAGTTTCCACTGGTTTCAATGACACATCTCAAAGCCAATATTAATATTATGCAAGGTAATTCTGAAGCTACTATGAACTGTTAAAATGTCATTATAACTTGTGCAGCATGAAGCAATATCATGAATTTCTTTGTGGTAAGCATTGTGCCATTTGTTCTAGGTTTACAGATGTGGATGAATAAATGAGTTTCACCAAACAGTTTTCACATCGCTTTTTACTCATGCTTCAATACAGCTGCAGTTCTCAACAGGTTCTTCAACACAATTACCTCACAAACAGAAATGAAAAATTAGATTCTATGTTTCCTGGAGGTAACACTGGGCAAAATTAATATATACTGCACTCAGATGAGCTACATACCTTTCTGCTGAATTCAAAGGTTCTTAGAAATCAGCAGGGAACATGCCAATTATTTGAAAAGAAACCTGTATGTTGCATAAACTATAAAGTTAAATACACTGCAAATACGAATCTACATCCTTTCTCAAGAGGCTGAGGCTCAGGCAATATCCGCATGTGACATTAATGTTTCTGTCCTTCAAAGACTTTGCCAGTATCTTCAGGCAAAAAGGAGGAAATGAAGATCTAATAGTAAGAATTTTATCTTTTAATGGCAAAAATATTTGTGTTGCAGGGAAAAAATAAGCCTTATTAAACACCATAATGGAAGAAGAAACTTTCTCCAATTCATCTTAAACGGAGTAACTGTAAGTAACTGAATGTTGAAAAGTGGTTATTCCTTCACATGCTAATAAGCTCAACTACAAACGCTTGGGTTCTTTTTCTGCTTTAGGCCTCTAAACAGATGGGGTTTTTTTCAATATCTGCATAACCTGTTAGCTCTTTGTTACAGTCCTGTACCATGTTAGATATTTTAAATGTTCATTACACAGACCTCCTGAAGTATGTTAAACTTTCCAACCAATATATTAAGGTCTGTTAACAGGCTTTTTAAAGATATTTTGAAAACATGAAAGGTTTTCTGAAGAAAATTGTGAAACAAGAAAAGTAATAATAATAAAAATTAAGGCAGGTGAAAATGAATACCTAGTAGCTAAGATATTAACTTTCCTCATTTGCAGAGGTTTTGAACTATACCTACTTGAAATTAAATAGTTGGATTAGAGTCTCAACAAACATAATATGATTATCACTGTGGAGAGTCACTAGACAAGATTTTTTCACCACCTGTTCTACTACTTACTTACAAGATGTGACTGTTTATTCCCTTACCATAAAAGTTGGAGGCTTTATCCTTTAGCTGATTTTTTTTTCTCTGAAAACAGCACTTTTCCTCAATATTGAACTACACTTTTCCTGAAGAAGCATCTTATAACAGGAAGAGAATAAAACAGTAACAACCTACTTTTTATTTTGATACACAATAGACCTGTCTTGTAAGACCTTCATCTGTGTCTCAAAGCACCCTCAATATGGGCAATTAAAGAAAGTTTGAACCATCATACAATTTTGCCCCTTCACCTCATACGAAGTTTGTATATGGAAGTGAGCCTTTAATACAAAAGGTGCCTGGCCTTTTCACAGTACTAAAAAAGATACCACTTTCTTCAATCATGTGAAGGGTTCCCAGGTTGAATCCCCATAAATATTTCTGTTGTCCCCTGTAACTAACCTAAGTCCTTTTACAATGAGAAACGTACCATTGCCCAGGCTAGGTCTAGAAGCTGCATAATCCACACATGGGACGTGAGTTCAAAGACTTCTCACTTATAGTATCATCATCACTTCAGACATCACTGAAAAAGCCAAGGAAGCATTTCTTGATCTGACTAGAGTATAACAGGCTACAATTATATTAACCTACTCAGGGAGAAATACTCTACAGGCAAAACCAGGCAGACTATGAAGTTGTCAGGTGTTTGTCTAAAAGACAGTCTGAATGAGATACACAGGTAACTGTCAAAAATAGTTTAATTCAGAATCTTCCTTAGAAAAGGTAAAGGCAGCTCAAATTAAAAGAGAGTATAATTAATTTTAGACTACAAATAGAACGCATTGTTGTTCAGTCATATCTATAGCAGAGAAGAAGCTATACACAAGATCCAGGTTTTATACGTCCACAGCAGCTGTCCAAGTATTTTATTTGGCTGAGATAGTACCAAAAGTCAGTTTTCTTTTGGCTGCTTACATAGAAATGGCTGACAGACACTGGAAGACATCCACATAGAAAGCATTAAAGTATATCACCCAATGATGATGATATGTCATGCCGATTATGAATAGAAGTTCAGGTAGACAATATTGTTAAATAACTATTTACTTTCTCTATATTAGTCTGAATGCACAGCCATAAAAAAATACAGACTATATCTATAGAAATCACTACTGATATTTTTAGAGACTTTCTGTGGGGGAAAAAAACTGCTGAAGTAAAATACTCAAGAAATTTTAGGCTTTTTTGTTAGATTATGTGACAAAGCCCATCTGCACACCTACAAAGGAGCCCAGAGAGACAATGGCAATGTGGGGGAAAGCCCAAATAACCTACCCTGACTTCTCTCAAGGTCATCAAAGGATCCATCAGCCCATCAAAGGTCCACCTCCACAAGAGGAGAGAAGCACAGACGCATAATGGCAGATCATCGCCATCCACAGATGCTTTGGTGGATCCATTAAAGTGGGCCAGCTGGGAGGCAGGTGATGTGCCCTGGGGGCCAAGGGAGGGCATGTGTCTCTAAGGGCAAGAGAATCAGAGGAGAGGGATCACAGGGGGCACCAGGGAAGTCCTAGTCAGCTACCAGTGAGATCTGCTGGTCTCTATGCCTTTCTAGGGGTGAGACCATGGGGTTTTCGCTTCTGGGAGGAGTTTGAGCTTCAGCCAGCTTTGGGTGGGTTTGAGCATGCATGTATGTGTATGTGTGAATTAGTTTCGCCCAGCAAATGGGTTGGGGTTGTACCTCCAAGGAGTCACATGTCCAGGTGCCAATAGCTGAAGAGATGGAATGACTGAGCTCAGCTGTTGGCAGGGTGAAGGTTTTATGCATATTCCCAGTAGCAGAACTCCATCCTGCTCAGGTAGAGGAGGGAACAGGGTGAGACTGTCGTCTGCATTTGTGTGAATGCATGTCTGATCTGTGAAGGTAGCTGTAGCCCTGTATGTACACCTCTATGTGATGAACACATGTAATCTTCCTGTGTGTGCTTGCTGGGAATACAGTTTTAGCCTTCCTACTGGTTGGACTTAGTGCATGGTGCTGTGTAGTAGATTTACCTCCCTTGGGCTGTCAGACCCAGGGCAATACATTTTTCCCTGATATCTTCAAAATTAGATAAGTGCACTTGGGTAACAACAGTCATAAGCTGTTATGTAGATTTGGAATAATTCTCAGCCAAAAGGAGCATCAACATTCAAGCTGAATCAGCTGAAGAAACCCACATCCTCTGAAGAACACAAAGGGAAAATAAAAAGTAAATGAGTTACAAAAGCTATGTGTAACACTTTTTCCAATACTCTCACTTCTTTTGATGTTAACCATTTTTTAAAATGTGAAGCAGTATTTCAGCATTACCTAAGAGAAACATAAGAAAAAGATGTTATTCCAAATTAGCCATCAGGATATTACTGACTCATGTGAAGGGTACTCCAAAGTAATTTCTAAAACCACTTGAACACAGCAAATAAAATGGCTTTAATAAGGCAACCTTTCATTCGCATTAAAAAAAAATACATCTGCATTTCTGGAATGTAGACATTGACTTTTATTGGGAAAAAAAATCCCAGTAAGTTATTTCAGAGGAAAAAACTCTGCACTGTGGAACAAAGATCATACCAGTGGCTAGCACTGACCAACTACTGTCATGTACCCTGCTGAATTTATCAGTAAAATCACAGAATCATTATGGTTGGAAAATACCTCTGAGATCACAGAATCCAACCGTCAGCACAAAAAAACAACCCCAAAAAGCAACCAAATAACCAGCCACACACTCCACCAGAAAACCCACAAAAACCCCCAACCTTGCCCACTAGAGCATGCTCTGAAGTGCCACATCTACACGTTTCTTGAGTACCTCCAAGGATAGTGGAGCATCATAGTTTGGAAGGTACCTCTGGAAGTTGTCTAATGCATTCTCAAGGCAGGAGTAACTAGAACAGGTTGTTTAAGACTGTTTCCAGGCAGCTTTTGGGTACGTCCAAGGATGGAGATGCCACAACCTCTCTGGGCAACTTGCTCCAGAGACTGAACACTCTCATGGTAAAAAAACCCCTTGTTCTTATGCGTAAAAGAAATTTGCTACATTTCACTTTGTGCCCATTACCTCTTGTTTGTCAGCTGTGCACCACTGAGAAGAGGCCATCTCTATTCCTTTACTCTTGCAATCTCATATTTAAAAAGACAGAGAAGATCCCACAAAGCCTTCTCTTCGTAAGTTCCACAGTTGCAGCTCTCTCTTCATATGACAGATACTCAAGTCATTTTATGATCTTCATTACCCTCCTCTAAATTTACTTTAATGAGTCCATGTTACTTTTGGTACTAGGAGACCCAGACTGTACATAGCACTCCAGATGTGTCTCACCAGTGCTAAGGGGAAGGATTACCTCCCTTCACATGTTGGCACTGCTCTTGCTCAGGCGGCACCGTATTCCACTGGTCTCCTTTGCTTCAAAGGCACATTTTTGCCTTACAGTCAACTTGGTGACATACAGATATTCAGGTCCTTTTCTCCAAAGGTACTTTCCTGATGGTTGGTCCCCTGCCCACACAGGTGCATATCTTATCTATTGTTGAACTTCATGAGACTCCTGTTGACCCGTTTCTCCAGCCTGTTGAGCTCCATCTAAATGGCAACACAACCATCGAGTCCATCACTCTGCCAAGTTACAAATAATCTGCAAGCTTGCTGAGTGTGCACTAGTATCTTATTGTCCATGTTCTTAATTAAGATATTAAACAGTGGTGGCCTTGTTTATTGTGTGACTGGCCTCCAGCTGGACTTCACAGCACTTGTCACAACCTTCAGTAATTTTCATTTTATCTCACTATCTAACCTGTACATCACCAGTTTGTCCATGAGGAGCTTATGAGAGACAGATTTATTAAAGTTAAGGTAAATGTTACCCACTGTTATCTCCTTGTCCACCAAACAAGTTAGTTTGTCACAGAAGGCCATTAGGTTGGTCAGACATTATTTCTCCTTTGGCTGCTCCCAATCACCCCCTTTATATGTTTGGAGTACCTTGGCCTTTTCCATGTCCTTTGTTATCAACTCCCCTGCCTCCTGCCTCATTTAGCAATGTGCCCACAGTTTCCCTAGGTTTTTTTTTGTTTGTTTCTTGGGGCCTTTTTCTTTTGTTTTGAGTTTTGTGGTTTGTTTGTTGTTTTTTTTCCAAATGTTTGTAAAAACTCTTTTTACCCTTACTGTCCCTTTCCACACTAAATCACAGATGGATACTGGCTTTCCTAGCCTCATTCCTGCACAGTCAGACAGTGTCTACACTGTTCTTCCTTTGTGCTCAACTCCTTCTTCCATCTCTTCTATACTTTCATTTGATGTTTGATTTTTGTCAGAAGCTTCTTGTTCATACATCTAGGCCTCCTGCCATGTTATCTTGACTATGTATTTTTACCTCCTAACGTACTAAATGCTAACTGGAAAAAGGAAAACTCAAAATGAATCAAAAGCTATAGTTCCTGCTAGTTCATGTAGTCACAGAAAACTTGTATATTGGCTATAGTGCATGAAGATGAATTGTATATGAAAAGAAAGCTTGGTCTTGCTTTTGTTCTCTTTGTGAAAAGGAATCTGCATCTGATAAATTACTGTTCTTGGCCCAAATTGCCAGATGGCATTTATTCACATGGCTCCACTGAAGACAAGGCAACTATTCTTATTTGTACCTGCTGAAATATAGCTCATTATAACCTTCTTTACTATGTTGCTCATTAATTGTGAATGTCAATGATGTATTTCCTAATAAGAAATTAAGTTTATCTAGGTAGGACAAATTCTTACCTGGTATAGTTACAAGTCCAGGTATCATGTTTGTTTAGTAAATATTGTCTCTGAAAGGTAATTTTCTGAATAATCCTCCCTTGTTTCAAAGCAAGCAGGTGAAGAGCTAGTGAAAACAGGACAATTACTACCACACCACCACTGTTCCTATAAAATGAGCAACTGAAAGGAGTTCATATGCCACAGTAATACTCACTGGACTAAATAATGTACTTTCACTTGAATGTCTACCACACCACCACTGTTCCTATAAAATGAGCAACTGAAAGGAGTTCATATGCCACAGTAATACTCACTGGACTAAATAATGTACTTTCACTTGAATGTTCAACAGAGAAAGGCAATTCAGTGAGCAAAAAAAAAAAAAAGTAAAAAAAAAAAGTTTTAAAATCCAAAACAATGAGGAAAATTATGTTTTACACAAAAGTTGTTAGAGAATTTCATTGTGCCAACACAGAGTAGATAATGGAAAAGGAATTAACTATCTCAATCTCATGAGACTTTAAATATTTTTAAGTGTCTGCTAAAAGGCCATTTCTCACAGTTATTTGTCACAGTAATTAAATATGTCTTTTCTAAATTAAGTTTATTCAGGGAATATTACTTTCTCCAGGTTTCTCAAGTGAAAAAACCTCTACTTCTATGTCCATGCTTATTACAGCGCTCAAAGTGCCAACCAGTAATTTTTTGGTCAATGAACAATCACATAAAAATATTTTTACTGAGGTTCAAAAAGCACAAGACAAGATGAACACTCCCAATAAAAGTTAACTACAAGTAGCTACACCAATATGAAAAGTCTGAGTGATAGACAAGGGAAAAAAGTATTGTATCTCAAGGATGAGCAAGATTAACATGAAGACCAAGTCACAGATCCCACCCAGGACAAATCTTGCAAAGCCTTGCAAATATCAAGAATACAGTGATTGTAGGAGCTCAAAAAGCTCTAAGGAAATCTTTGCAAACATGTAAGTGCAACACTGAGTTCTGAAAAATAAAGCTTTATTTATTAAAGATAGCTGATATTGCTGACTGATACAAATATTAAAGTTCACCTCTGAAATAAAGATTTCCAGTTTCTTCAAGATTATTATTACTGAAAAACTCAAATTGCAAGAATTTGAGTTATACTATTTCAATGCATTTATTAAAAATAAACTACTGACCCAATCTTAAAATAGTAATTAGAAAATTCAATATTTTTTCATGTATCTCTTTTTTAATGGGAACAAGTATGGTTATAGAAGATTGGAAAAGGGCAATTATAATGCCTACATATGAAAAGGTAAAAGAAGAAATACAGCAGGCATCCTGCTTTTGAATTTATGAAAGCTCACATGACATTCTCATATGCAAATTAAGGAAATATAATATGGACAGAAAAATTATGTTTTATGGCCTGTAGCTCCCTCTTGTAATGTAGGGATTAAGTGTAATTCTTCAAGAGATCTGTCTTGAATCTGGCTATGTGTTGTGTTTCAATTAATGATTTGGCTGGTGAAATAAACACTACACACAGTAAATTTGCAGTTGATGAAAAAAGTTGAGATGGTTTGCAAGAATGCTGAAAATCAAGATCAGAATTCATAATTACCTAACCACATTCTTTCCCCTGAGAAATGGACTGAGAGAAAAGCAAAGAGTATGAGTCAATAAAGACAAGGCAAGGTACACCACTTAAGTAGAAATAATCTTCTGCCCAAATATAGGATGAGCAGAACAGTTCTTCAGAAAATATCTTTGCATTTATGGTGGATCATAAAACTAAATGTTACTCAGCTATGTCATGATGCTACAAGAAAGGCAAACCTCATACTAAGGTGTATAAACAGAAATCCTACCTGTAAGACATACAAATACTCTTTTTACTTTCATCAGTGATTAAAAGGCACCAGCTGGAATTCAGTGTTAACTTGGTACACTGATTGTCAAGGAAGATGGGAACTGACTGGAGAAAGTCTAATGGAGATCAATGTGCACTTTGGAAAATAAGAATGAATTTGGCTTGTTTCATCAACAAAAAAGAAAGATCAGAGTGGTTATTACTACAGCTTTCAGATAAACAAAGGAGTGCTTCACTGATGAGTGACTAGTCTTTCCTCCATGTCTATGATGGATAGAAAGCAATTAACTGAAATCATAGCATAGACAGATCAAATTAGACAAAAAAGCAAAATTTGCAGACCGATGTGACAGATCACTGGGAATATGGTGTATCTCCATGTTTCAAAGTTTTAAAAAAGTCAGTCAAATAGAGGATTGACCCAAACTCCCTGCAGGTTCCTCCTAGCCTTATTGTCAGTAGATTCTGTGAACATTGTGAATAATCTTCAGTTGAGAGAAACACTGGAAAATAAGCAGGAAGAATGAGTTGGTTATGATAACTGGGAGAAAGAAATGAGACAATGTCAATCACAGAATCTTGGATTTAGTCATTAATAGGAGGACCTTCAGTTACAAGCCAGAAGTTCACCATATGGAAATAAGAGGATTAAAAAGACCGCTGTATGCTTTGTAATCTTACAAGGGTCTGTCATCACCATTTTTTGTTGTGAAGAAAAAGGCTGTTCTGTCGTATATATAAAAAGTTATTTCCAGCAGAAAGTACCGTAAATGCCATTGTGAAAGGCACTTGTGATAAGCTTCTCATCTACACAACTACATGTAGCATCTTTTGATCACCTATAATGTAAGAATTATTTAATTTTCCATTTGACACAATCACAGAGTGACTATGAAGACAACCAGATCATAGAATCCTAGGAATCATAAAATCCTAGGGGTTGGAAGGGACCTCAAAAGATCATCTAGTCCAACCCCCAATGAATGGAAATCTTCTGTTACAAAATGGTCTGAAAGTAGTTTTTCTGTCCAGTATTTACTGTATTAAGAGCTGAGAACAATAATTGTGTTAAGGTTGATAGAATGGTTTGGGTTAGAAGGGATCTTAAAGATCATCTGAGTACAATCCCTGTGACATAGTGTGTTCCACTAGATCAGATCAGTGGAAGGAAACAAGTAAAGAATGAAAATACTTATGCAGTACTCACTCAGGAACAGAGATTAGATTTGTATTTTATGTTTTATAAAGAAGATTTTATCAAATAACAGTGAAAACATCTCCTACTAATAGGAGAGGCAAAATTCCCCTTTGAATGACATTTACATGTAATTTGATGCGCTTCTGACAGGCAACGGTTCTGAATAAACTTTTTTTAACTCAAATTACAGGATATTTTGTAGCTATGCATAGATATATGTAATTCATACTTCCTGTATAAGGCTGTACATGGATTAAAATATAAAGAACTAGACATTCTTTTAAAATTCTTTTTTATACCTCTACAGACACACACTTTCCTGGTTAAACTCACCATGCCTGTTGGCAGCTCTCATTTGATTTCTACGACTTTGACCACAACCTTGTTAATTAAGGAGTGATGTTTACCAAGCAGTGTCCCCATTTTCCAGCTCCCCCTCTCATTGATCAGTTGTTGATTCAGTGCTAACCCTGTTTGGATGGTTACTCATTAATTTAATATTTACAAATTTGATAAGGTTCCTCCCTAATTCTTCCTTCAGACACAAGCATACTTCAACTTCATTTTTTATACAACTGACTTAAAAGAATTTCTAGCTCTCTGCTAAAAACCTCAATGAAAATGGTACAGAAGTAATGTAGATATAGAGGACTACTGACCTTCAGCATGACAATAACAGCTTAAAAATCCTGCTCCTTCTCCACTTTTCATAAATGGTAAGGATTACAATATAATTTATTTTTTTTAAACTACCAAAATGGCAGGTTGCCATTACAGACTGATTTCTAATCTAACCAACAGAAAATTGGGATCTTTTCCTTTGTTATTGTTGGTATTATTATTATTATCATCATAATCACTAATTAATTTTGCTACAGTTTCAGAAACAAGTTAGAACACTTTTTCCAAATCAGTTGAAGTTATCTTTCAATCAAAATAGGATGATTAGAGGATTTTTTTTAATATTTATTTTTAAATAGAAATAAGCATATTACATATCCAGTATTCAGTACTTCTGAATATTTCTTCTAGTGCTTTGAAGAATATCTGGAAGTAGAACTCTGCATTATAAATGGGCTTAGTATTAACCAATATGAAAATAATATTTTAAAATTTCACACTGTATCTCGTAAGTTACTCAGAAAATGTTTTTGTACTTTCACACCCTCAAGATAAATAATGCAAAGAGTCGGTTAATGTAAGATGTCTGAATTATGAATTAGGACCAAATTAAAAATGTAAAATTACAGAAAAACAATGAATGCTTGTTTTAAATTCCTCTTCCAGACAGGTAACCATTTTTAACTACATATACTATCCACATTTGATCTATATCTTTATCTATTCTTTTGGCTAATGAGGAACAAATTACTTATTACTCATGAATGACACTAAGTACCCGCTCTTGCACAAAAGAAGAATATTACAATTTACATTTAAATGAGATTTGAAATGTTAATGAACAGAGCCAGTATCCTAATTATCTATACAAATACATAAAATTAAGGTGAACTTTAGTCCATTAATTACTTCAGAATCATACTCTATGTTTGCCCAGCGACATTATTGAAGAATAGTTCAGTATTTGTTGAATAATTTCCAAGAATTAGGGGTCAAAAATAGGCAAAAAAATGCCACTATATATTTACCATTATTTAATAGGACGTAGATGGTTTATTTTTATCATGCACATGGAAAAATAGCTTAAGAAAACACCTCAAAGACATTTGACATTTTCTTTCAGTTCAGCCCAGATGGACATAGAATCTTGTCCTCTGTCTCCCATTGCAATATATAATTTTGCCTCTATAGGGTTTTGTTTGTTTGTTTGTTTGTTTGGGGTTTTTTGGGTGTTTTTTTTGTGGTTTCTTTGTTTGTTTTTATGTGTCCTTTTTTTTTACAAAAGTGTCACTTAAATATTTTTTAGACTCATCTATTTTATCTGTTCTACATACTGGCAGATTTCAGATATCATTAAAGGATCAAGGAATCAACAGCAAAATAAACCCCTCAAATAAGACTCCTAAAACAACAGTCTGTGCCATGATAAAATTTCTAATTATGTTGGGGTTTTTTTGTTGGGTTTTTGTGGTTGTTTTGTTTGTTTGTTTGTTTTAAATAAAGAGTATCTTATTTGCTCATAAGATGTGAAAGAAAGGATAGTTCTCCATGGAGATTTAACTGAAAGATCTCAGTGAACAATGTAGAGGGATTGTAGTAGAATGACATCCCAAACTTGGCATGATTGTTCAAAAGGGACTTAGCAACACCTAAATTTTCAACAGCATCACCACATAAAGTCGGTGAAAAATACAGCAAAGTCCAAGCAGATTTAATATTTGGATTATAACAACATTCCAAAAATAAATTGTTATTGTACTGTTAAACTATATTATATGATATGCATGGTTTTGTACTGCTTTTCCACTAACTTACCAGTCTGCTCAGAAATTCTGGTTCCACTGGTTACTGCACGCCTTGCTCATTTGCAGCATGCTCTTTGTTTCAAACTCAGCAGCAATTGCTGATGCCTGGAAACATTTTTTACACTGAGAAAGGTCTTGAAGAATGTTGAAATGAGTGACTGATAGTGAATTATACATAAAGTCTCATCTAAGTCTATTTTTTAAGCATTATCACTATCTTCTGCTTCTCTTCATAATAAGTCACATAAAGAAATAAGAAGATAAGAAGCTCTCAAGATTTATTTTTAAGAAGGTTAAAAGTTCAGCAGTCTCTAGGTAAAGTAGGTCAATACCAATTCCACCCACAGCGTCTAGCAAATGAGCTTTACAAGAGGGTAGCAAAGCTGCTGCTGATTAACAATTAGAATAACACTTGCAGGTTAACTGTTAATTACTCACAGCATTTGGTTCACAAGTTTTGCATTGAATATAGACAGATGGGACTTACCTGCCCATGAAAAAAATGAAAAGAGCATACTGGCAAAAGAATCTCAAACAATACAGTAAAAGTCAAGATTTTGGGGGGACTATTTAACTGACTTTCTATTCTAAGCAGAAACTCCCCAACACCTGCAGCTCACAAAAAATAACAAAAATATGGAAGATCCCTTTCTCTCCTTAGTCTTTGTATAGCTAACACCTCCTTTGAAAAATTTAACAGTCTCTGTTGTTCTGGATTATAATAGGAACCAGGCAACTACACAAAACAGACCAGGTGAAGGATCAGACCTCTTGTACCACAGCCAGTGTGGCTAGTAATCCTGATTTCTCTTATACATTGCAAGCCTTGGTGAAACGCTTCTGCAAAAATCCAGAAACCTTGAATAAAATATAGATTTGGGATTAAAAGTTAAATTGTTAAAATGATTGGGAATATCTTGAAAAGGATTCTTCAATATCAGGTTTCTAAAAATCAGAAATCAAGAAGTTAGGCATGCCTTTCTATATGGGACTAATATACAACTACTCTAAAACCAAATAGGAAAAAGCTGGAATGCTTTTCATATAATAATTTGGCAGAGAATTTTTAAGTAAAATTCTCAAGAAGCAGCCTAGCCAAAGGCCAACTTCTGTTTTCAATGCACATCTAATGCACAATTATTTTTTGGAAGGAGCACTTATTTGATGCTGATGTTTAGATACCAAAGCTGCTGCAGCAGCTGCTCTCAACTATACACACATCATTTTCCTGCATGTTATGACTAGAATAAAAAAAACCACTATTTCTCTCATTGCATGTGTTGTTTTTTTTTTCCTCTTTTTCAATTTCTATGTTAGCCCTTCCTTGTATCTCCAGTTTTATTCATCTCTGTATAGCTTTGATGTTTTCATCAGAATCACTTTGCTCTTGGACAGAAAAAAAAAGGAGCCAACTTGCATCTGCCTCTGTCCTTTAACCTGTCTCTGAAAATTCACTTTCAATGAAATAGCATTTTCTGTTTGGACTGTATTCTATTTTTCTGTTTCCATATCTTCTTGTCTATATATGAAATCTGAGCATTTCATTATTATTTTTATTATAATTACAAACTCCTCAAGGTTGTCTCCTTTCCCTGAACTCCTCTGAATTGTGTGAAAAGGTGGCATTAATCATAAAACCAGATTTCTTCCTTGAACTGCCAGAGGATAATGAAATGTGATTTGAAACATTCAACATATTTCTTGAGTTCTAGGATTTTGCTTAGATACAATAGGTGCTACTATCTCCAACATGCATATAATTTGTGTGCCTGATTTATGTGAGAAACTTCAATTGACACGGATGCAAAATCTCTATTTTATATTTCCATCAAATTGAACTTTACATACAATCACAGTAAACACTATCAACACGTTTCGTTTTGGAGATCTCATTTCTAAATGCTGCTGGAGTCGAGGTATCAACTTTATATTAAAAGCTTCTTTCCAGGAAATCTGGGGAAAAAATCCAACTTTTAAACTTACTTCATTATGGATGCTCATGATTATATTAGAAATGCATTTTTAAAGGAGCCAAAAATGTATCACTCTGTGCTCTAGACTATCCACGTACAACTGAAACTACTCTACTGAAACATGCCACTAAAAATATTTCCAGACAACAAGATGAAATGAAACTTTTAAGTCTGTGTCAAGAAAAATTATACAAGCTTCAAAATGGCAATGTTTCACGTAAGTAACCTGAAGACAGAAAGTAAATTCAAAGCATAGTCATTCACTCTTGCTATCTCCTCACAGGTCAAAAATGGTCCCATTTTTTTGCGGCTTTCCCATGATTAAAAAAATTGCAAAATTGGAAGCTTCATTACATTTGTATGAAATGAAGTTTCTAAGTTAACTGCACCCAAATATTGCCCAAAGAAGAAGTTAAGAGTCCATGCTGAACCTCCATATGCAAAAGAACACAAAATATTACTGCCAGTGCCTGTTTTGTATGGTAATTACATTTTAACTGCATTTTACTGGTGTTACTCTGGTAACTTAGTGAAGGAAGTGCAGAACATAGTTTAACATCTTAACTAACACACCTATGGGCTTTACCAAGCATGAGCTGCTGAATTATTGACATGGCTCCTAGGTGGACAGAAGCTGAAAATAAAATTTTTTGTATATTTATTGTTATTAAAAAACATCTTAAAATTGTATGTAATGACTAATAAAAGTAATTATCCAATGATTTCCTGACCTTAGTTCTATGGAAATTGTGGAAAGAGCATTTGCTTGTTTTCGACAAGTGCCTTTTCTTATCCAATTACTACACACCTGATGATACTCCCAAGACACGGGTTGGAATATTTCCTTTTCCACTAAAGCAGTTTATCTGCTGTATCACTTTCCAGGACTACTTGTATTTCAAAGACCCTGCATAAATTATAACTGCTTATATCAAAGGGGCATTAGACTCTAATGATAAACATGCGGTCATTTAAATTATACTGGGTCTGACTGGAACGGAGTTAACATTTTCCATAGCCACCCATATGGTGCAGGTCTTTGGACCTGTAACTGAGTCAGCCTCACTAACACACCAGTGCTTTGGCTATCACTGAGCATCAAGTTTTTTTCTGTTTCCCAGCTAGAGGTTGGGAGGCAACGCAGCTCAAGGAAAAGAGAAGTAACAGAATGATGGTTGATAGTTATGGCCTTTATCTTTCCAAGGAACATTTCTTCATCCTGAAGGCCTGATGCCCAGGTGGTGGCTGGATATCTACCTGCTGATGGGAGTGAGTAAATTCCTCTTTTGGTTTGCTTGGGTGTGCAGCTTTCACTTCACCCATTAAAATGTCTTTCCTATGTTCTGTGAGACTTCTTGCTATCCTACTTTTTCCCTGTCCCATAGGAGAGGGGAGGAAGCAAGAAGCCATGCGTGTTTGGCTGCTGGCCACAGTAAACCCACTATAAAGCAAATAAAATTACTTTGAAAGTATTGAAACAAAACTCCTTTCACAATCTTGCAAAGTTGTGTACTGTCTTGTTTAGTGATTATCTGGATAGAAACTCATGTACATTGATCTCAGTTGTCTTTCATGACCAGAAGGCT
This sequence comes from Apus apus, assembly GCF_020740795.1. Classification (NCBI taxonomy): domain Eukaryota; kingdom Metazoa; phylum Chordata; class Aves; order Apodiformes; family Apodidae; genus Apus; species Apus apus. Next base: position 74,930,549 of record NC_067283.1, read on the forward strand.
GCTCTAACTTAGAGGTGCCTGTGGGTTTTACACAAAATGTCTGTGGGCCCCATAGGAAGCTAGGAGCAGTCCCGAAGCACCAGACTACTAAGCTACAGAAATAATCTCCCACAGGCTCTTATAACTAGTGTTTATTCATCTTCCACCCCTGTGATAGACACAAGGGACTTCTGAAGGAAGTGGCTGTTGGCTTGATGCAGCCCTTCACTGCTCTGAGCTGCAAAACCTTTTTCCCTGGCAGTATTTTTCAGGGAAAAAAACAAACCAAAACAAAAAACAACAAAAAAAATTCACTGTAAGTAATTCACTTGATGTAAGAAAGCAACGTTGAAGTGATGTGATAATGGGAGGAGCAAACTGGGTTAAGAGCAGCACGCTTCAACAAACAGTGGGCAGTGGAAAAAACTGGGACACAGGAAACAAAAAAACACAACAAAAAAACCAACCAACCAACCAATCAAAAAACCCAAACAAAACAAAAACAAAAAACACAACACAAAAAACCAGATAAAACTAAACTCCAGAGGACTCAGAAATACTAATTTAATCTGAAAAGCTATTTTTCACTTGACCATGGCTCCTGATTGAGTTGCTTCCTGTGAATATTTGAATATTAGAAACTCACTGAAGTAAATGCTCATATCAATGTAACTTAAGCTTAAACATCCATAAATTTATACAAACCTAGTTTTGAATTATATATTCACTGAAAAGTTACAGTAAGTTTCATATAGGCCAGTTAACCAGACAGCCAGCCTCAGGAAATTGGAATAAAATAGATAAGATCTGTAGCTGAAAAACACTTAATGATATCCCAAATACCCCAAACAAACTTGAGTAGCTATATATGAAGAACTATTAGCAAAATCACAGGTACCTGTGAGTACACAGAGATAGACGTGCACCCATGCAAGAAATGTAGAATTCTTGAGCAACTCAAAGGCCACATTTGTTGACTAGCTACATCAAGTATGTTCACTATTGATAGTTACCTATTGTCAAAGGCTGATGTAGTACAGTATATTCTCTTTCAAACTACAGAACCTAATGTCATAAATTTAACTTATCAAATGTTAAGGACACATCTTCAAGGTATTAATTAAATGAGTATCAACAGCTTGTACATTTATATAATCCTTAGAAATACATAATTCTTTCTCTCATAACTTGGAAGCTGTTAAAAAATAGTACAATAAACACTCAGCTGGCAGTTAAATTATGTACCATTATTCTGTTCAGCACTGTATGCAAAGCCTCTACTGTAAACACTAAAGCATTAAAATAAATTTAAAAGATCTTGAATTTTGTGAGCATCTGGCTATTCCTTATCTTTCATGCATTAGGAGGTAGCATAGCTGCTGATGATTTTATCAAATGTCTCAACAGCTTAAATAAGAGAATTTCATATTCTCCACAGAAATTTCAATGCAACTATGTTTTACTGTATCTCATTATCTTTTACTTCTTTTTTTTTTTTTTACACTTCACTAATCAAATGCACTTCCATTTTCCTCCATTATAGTACTACAGCTAAGTCCTGTTCCTCCTCCCTGGATATAAAGACTGAAGCTCAGCAGAAAAAGCTTATGCCCTCACTCACTGGATTCGAACCACTCCCGTATTCAAAACACCAGCGTGGACCCTCTGCCCCTCTAACAGCACTAGACTCTCATACCTACTATCAACACAAGTCATCATTTAGAAAGGCCAGGTTGGCCATTTCCAAGGTTACACATGGAGTTTCTTACTGGCTTATCTGTTAGTGAGTGGGAAATTTTTGTCTTAAACAAAGGATAATGGAGAAAAATGGCAACCTGGTTTCTTAATCAGTCAATCTTGCTTATACCTTCCCCTGTTCCTTATCACTCTCTGAGCACTAGAAGGGTTCTTGATCTGACCATCTGTCGCGATCTGCGACCTATTTTATTTCCTCTTTGGAGTGATTCTTACCTTATCGGGATCTGCCGAGAGGTCCGCACGCAGCGCTCACCTCTCACACAGGAGCAGTGAACTTCCGTACCGACTTTTAGGGTGAGACACTTGTATAATGGTCACTAATGCCTCTAATAAAAGCAGCTGACTCCCAATTAGAATTTATGAACACACGGTTTATTGAGGTGAAAAATAAAACAATTTGGAGCAGGAGGCTCAAAGAGGGTAATCAAAAGAGATAGGATCTTTAAAATGTCTTTAAAAAACATCAAATACCAAACACCTATATATGTCCTAATGCTTATATATAAATACATCTTATTATTCACACACCTAGATTAACTATTATTATCTAAGGGGGAAGAGGAAGGAGGGATATGCCCGACGCCTGTCCTGTACAGGGTCGCAGTTTGTGTGGAAGTAAGCCAGGGCAGGAACACCTTGTGGAGGGAATGATGCCAAAATGCAATCCCTTACTTTATTCCTGAGACAGTCTAAGTATTTATATATTAGGTGCAGATGACTTCCCCTGCAACCCAGTCTTAGAGCCCATGGGTGGCAGGAAGAAGTCTCACTGCACAGTGCCTGCAATTCCTGCGAGCAGGAATTGCAGGCAAGCAGGAACCGCAGGCGAGCAGGCACCCCAAAAGGTGAGCAGCAGCGGGTTCAGTGTTCGTCCAAACAGCGGCAGCAGGCAGCAAGCAAGCAGTCTCTTTATGACTTACAGGGACTTGCTCCCTTGTCCCCGGATGGCCAGTCTCTTGTTCCTGGGTCTTCCCTGCCAGTCAGGCAGGGACTTTCCTCCCGTCCTGCCGCAGGTCCCTGGGCAGGGTCGCTGCTTGCAACACTGTTGCGGTTTTCCTGTAGTGCTCCTATCTGGCAGCTGGTTACTCCCTCATGGAGTCTGAGTTGTTGTTTTATGGCAGAGAAGGCAGGCAGACAGGAGAGTCTTTAAAGTGCCTGGTGGAGCGGCCATCTTTAAGTCAGTTATGACTGCTGACCTAAAGGGCATATTATGTTCATGTGAGGAAAAGTCTGGTCCTTCACACCATCTTAACAAATGGTCTCAAATTTAACATAGGCTTACTGAAACTTGGTTAAAGCACTGGACTTGGTAGTTAGGTTATGGTTGGGCTTGATGATCTTAAAGGTTTTTTCAATGAGAACGATTCTGTGATTCTGCAAAATTTTAATATGGTGTATTTACACTGACTACAGTGGAAAGAAGTTAACTACTATCAAGATAATAAGAGGATAATCAGTTCCTATATTTGCAAAGCAAAATTCAGATCTAATAATGTAGAACTGACTCATCTGGAAAGGTCATCACTGTTTAATATATATGCAACACACATTGTAATACATTTGTCATCTACTTGAACAAAAAGGTCATTTGGTGCATGCCAATTCACAATCTCATAAAAAGAGTGCATAAAATATATCCATATGCTTCTGTTACACCTGCTAACATTAAAATTTATATATTTCTAATGATTTTATATATTGTGTCTTTTTGAGGCAGAAGTGAGAATTTGAATTTACACACAGTCATAAGTCAACAGTGAATAAGAGTGATAAGCAACAACTGCCTTTAAACTTCTGACTTACTCCTCAGCTGAACAGGCATGCCATTATTGTGTTATGATTACCAATTCAGAACATATTCATAACTTGCAGATGTTTTCCTTTTGGTTGCTTAGCAATTAAAGGATGTTGCTGCAGCTGAATTTTGCACCTGGACAGGAACATGACCAACCCTGTTGTGTGAACCCTTTGACTTACAAAAATTGACCCTAAGTGCAAATGACAATTTTGAAACTAACACTAGATCTATGTGTCAAAGATAAAGAATTACTCTTGAATCAGAAGTTCATGTAACCAGATAGCATACAGCTAGAATGAAACAATTTATTGCAGTGTATCCTCAAAAAAATAGCAAACAAGTCCAACAGCTCTTGATTAATAATGATTTTGAAAATCAAACAGCAAACTAGGTGTGAGGAATAAGCCCTAGAAAGTTAAATAAAATTAAGATTAACTATTTACAAAAATAAATTTAAGAGTATCAACATAACATACTGGTATACTAACCAGCTTGCATATACACCTAGCACAGTCTGTAAGCAAGGATTTGTATGTGCAAATCTGTCAGCAAACACATGCACTACTTAGCCAAGTCATTTTATTTGGCAATAAAAAGACAAAAAATTGAAGCCACAGTTTCTGATAAGAATCACTACTTATCAATCACAGACTTCTGTGCTGCACTGAAATGCCCGACTGCCAGATTGTAGGATCTTGAGACACTAATCTAAGCTATATTTCTGCTATATTAGTGAAATACTTTGAGGTCCAAGAGCAAAATTATGCCTCTTTACCCTCTCTCCCTCTTCTGAAAAATAAAACAAGCAGTCTTGATTTTGTTTTATTTAAGGGGCTGAAAGCAAGAGAATCACGCCCTAGTATTTCAAAACAAAAGGTCTGAATGTATAATTTAAGATCTAATAAGATTTGATGGAACTGAGTCCTTTGGAAAATAGTTTAATGCATGCATATTTAATGTATATAGAAAATACATATTGTGAATACAGTTTAATTCCTTCATATCAGATAAAAATACATCAAGGAGAGAAGAGCTTTAAAGAACATGGATGGTTCTTTCTTTATAAAATAGCATGAAGAACAGTTAAAGAAAAGGCAACAGCCCAATAGTCAGTTCCAAGGCAACTAAACACAGCCTGCCGTCGCTTTAAGATGATTCCTGTATTGCCAGAGAAAAACCAAACACATCACTAACACTTTCTGTGTCCAATCACTGTGAACTCATTTGTTATTCATTGAAACATCCATCAAGGATCAAAATAAACTCATTTGCTATTCATGATGCTCCCATAAGCACTTCTGCAGGTCTTGCTGTATTTCAGCATTTAAATGACAGATGGTACAGTTAGAAGTAGAATTATGTATTAACACTTTGAGTACCATCTTGTACCGTAGTCCAGAAACACACACAAGTTTATGTTTAGCTCTGAATGTACGTTTAACTATGCTGAATGGAATAAGACATCTATTTAAAATAAAGTACATAATTAAGCATTGATACAAGGAAAAAAACAAACCAAGAATACATGCACCCCTGCCCCCAGTACAAGGGAAAAGTGTTTTTTCTGAAGCACTTTGATGATTCAAGGCTTCAGAAACCACCTAGAATCATAGGATAGGAAGCACAAAAAAGGCTACAAGAAGCAATGAGCTAGTCATAAGTATGTAACACTTACCCAGAAGTGCTACTTTTCCCCCCAGAAATTAGTAATAAATATTTGTAAGATAAAAACATTTTCATTACAATATTACATGCTTTTATGCTTTGTTGGGAAGACAGCACATTTTTGAGAACTTTTGGGAATTTTTTTTAAAGGGACAACATAAGACTCCTTGGATAGCTAGAAAAAGATTTTTAGAGATATGGAATCATAACCTGGGGCTATTTTGCAGCATAACCAATAATTAGTACAAAATAAGTCTAAGAAAGCAAGGACAAGAAAACAAGCACGTAGCATAACCTGTGCCTAGAAGCCTTTCTACATTGCAGTATGACCTTCTACACAACATAAAGATCAATTCATTTCTTCTCTGATGCCACACAGGGAGACAGACAGACATAATTTTTCATCTTCTCCAGATAGAGGCTATTGAACTGTGTTCTCAGTTTTCTGGGCCTGTATACTAACCCATCCTTATTAAATGTAGCAGCAACCACCACTCCCAACAAGTAATTTCTTTCTCCTGTCTTCCAAAGGCTGTATGAAGACTAAACAGACTGCTGCATGAGCATTCCAGCTGTTATATATCATGTTTTGAGATGCCTTCATTTTATCCCATATTTCAACTGAGCCCAAAGGCTTAACATAGGATTCTGGATTCTACTTCAAAGACCAGGTCCTTCAAATTATATCCCATGGGCTTAAGCATCCATGGGTACACTCTTTCCCTTGCACACTGCAAGAACAAGACAGATGTAAACTCTCACTAATTAGAACGGTAGAATTCCTAACTCATTTGACATTATAGTAAAACACTATAAAAGTCAAACAATCAACACAGAGATCCAACAGACTTTACAAAATTTTATACACTCCAGAAATCTTGATGTCTCTGATATAATCTTAAAAAGAAAGATAAAAGCAAATTATTTTTTTCCTTAGCAATTGCTATAAGAAAACACTGGTAGAAAGTTTGTATAATAAGCACTTTGTAACATTTTTTGACCTTATTTAAAAGCGAACTCATAGTGTCCCATTTTTTGAGAATTCTTACATTAAATCATATTGAAAACTTAAACATTAGTTATTCATATTTAAAAGTACTCCAAATTTGGTATTTCTCAGACTGTTTTTTCAGTAGTTTGCCACTGACTTGCATATCAGAATATTTCATGTAATTTGAACAATGCCAAGTTTTCAGTGACTTAAACAATTTAAAATGACAGAAACTTAAAAATTTTAAAAATATATATACCTACAGAGACACTGAATCTTTAACATCTTTGAATTTTAATAAAATGATATTTGAAATTGTTTGTGTTAGAAACAGATAGAAGAGTCCATGCATAACTCAGGACAAAGCAACCATATAAAGCAAAAAAAAAAAGAAAAAAAGGGAAAGGGGGCTTTTCTCCTGGCATTTCCTCACATTTTATAGCTGATTATTGTTCATAAAACAGACAGGACAAAGAAAATAAAATAAACATTAAATCTTCGTTCTAGAGTGTTCTTACTTTTGTTTACACTTCACCATAGTAACTTGAAACGTTTCTTATCTAAGAATTACTGTGCTATATAAGTCTAAAAGCAAAGTTAAACTTTATTTTATAACTCAAGAACTTGGCATAGTAGAGAATATTAATGAAAACATTACCAAATTTCTGTGACCATTTAGTTTCTTATGATGCGTTTTGACCAAGTTTGTTTTGAAGGTACAGCCCATTGGGAATTTGACATATTAATTGACATATTTTGTTTGAATCTCAAATATGACATTGAATAGACAGCAAAAAAGCAATATTCATTTATAAACAATGACTAAATGTGGGGTTATGAGATCCTAGCAACAAAGATGTTTCTTAAAAAATAAAAAAAAGATGTTTCTATTTCTACGCAATTATACCAGAGCTTTAAAAAAGTGTCTTAAGAGATACAAATTTATATTCTCACAGATTTTTGAAACAGAAATAGTTATTTTACTAGCGAACTAGCGAACTAGCATCTTCAACTCTGAAAAAATATTTTCGATCTTTCAGTTGCTTGTATATACTTACTTACCTAACAAAGCAAATTCCACATCATGTAGCCTCTAAAAGAAGTCAAAACCCCACTAGTAACACAGCAAGTATCAGATGTCTAAAAATATTGTTTAGTCTGAGAACTCTGAAACAAATGAAGAACATAAGTAACACAACATAATAATACATTCAATTCAAACTCAAGCATTACTTGGATACCATTGTAACCGTATCAGCTATTAGTTTGGCCTCTTAATACTTCGGAAAAAAAATAAAAGAAAAGAAAAAGAAAAAAAAAAGAGAGACAGTGCTATTTAGCAGCAACATCTGAATGTTATCAAGTCTGAAATAGGTGCTTATAAGGCTGACAGTGCAGTGTGCACTGCTTATATACATATACACACACAGTTTTTAAACAAAATGTTAGAGAAGCATTGCGCCATTAACTCATACTTATGTAAGCTTCAGAATTGCATTAATTTGTAGAAATAGAACAGAATTTATTTTTTTTCCTAAGAGGAGGCTGAATGATTTCAGGAGGAATGAGATTAATGACAGGCCACTTAAAAACCCTCAGTCATGGCCAAAGAAACATCTAGTGGAAGCTTGGGTGTGCCTTCATTCTTAAGTTTGTTAGAAAAAATATACACCTAATGACCACCTAATTAAAGGAGTTTTCATGCTTATGGAAACAAATTTTATTTAGTCTGACTCTGCCTCCAGGAAGATGGAAGGTACCAGTAAGAGTGAGAAAGGAGGAAAAGGATGAAGCAGCTTCACTCTTCCCTGAGGCATGCTGGAAGCTCTAAGATGTAGTGCCAGTAGCTATCCATGGCTGAGCTTCAGCAGAGGCTCCTGTGCATCCAACCTAGCTGCAGCAAGATGTTTGACTGGGCCAGGATGAAATAAGCATATGGAAATCAAAGCTCTTAATTTTTTGTCTACCCAGTTAAAATTGCTGTACCATAAGAAATTATGACTAAGTTACAGATAGGCATATTTTTCCATCTATTCCCTTCTTCAGGCACAAAATAAGGGAAATCACAGTTAATGGATGACAGTACATACATGGGGATTCTACAGGATGTAATCACAAGTTATATCAATTTTCACCAAAAAGATTAAGAGCTCAAGCATACACTGTTAGAATTAAATAGTAATGATTCGGAATGTATGCACTAGAATGGAGGCTTTGCATTGAGCAGCTTTCCCTGCCCTCAGGGAGGGCAAAGAAGCTATAGCTTCTTTTAAGTAAAAGATCATATAAAATTAAAAATTAACATGAAAGTCTGTTTGAATGACTTTTGCAAACTCCTGAAGACCAGGAGTAAGATGCAGAGTTGATGCTGGAGTATTACTAGAATATGGTAAGACGAAATGAAGGACAGTAGTTCCTTACTAGCAGCTGGCAGCTGAGAAATAAACTATAATACCTAGTTGCACTGCTGATGCACAAATTTTAATACCTGCTAACACTGCTGTTGCACTATGTTCCTCTTTTTCTAGTTCAGTTTTTTCTAACTTGAAAAGTACAAGCTTTTCCAGTACTTCCTTTTTTCATACTTATTCTGTCTGGTTCAATTTCTGGTTTTGGAAATAATTATGATATTTGTAATTGAAAACATGAGCAAAGAGCAGGGTTATGTTTTACTTTCTGTATCACAGTAGTGAAATTTTACTTGGTTCAAGAATAGAGCACAACAGAAAAAATACAGGGAAATAGATTGGAAAAATGTCTCCTAAAAGAGCTTTCCCTTTAGCAATCTGAATAGTACTAGTTTTTTCTTAAAAAAAACCCAAACCCAAACAAAACAAAACAAACAAACACAAACAAACAAACAAAACAAACAAACAAAACCAAACAAATAAAAACAAAACAAACCCACGTTCTTCTAATACATCAAAGGCTTTACATTTTGCCTTTTCTGAAGATGCATCACAATAGCAGTTTATACCTGCACCACTATATTAAGACCTACCTTTATCCACTCCTTTCCAGATTAGGAACCCTCAACAGAAAAAAAACCTAAATGACAAAAGGAATAAGAACAATGACATGAAAACAAAAAAACTAATTACACTCATCCAGGATCTAATAGCAAAACATTCTCTCTTTTGTGTCCTTCAATTTAGTTTTATAAGCACATTATGCTGGAAATGTTTCCCTACTATTGATGTAAAGATCAGTAATGAAAACCTTTAAGAAAATTACTCCCGATGCTAAACGTTGAGATACAGTAATGATTTCCCTTTGCTTGATATTTCTTCTTTTAGCATGAGTAGTTGCTTTAGCTAGTTCTTCACCCTCCTTCTTAATAATCTTCATTGTTTCCTGTAACTTCTAATTTAAGACACAAGCATGTAAAATACTCTACTAAGAGCTAAATAAAGGAGATCCCCCTTCTTTTCACCTGGGGAGAAACCCCCTAGACTATGCTAGACCATATTTGCCTTCAAGCCTTTACATTTTCCCCTTCTGCTCAGTCTCATGACTGCAGCAGTTGCACACAAGCTGCACTGAATTGAAGGCAACTCAACTGAAAAGATGAAGGGGCAAGATCCAAACTGGCAGTGGAAGGTAAGAGCTAGGACTAAGGGCAGAAGAACAATAAATGATCACTGAATCATAGAATCCAAAATTATAATGTTAACTGAGCTGTTAACACTTCACTGGCATACATGAGGTACTGGTCCTTCAACCATCGGGGCACAGGTCCTGCCAGCCTTCCTGCTGTGATCAGAACATCAGCAGCAGAAAATGACTGGTACAGGTCAAGAACTGGGTTTCACCCCTAAAAAGAAAAATCAATTTAGAGACATTGTCAATGACAGAGTTACAGAGTGCACCTTTAGGTCCTTCAGTTTGGACATTCAGGGGAATCAGCTCTCAGGATTACCTTATGCAGAGTTTATGGCCCATAGATGAGAACTGACCAGGAAAAAGTGTGTGTGTGTAAATACTGCTGTACAGACATCCATCCATCCGTCCATCCAGGCTACTATAGGATACAGGGCAAGCCATAGGATACACTCACTTCATGGTGCAGAAACAATGGGCAGAGGTCTACGTTTGGGATCTAGCAGTCCCAAAACTGATCTTACAGGTGTCACCCTGTTGCTTTCAATGTCTATTTTGCATAGATTTGTAAGGAAATGCTATGTGTGCACCCATTGTAGGTGCATGCTTCTCAGGTAAATAATGAGTAGCACTTTTGACTTCTGAAGCAGATGACCAAATTGATTAAAATGACTACAGAATTTGATAGAGGTTTCCACACAGTGAACAAAAGGCCAGACCATGGGTTTGATCTTTAGTAACATCAGAACATCTAAGCAGTAATGAGGTAATTCCACTGGCTCAAAGCAAATGAAGCTTAAACCTGTTTTGATTTTTATTTCTGTTTTTTAGTTACCAGTTGTCCACAGCACAAACCTATTGATTTTATTTACAGACCTAACTAATTGAGAAGAAGGAATTACATCCAAGTAATTATATTAAAGAACTATTAGCATTACAATAATCCACTCCAGGATCAAGAACACTCAGAATTCTGAGAAGGGTAGAGAGAATTCTACTGTATGGGAAACATACGTGTGTGTGTGTATATAAAAAATAACTCTTTCAAACATATCCCTGTAATTAAACATCTGTAAATTTAAGATTATGCAGGTACTGTTACATTGATGTTTCTTAGCATAAGGGTTTGATTTGAAAACTTAAACTTTCTTTAGATGTCCAAGACATTAATTTAATATTCCATATAGAAAAAGCCCTCAAAACCCCAATCATCTATCAGAGTAAGCAATCTAAATAAAGCTGCATGAATTGAACAATGCAGTGCACCCTCCTGTGTACCACAGCCATCCAATACAAATTATAATAGCTCATTTGTAGTACAGCTGGAATGCTTATTTTCCTTGTTTTGATACATTGCTATTTTCCTCATTCCATTAAACCCTGAAGTATTCTAACCTTAAATAAATATTCCTACTTTTAAAACAGTATTTGTATTTCCTAAATAATATACAGGTTTGCTTTCAAATTTCCATTTCAAAGGTTCAATTAATTCAAGTGTAAGCTATAAAAGCTACTCATCATCCAATCTGACTTTCAAAATGTGGAGGAAAATAATAAATGCATTCTCTCCTATTCAAGTTTTAAAAGAGGAAACAGAGATTCACATTAGATGAAAGCTTCCATTCATTACAGGTTTTTCTTGTAGCTCTCCCTAGCATACAAATAGAATTATGGCCAAAAAATGTGATAGGTTTAACTTCAAACTAAAAAAAAAATAAAATAAAATTACTGTCACTTATCTGAACTTGGACTTTGATGATTGATTCAGGAAAAAAAATCCAGAAAATAAAGCTTCTATTTTATATCATATCCTTTTGCATAAATGATAGGCAATCTTCAAATGTAGCAGAGTTTTGGTAAGGCTTCCTCTAGATTATCCTAAGCTTCTTTGATTTAACTGAAATTTTGAAGGTCCGGTGTCTCACACTCCCTTCATTATTCCTATTTGTCACACTTTGCTGTAGAAGCACAAATTATGGGTTTGCAGAACTGTGTCAATCCTCATTTTGGACTGGCAATCAGGGGAAATGGTAGTCTTGTTGCTTGGAAAGGGAAAGGGAAGGGGAAAGGGAAGGGGAAGTGAAAGGGGAAGGGGAACGGAGGGGAACGGAGGGGAAGGGAGGGGAAGGAAAAGCGAAAGGGGAAGGGTAGGGAAAAGCGAAAGGGGAGGGAAAAGGAAAAATGGAAAAAATGGAAAGCCGTCAGTCCTGAACAGGTGTCTAAGTGTTTGTTTCCCACAATTGGAGCATTAACACTGGAGAACAGTCAGAACTGAAGGTCTGTCAAACAGTAACAATGGTTATGAGAGAAGTGTCTAGTCAGAAGATATACCAAGTCTCAGATCAGTGGTGTAAGAAAGAGAGGGGAGAGTTTTATGAACTAGAATCCCAGCAGCACAAAAATACCAAAGTCTCTCTTTCCTCATGTTACTTGGGGCCTCCCCATGATGTTCTCTGCTTCTTCTTCATCACAGTCAGAGACATATCCCAGACAACAAGCTTCACACAATCTGAGCTTCACACAAGCTGAGAACCTAGTAAGTCATGAGTAATGTGAATATGTAAGATAGATGAGTCAATCACTTAAATTGCTTCACATTTAAGAAGTCTCAAGCATCTTTTGATTTGTGGAAAGGCAACTGGTGAAATTTAAACTAGACCAAACAGAAAATAACATCACAGCTTATTCTGCCTGATTGTTTTCTGTGCAACTCCATGTGCTTAAGTTATGACTCAGTCTAGCTTGCCTGTACAAGTAGTTAAGGATAACATTCAACACTCGATGGAAAATTCCCTAAGCAGCTTTAATATTAATAGAATCATAAAATGGTTTGGGTTGAAAGGGACCTTAAAGGTCATCTAGTTCCAACCCCCTAGCCATGGGCAGGGACATCTTTCACTAGATCAGGTTGCTCTAAGCCCTATCCACCCTGCCCTTGAACACTTCCAGGGATGGGGCATCCACAGCTTCCCTGAGCAAACTGCCAGTGTTTCAGCACTATCACAGAAAATTATTTCTTCCTAATACCTAATCTAAATCTACCCTCTTTCATCTCAAAAAGGTTTAAATTCCTGCAGCAAGCACTTTAACCATGTAGGTAACAAGAGGAAAAAGGTGTTGATTTTTTTTGTCAGGTTCTGAGTAAGCTGAAAGACTTTATCACACTGGACAAGAAGCAGAAATAATCCTTTGATTTTAAGAGAGGAACTGTTTGTTAAAATTTGGGGACAGCTCTTCAATAATTAATCTGCATCCACAGCTAACCTGAAAGTCAGTTGGAGGCTCAAATGTTTTAAAATTAAGATTCTTCTTGTCCAGAAGATAGCTGTAACATTTTAAAAAACAAGAAAATCCTAGATACAGTGTTTTCTCACATCTTGATGGGATATTTGTCACTGATACAAGCTCATTTATTAAATCTAAGTCGTGAATCACTGTGTCATTGGCAGTCCCAACTGGGTGTAATTGGCACTGAAGAAATAAACAAATACTTACAGCTAATAATAGCACTGCCAAAATCTCATCCTGCTTAACTGAGGATATCCAATATGAGCACAGCTGGTTGTTGTAGATAGTACAGCATACATTCCAAAAAGCTACAGATACAAAAGGTGTGAAAAGCTTTTTACAATTCTGGCTTGCATATTGTACAGTGAATTACTGCAGGACGTGATTAGTGAAAAGGAACTAGCTATTCTTAAAAGAGCAATAACTTTCCCACAAGAGTCAGAAAGCTGTATCAAGACGTTATGCATTATCTGTTTTTCAAAACTCTTGAAGTGAAATTGTCTTAATGTTCTTATTCTGTGTTGTTTGGGGTTTTTTTAGTTCTGGCTACGGCATGTGCATTAAAATGTCTGCTCTTGTTAGCTGGATGACAAAACACATCTCTTTAATTCTGGACTAAAATATAATGCTCTTGAAGGTTAAAATCGCATCTTTGTGCCTAGAGAAGCTACATCTTAGACTACCCCTTTAACTGAAGACTTACAATTTTTCACTGCACGTTTCTGCTTTAGATGAACACATTTCTTGGACAAGTAGGCTGTGTTGTTCCATGTTTGTCCCTTGAGTATCCTCCTTCCCAGTTTCTCTGAGTTCTGTACCATTTCTTTTCCTTTTCCATATTTAAGGTCCAGGTTTTGGTATTTTCAGTGAGCTCCATTAGTACTTCACTGAAGACAGTAGAGCTTCTTATTAAGTAAAACAGCTCTTCTTTAAAGAAGATTAGATTTTGACTCTGACAGAAAAACCGAACAGTGGTATCCTCAAATGTGTCATTTTTTTCTGTTTGGATTTTTTTTTAGGAAATGACAATGAAGCTCATGTTTATATAAATGGGAATACAGACTGTGAAAAACACTGCTTTTAGCTTTTTTTTTTTTTTTTAAATAGTCTGACTCACTTTTTAATATTTTCTTGACTAACCTACTTTGAGTGAGGAAAGAATGAGAAGTAGATATTTCTTAACTTCTTTTGAAGGAAAGAATAGGGAGGATGTACAGAGCTATTAAAATTATTCAAATCTCTAAATAAGATGCCAGCAATAATTCAGTCATAACTTCATGATCAGTACTAGAAAGGAAGGGAAACATCTCCATCTTTCATTTAATATTTTACATTTCGTCTGCATAGATATTGGTAAAATAAGGAAGAAATAATAAAGGCACAGAAACTTTCATCTAGTCAAAACACATTGCTGTCATTTTTCATGAAGATCACAGCTAGTGCTAGTGAAATCTGTAAAATCAGTAGAACAACTCCTAAGCCTTAGTCATTTAGTGGGCTTTTTTTTAGCATTAAGAAAACAATGTTTATAGATGGATTTAAGGAAAGCCTGAATTAAAAAGAAATAAAACCCCCCAATATTACTTACCTGGACACATATGAGAGAGCAAGGAAATGTGCAGCATCCTATTACTTAACATAACACACATATTCTTCAGTCAACATACAGATGAAAAGTAACTTTCAGAGCCTTTGTGAAGGCTCTGTTGTGAACTGTTGTGACGTAATGCCTTTAGAAAGGCTTTGGAATGGCCAGTTTGGATAATGCAAGAACCTGTGAGATGTTGGCTGGTTAGAATAATGTAAACCTCACTTGTACTCCTCAAGGCCTGACTTTCAATTTCCCTTTTAACCTGCCACCACTTACTCCGTTACTTTGATTTTAACATTTTCTAGATAAATAAAAATGTTCCTGTGTTGTAGCTCTCCTGTTCTCCTCCACTCAGGACTTAGTTCAGCCAGTATCTTCTGGTCAAGGTGACTGTGGCACTATAGTTGTAATAGATACAGATGGTAGGGAGAAATCTTGTTGCTGTCACATTTTTGACAGTTTCATCTTCACCTGATCATCAAACTTTTGGAAAATTTCATTCCTGCAGTTCTGTAGTGTATTTTTTATGTTTACCTTGCACAGTTTTACACTTTTTAGAAATAAAATCAGTCTTCCTGAAATTGTTTCTTATATAAAGAGTTTGGGGTTTTGATTGTTGGGTTTGTTGTTTGTTTGTGGTTTTTTTTTATTTAAACGAAAAAGAATGCCCTTGCCATAAAGGAAAATAAAAAACATAAAACTAGACAAGGTCAGCAGAAACACTTACCTGGATAAGGAAAAAACAGACCATAACAGTGTCAATTAAGCATAACCCACGTAGTTTTTGTAGAAGGATTATGTGTGCTATCCCTCCAGGTGTCTTGTGTAATATTTGATAGTGTTCTCAGATGAAAATTGCTAGTTCCCTTACAAAGAAAAAAAATAGGAGCTAGAAAAGCTAAAATCTTGTTTAATACCTATACTGTTCATTGAGAGATACCCTAGAGCTAAAAAAAGGAACAGTTGAACATATTAAGCAAAATACTCAGACTAAAAATGACTTGAAATAGACTTACACTTTGTCCAAATTATACAATTCAGTTAAGACACATTTTTGGTGATGCAACCTTTAATATGAACTGTTTAGGGAACTCCAAAATTTTAGTACTTTCTAGTGGAATTCTGTCAAAGGAGCCTCACACCACTTCCTGCTACTCATTGTGTTAGTCCTTATGTATATATTAAAACACTGAAATGTTTTTCATATGAAGTGCAGTATTGCTTTTCTGACACCAAGCTTGTTGTTTTTTTTTCTTGGAGATTTCTGCATTATTGATTTCTTTTTAAAGCAACCTTTGGACTGTTACAGATCAACAGGGTCTTCACATCTTCTGAAAAGGGAGTATAAAGTATGTGGTGCTTTTTGAATAGGGAACTTCATGGCACATGAGAAAGATCATACAGGTGATAACAAACATGCTCTGATGGCAGTATCACCCATGCAACACCACTGTTGCTGTAAAGACCTAATATTGCCTCTCTTTGCTTTCATTGCTCGTTCTCTCAGTTATCTTGCAACTGTACCTCCGCCGAAGATGAAGATGCTGTCCTTTTCCTCCAGCTGAGGACTTGACACACGAGTAACCAGGCATAGTGTCAAGAACTTAATTCTATTTAAAATCCAAGCCCAGAATTTTATCTGACAACTCTAAAAAGCAGTCCTACTGGGTAGTACCAGATATTCATATAGCATGGATCTCCCTTTCCCTGACTAGTGACTGCAACAGGATCCTGATTTAAAGACTTTGGTCTGCCTAGATCTGTAATGGACTTCTAAAAAAAACTGGAAAAAAAAATTAAACTCAGCCAATTTTTAGGCAAATATAAACCAGAATATTTATTTTTGCTTGTTTGCTTGCTAGAGAAAATTCAAACTGGGGAAGAGAAACTTTGAAAATAAGTCTTTTAAAATGCAAGCCTGTCCCTGACACCATACAGGCAGATATTTTGTTTAGTTCACCTTTCATTATATGGAAATGCTTTCTTCATCTGAATCTCTGCACTCTGTGATGAGCACCTTGCTGCAGTCTCACAGTCTGAGTGGACCTAGTCTCCCAGCTTCTGGATGACAATCTTCAGCATTTGACATAGGAAACAGTGCATCTTGCCTCTACAAACTAATGCACTTGGGAAGTAACATTTCTGATGGAAGATATAAATTAATTTCTGAATTTTCTTTAACAGTCATTTTACAGTATTTTGACTAGGATGTTGGGTCAAAATTCAAACGTGTTTAGGCCCAGAAAGTTCCACTGTTTATGTGGACAAGGTGTTCAGGTTTGTAACTCTGTATAGTTTAGGTTGGCCATAGCAAAGATGTATATTATAGAAGAGAACAGAACAGTACTAATTTCTTTGGTTTCCTGTATTTAGCTGCCCTTTGGGAGATTAAGAAGTACAGCACTATGAACAGTTAATCTTCTTTCCCTTACAACTGCAGAATGTTTTAAATGGGACATTAGTTACATCTGTTCTGAATAGTAATGTGTTTCCCCTGTTTGTTACTGGGTTGATGTAGTTAACTGCAGTTAAAGTATGATTTTTTTTTTTTTTTTTTTTTTTTTTTTTTTTTGAGACAGGGGTGTAATCTATAGGGAAAAAGCAACCAACCAATAAAAAAACAAACAAACTAAAAAAACCCCCAAATTTGTATTATTGTGCTATAGGAAACAATTCCTCAAACAGTAGAAATCAAAATATTATTAAACATTGCAGGTTAGTTAAGAATCCTCAGGATTAAAAATGGCCTGTGTAAATTGATATCTGCTCTACTGTCAGGGAAAGCTGTTTAATAAATTGGCAGATATGGTTAACACTATTGCCTAAACTGTTTACATGTGCAAAATGTCAAGAGGGATGATCAAAAATGCATTAAATATCTGTTTAAGTAACAGCAAGAATGAGGCACAGAGCCTGTTTTAAAAGCTATGTGATCCATACTGAAAATTAAATAAAAAAATATTATTTCTCATTGGGGTATTAAAACCTCTATGTAGATTCAAAGAAGGGGAACAGTGTAAGAAAGGTACACTTTTTATATGGGCAAAGACATATTTTGTGAACTACTGCATCAGCAGGTGTGGGGTGTCAGAGCATCTGAAGGTGGATTCCAGACATGAGGAATGGTCACATGCAACCTGAGTGATTCTGGTGAAAACCAGATGCAAGTTTGATAGGGCACCACTTTGCAGGAATTTAGTTTCAGGTGAATTTACTTGGGTGTGTCTTGTCACAGGCCTAGCAGGATAAACTGCAAGGATATGCTTTCAAAATAAAACTACTTTTCAGATCATGTCTACTACTGCAGTTTAATTACTGACGTTAACAATGGCTAACCTTCAATGTGTTCTTACTACCTTTTCTAATTCTGGAAAAAGAAATAATTGAAGTCCAACTCACCTCACCCCACTTCTTCAACTGATTTGTATTCTCAGTATTTGAGAGTGCAGTCATCCTCCCTCTCTTGACCTCAGGAGATCTGACTGATTTTAAGAAGAGGTAGCACCTACTTAAGAAAATACAAAAGGTTCATTGGGAAAGTTAAAACTTTGTTCAAAAAAGTGCAGTTAAGAGTGAAGAAGGGCTACAGTGGTAAGATGATTCTGTTTAATTTGTTAATTTTTTAATGTACCTGGCTACATTTATCTAGTAAGTAAGCTTTAAGTGATCAGAGTAGACTGTCATTACAAGAAAGAAATTGGACTCATTTCTGAATCATAGGGCAAATTAGATCATAACATTGTTTGCTGCTGCTGTAGTACAGGTCACTTGGCATTTTAATTACAACTTTTGGGTTGTGAGGTTTATAACTTTGGTTGTATTAAATCTTCTTTCAGTTAAATTTTGATGTACAAAGTCAGATTCAAAGTCCCAAAAGAATTTTGTGATTAACTACTTTTTTTCCTCATTCATATTCCAGATATGTGTATTGATATCATTTGTATTCATATCATTCCTATTTCACACTTAATGGTTTTTAGAATGGCTTTTACAAGTTCTGCAAGAACATCTAGTTGGAGATTTCCATGTGTTTTTTGCTTTACTTGCAGGAAATCTCTGTCTATAAAATCAGGTGATTCATGGGAAACTATTTTTCCAAATGAGGATCTCCATAATAATTTTGATAATGTTAATGTTTTTGTTTTAATAAAGCCTTAGGAGGAGTCCATCAATCCTGGATGTGCTTAGATTATAGTATACCAATTCATAGACCATCCATCTGGGAATGGATTAATATTTACAAACAATCTCAACAGGTATCAGGATGATGGCCCTATCTGCATCCAGGCTTCTGGTATTCCTCAGCAAACTTCCCTTTCTCATCAACCCACTCCTTTCTGAGAGGTTTTGTTTCAGGGAAAAGTTTCTATGAGTGTTTCAGACATTAATTGCTAGAGCCCAGGGAGTCTCACCCCCCTGCTTTCACCAAGTTCTGTCTATTATCTCCACGTTATATCACCCTCGCCTCCCTGCTCCCAGCAAAATGATACTGACACTAAGTGGACTTCTCCCTTCATTTGGTCTCCTACAAAAGTTAACTTATCTATTAATGAATATTGATTTTTGGAGAAGATAACAGACATCATATTTCATAGAACAAAATGTAGGCCATGCTCAGCAAGAGTAGCTCTGTGTGAGACTTTGCATTGCAGACTTTGCTGCCTTTTAGGGTCTTAAGTTTCGTTGTTCTTTTCCTAATTAAGCCACTTCTAGTTGTAGTGTTTCCTGTCTAATAAACTTAATTTAATTTTAGCAGATGTATACACTGGTTTCTGTATTTCTGTGCCAGACCAGAGACTTGTGATTTTTGGCAGCATTATTAATCAAAACGTAAAGCAACTTTCACTTGCACTGAAGTCTCCGTATGCTGTTTTGGCAATAGAAATGGAACTTAACATATTTTAATTGTCCTGAGGCTTCAGTGTATATTGTTAGCTAAATGGAACATGACCTTACCAAAACCACAAAGCTTTTCCTCTGTGGCTTGTTGCTGGGATCAGATTGTTAATTCTGTAACAGAGCAGCAACTTGCAGGAGAACTCCTAAGGCCAGAAGAGCAGTACCCTTACAACTGTTTCTCTTCACCGGCAATACTCTGTGTTTCATTTTTATGCTTCTCTATCCTCAACTGAAAAAGTTTTTCCAACCTAGCAGCCTTCACTGCAGCAATGCAATGTAATTTACATACATCAAGAGTACAAGTAACTGTTGTTAGGAAAGTCCTGTGTCTTCAATGGTGGTGAAGGAGCTTGTAGGAGTTAAAGAAAGCCTGCTTGCTGACTCACAGGGTGGCTGTGTTCAAAGCTCTTCCCTTGGAAGTTGATTGAAAGCAGCTTACAGAGTTGAAGCCACTTGTGTGTACATGCACTGCTAAGATAAGCAGTCAAAAGATTGGACCCTGACCTTTAGGGTAAGATAAATGAATGCACTGTGAGAAACTATTGGATGTGACATAAGACTGCTAAACATGAAAAAACACACACAATGAGAAGATGACATAGGTAGTGCCATGAGTAGTGACTTGATTTTAGTTATCTAGGGAGTTGAGTTTTGGGGGTAATTGGAGGGGAGTATTATGGAACCTTGTAGGAGTACTGTCTTGCAAGAACAGCAGTAGGTAATTTTACCAGTATTGCCATGGAAGACCAAGGTGGCTTGGATGATAGCATCAGAATTACCACATTTGAATATAGGCGAAGTCAAATTGGACCAATGGAGTGATATATTCAGCTAACAAAGTGCCCAGCATCTGGTCATTTCAGTCTAGACAATCTTCTTAGTAAATCCTGTTATTTTTTTTTCTATGTATTGTATTGTGTACGTGTGCTGAAAAGCCTGGAGGCCAGCAACTTGCAGGAGTGCAAGTGTGCTTGATCTAGCACTAGAGAAGTGGCTGCGGGTCACAAGACCTGTAGATCTACAGCCAGCATCTGGTTTGTTTCACTTATGAATTGCACTTCTGTGTGTGTATGTACATGTAATGTGCGGATGTGAAATTTGACTCACTGACAAATAGGACACCTGCATCTGAAAAGACTCAAGGTCTGAAGCAGTGACTGCATAAGGCACCCAGAGTCTGTAAAATGGATATTAGATAGGTATGGTGTCTGTGCTGATGCTTGAGACTTTTGTGGGTTAATGGAGGGAGGCAGCTGAGCCCAACACAGCTGCTTGCTCACTCCCTTGCAGAAGGATGGCGAAGAGAATTGAAAGGTTAAAGGTTAGAAAACTCATGGACTGAGATAAAGACTGTTTAATAACAAAAATAAGGAATTAATATACTATTTCTCACTGGCAGGCAGGTATTTAGCCCTCTCCCAGAAAGCAGTGCTCCAGCATAAGTACCAGATATGATAAATGCAGTCCATTTGATTTAGTGATTATTTTTTTTTAGCAGTGTCAGAATCACAGAATGTCCCTGGCTGGAAGGATCATCCAGTCCAGCCCTAGACCTAACAGCGCAAGCTCACAACTAGACCGTGTCCCTAAGCACCAGGTCCACATGCCGTTTAAATGGATCCAGAGATGGTGATTCCACCACTTCCATGGGCAATCTATTCCAATGCCTGACAACCCTTTCCGTGAAGAAATGCTTCCTAATATCTAACCTAAACCTCCCCTGGTGCAGCCTGTATCAATTCCCTCTGGTCCTATCACACATCACCAGGGAGAAGAGGTTGTCCCCCTTATCACTCCAACCTCCTTTCTGGTAGTTGTGAAGAGCAGTGAGGTCTTCCCTCAGCCTCCTCTTCTCCAGACTAAACAACCCCAGCTGCCTCAGCCGCTCCTCACAGGACTTGTGCTCTAGGCCCTTCACAGACCTCGTTGCCCTTTTCTGGACATGCTCCAGCACTTCTATGTTCTTCTTATAGTGAGGGGCCCAGAACTGAACACAATATTCAAGGTGTGGCCTCACCAGCACCGAATACAAGGGGATGATCACCTCCCTATTCCATGTCCTTAACAACTGGTGTGTTACTCCTTTTTTTTTCCTGCTCATAATCTTACATTCAGTACTCTGAACACAGAATTTAGCACTACTGCTAGATGTGCCTTATTGGGGGATGGCATATCATGGCCTAGGGGAACAAATTGTTCAATCCATTCTGCTCAGTATGCAAAAGCAGTATTGGCATCAATGATTAAGCAGAGAGGGAAGGATCCTCTTCCTGAACCTGTATTTACTGCTTAACTATTTTCAGTTAACCTCTGATCTGGAGAAGCCTTTCCTGTTCATCCAGTGACCTGGTGACCCAGTCTGACTGAAGTATTTACTGTCTTTCAGAGAAAGTTTTTGCTGTCCCTTTGGCACCAGCTATTGAAAGACTGTAAGTTTTATTTCATATTGTAAAAGAAAACTATTGCTTGCCTTAACAGATTCAGAAATCACATATGAAAAAAATTCAACCTTTCCAAATAAAACTTGCTGTACAAAATAAGCAACTGGAAAAGTTAAATCTGTTGGATTCAGTGAAGAGCAGTTTTGACACTTTTGAATAAGGTGTTATCAATGCTGAATATCATTGCAGGAATAGAAAATCTCTCAGTTAACCACTCCAGATTGTTTTACTGGGTAGCTCCTACTTCTGGGAAAGGTCCATTCAGCTGACCTGAATCAAAACCCTTTTCACATATTAAAATTTTGTTCTTGCTCTCTTTCTAGGCATGTGCACAATCCTCACTTTCTGTTACGTCTACACCAAGGTAATGGTACTTGAGTTGCAAGTTTATATTTTGTTCGACAGTACCTACACAACCAGTAATAATGGTCATGTAACAATATAAGTAATGTAACCATTCCCATCACAGAGCTAATCTCTCAGAAGACTCCATTAAAATGGCAACTACTAATAAACAAAATTGGGCAAGTGTAAAACAAAACTTCTCTGTGAGTAAAAAAGGATATGATTATTGGTATAAAGGAGTTCTTACCAGAGGAAAGAAGTAAGTCTTCTAAAGAAGTATCTGTTCCAAATACCTGCAGCGGTTTGCCTTAGTTATTCTTTGTGGTTTGTCTGATTTCAGCCATGCTTCCAGACACCTTACAAGCTGAGCCCTTGAGATTTCCTTCCCTTTTTATGTTGACATGGCTTGAGCATTTATGGTAATGGTGATCTTTCACAGTACAAGACAGAGTATCCTTTCAGAAATGAGTTAATTCAAGTTAGCAACCAGTGTTTGTCTCAGATTTTGAGACAAATCCTTCTCTCTTGCTTTTGTGACTTTCTGCCCGTTCTACAAAGTGTGGTCTATATCTGTTCCTGTAGTGGAATTATGTGATTTTTTGCTATGGGTTCTGGACTAACTAATGCTGTTTTCAGTATACACCTGCAGTATGTTGAAGCATTGTTGTCTCTGGAAATTAAGACAGGTTTTTTTGGGAGGTGAGTTAAGTAGATAAATGTTAAATTAATGAGAATCACCATGTTAGCAATGTAATCCAAAAGATCTGAGTGTATGAAATGGACTTTAGATTTTGAAGAGAAAGAATCTTTGTTTCTATATTCAAGATAGACTTGAAATAACTATTATTACTTAAAATGTCATCTTAATAGCTAGTGGTGGTGACAACTGTAATAACTTTTTTTCTGTCCTTATCTTCTTCAGAAAACCTGTCTAAACAGATATGTAATAATTTCTTTGTAATACTACTGATTTTTCTTTCACTCTGATGTTCTTTATCTTTTGGTTTAATTGCATTAATATATGTAGTGCTATTTCAATGCTCAGGTTTATGGGACTAGAAGTCATACCCTTTATGCATCATGTACTTAGTAACTGATTTGTAATCTAATGAAAGCCAGACCTCCTATATTCTCTTCTCTTGTTGTGGAGACATTTTTGGTGAAGTCTATTCTGTGTTAGAGCGCAGCTTCCTTAATCTGTACTGGAGAGGTATGTAACATATATAAAAGCAGTATTTGAAATATTGTCAATATCCAAAATCATTGCTTATTCTGTAATTTCTGAACAGTAAGAGAAACCACCCAAACCACATATTAAGTATCTGTATAAAATCGTACTTTCAGTCTGTGTCTAAATAACATAGAATAATTATTTCCTCATAGGTGACACTATGTTTAAAAACATACCCCTGTGATATTCAGATGTTGCACTGAAATGTATTTGTCCTTGCAATAATTTTTATGGTATATTTTCAAGAGCTCAACTCCAATATTTAATTTATTCAAATTTTGAGGGAGCTGGAGCTAAAGTAAAAAGAGCTGAAGAATGACAGAAAAAGGAGCAAGAATTAGTCAAGCAATAAGCAGTGAAAAACATTCCTGCCTTCAGCCATGTTCCTGTGGTTTGAGTTCATAGGTTTGAATGTAAGCATGAGCATCTCAGACATCAAAATGCTCAAATAAGTGGTGTTTTTTAAATTATTTTTAATGAGTGATGTGTGAAAGATTTGTTATATTTCGTCGTGTTTATGTTTATCTGTGTAGTTACAGCAAGAAAGCTAGTATCATTAGATTTACTAAAATAAAGTAGCTTTGGTGCAGGAAGAGAATTGCAGATGAGGTAGAAATCAGGAAATAAGAAAGAAAAAAAGGAAAAAGTGAGTGAGAAAAAAACCTTTCGGAAAAGTAGAAGAAACAAAGGATGAGAATGATGACATTATAGAAAATTGCCTTATGGAAACCAGTTCTGTTAAGGTGTGAGCTTTTATTAGTTGATATTTGTTGATATGAAATGTGTTTTCTTTTGCTGCACCACTGGTTTTGAAAGTTTTCTAGGTTAAAGAAATTTCTGGAGCTATTCTTTCTTACTAAATTAGCACTGCTTTCTACCAAAGCCTCCCTGCTTTTTGTCTAGCTGCAAATATGAATACGTCTCTACTGAGCTTTCAGGCTGAATTAATGTAAGCTAAGATTTCTTCTTCATGTACTCCTTCAGTAAGGCTTTAACTCCAGATTACAGCTAAATTAACTTCTGTTGAAGGACTTAGTTCACCTAACTTTCTACTTCAAATCATTGTTGGCAAGGTTGCCTGTGCTGCACCCCAAACATTACTATGGGGCTCTGTCAGAGTGGATTCCCTCTTGGTAACTGGACCATAAACTCTTCTGTGTAACAGCACAGAAATCTAAGAGACTCTTAATGGCAAAACCAGTTATCTGTTTTAATGGTCAGATAATGAGACTCTAACTACTATAGGCCTTTAGGGAACTAATAATTTGAGTAGTGAGAGATGAATATTGATGCAGGCTGAGTGGGCACTGGGGAGACATTTGCAGTAGCGATTAATATATAAATCACAATGTTTTTTTTAAAAAAAATTGCTTAAAAAATCAAAACTAATTGAAACAGCTTTTAAACAGAAGGTGCCATGTTGCAAAAATTAACACATTTTAACTGAGTTATATGTATATATATATATGGAAATATATTTATATATGTATTTACATATATAGGCACATATACTATTAATATTTAAATATTCAGACAACTTAAATGAATTTATATGTATTTTCTAATATTGTAAAGGCAATATTACTATCTTATCCATGTGTACTGCAACCATTTAATATAATGGCAACTATTTAATATAATTATACATTAAACTCCTAGTGGCATATTACACTATGTCAATGCTTTGAAGCTATCAAAACATGACAGCAGAATATAGTAATTCAGAGATGGCAACTTTATGTGGAATTGTATGGAAAAATAATTCACCTGTTTTTTCAGATTGAATTGAAACAGAAAAATTTTTGAACATCAAAGGTATTTTACAAAATGAGCTTGTGCTTTCTAACTACACTAAATTAATTTTGATTTCCTCAGATTTTTTTGTTTGTGTTTGGTTTATTCCCAGATGATTTAGAGGGGTCCAGATGTATGATTGTGTTTTGTTCTGAAAGCGATCTGGAGCTAATTCTGAAAGAAGCAACAGCTGAACAAGTGAAGAGAAATTAAAAAAAAAAAAAAAAATTAGTAACAGATTTCTTCTTTATAAATTGTTGATTAATCTTTATATCTTTTGTTTGTTTTATCCCAATGAAAGTTGGTGTGCTTTTTTTATTTATTTCTTGTTTAAAAAGGTTTAGCTGGCAGATTACATTTTAAAAGGTGATACATTTGCCACAACACTAACAAGTTAGGTGTTTTAGCATGTTCTTCATAGATAGAATTATTTTCTGTGCATTAAAAGTATGTTATAAGGGGATGGAAATATTGCAAAGATATGTGTTTTGCTCTCACACACATTGTGAGGTTCAGAATTTTGGTTAATGGGATTTGAATATTAATTGCCTCTCAGTCACAGTGAAATGAATACTGTAAGCAGGAAAAGCAATGTTGAGACAATGGACTGACTCCATAATTTGTTTCTATAACTTTAGATTGCAAGTTAGTGTTCAACACAGACTGTTTTAGAGAAACTGACTTCTTAATAAACAGTTTCTATTATCTTGTTTAAATTGTCTTGCAACCTTGTTCTGCTCTTTTCGTAGACTATGAATTCATGAAGAGTATTTTCATATTGGGTTTGTTCTTGATTTAGGATCTAGTTCAAGAACATCTGTATATTTATTTATGTCAACATTACTTGCAGAAAAGAACCTACAATGGAAAATTGCTTTATCTATAACATAAACATTGCATTAAAGTTCTTGTGTATTACACAAGGTTTCTAGGCATTTTATGAAATTACCAATTCCAAGCCACTTTCAATTGTCAAGGTTAGGATGTTGCATCACCTGTATAAATTTTCTCTAAAGGAAAAGGGAAACAAAAGGAACCACTGAGATCAGCAGGTGATTTCTCAAATGTGTTTTTTTCCTACTCTAATGAATATGAATAAAAATGTCAGAGCTTTGTGCAAAATTAGTTTATAGTGTTTTTGGAGAGGGGAAAAATTATGGAAAGTTAATGTTAGAATGTTTATTCTTTCTTTGTACATCTTGTTTCTTTGCATCTTCTTCCCCCCAAATAATTGTAGTATGGTTTTTGAGTACACTGAATATTTTTTTAGCGGGAGACAAATATTTTTGCAGTGCAGGGAAGTAAAATTCTCAGTCCCTGGATAATTGACTAAGGTGTGACTTCCAGTGTAGAAGCTTTTTGGAATGACAGGTCTGAATTTTAAAATAGTGGCATTGGTTCTTAACCTTTTCTTTTGAACTTTGTTCCTGGTTTCCGTAGCACTTGCAGGTTCTGTGGAGTGCAACAGTATTCTTCTCATGTTCACCTCTGCAACATTTTTTGGTAATTTTTCACCTTTGTGCTTTACGGGTCTTCTGTTTCTTTGCCCCTCTGCCCTGGTGAGACCTCACCTGGAATACCGTGTCCAGCTCTAGAGCCTCCTGCACAAGAAACATGTGGACCTGTTGGAATGTGACCAGAGGAGGGCCACGAAAATGATCTGAGGACTGGAGCACCTCTCTTACGAAGACAGGCTGAGGGATTTGGGACTGTTCAGCCTGAAGAAGAGAAGGCTCTGGGGAGACCTCGTAGTTACCTTCCAGTATCTGAAGGGAGCCCACAGGAAAGCTGGGGAGGGACTTTTGTCAATGACTTGTAGTGAGAGGACAAGGGGTAATGGTTCTAAAGTGAAAGGCTTCAGTATGACTCAGGAGAGTGCCTGGAGCCAGGGTCTGAGTTGGAGACCATTGTTAGAATTGTGACTGACTTTGGGTATAGACCCATGGTCCCTTAATGAGCCACGCACCATGAAATAGTGTAAGATTTCATAGGATGAATATGTGAAGGGTCCCACAGCACAGTATAAGAAGCAAGACACCTAGTATTGCCAATGGTAGGGGAAAAAAAACAACAAACCAACCAAACAAAAAAACCCAACCAAGTGGGTTGAGGTCAGGTGAATTGGCAGTGTACAGATTAGTATAAATGACTACAGAATTAGGGCAAGTGGAGACAAGCAGGAAACTGGGGTTGGCAATGCTTCTTAAAAGTTGATGAAGAACTTACCAGGTCTCTAGATAAAGGGGATGGGACAGAAAAACTATATATTTTTGTATTTATTTTTTATTTCTGAGTGCATTTGTCACTTTTTTTTGAAAAAGAGAGTGGCAACATTATAATAGATGTTTAGTTGAAGATCTCTTCCTTTGAGCTTCTTCCATTCCCCCTTTCTTGGGCATGTTTTGGACAGGTTGTTAGAGTTCATTTTCTTCAAAGCAAATAAGAATATGTTTTCCTTATGTGTCATGACTAGCTCTTCTTGTTCCTGACAAAGAATAAATGCCCTGTAACACTTTAAACTCTTTTTGAATCATAAAAGTTTTGAGCTTTGTGAAATCCTTTCTATTCTGCTGATGGAGGTTTTTGAATATAATTGAATATATGAGGAACTCATACACCAGTCTGAAACTCAAATCTGTTGCACTTCTAGGCATTCTGTCTATAAAGATGGGCTTTTGAGGCTCTGCAGAAGTAACGGTTAGAAATGAAGGCTAGTTTCCATACTGTACATTTTTCACATCAATGGTTTTCATTATTAAGATTAAATTGATTTATTATTTTAGTGTGGTTTATTAATTGAATAATGTAAGATTCAGATGGAGTAGGTAGAGGTTAAGGTAAAGTATGTAAATAGTTCTGTCTTAAAAGACATTAGTAAAAAGGTAGGCATATCAAGCAAAACTTTTCTGTTTTACTTTTTGGCTTGTAAAATTATTTGTATGGCTTTCACAAAGCTAATAAAAAGAAAATTACCTTCTTTGTAATTTCAAATTGTCAGATCCTAATTAAAATATTTCTGATTGAGCAATCCATACACTCAAAGACAGTGTTTAGATTGCCCCAGAGACTCTAGAACTTTGCTTGAAATTCTTTTCCTCTTGGCATAACAACGTGGAGACACAGTAATAAATTGTGGCTGGAGCTATTAGAAGATAGAAATAATGATGAAATGTTTCTGATCAAATAAATGTATTGCAAAAATGTTTCTTTCAGCAGTTTTCCAACTTCATGTGTGATTTTTGGGGCTCTTCTGAGTGATTTGTCTTTTATTCTAGGAATAATGTTAAAATATTTAACTGAGCTCTGTACATTTACAGCTATACTTGGGCACAGCCTCCCCAAAACTGGAAAGTTAAGCTGCAGATTTAACAGAACTTCAGCAGACGCATGAAAGCACTTCAAAGTATGCATTTACTTGTGTAATAGTGCAAGGTGTGGAAAGCTCGGATCATTCTACCACAAAACCAAATATCTGTTAATTGATTATTTTGGTTCATCTCTCACAATGCTGTGGTAACACAACTACTCTGTCTTTAGACCAAAACCTGTGTATGTTTTGGACTCAAATGAGTTCCTTAGTGTTTTTTTGGTAGTTCATGCTCTGTTACCAGTGATAAGCAGACCCTGAGTTTATAATGACAGTCAAACACATTTAGCTCCCTTTCCAGTGTAGTGTTTTCAGTGTTAAGAAGAGACGGTGTTTGTCTTTTTAAAAAATAGTAGTCTGTCTCTCACCAGTGGTGTTGTCACCAGCTGTTGACAACCACCAGCTGTTCCTTTTATATCACCAGATGTTGCCTACAGGGCTGTGCATCCTTCCTCAGAAATGTTCTTTCAATAAACTCTGAAATTACATGTCTCTTAATAATGCAAGTTGCTTGATTATTTAAAATATACTGTTTATAAATAGGAATGGAGGGAGAATAGAGGCACAAGAAATTGTCTCTGTGTCTGTAAAATACACTAGTATGAATAACTGTAACTGTCCAAACAACGTGCAAAGATGGCTGTTTAAATACAATTATCTGCATATTAAAATGTATATATGTGTAAATATATATTTACACCAAATATTCCTATTCTGATGGGAAAAAATGCTCCTTTGCATATCTAAAGTGCTAAGGATGGGAAAAAAATAAAGTGGAATACTGAAAGCAAATACCACACTACTTGAAATAGACAAGTAAAAACTTCCAGATTTGCAACTATGTGGAGTTTTTTTAATCCTTTTCTGTACTAATGGATACTGAATGCTGGCACTTAATGGAAGATTTTTGTTCAAGCTATTTTATTTGAAGTGAAATTCTTTGAGAAATCTATTGTATAGGTTAGGGGTTTTATTTTCATAGATAATTTTAGAGCAATTTTATTAAAATCTGAAACCTACTAAAAAGCTGCTGCTGGTGTTCTGCAGTTTTGTAGTCTGTGCTTTCTGAAGTTACACGGATATTATTCTCTAGAATGAAGCACCCAGGGTTTTGGAGAGTTAGGAAATTTTAAAACATTTTACTGGTACATAAAAATGTAACATTTCTGAACTGAAGTGCTGAGGAATTTTGTTGACCATCATACATTAACTGAGGACAACAGAGGAAGGAATTGTCTCCATAAAAAACTACGTATTTATCAAACCAGTTGAGAAGAATCTCCCAATCTGTTCACTTAGTAGAGTGAATAAAATGACATGATACAAAAATGATGTAGCAAATTAGTATAGAAATGGTGTGAAATACATGCAATTGATTATATGACTGCTGAACTAATAAATAAATAAATAAATAAAAAATAATTCTAAATATTTAGAGTGGGGAAAAATATTAAGAGGTTAGTGGAGAATTAACATGCTAAAACAGGTAGCTTATTTTATCTGATTCTAAATCTGTTCTCCTGAGAAGTTTTGAGGCTTTCTATACAGATGTCTCTGAATGGAGACAGCTAAACTATTGCCTGCCTAATAAAATGTCTTAATATAATTGGATACGACTGTACCATATTATAGATTTTATGTTTATTGACTGCTGTGCAGTCAGTCTGCTCTTTCTGAATTTTCACTTGTAGAAAATTCCAGCAGTTTGCCTCATGTCTCAGATTAAATTAATCAGACATTAGGAGGCTAGGAAAGCAAATCAGTGTGTCAACAATGTCAGATTTTAGCTAGCACTGGTTTATGATTTATCCATTTTTATTGCAATTGGCACTACTGACAGAGTTGCAGTGGGTTTTAGAGAAAACTCTGCTATTTACAACTTCATATTATTGCTCTACTAGCTTTTGTTGAACTATGTATTAGAGGTAGTTCAGGCAAGCAAACCTTCATTATTCCTTGAACAAGGATTTGCACCCTGTTCTTTGAGGAGAAATGAATTTACTGTCTGATTCTTGGCTACCTTTCTTTCAGATGAGTCATTGACTATTTTATTTTTAAGCAAGAATGTTCCGTTTTCTACCACAAATGGTAAAGACGGAGAATTAAAGCGTGCAAATAGCTCTTGTCCCACAAGTTTCAACCATCTGGTTGCTTTAAAGAAAACAGGAAAGGAAAATGCCTTAGGGGGTGAGAAATTAAAAGAAAAATATTTTAGATATAAAATATTAACACTTTAAAATTCAACTTTTATCTTTACCACAGTGTTAAGGCATCTGGACTTGGAAGGCCTTTATTTTCTGTCTGCATCTGAACTGAACATCATCTATTTGTGCAGCGTGCTGCAAATAGCAAAATGCGGCACAGTTGAAAATTCATAGCAATGGTTTTATCCTCTGTGCAGTTGGCAGGCTTTATTAATTTTTTGCCTCTTCCACAACTTTCTGCAGTGATTATGCAAAGTCGTTACAGGCAAAACACGAAAAAAGGAAAAACATCCTTTTTTATCTACATACATTGGGTACTAATTTCATCTCACTGCAACATTAACTTCTATACTGAAAACAAAGGAATTAACTCCTAATTTAAAAAGTGCTGTGAGAAAGTACATTAGTACTTGATGACTGTACAAAGTTTATTGTAGTTTTTATCAAGAAGTTTGTATCTCTGAATATATTTTTTGCGTCATAGCAATAGAAACCAAATAACAAGTAATTTGACTGGATCTTGACATTTATTTAGGATTTAAAAATATATGCACGAGTAACATTTATAAGCATATGCCAGCCTTTGTTAAACTTAGTGCTGAAAAACTTCAGTGTAAAGCACTTAATATATGCAAAAATCAGCCTGCACATTAAGATGTAAATCAGTTCCCAAGCTAGATGGATTGGAAGCAACTGAGGACCATGCATAGATTTCATATGTAGAAAACTAATTTCTCTGTGTAGGCTAGTGAATCTTCGTCAATTTCTTAGTCATTCTGAGAAAACTAAAACTAACATATCCTCCTGTTAGTAGTGTTAGCTAACTAATTTGTAACATCTTTATTTCCTATCAGTCTATTAGCACATTTCATATTGGTACAACTCTCTCCATCAGGTTCTAGTTAAATATGGTGTTTGACAGCACTATTTTCACCATATGCATTTTGTATTTAACCATATACTGGCACAGCTGCTTGACATACCCTAAATACTTGCCAATTAAATAAATTTCTGTAAAGTTCTGCACAACCGAAATATCAAAAATATAAGAAATTATTAATGTTAAACAGAAGCTATACATATAAAATGTTAGCTTCATTTATAAGGACTCCTATATAAATACATGATTGTGTAATATATGTAATAATTGATCATGAGCACTTTGTATTCTAAAGATGTCTCTAGTGTTTTCTTCCATCCCTACTTTTCTCCTTCCTACAATAAAGAAAAAACATGACCAGGACACAAAGAATATTATGTTATCTCAAGATATTATATAGAGTAAAGCAGTTTCATTCAGTGGTGATATGTGCATACCTGAAAGTAATCTAGAATAGCAGATAAAGAAACAGTTACTCCCTGGATATATATATTTCTTC
Source organism: Apus apus (assembly GCF_020740795.1). Lineage (NCBI taxonomy): Eukaryota > Metazoa > Chordata > Aves > Apodiformes > Apodidae > Apus > Apus apus. Next base: position 74,962,879 of record NC_067283.1, read on the forward strand.
CATCTGGTGAGTTATTTTCCAAACTCCCTTCATTTGGCTTTCAAATGTTAGTTAACAGCTGGTCTAAAGGTTTTCATATTTGCTTTGCACACGTTCATAATTCATATGATTTTTAATCTTCTCTGTAACATTTAGCTTATTATTTTATTTCAGTTTGCTATCCCAACTTTCCAAAATGAGTAAAATTAATTTTAAAAATAACTGAATCTTGTCAAGATAAATGTGGGATGTAATGGAACTTCAGTCAGGAATTAGTAAAAAAAAAAATAATTCCCTGATCTACACAGAATCAGGTTGTAATAAAAAATAAAACACAAAACAAAACAAAAACCTATCAGATAAGTCTTAGGAAGACTTCTGCAATCTAAGACAAGTACTTTGAACAATGCACTGATAAACTATCCAAGGTAGAGAGTAATAGGACTTAACAATAAATTTGGTTTGAAGGGATATTTGATGGTCCAGTTTTCTCCTCCTCTGAGCAGGACCAGCTGTGAACTGGGATTCAGTTTAAACACTGGCACTGTCCAGTCAGGTTTTTTGAGTATAACCAAGAATGGGAATTCCACAATATCTCTAGACACCTTACCAAGTGTGTGACCACTTCTTCAATGGTGTACTTCATTGCTGGGTTGGGTTTTTTTCCTCTTTGTATGTAAATGGAATTTCTCTTGCTGCAATTAATGATGGCTGTCTTTTTTCTTTGCTGTGCACTTTAAGAGCTAAGCTCTGTCTTCTCTCTAATCCTCTTTTGCACACTCAACTCCAAACTCATTAGGTAGTAGAAGTCTGCAACTGGTTTTCCCTTTTGCTTTTGTGTCTGAAGCTAAACAAACCAAGTTGCCTTAGACTGTCCTAGTATCAGGTACTCCTGCACCCTGTCACATTGATATTTCTTCTGAACTGCCTGCATTTAGTTGGCATGTCTCTTGAAAGGGAGGAAAGGGGCATTCATTCTAAAAAGGTTAAATAATTGAAAAGTACCACTTCCCTTGACCTGATGGCTATAGTCTGGCAAATGAAGCCTGGTGTACAGTCACCTTTCATCAGTGGAAAGGCATCCTCCTCCACTTCTTTACCAAAACTACCAAGCATTTTTTTGCAGTCTGAAGTGTTGCAAAGGGTTACTTTTTCCCATATGCAGGATGTTTTATTTGTGTCTAGAAGTTTATAGGATTTCTCTTTGTCCATTCTCCCAGTGTATCTACATCCTTCTGAACAGCAGCTTTCCCTTCCAGTCTACCAAGTGCTCCCCTAATATAATACCATCTACAAAAATAATGAGGGCTTATCTCAACCTTTTTGTCAGGTCACCGATGCAGGAATTAAACAGTCTATATCTGATATTGGATGTGAGGAAAACCTGACTTCCAGTTTGACTGAATCTCTTGCTGTTGGTCCAATAAGCCTTTCCCATGCTGTCCAGTCTGTATTTCCATGACAGGGCTATGGCTATGCTCTGGAACATTGCTTTGAAAACCTTGCTGAATTTTAGGTAAGCTATATTCACTGCTCTCTTCTACTCTACTAGACTTGTTAAGAAAAAGCATCTTTGCATCTTCTTTTGAATTATCCCTTTTGTGTAATTATTGATTTTTTGAATTGATTCAAGTTGTTCACAATTATACTTAGGCAACCTGCATTGTGTCTGATTCCTAATTAATCAAGTAGAATTGTCAAAAGTGTGAAATTGTTAACTGATACAAGTTAATACAGGCTAATACAGGCTGGAAAACCATTGGATAAAAAAGTTGAATGTATTCTGGTACATAAAATTTATATACTCTTTATCATAATGGTTAAATAAAACTTCAGTAGTTGTCTGCACTGAAAAAATTGAATCAATGTCCTAAATACTGCACTGCCAGTTAATACATGACTAATGCAGTCTATCAGAAATATCTCTATGTACAGTCTGGCGGTTAAAATACATATTTGGCATAGGAAAAGATGCACTTTTTTCTTTTATTTTAGTTCTCAGGCTTGCAACATAACTTTTAAAAATATAGGATATAACACTTTGCATATAGTTGGTCTCAATGACAAACACAGATGATCCTTAAAATCCCTTTCACACACAGAATCACACAGCATCATTGCAGTTGGAAGCAACCTCTAGAGATCATCTAGTCCAACCCCCCTGCTAAAGCAGGTTTGCCTAGAGCACATGACACATGACTGCATCCAGGTGGGAAGGGAGTGTAAGAGAGTTGTTTCAGTATTTCAGTTGTTTCAGTATTTTTGTTCTTCAAAGTTTTCCTTTAAAACATAACTATTTTATATTATGTTTACCATTTCACACAGTCAGGTCACACAGCAATCAAAGATATATCATTTTTTGAGAAACATTTCAAAATTTGTAGAAAGAACAAGCCCATATATAATAATGACTTTTTATTATTTATGAAGTACTCAAACATCTGATTTTTATAGTAATTGAATATATAGATACCACATTAATGTGATCTTTAACATTGTGCAGTGATATATATAATATATGGATGGGTGTTAAGTTGTTTCTCTAAAAAGCTTTTTTTTCCCCCATGTCTGCATTAAACCAGCAGGTCCTTCTTTTTTTCTTCCCCACGCCATCACCTCCCCCCCTTTTTAAATATAATTTAACAGTATTGATGCTTTCTATTTTTGGCATTTTTTTCTTCTGCTCCCCACCTCATCTCACTTAAAAGCATATATAACCTCCCACTGATGCAGCTCTGCAGTTCCTTAATGTGCAGCCCAGTTCCATTTGTAGTGCAGTACTTTGTGTATTAACTAAATTATGTATATTATGTTGGTCCTCTGCAAAGAAGTAAATGAACTCTAGCTTCAGTAAGCAAGTCAGTACTGTAGATGTTCCTGTTTTTCTCAGAACTTCAGATGTGGGAGCTCATCTGAAAGACAGAAGAAATTCTGAAGGTGTAAGTGATCTTGAGTCTGCCTATTCGTTCAGCTCCAAGCAATTCCAGAATTTCTGACAATTTCTTATTTAGCTTGTAAGGAATAGGTATTCTTGTCTCCCTGTGAGATTTATTCCACTTGTTAGGAAATCTTCATCTTTCTGTTCACACTGTGGATGCACATATCTTGTTTTCTTGTTCCACAGATTTCTGTTCTGCTGCTTCCTCAATGCCGTGACAACAGGGGAGCACTAGGGAAGAAACACTTTGTGATTATATGAGGGTTGTTTTACAGAACAAAGGTGACTCTTTGTTGCTGGTGAACACTGGTATCTGGAGTGCTTTATTTTTGTATGATGGCAATGCTTTCTGGCAATCATCAGGAGCAGTGTTGGTGTGCTACCAGTAGGTAGTGGGAGAACATATCTGAGAGAGGGTAAATTCTTGGTCTGTCCTTACACAGGAAATATTTGGACTTGGATCTTATTCTTAGCACTCATTTCTTTTCTCTCTTCCATTAAAAAAAATTACCTTTTATATATATCATCAATCATAGTAGTGCCAGAAAGGTGCAATCTTTCAAAGAGGATAGCAACCTCAAAGCAATGTGGTTTCTGAATGGCTTTGATTCCCATGCAGTTCTGCAGATCGGTATTTCTAGTCTGATCAAGTGCTTGTCCTTCTGTCCACCTTGATTTTCTCTTCTCATACAATCATAGAATCACAGAAATGTTAGGGTTGGAAGGGACCTTAAAGATCATCTAGATCCAACCCCTCTGTGTAGACAAGGACACATAACACTAGATCAGGTTGCTTAGAGCCCCATCCAACCCAGCCTTGAATACTGCCAGGGATGGGGCTTCCACGACCTCCCTGGGCAACCTTTTCTGGTGCCTTATCACCCTCATAGTAAAAAGTTTCCTCTTAATATCTAATCTAAATCTCCCCTCTTCAAGTTTTAAACCACTGCCCCTTATCCTCTCACTACATAGCGCACAAAAAGTCCAGCCCCAACTTTCTTGTAGCCTCCATTCAGGTATTGGAAAGCTGCTATAAGGTCACCTTGGAGCCTTCTCTTTCTCCAGGCTGAACAACCCCAACTTCCTCACCCTATTTGGATAATACTTCAGTCCCTCAAACTCTGAGACTGACGCTATGTGCAGGAACAAAAGTACTGACAGCAGACCCGACTTGTAAAGGCTAAGACAAGAAATTCAGTACTATAGCTTGTTCAAGTTCATCCTTCATCACTAGGTCTGCTACCTTGATTAGCAGCAAACGGGTTTTCCTTGGTCTTACTTTGTTGCCAATGTTCTCCAAAGAGCCTTTCTTGTTTCCCGTCACATTCCACATCTATTTTACTCTCACTGATCTTTACTCTCCAGCTCATGATTAGGTTTGTTAAGTATCACCGTGTAATCACAGTGTTTGCATGATGAGATATTTTCTTTCGTTACAGTCAGATTTATTAATTTGTGTTCTGACATCATCGACAAGCACTTATACCTGGGAATAGAATAGTTTGTTATATGTTGTAACTTCTTACACCAAAGTTTTGACTCTTCTGTTCCGGAGTTTGTCCTGTAATTTTATTTCATAAAAGGACTTCCATGCTAAAGTCTTCTCTGCTACTCATGTTGAAGAAAAAAGGATGCCATAAGCATCAGGATTAGAAGTATAAAAGTAAGCAGGGAAATGTACCAGTCTGGTTCAGAACTAGAGATCAAGAGTGAAGACAGGAAAATCTCTCTTATATTGGAATAATCATTGTATTGCTGCATGGCAAAACCTACTTAAGACCCCTTCCAATATGTTGCAGTCTGTAGTTCACAGACCTGTAAACTCATTCACAGACAGAAATCCAGTATGTAATCTGTCTCCATCTGGTAAATATAATAAGGCTTTTTTTTAGGAATGTGAGACAGTGTAGTGGATACGGAAATATATGCAGCTTCATAGTGTACTTGAGGTTCTACACAAACAGTTCAGAATCTTGTAATCTCAAAACACTTCCACAAACCTTTTAGGCAAGTACCATGAGAAGGTAAAACAGTAGGCAACTGCAAGTTTCAGGCATACTGAATAAAAAAATTAACATAAATTCCCTTTGGATATAACTTCTGAACATTCTAACCTCAACTCTGCTGCTTCTTGTGCCATTATGTTTTTTTTCTAGTGCAAACATTTCACTCCAGTTACTGTCTTAAAAAAAAGAAACACCTTTGGCTTTGGCTTTGGTAATCTCTTGCCATTTTAATCAATATCTTTACCTTGACAAAGAACTGATATCAGATAGTTTCATTTTGGTTTTATTTGAACTAGCTTAACTTGGTGGTCACTGACATAAATCCTTACTGTTTCTTTTTTTTTTTTTTCTAATTTTTAAAATGTATTCAAGACATGATAATTTCAGAGGACTCACAAGGCAACATTTCTTGTTTTACTTTTATTATAATTTTATCTCCTATATCATAATTCTGATCTCCACTTTTTTCTGGCATATATTTTACTAATACAGCTTGCAACTTCAGTTGACAAATGTAACAATCTAAAACATATTTAACTTCATCTGATGTTCTAAATTTAAAAGCAAGTGATGAAAGTTAGGTGGATTACATAGGCCCAAATAATGTAGTAGGGTAGATGTCAGCTACTACGTTATCTTTGTTCCCTAGGTAAAATTCAGAAAGGTTTTCACTGCAAGGTGTGATATAATTTGTGTGCCTCAGTGGAGATAGTGTCAGCTATTTATTATTGCCCTTCCAATTTCTGCTAATGAAATTGACCTGCTATTAAAGTCAAGCTGAATAGGGTAGAAACTTAGTTATATCAACAGCAAGGTTCAATGCGACAAAGTTAATAGAATTTCTTTTTGCAGATTCTAGAGAACACAGCATCCCAGATTCTTTCTGCACAGTAATTTGGGGGAAAAAAATAGACCAAATGTTATGTGTTTTAATAAGTTTCTAGAAAAATTGCCTTATCCCAACAATATTTAAAGAATCAAAATAGACTTGCTTACTTGTTTTAACCCACTGTAATATAAAAATAAATTTGTGGTGCTGTCCAAAGAACATTCTTGTCCTTTTATATAGCAAATTATGTGTCTACTCTGTATCAGATTTCAATTTAATGTTTTTTTCAATGCTGTTCAAGGTGATTAAGGACATACAATCTTTCTCAGTATGGTGTATAAACTCATTTTGCTTTCACTTCGTGCCTCCCCTTTATGCTTACACACCAGTAGCGGAACATTAACCTCCATTTTCATTCTACAATGTTAACACATAACTCTGTGTGGGGAAGATGGTAAAGAAAATCAAATCATATGCCTCAGGGATTCAGACAGTGGCCTGCACAGGGGTCAACTCCCCAACTGCAAACAAGGACATACGCCAGATGAATCTTGAAGGTGCCTTTTCTTTTCTCTGAAGCACCAACTGTGGCTGGAAAGAGGATACCAGATCAATTGGCAGCAGTGAGACACATTCAGAAGATTTTAAACTAAAATTTAATCACTGCCTGATCACATTAGAGAAAAACAACTGTCTTTTTCCCATCTCTTTCTCTTGCAATGAGAGGCTGATTTACTAATCGTCTAATCAAGTGCGGTACACGGTCCTTGAAATGCCAATAAGACACTTGTATTTCTGAAGATGTGGTGAGAGTTCAGAATGTACTGTGAGAAATGACAAAACTGACTTCCACATTAAGTAAAAAATATATAATCTTTGAAGAGTTATGAATCTGAATGGGATTTCTGAGATAACCTAAGACACAGAATATAAAAATAGATAAGAGTCTCATGGCTAGGAATGGAAATGCAATCCAAGACCTAAATATATGTACAAACATTAAATCTGTTGCCGTGTGGATCAGTTAGATGCCTGTAGGAAGTGATCAAGACGCCAGTGGAAAGTGACTCTAGTACTAGAAGTATAGAAAACTTGATTTTTTAATCTCTTTTCTTACTCTTCAAACCCTGACTCTCCTCTATTTTAGATTTTTCTTCAAATTAAATTTTGCTACAAGTTTAACTGGATAGGGCTAGACGTGTTCTGGATTCTGAAATCACTGTATTCAGGACTCAACGCACTGTTCCTAATGTATCCAAACACCAATATGGTTGCCCATAAAGTTTCAAAAGGGTTGCATGTGAATGTTTAATAACTGTAACTTCTATAATCTTAACTTTTCTTAAGATTATAATAAGTATAAAATGGTATGATCATATACCAGTTTTTCAAAAGTTTTTTATTTATTCAGTACACAGGCTGTGAGGGACCGGCACTCAGGACCTATACTTGCTGGAATTGGTGTGAAACCCCATTGTAACCCCTAAACAAAGTCTTGTTTGCATCCCAAAAGAACTGCCTGAGAGCATGGAGACAACGCTGATGGCTGCATATGGCCTGAGGCTGCATGTACAGCTATTGAGATATGGATGGAGGGCTGGTGCGGGCAGAGGTCCAGAGGTCCACTCCAGCTGCTCAGGCTTATGACTTAATAGTTCTTGCTCATCCTTGCGAAACAAGGAAACTAGGCCTATAAAACAGGGGGCTGCAATGGTGGACTTCGGGATCCTCACTGACATCAACTCTCCCCCATTGGCTGGCCCAACTCTGGATCCAGGACTGGTGATTTTCTATTCTCTATCTCTCTAAACTTTTCTTCTCCTACTATCTCTACCTTCCTGACATCATTAAGTAACTCAAGGCCTAACCACGATTTTTTCTCAGGTTGTGCAGCTTAAACATACATACACTGTACTCTAGTGATCTAATTGTCAGCCTTTATGATCGTGCAGCCTAAGAAAATAATTGAAGTATCCATATTCCTTCTACAGTTTTAATTAAACGTAATATTCAAATACAGACCTTGAGTGTCGTTTCACCTTCATCTGATCAAGGGGTATCAGACGGTCGAGCATTTACTTGGACCATGACATTTTAATCACTGTCCCTGGAAGGGCCAGGTCTGAGACAAAGAAGGTTGATCCAGCCGCACCGAGGCTCCTCTCTGAGGAGTTTAGAAAGCAAGGGGATCCAGGCATCCAGTCTGAATCTCCCTGGGTTGCCCTACTCTGGTTGCGACACATGTCTGGGCAGTTTTATATTAGTGAACCTGGAGAATTCTTATTGCTTAAGGAATGACCACAGATGGTTTTCACACAATTCATTTCTAATATAGAAACAGTCATTAATTCTCTTTCATGTATAGTTTTCCCACTCTTTATCTTCTTACTCTGAGACTGAAAGTTTGTTTTAGTTTTCACAGCCCTCCTGTGAAATGAGGTGGTCCATGTTACTCTTTTCATTCTTTTTAAAAAAAGGATAAGGCATATATTTTAAATTTAGGCATCAGGCTGGAGACAAAATTATATTTTTTTTTTTTCTCTGAGTACGTAGCTTTGTATAGAACAATATTTCTGAAGCACATCTCCAATAAAAATTTCAGTTTTGAACTTTGAAAATTTTTGACACTAAAGTTCAAGGCACACAGAGAACTAAGCATGCTAGTGGTGTCTAAACAATAATAGCTGTAAGAGTTTGAACGCAAAAAACATTTGCTATAAAGTAAATAAAGCTGTGATATTATAGGAAGCCAGCTACTTTGAAGATACTGTCTTCCTATAACAGATTTTATATATAATGAAATTGCAAGAATTCTCTTGTGAAATAGTGATAGCACTGCCATGGATATGTATATATACACATAAAAGAAAATTTAATTTAAATTAGCATGTCTGTTTGGTTTCTTTTGGGTTTTGTTTGTTTTTTATTGTTGTTGGGGTTTTCTGTTTTATTTTTTATATTTAATATTTCAGCTCTGTTTTAAATAGTTATACCTTAAGTATAGAAACTATCATTATTTGATCTATATATCTTAGAAACTTATGCTGCATTAACGGAGAGACAGATCTTGGGTTTTTTTGTTTGCTTTTTTAATGGATGAAAATCTTGCTATCAGAGAGAGAAAGAAGGGACTCTCTAAAGCTACAGAAATACAGCTGTCTGGCTTAATATACATTCTGCAGACATTTGTATTTCTAACTTTTTACTTGAAGTAATTGATGCCATGGACTGAAGCTTTTTCATGTTTTTTGGGCATTTCTCCAAGCAGCCCCACAAATTAGATCATTAAAATTTTGATCATGTGAACACATGCTAACTAGCAGGAAACTGTGGTGTGTGTGAATTATTGGTCCCTTGGGAATCTGGCAGCTCATTCTCTTACTTAATAAAATTAGAGAGTTGTTCTGACACCCAGAGATGGATTGCACTGAACTGTGCCAAGGAAGATGAGGAATACACCCTCTACTGAAGGTTCTGGGGAGGTGAAAGAATTAGAAGAATTAAAGACAGTCTTTTCTATTTTAGACTGTGAATTCTATTAGTCAGTAATAATAGAAATGATAATGGCTACTTACTGCCTGGATGGCTGACTCATTTACATTATATCACTTTGCTGGCTGCAGTGTCCCATTTACATGAATGTCTAAATGAAAACTTAAAAATAACAGTGTAACTGGCAGGCCTGATATAGTTAGGTTATTAATATTTTCCTCATCTTATACCAATCTTAGATTGGTATAGAACATCATCGAAAATTGCTTTTTTTTCTGTTACAGATGTGTAAAAGAGGCTATAAAGAAAATCAGTATTGTGATCAGCTGCAGAGGGTAATGGAACTGTAATGGCATCCCTTCTCGGAAATAACTTTCTATTTGCCATCTAGCTCTTGCTGTGCCAGCTAGCTCCTGTCTGCATTACTAAGCTTGTGCTAAGAGCCAATTTCACACAGTTTGCATACTTTTCTGCTGGTGTTGACATATGGTTAATAGGTTTATTGAAATTTACTATGAAGATTTGTATACTGAAAGCCATTTTTAACCCTAGCAGAGATTGTTGCTTAGTAGCATCCTTGGAGTGAGGTCATAGTGACTGTCCCTGTCTCTGGCTATTCAAGGGAGCAAGAGTGCTGCAAGAGGTGCCAAAACTACTCACAGGATGGATTACATGCAGACTGTACAAAACTTAATCCTATCTTCCCTGCAAATCAACTGGGACCTAGAGAGAAAAGGCTTCCCCACTCTTAATTCACCTGACAGCATAGCAAAATGTGCTGGGGAAATGAACTACAGTTAACTGCTACTGGATCAAGGAACTGAGCTGTCACACTCTGAATGAGATAGCTACCTGTAGTCTACAGCAAAGGATTATAGGAAAAGTACAGGCTGTCTATAGACTCTATAGGAGTAATGGTACTTCAGCCAGTAGGTTGGACTTACCTAGTCATGTGCATGATCAAAAGACTTGAAGTTCATTATAATGGCTTCTATTTATAAAACTGAACTGATGAGAGCACAAAGGGCCATTTTGCCTATTTTGCCTGCTTTTCTACCTGCCCAGCATGTGGAAGGATATCAAGGTTTCTGAAGGGCATATTTAAACCTGACCTGTAATCCAAGCTGGTTTTAGCTATGATGAATACCTAAGGAGTTACTTTCTAATTCCTTTGCTTTCCTTTTTTGTCTAGAGCTTTGATTTTAACTTGGATCTTTATGCACATGAGTGGCAACTCACTAGGAATTCTGCTACTGAGAAGGAAACTATGCTGTGTTTGTTGGAGCTGGAAACTGCTCCTATCAAATTTGCTTTATAAAACATGATTTTTAAATAGACTGAATCCCTTCTGATATAAATCACCATAATATCAGTTTAAATGGATAGAACTTGTTGGTCATTTGTATTTGATCTGCTCCAGTGGCTCAAGTTTTCAGAACAATGTTTTCTTTTTTTGTGATCTTGTTCTGGTAGTTGATGAAGCATGTGTTTGAGCACATAAGAATGTAGGTACATCTTGACTGGTAGGTGACTGAGAAAAATGGTGGATTGCTACCTGTGAATAGTGTGTTTGGCTTGCATGAGGTTCTTCTGTTACAGCAGTTGCCCAGATGAAATGCTACGAGTTACAAAATTGCAAGTATATAATTCTGTGCTTTGCTGTCTTCCGTGTTCATTTTGCAGAACGTTCAAGTTGTATATACAGTATGGGTAGCTAACTACCATAGTAGCTACTTCATTTGTGACTACTGAATTTAGGTGGGAAAATATTGTTCTTAAGGAAAATTATAATTACAAGCATCAGATGCTGAGGTGAGAGAGGAATGGAGAAGACCTTGTTCAGTATGTATTGGTTTCCTGTAATAGATCTCTTAGTAGCTTTTTTATCTGAAAGTGCTCTTGCATCACCTGCATTATATTTGTATTGCAACTGTTTTTCTTAGGTTTGCATGTAATTTACAATGTAGCTTTACATATCTTATGCAAATCCACTATGATAAACAAATTGAAGAAACAGTAACATCTGGAGCACTGAGAATTTTCTTGGGTGTTTTTTCGGATTAGTGTAGTAGATAAAACGTCAGCATTTTTTCCAGCAGTCATATGAAGGCTTCCAAGCAAATGCTAAAATGGACATTACAAACTTAGAAAATAAATCCAAAGCTATCAATTCCCATTTTTATTAAAGGAAAAATAATCAAACCTTTTTCTAAAACAAATGTATTTACCTATATTTTAAGTAGCATTTGATAATTACATAGAGTATTAATATACTGTACATGTGAATATTTTGTTTATATAAACCAGCTTTTCTCTCATGGTCTAGCCTTGCATACCATATTGTTTTATATTATATTCTGTTTTTTTCTCAAAACTTCAAAATACTGACAAGGTTCTGTAGCTCCTGAGATAGTTATTTTGTTCCTGACATTCACACATAACGTTAGCTGCCACCTTCCTTTTAAAAATTTGGAACAAAGGGAATAATTTCTGCTGTCTAAACTTTAGGGAACAAGAATTTAATTAATAAGATGTTGAAAACTGACATTGATACAACAAATGGTTAGACCGTTGCTTTCATTGCAAATGGATTTTGGGTAAGAAGATTCTTGAGAATAAGACTCAGCAGAAGAGTTACTAGCAGGCCTATATACATTTCATCTGACATTTCTGTAGTCAGTGTGAAGTCTGCTTAAGTGCACAATTTTATGGTTGGCCAGTTACTGTCCTTGGCTGAATTTATTTTCAGTGCTGGTGAAAAAGATTATTGGTTTGCCAGTTGCTGCTCAGAGGTTAGAACTCTTGACAGAGACAGATTCCATCAGAACCTGAATTTTTTAATCCAGTACCTGTATTTATTGATGGAGATTAAATAATGTTACTGGATCAACAGGCAGTTAATATTAATTCTATGAGATAATTAATTACATGATAACGAATAGTTCCTCTTAAGTACAGCAAAGAACAAACTCTTTTTCCATTAATTTTCTGTATATGTATAATATATATATTAGAAAACTCACTAGTGATTCTTGAATAGCTCATACACATGAAAAATGAAGATCCATTTATTTAAAAGTACTATTTAATTCTTATGTGTCCATTGACCCAATGTGATATTAGTGTCTGCTAATAGCCTTATAGGTTCCACAATAAGTTCCTGTGGCTATCATCTGGGATTTTACTGTCCTTTAAACTAAGCTTTTGTGAATGTAGCAGAGGATCATGAGCCCTCTTGTTAAATATTTGGTTTAGCCAATTTTTTCTTGCTGTTGAAAAAGTATATGGAAAATCTGACTCCTTAGCTTCGGGCTGAAGAGATTTTTTTTCCCTTTTATTTTGAGGATGGAGTAGACACCATCTTCAGGAATCTTTAGTGACAACACTAATCTAAGAGGTTATATGTCAACTGTCTTGAATATATGTTCCCATTCTAGTGCTGTCATCTGTCAAACTTTCAGTTCAGGTAAAAAAAAGGAGAAGAAAAAATACAGGGAATTGAGAAAAGAGATGAAAACAGAAACCTTGCCTAATACCAAAAGTCTCCTTCTCCTTCCCTGTGTTTCGTCTGTCCCTGACTTTCTCTGCCTCCCCAGCAGATAGCTGCTGAATTGATCTGAGAGGAAAAGAACTGTCACAGAAATAGCATGGGGGAAAAGTGGTACAGGCCTTGAAGTTCCATAATGCACTTGGCTCAGGTGTTGAAAAATTTGCATTTTAGTGATATGCTAACATTAATACAAAAGCTAAGGGAAGATCCACTGTCTTGGGCAACATACTCTAAAGAGCTGCTGCTGGATTTGCATCAAGCCCGCTCCAGACCATGACAGAAATTTGTTTATATTAGGATTTGAAACACTGGTAAGGGCTTGGCTAGTCCTAAATGCTTCTAAAAATTGTATTCAAGTTCTAGTCAAAAGGAACTGTGATGAAGCATAGTGGCATACATTAAGGTGGAGCTTAATTAAGTTGGAAAGAATCCAAACCCATCATGTACTTTCACTTCCTAAGCTATTTATATTAAGGTTTATAATACTTTTAGTTATTAATCAAGGGATCAAGTACAAGGTGTCAGGTTTCAGAATTCTCTAAATCTATATTCTCATCGTGCCAGACCAGTCCCCCTCTAAATATTTTCATTCTCTCCTTTAAGTATTTGCAGAATGTAAGGCATTTATGTCTAATGCTTATCAGAACAACTTTCAGACTAGTGCTTTTTGATTTACTTGGAATTTGGCTGGCCTCGTTTTGAATTTCGTTGGCTGCTGCGGTGTTTAAACCATTCCATTTTGCCTTCACAAAGCTCAGCCATACAGACAGCTGGACCTAAAGTACAAATTAGCCAAGAAACAAGCACAAAAGTACACTTTTCTATTATATAGTGGTCTACTGATTTGAATAGAAAGAAGAACAGATGATTCCAGCAAATCACTGCAAAGTATTAATAGCTGCAAGTATTAAATCTGATTTCAAAGACATAGTCTTCAGTCAGAGAAGATTAGAAGTACTAAGACAGTTCTGAAAGAAGCTGTTATTTGGCTTAAAGTGTTTCCACACCAGGAAACTTGGGGGAAAGTAATAAGAAAATAAGCCTGATCTTGAAGCTGATTGTATTCTTAAATAGTACTGAAAATTTTCTTTTCACTGGAAAAACATAATTTGCTCAACAGGACAGGATGCTGACTGTGATAAAAATAATTTGTAAAGGGCATCTTAATTGTCAAATATTAAAGATTTGTCAAGCATATTACGACTGCATTCAACTGGACTCTGGACATAGACTCAAGCTAGAAAACATCTCAACATCTGAGATCTTCTTCCTGAGACCAGAAGTAGAGAGCCTGGGAGTGAGCCTTAGTACCTGTTCTAGCAATATATTGAAAAAAAATAAGAATCCTGTTACTAAGTTTTCAGCTTGAGTGAAGCCCAAAAAAATCCCCCAAACCAACAATCAAAAACACATCTTGGAAGTTTTGATTACACTGTTTGAGGAAGCCTTCCAATTATCATTCAAGAGACAGATGTGGTGGAAGCAATGGAAGGTAACACACTAGATAACTGCTGACACTTCAGACTGTATTCCAAAGAAAGAGTTTTGCTGGGACTATAGAGATCTATAAATCTCAACACAGTATAGACCTTGATCACAGCAATCAGAATAACAGTTCTGAAAAAATAAAAGGTAATTAAGTGGGTAATTACTATTAACAATCTATGCCAAAATCATTCTGCTTTTATTTGGGGAAAAAAAAATAATAATCCCAAAGCACAAAACCTCCAAAAAACTCAATGAACATCCCCTCTTCCCAAACACTAAGAAGCCCCCCAAAACCAACTGAAGCCTGAACAAAGAATACATGCTATGAACTGTGGCTGCAGCATAGTCCTCCAGTTGAAGAAATCTGCTTGTCCTGATGAGTGTTTTCACTCCCATTTAAAGTGTTGAAGCTAGTAAAAATCTAGTAAGGAAAATAAAATACTAAACAATGCTCTCTGAGACACTATTAAAGAATAAATGGTCAGTAATGAAAGGGACTCCATGAAACTAAAAGGTTCCAATGCCGCATCTAAATCTGCATCATGTTTTCCCCTCAATTTAAAGAAAATTTTTAAAATACTTAAAAAGGGCTCATACTTTCACTCTCCATAAAACAGTCAAAGTATTTTTTCTTATTTGTTTACATTTATATACTTACAGGAAAGGAAAAGCTCTAAAATTCTCTATTTTGGGGAGATTATCTCTTTCATGAAATATCACCTGCACTGGATATTTATTCAATCCTTTTATAAGAAGAGATTTGGCAGCTGAATATCATGTATGACAGATTCTTCCACAGCATCTGTTATCTGTAGCAAATTAGAAAGGACTGATTTTTATGCAGGACTGTGGGGACAGTTCAAAACACTTCAAAAAATCATTTGCTCTTCATTTGAGGAGAAGCAGTGGCAATGACAATTCAGTTCTAGGGATCTGACACCTTACTCTTCAGAGTTCCTGTACAACAGTGCACTAGCTCACACTAAGTCAGACACTTTAAAAGTTACAGAATAGGGAAAAAAACCAATGTGTTTATTCTTTCTAATCTCCTCACTGTTGATACAAGCCAAATGTCTTCTGTGTGAGCTTCATTCACATAGAAAGAAATGAAGCTCAAGTGATGCATTGTTTTCACTTCATTCGGCCACACTGAACAGTTTCTTCAGCTATTAACTTATGTTGTCATCTGTTAGTATGAACATTCAGTAAAACCAACATTTTACTTAACAGTTTCAAACTCCCTGGACTGGAGTTCACTTGACACAGACTTTGAGTGAAGATATATAGTAAAACTACAAAAACAGAAAAGAATGCAAAAAGTTAGGTTAATGTTATGTTGGGCTTTCAGCCATCTGAAGATAACATGCATCTACTTGCTCAGTTTCATGTTCCAGGAATTTCATAATCTGTTGGCTTTTTTCACTAACAACAAGCACAACTGTGAGGTGTTGAAATTGCTTGGAAAGAGATTTACCATTCCACTTGTGTCCTTGCTGTAGCACAAAACTGATGTGCATCCAGAAGTGCTCTAGATCTTGAAAGGAGCTACACCTGATTCTTTTCTCACATAGGTCTGGAGAAAGACATAACATTTCCTGAAGCAAAAGTTGTAACTAATCAAGGAAAAAAATAAAATTCAGAATCACTGACCTCACACATAACCCACGCAGTAAAACTCATACGGAGGATGAAGTTTTACGTTGATAAATTCCCTTTTCTAAATTGACTGAAATAATTGAAAATTTTCTAGAAGTGTGAGAAATGGGAAATTATTAGTAGAAAAAAAAAGCTCCAATGCAAGATTTCTGTCTTTTTTATGAACATTATAACTGAACTGAAGCCCTTCTACAGTGGATCTCTGAAAACAAGCCAATATCAGCAGGTTTACTGTCATTCAACAATACATATATTGACTAGCTATTTAATTAACCTACATTGAATAACCATGGTAAAATATACTTGGGGTTTTGTTTTGGTCCCCCCACACACATTTCCAGACACTCTTAGTTACCACTAGTTGCCATTGCTGCCTGTTTTATGAGCAGAAATCTTGTAGCAATAACATCAATTTGTGCAGCTGAAAACACACCCCCCACAAATAGGCATGCAGATGCACACAACCAGCCACAGCTCAACATGAACTGAAAATACACAACACACAAAGACAAGTGTCACAGGTGCTTGACCACACTTTTTCTCTACAGATCAGGATGGATGCTGCAAATTTACTTCATATATACATACATACTAAATTTATCGATTTTCTAGTATCAGATCTTCTGGTCTACCCACTTACTAGTACCCGGTTGTAGAAGCCTTCACATTTAGCAGACACCATTTGCTATTACTCTGACCTCATTATACATACACCTCCTGCACTCCACAACAGTTGGCCCAGACCTGTGGTTTTCTCAGAATCTGACTGCCAATCTGACTCAGGATGTTAATGAACCACCTGGCTAACCAAATAGCAGACTCTGGCTGCTGGTCTCTCCACTGTCTGGCCCCCTAACCTACTGTCTCTCCAGTACTTGGCTTCTAGACCTCTTATTTTACTCAGCAGCTAATCTGGTTTAACAATAGGTGGTGGAGTACACATTCATGCAGCACTCTAGTTCCCTAGGGAAACATTCAAACTTTCCAGACCCGGCACTCAGAACTCAACACACACAGACAGGATTCTCACTGAGAAAAACAGGAATAGGATTTAACATGCAGATATGACAGACTCTCATGATCAGATGCAGTGCTTAGCCAGACAAACTTACTGAGCAAAAGTCTGTTTACACTGAACTCCTTTCTCCTTCCTGCCCTACCTTCACTTTTATATTAATTTTCCCATGTTTATTCCCACAATTCACTCAGATATCCCCCTTTCTCTACTGTTGATCCTTCTCTGAATATCTCCTGTTAAGTCTCTCAGTCCCACAATCCCCTTAAAACATTTTATAATATTTATTACACAAACCCAAAATGGCTCTCTTTCTGCATCCTACCAGTCCCACATTGCTTTAGGCAATCACTCTTCAGGGCATTCTGGATCAACTCCCCTCCCTCTCTCTATGACCCATCTTAGTGGGATTCACACTCAGGAAAACAAGGCCAGTTCTCCTTTGAGAATCCTGCAAATAGCAGAGTAAGGGTCCTCTGCTTGCACTCATTAAAATACAGCATTCCTCCACTTACTGTTTATTTACATTTTTTTGTGATTAGCCTGTAAGCACATTATCTATTAATTATTAGCTTTTATCCTTCCAGAAATCAGGTTCATTAAACTGTGCTCTTCTTTCTAAGTCTGGCAGCAAATTAGTATTTTTCATTCCCTTCTCTCTTCCCCACAGTCGTATACCATTGATTTTTAACACCGATAGTCCCATTTGATTTATGATTAGACAACGTTGTTCAATATTAAATATCTTCTAAAGCTAAGTTATTTTTATTCTGCAAGTCCACAGGTTGTTTTTATATCTCCTGGTTTTCTTAAGTGAGACTTTGAAGGCATAATGGCAGCTGGATTGATACCTGGAACTTGACAATGAAGAAATGAGAAACAGCATAAACTCCCAAACCAGACTAACTTCTAAAAACCTCAAAATTCAAGGAAGTCACAAAAACCAATTTCATAGCAATTCAGAGAACCTTCAACAACACTACACTGAACAGAAGCAGATTTTCAAACCTGCCGTTTAAAAAGAGACAAGTTAATTCTTTGAAAGCAATGCAAATACTATTAACAAATTCTGTGGTACATGTATAAAACAGATAACTGAATGATAGTTTAAGAATTTAAGTAAGTATGCTGTTTCCTCATGAAAAGCAGTCTGCAGGTTCCTTTTGTGTGTTTGCTTCTCCTGCAACATGAACCGTATCTGAATACTATAGGTTGTGAGAAGATTTTTTTATATATAAATAGAAAATCTTATGAAGGCTTAAAAAACAGGAATTATGAGAGGGTCTCTCATGCTACAGAGATGTCTTAACCACAGTTGTTTTTGGGGATCTAGCACAAAACAAAATAACAAACATTGCTTCAAGGGGGATTTTCTTTTGAGAACATTATTTTAACCCCACATGGATTCTTGTCCTATAAACAGTATCATCTTTTGTCTATCTACTGCCTTAGAAATGTATCATCCTTTTTATATGAGACTTTATATCTCGCAGTAGCATGTCTGTTTTTTCTTCATTGCTCAGCTCTCTGTTTTTCTGTACACATTTCAATTATTTCTCTGGCCTTGGGTAGCTAGCAAATTGAACTAAGGGCTTTGCTTTTATTATGTGAACATGAAGCTAAGATTACAACACAACTGGACTTGATGTGTTGACCAAATATATTTCTCTCTTATGCTGTAAGACTGATGAAACTTTTTATTCTCTCTGCATCCAAGGTCTCATGCTCTTTTAGTCTCACAGCTGCTCCTGCTTATGTTCCCAAGATGGTCATTTCTCTTTAACAATTTAAACTGCAAACAGGTTTCCTCAGTGATCCTTCAGTTCTGCTAATTATAAACAAACAAAATGCAAACCACATGTACTCAAATGCTCTAACATGAGAATTCAAACCTTTGCCTTCCTCTGCCTTGAACCATACAATAAAGAGGAGGGCGAAGGTTAAAGAAGATGAAATCTTGAAAACAGTTTTGGAAACATTCTTAGTTTCCTTTTCTCCATCAGAAGGAGGAAAGAGTCTTTATTGTATCTCCTATATTCAAGTAGATACAATAAATAGATGAAGACTAGCTACTTTCAGAGACATAATTTGGACATCTTTTTCATAATTCAATATAGTCTCACATTGAGATTTATATAAGTTCCATGACAATTCATCATTTAATTACCAGCATGATTAAAAGTATCATTTGCCAGACATTTGCCAGAAAACAAGACAGTTATTTCCTTCCTAGTTCCTTCACCTGCTGTTATTCTTCATTCCTGGCTCTCCACTCTCTGGATTAAGACTGGAGTCCTGCTCTTTATTCAACTCAAAAAGCCAGGATTAGCTAACTGAAGCCTGTTTTTCAGAAAATAGCCAGTTTTTCAACAATTAAGGAGCTATTCTCTCCACTTTACTCTTTGATTTTCACAAAGTTTAGAACAGTAAAGATAAACTTTGGATTTCAAGCCATCTTAAACTTACCGGTCAAAGCTTAAGATCAAAGAGTAGATCATCTGGGAAGGACTGAATTCTTGGATCTGGTGGCTTATTTAACCCAAATAATAAAAACTTAGCACTCAATCGGTCCATGTATTTGACTATTGAATTACTTCAGTGGATCCGTGATTCTGCCCAGAATACTTCAACATTCGCAAAATACAGATCAGCAATGCCACAATAAATAAATCCTATATCCAAGGGCATAGGCATAATGTATAATATTTTAAGAGAACATATATCCTCAGAATTCCAATGTCTTGGCTGCTGTTCTTCCACTACAGTAGGGAAGCCACATTAGATAAGGCTTAAGTACTAAATGACTGTTACTTTCAGTAAGTGTGACACTGATCACAAATTATTAACCATGAATGTTGAATCACGGGCTAAGAGATATTATAATGAAAATATTAAAAATCAAGAAGCGTTCCCTGTAACAAACCTTTCACAAAACTCCTTGGAATAGCAGAAAAAGGTGGAAGGGTATTATTCTGGTTGAAAGTCCGAAGACTTATTTCTTAAATCTACCTCTTAAAAGCTGTATTATCTAACTTACATATTCATATACTGTGTAACACAGTAATTGCCCTTTACTACTGAATAATCAATTCACCCATATCTAAATAACTTCTAAGATCACATAATCTTACACATATTTTATTAAAATCTGATAGGTTGACAATAGCTTCCTGTCAAAATACCCAAACCTCACACCAAAACTTTCTCATTATAGAGAAGCAAGATACCATTATGAGCCCCTGGAAACCTTTTAATGATAGAGACACATTTTTTCCCCCACTTCCTGGATACCTGAAAATTCCTTCCAACTATACAAGGAACACAGAAGCCTACTGACTCCCATTTCACCATAGTGATTATTTAAAAACTATACATTCTTTAAAAATACTTTGGTCTCACAGAAGTGACATATAGCATCTTAAGACTACCTTGTGAAAAGTACAGTCCCATTAGCTATACTGTTTGTAAAGGACTTCTTGTTAACAAGGAGTTCTGTAGACCCCAATATCCAATCAAATTTTAACTTTGCTTATATAATATGAAAGCTTCATGAACAAGCAAAACTCAGATACTATGAAAAGTTAAAAAGTAATCTGTAGTTTCTCAGAAGAAGCTCCACAAACTACCTAAAAAAGATGCAGTTTTTAGTCTTTAGTTAATTTGATACCTAGTCACTTAAGATCAATTATTATTTGCACACTAACTAGTATCAAGTTTTTTATATCTCACTTTTGTTACTGACTGGAAGGATGGTCTATGGCTTCTAGGACAGTGTTTGTAACAGATAGCAGTGCTCTAAAAACCAAAATCAACCTTGCCGTATTTCTGGAAATCTAAGCTGCCTAAAAGAAAAAACATTACAGATATTATGTAAGCAACTTTATAGTCTAATAATAATAAAAATAATAATAAAAAGAGAATATAGCCATTGTGCATTATAAGAAAATGCCAATGACCAATTTTTTTGTGTATACAGAGCAATTGGCAATCTCCTGACCAGTAAGCTCATCTCTCATCTCCTATGGATAACAGGACTCATATGACAGTTGCCTTTTCCACATACATCAGTCCTGGCACTGGCTTCTCATCTGTTAATCTTGGTTCTCAGGTTTCTTTGTATAGATAATTCTTTCTCATAATATTTGTAAATAAACAACGGGGAAGCCTAGTCAAACCTTGTCGAATGATTGCAGAAATGATCTGGCTTCTCTCCAGGGTGTCTGCTTCAGCTCACACAGTTAGCTGAGCATAAGAACAGGAAAAGAAGTTGTTACAACAGTAGTTTTCTTTCAGTTTGTAGTGGGAATGTTGTGTAGCTGGAATATAAATCTGGATTTGGAGACCACCAGAATGGTTCTGTGCATCTCGTTGAATGAAGAAGCAGACATTTTCTGCTGAAAGACAGTGAGACAAATCCGTCCCAGACACAGAAGTACAATTTCAGAATATAATACAGTTATTTCACATTTTCTCTAATGAAAAACCCAACAACAAAAATACAACAAACAACCAACCAAAAAAAAAAAAAAACCCAACAGGCTAATAATAAATGGAGTTCTTGAAATACTTATGATAAGATCTTATTTTCCAATTTGTAATGAATCTTCAGAAGCATTCTCTTTTCTATGTCAGGTCACAAAAGGCTGAGCAAAATTCAGGGACTACAGAATGAGGACAGAGTCCTTAAATATTTTACTCTTTCCCACTAAAAATTTAGTTTTAAAGACTTCCTACTTTCTTTCCTTTTATCATACTTTAAGCCATCCACTTAGGATCAAGAGCTAAAACTCTGAAGCTGATTCCTAATTATAGGAAACCAAGTCCTTGCTTCAGCTACTAAAGAGCCAGACATTTTCCTAAATGCAGAAAATTCAAAGCTTCACAGGCAGAGAAGTTCAGTCCAGTTATTCCGCTACCTAAACAGGTTGACAGGCCTCTTATTTAAAGGGAAATATTCAAATGCAGGTGCTTAAGCAGCACCAAGTCTAAATTTTCATTCCTTTATCTCTGTAAGCTTCCACCAACATCAAACAGAAGTCTGGGCCCATATGAATCACAAAAACTGGCCCTTCACATTTGCTAGGCCTGAATTCAGATACCTTTCAATCCACACTTCTAGGCCAATCTGCACATTTACTGAAGTGTCAGGAAATAAGCTGTGCACTTTATACCGTTACACAAGCTGCAATAGGTAAAAGATTCCAAGGAAGAACAACCATTACATTTTAGGAGCCTTGAATTGAAGCAACAATCTCTGAAATATCAAATATGTCATTTTGTCTGCAAGACTGGCACATAAACAGTTTACATATTAAGAAGCAACTCATCTTGCCTCAAAAGTAGCTTCCATAAATTTATTTCAAGTCAGAGAAGTCTCAATTTATGTGAAAGGAGCCATTCCGTTCCTTAAAGGGAACAGTGGGAGACAAAGTTTCTATTTGGGTGAGGGGAGGCAAGAAGAAATTAGATTTTGTCAATCAGTTTGTTTTCATTAAGATCAGTGAGATAGTTGGCTTAGCTTGATTAGCATACATACATATTTTTTAAAAGTCTGCAAGAACTTTAGTGAGCTAATGCAAGACAGCATAAATTGTGTATGTTTTTAAACCTAAACTTCATTTCCTTCTCTCTTTCACTTAGTCCCTTGCAATGTGAGGAATTTTCTTGAGAAACAAATTAAATTGACAAATCAATAGTCTCATAATTTGGTGATCAGGATAAATTTTCCCGCTTATAGTGGACATACCAGTAGAGTGATTGTTATTAGTGATCTTAGAGAACAGATTAGGAATAGGAAAAACAAAGCAAAAACAAATAAGAAGAACAGAATCAAGTTTTAGGTATACATAATACATCTCCATATTTTGTTAAAGTCCACTTATTTCTAGTGGATTTTTAAGCTTCAAATATGCCTTTCAAATAACATAAATGTGATTAAGATGTTAAATTCAAACAGCAATAAGAAAATACATTTTGTCTAACATTACCAACAGAACCCTGCACTTGGCAGAAGCAGCAGCACAATACCATGATCTGCCTTCAGGTCACAGAGTTCCAATACGCATAGAACTGAATTCAGCCATACTAGCACAAAGTAATGAAAAATAGATAAATAACCTCTCAAAGTGAGTAGAGTCAAAATAAGTACTTACATAATTATGCTCTCTAATCTTCAGATTGGTCTTGAGAAAAAGTTTCTCAAATTCCTGATTTCCAACTCAAATACCTCCTCCTTATTTAAATCTCCCAATACTGTTTTAGTTTGCCGTACTGTACATCAGTTATTACAACAGCAGAATAAGGAAAGGTGTCTTAACAGCCACCAAAATGCTAGTGCTGATACACAAACCACTCATACATTGGAGCTTTTCTCAAACAACTTTTCTCTCCCAAAGATAAATAACAGGATAACATTAACTATTGCTTTCAAACCTACTTAGCACCAGGATCCGTTTTATATTTGCTAATACTTTCAGACGTGTTCAAAAGCTTTACCCATTTTTGAAGACTAGTCAATTTGTAAACAATATTTTTTCAAAACTACTGCTCAATTTTTATCCTTGAGTAAATTACCAAATTACAGGTATTACTAAGTCTCCACAATCAAACTGAGCATGCATCCATTTTCATAGCATTCTAAAAGAGAAATTACTCAGTCTTCTCTCTGATGTGATTTTCAGCACTTTAAATTTTCAGGTTTCTCATTCCACTTCAGCTGTCATTTCCATTTCCAAAGCCTCTTCCATTAGCCAGTCTCCTTGCTTTAAAAGTTATATGTCACCACTACCCTTGAAAACAAAATTATTATTTTTTTTTAATTCAAAGATATTAATCTCAACCCAAACAAAAAAAAAATTATTCTTGACACACTTTTCTCTTTCATGTTTTGCTTTGACAATGTGGCCAAGGATACTTAAAAGCACATCAAGTTCATTAATAAAGAGGTCTTGCAAAGGAATTCTTAAACCAATTTTTCATAAATTTATTTTTAGACATTGAAAACACAAGTTTTGATATGCTAGGATTCAAACAACATGAAAAAGCAAGCAAGGGGAGAAACCTAGAAGGCTGTTTTCTGGATTTACTGAAGGTTTCTGCAGCATGGACTTTTTCTACAAGTGGTCTCTCATTTCTCCATAATGGATCACAGTTATATGCAGGACACACTCAGAATTTCCTTTTGTTAATTTACTGCCAACCCATATGAAACTTTGAGCAGAAGTCAGCCACAGAAGCAGGTGACCCAGGACTCAACAGTAAACTATTGCATGAGTACTCAGCCTCTGCCACCCCCTGCCACTGTCCACTCCCAACTTCCCGCATTTTCAACTGAGGATGCACACACAAGGTACTAAGGTTGCTCTGACAAGAAGATGAGGAGAGCAGAGGGGAAGGTACGTAACCCAGCTGCTCATCTAACCCTTCCTCTTCTTCCTGCCCCAATGACTGTTGAGGCCTGGGGTGCAGGGCCAGGATATGTGTGCACACTTTGATGGCTGGGTATAATTTTGGTACCTGGTGAAGTTTCTTTCCCACTCCCTGACATTTCATCATCACCAGTCAGCTGGAACTGGTTTCCACCAGCACAAGGCAGTTTGTGCCCCTAGCTGGCACAGCAGTAACCCACTGCTTCTCACAGCTTACATTGTGCTAGGATTGGGTGGTTTGGCAGTTATACCCAGACCTCAAGGAGACAGAGAACCTCTGTAATTGGAGAGGTTCAAAATACAGCTTGCAAACCTCTCATTTCCTAGTCTTGAGTCATAGATGCTCAGCAGGCTCCAAGCAGTATGCTTAACACTACATTTAAGATTACATGCAAAGCTGGCCTGGATGTTTTCCAACATCCTTTGACTCACTATATACTCTGGTTACTCTGCCTTTTCTTAAATATATATAAATACTAACACCAGTAGAAATTATTTTCTCTATTTTAAAGAACGTCTTAGTGTTCTTTTTCCAACCTAGTATAATGCAAAATAATATGTCCCTATATATTTTCCCAAGGCACTGTGGTATAATTCTCACTCAGATGGGATGAAACATACAAAGCAAATGTTTAATCTCTCTTGGGTGAGAGGTCACTTTCATGGGAAATTCATTTCATAACAATTTCATATCTGTGATACTTAAGAACGGTCTTCCACAATCATTGAATTAAATAGAAATCTTCTTGGGAAATGGTATTACATTTCTCCTTAAGATTTAGGTCATCTGTGTTTTTAAGAACTATGTTTCTGTCAGAATTTAAAGGTGTCTTTAGTGAATTGAAAAGGGCACAATAATAAAACTATCTGAACTGGGGAATGTGTGCAATAGGAAGTAATTTCAGGAGAACACAATGGAACATAAATTGAAGGATAGAAGTGGAAGCATTATAGTAACTTCAAGAAAGGAAAAGGTACCAGATGCATATCACAAATTATCCTATTATAATGAAGGAAAAGTTGCAGAAAGGAGAAAAGGAAAAAAGATTACATTTGAAATGTAAGAAATATATCTGCAAATACCCTTCCCATGACCTCTGAAAAATTTTCAGACCAATCTACTTTTCCTGCCACTTCATATCAATGAGAATGCAGTGAGCCTCTAAAAAGAACATGCAGTACTATTTTGGAATTCAGGTTACCAAGACTGCTGATAATTCAAAAGGATTACAGTTAGGAAGTCTCACAGATTTATTGGTCCTATTTTAAAGGGGCTGATAATGTATTTCATACAGAAGCAGTAACTTAGAGGAACATGAAATAAACGCATACGAGACATTTTAAGGACCTTATACATGTAAGATATGTATACATTAGGGGACAAGCAAGATATATTGTTTTTATACTTATTACTATGTTATTATTCACCTTAAATGACTCAATACCAAGACTTAACAAAAATAAATAAATAAATAAATAAATGAATAAATAAAGCCCCGATATCATGTGCTGGTTTTGATCTAAATATTCTTCTGCCGTTTCCTGGGCAGCCTGTTCCAGTGCCTGACAACCCTTTTGGTGAAGAAATTTTTCCTAATATCCACACTAAACATCCTCTGGTGCAACTTGAGGCTATTTTCTGTTGTTTTGTCCTTTGCCACTTGGCAGAAGAGACCCAACACACACCACCCTACTTCTTCCTTTCAGGTAGTTATAGAGAGCAATAAGGTCTCCCCTCAGCTTCCTCTTCTCCAGAATAAACATCCACAATTCCATCAGCTGCTCCTCATAAGACTTGTTCTCCATACCCTTCACCATCTTTGCTGCCATTCTCTGGACACATTCTAGCACCTCAATGCTGGAATGTAACAAGGGGCCCAAAACTGAATGCGGTATTCCAGGTGTGGCCTCACCAGTGCTGAGTACAGGGGGACAACCATTTCACTAGTCCTGCTGGCCACACTCTTTCTAGTACAAGCCAGGATGCTGTTGGCCTTTTGGCCACCTGGGCACATTGCTGGCTCATACTCAGCCAGCTGTCAACCAGCACCCCCAGGTCTTTTTCCACCAAGCTGCTTTCCCCAAGCCTGTAGGGTTTCATGGGGTTGCTGTGGCCCAAGTGCAGGATGTGATACTTGTCCTTGTTGAGTCTCACACATTTGGCCTAAGTCCATCAATCCAGCCTCTCCAGTTGCCCTTATAGAGCCTTTATACACTTCAAGCAGATCAACAGTCCCTCCCAACTTATTGTCATCTCAATCTCCTCTTCCAGATCATTGATAAAAACATTAAGGAGAGCTGGCCT
Organism: Apus apus; assembly: GCF_020740795.1. Lineage (NCBI taxonomy): Eukaryota > Metazoa > Chordata > Aves > Apodiformes > Apodidae > Apus > Apus apus. The sequence continues at coordinate 74,989,564 of NC_067283.1, forward strand.
CAAAAGTGAGCCCTGGGAGACACCACTTGTGACTGGCAGCTAATTGGATTTAACTCCATTCACCACAACTCTTTGGGCTTATCCATTCAGCCAGAATTCAACCAAGATAAGAGTGTGCCCATCCAAGCTACGAGCAGTCAGATTTTCCAGGAGAATGCAGTGGCAAATAATTTCAATGGTGTTACTGAAGTCCAGGTAAACACCGTTCACAGCCTTTCTGTCATCCATTAAGCTGGCCAAAGACACACATTTATCAGCGTGGTCAGATCTATAGCCTTAAGACAGTAATACATGACTAGTTTTAAAGAATATTTTTTGTTGGTGTCCTCCATATAGTCAATAAAATTACTCCAATTTATGTAATCCAAAAAAACTGATCTATGGCTGATATAAGACTGAAAAAAAGAGAAGTTTGACAAAGTTTTCATATCTTTAGTTTTACAGAGTTTCCAAGTCTGAAAATAGCCTTGAGAATTGTATTTGGTTTATAGATTTTTTTCTGGGAATGTATTTGATGGATAACTATATTGAGAGTTAGCTTTTTAAACAAAGCTTATTTCACCAAGATACTTCCAATCCATAGCTCATTCTCATACAGGTCTCTTAATACAGTACCATTAAAAATGTAATATCCATAAGTAGAGCTGCACATGTAAGGCATTAACTCCAACAGAGATTTTAAAGTGAATCTGTTACATTTGGAAGAAGAGCCAGGAATTCCAGGGTCAAGCAACTAAGTGATGTGGCCCTTTAAGATGGAGAGCAACTCATTGCACAATAAAGGAATCATAGAACTGTTTGGGTTGAACCTAAAGATCACCTAGCTCCAACCATCTGTCATAGGCAGGGATAACTCCTACTAGAACAAATTGCTCAAAGCTCCATCTGACCTGGCCTTGAACACTTCGAGGAAGGGGGCATCTACAACTTCCCTTGGTGGCAACCTGTTCCAGTGTCTCACAACCCTCACATGAAATAATTTCTTCCTGATATCTAATGTAAATCTACACTCAATCAGTTTAAAACCATTCCACCTCATCCTATTACTACACATCCTTGTAAAAAGTCCCTCCCCAGCTTTCCTGTAGGTCTCTTCAGGTACTAGAAGGCAGCCATAAGGTCTCCCCGGAGCCTTCTCTTCTCCAGGCTGAACAAAGCCAACTCTCTCAGCCTATCTTCATAGGAGAGGTGCTCCAGCCTTTTGATCATCTTCATGGCCCTCCTCTGGACTTGCTCCAACAGATCCATGTCCTTCTTGTGTTTAGGACTAGACACAGTACTGCACATGGGGTCTCCTGAGAGCAGAGTAAAAGGGAGAATTACCTCCCTCAGCCTGCTGGCCATTCTTGTTTTGATGTAGCCCAGGACACAGTTGGTGTTCTGGACTGCAAGTGCACGTTGCCGGCTTCTGTTGAGCAATCTTATACACCAGTTTAAACTAGTAGTAAAACTCTGATCCAGCATGGGGCCCCACCCACAGGACACAATTCTCCACAAACATCTCCAACGTGGGTCCTTCCCATGGGGCTGCAGTTCTTCACCAACTGCTCTAGCATGGGTCCTTTCCATGGAGTGCAGTCCTTCAGGAACAGGCTGCTCCAGCATGGGTCTCCTACAGGGTCACAGGTCCTACTATGAGCCTGCTCAAACACAGGCTTCCCATGGGGTCATGGTTACCTCCTGGTAACCAAATATTTGTGGTCCTTCACAAGCTGCAGGTGGATATCTGCTCCACAGTAGTCTCAATGGGCTGCAAGGGGACAGCCTGTCTCATCACATTCCTCATCATGGGATGCAGGGGAAATCTGTGTTCCAGTGCCTGGAGCACCCTCTCCTTCACTGACTTTGGTGTCTGCATAGTTATTTTTCTCATATATTCTCACTCCAATTGCTCAGTTTCCCCCCCTCCCCTGCCCTTACCACCTTCTTAAGGTACACTATCACAGAGGCACTACCAGTGTCACTGACTAGCTCAGCCTTGGCCAGCAGTGGGTCCATCTTGGAGCTAGCTGTTATTGAGTTTGCTGGACATGGGGGAGGCTTCTAGCAACTTCTCACAGAAGCCATCCCTTTAGCCCTTCCTTGTTTCAAAACCTTGCCACGCATACCTAATAGAACAGCGCTTCTCCTGACTAATTCTGACTTTCCAGCCCTGACTTTTGCCACTAGGGGTTATTTTTCCTTCTTCCTGTAATTATGTTAGAAGTCAAGCAAGGCAATATTCAGTCTCATCTCTGGAGAAATGAAAAACATCGTTCCCTGGAAAAAGTAAAGGGATGGAGTTGATCTCAAATTCCGCTCTTTCAACTTCTTGAGTGGTCACTGTTGGCTATTATAGACCCGAGCCATGGAAAATAGAAAAATAACTTATTTTTGCCTATCCCATGAGAGCAGTCTTTCCCAGATCAGTCATTACACAACTAATGACTGGCCTGGTGGCATTTTGGCTGGAGCTGGAGTCAGTGATACTGTGCCTCACATTGAGATATATTCATGCTACCATCTGAAAGATTTAGTGGTACTTCTACTAAATAAGTAACAAACAAAGTAAATGCTGAAATCTTGTCTAATGTGGGACCTCGCACACATAAAAACATCAAATATATCATTGCAGATCATGTATTTATTTATTTTTAAATTGAAATTCAACATATTCTGCTTTCACAGCTCTTTTCATTAACTGATCATACAAAAAGTTATTAACTTAATGTCAGGTCAATTATTTAATCTATTTGCAGCTGATTAAGCACTTCTCTAGGAACCTCATTAGTACTGCTGCCCGTACTAAACTGTGCACTAGTAATGACTATATTTAGCATCACCCTAAGATGTTACAATATTCAGTAAAGATATGTCATGGCTTAACTAGAGAGTATATTTTGCAACCTAAAAGCAGGAATCATAGCCCAGATAGAGAAAGGCACCCAAAGAGTTAAATGGCTGGACCATAGTTGTGCCACTGCTGATTTTGTGTGTTGCCAAGAATGCAGACAACCCTGGAAGCTGTGTCTCAATTACAGCTGCTTTCTAAGCCATAGCACAGTATGCAATTTGAGGTCAAAAGTAATGTCTCAACCCATAATGTGTTGTCTTTTGTGACAGCTTTTAGGACCCTCCACCAAACTTTGAGTAGGGGTTGTTTCCTATATTGTCTATTCCCTCATGGGCAGAAAAAGGCATATTCAGAATTTCTTTATCGCACTTTATTGCACAGGTAAAGAGCGGCTACAAATTACAGGCAGACCTGTCTTTCCAAATGCCATTTTTTGGGAGCATCATAGAGTATGCATCAATAAAACCTAGGTATTTTCTGTTACTGCAAATTTCATCTCCGACAAGCAGCAAAATAATTGATTTCTTGTCTGATTTTTTCCTCATGATATATTCCAGTGTACTATCATCTGCAGGTTCATTTTTGCTGTGATTTAGACTCAAAGGTTATTACAAACTGCATGCTGCATGTGGTGGTTTTATTCTTTCTTGAAAGCACTACTGAAGCTTTCTTAGAACAAAATTTACACTGGTTCCCTGCATTTGTTTTAGAATCTTCTCTTCAGAATAATATGTTGCTGCTCTTACAACCCCCCTATTCAGCAGGACAAGGGGAGGAGAGTAGATGGAAAATCTTGTAAGTGGAGATAAAGACAAGGAGATCCCTTACTGATTATCCCCACAGGCAAAACAGACTTGACCTGGGGAATAATTTCATTTCTTCAGTTGAAGTATATTTGGGTTAAGAAATAAAGACAAAAAACTAAAACAACTTCAACCACCAGCCTCCCTTCTTCCCAGGATCAGCTTCACTCCTTCATCCCCAATTCTCCTACCTCCTTCCCCCTTAGCAAAGAGGAATGGGGGGCTGCAATCAGTCCACAGAAGCTCCTCTCTGCTGCTTCTTCCTTCTAATACTTTTCTCTGTTTTGAAGTTAGACTTGTCAAGAGCTCAGAATCTAGGGTTCAAGTGTTTTTCATATTGACAACAGGTACATGTATGAAGATTCATATTTTGCATGGACTTACACACACTGTGTCTTTTTAATAGTATACCTACATACTCTTGCAGACCAATCAGCACACATCATGCTTCAAATGGGAAAATGGAGAAATAACTCAAGCACATCTCCACACTGAACTATCATATACGTTTGCCATATAGCCTGAGTTTTGAAATACAAGTGATTCTGAAGGCATGCTGGGTGAATGCAGGTTTGTCTGTAGAAGAGTGTGTTTTGTACTCATAAAAGTCACTGCAGTCTGGCTTGAGCCCAATAACTCCTTGTCTCATGTCTGTGGGAATTCAGATGTGCAACAGAGCCAGATGCATGTGGCACTTATTAACAGTTAATAAATCCACAGTGGTGATCAGCAGAAACAATCTGCAAAGCCTAGAGTTCAGTAAGATGACCAAGAAAAGAACATCAATTATTTCACAGAAAGTTAAGAGTCTGAGACTACAGAAGTAAGAACACAACTTCAACTCATTCATAGTTTTTACTTACTTATTTATTATTTTTATTTATTATGACTTAAAGTCACACAAATCTTTTTATTGCTATAGAAAGTTGCTTGAGTCCCCCTGCAATTAGAGGACAAGAGGAGATGTAACTTGAAATGAGAAGACTCTTCACCTGAAATAATTAAATGAATAAATAAATAAATAAATAGTTTTCAGTTAAAGTGATCCAGTTTTGAAAGTAATGTCCTTAAATGAAGAAATACCAATTTTACTCCATTTTGCCTACAACTCTCTCAGGAGTTTATCCATGTTGTGATTTGACCCCAGTAGGCAGCTAAGCACCACACAGCCACTTGCCTACTCCCCTGCAGTGGGATAAACAGAAGGGCAAAAGTGTGAAGACTCATTGGTTAAAACAATGGACGGTTTAATACGTAAAAGAAAAGGTGAGTGCACAAGCAAAGCAAAACACAGAATTAATTCACTACTTCCAATTAGTAGGCAGAAAAAAATGTTATACTGAGTCACAAGTATCAGGATCTCTCAGTGTAGCTTCAGAGAGTCAAATGTGCAAGAGCAGCACGAGAGAAGTTTGGAGAAAGAGCATAAAAGCACAGAAGAGTTTGCCTTATTTATAACCAGCTCAGGGTTGCTTTGCCTGTTAGTGTAGCTTCAGTACTTGTTTGTCATTTATTAGAAACATTTTCCTTGGATTACTGTTCTATCAACCGCTCTTCCACTAACATGACATCACAAATTTTGAGGCAAATTCACAGGATTGAGGCCGTATTTTACTTATTACATGTTTAAACCTATAGTGATAGGCAACACAAAAGAAACCAGTTAGTATAGGAATTGAAGAACAAATAGAATCCTGTATCAGTCCAGTATTTTAATTTAAATAAAATTTAATCATTGCACATGTCCAGTGAAAATAGTATTTTGGCAGTAGCAAAAAGGACAATGGACACTTAATTTATCCCCAATACTGCTTTGACATTACATTAACACAACATTAGTAATAGAGCCTTCTGAGTCCTAACTAGTGTAAGTTAGCTTAAGTAAAATGCTCCTCCAGTTTTTTTCCTCCAACACTGGGAATGCCATTTACATTTCCCATATTTTTACAGCTCTTGCTTTTCTAAATTGAAGCAGAATTGATTGCAGCTTTATGAAGATTTACAGTTTAATAGTTTAACACTCTTCTAAAAGTGACATAACAAGAAGAAATAATCCTGAAAACAAGAAAAAATCCTGCAAGTAAGTTGCTATTACCAAAACCAACCAAGCAAATATTTTGTATGTTCTAGCAGGATATTCCTTCATCCTGACTTTACATACTCTGGGACAGTTAAATAAGCTAATTTATCTCTGAAGCCTGCTTCTAGTTTATTTTACTGAAGTGTTCTCACCAATACAATGATAGACTCAACAAAACACTTATCCAGCAGGATATTAGATCTCTCAGAACATATTTTCAAGTATCAAATTATATTTAGAATCACCAAAGGTGATAAATATTTTGGCAGTACCTTCATGCTTATGCTCTTGAGAATGTCTAGTGTCAGAACAGAGCACACTTACTACAACCAGCTGTGTGCCTCATACAGCTCTCTCTTGTCCTCTGGTTCATGTCTTCCTTTTTATCAGTAACCTCTTTATGGAGAGCATTCCCCATTGCAATCCTGGCAAGCCGTGCTACTTTTCTTGCTTCTGTTTTAGAATATTAACTCAGTAAACATATTGTAGGATTAGTAGCATGAATGAAGGCTGCAGAAGTTATTGCAAGACACTGAAGAAGTCTAACTCGAGACTCATAAGAAAAAAATGTGTTTCTTCTTGTATAAAGCTTCACAGGAGAAAACCCCCAATTTTGTAGTCTTACAGAACCAATCTTTACCTCTGAAAAAAGTCTCAGTTCACTTGTGTTCCTAAGATGTACCAGTTTGTCACAAGATAAAGCTCTCTGACAATTGGCATTATGCAACTTCAATTGTACTCTGAGGAATTCTGGTTTTATGTACCCATCCAGTAAAATAGCAATAAATATTATTGCCAAAAATTTCTTACTGAAGAACACAGATGCAGGAAATGTTAAATTGAACATGGTCATCCATGCTTCAAGGAAAACCAGATGTGAAGCTCCTGATGGTGCTGCAGAATATTTTTGTGCACTGACTATGTAATTTTAATATTATAGTCCTTGTGTCCCATAAAACTAATTAACAGTGGTTGAAAGCAGCTTACTGGAATCATATATAGTGCAATTCAATCTAATAAATTGTTTTTATAATTATTTAAGAATTTTTTCACTTTAAAGACTAATGGGCTGTTTTTCTTCCACTGCTCAAGTCTAGAAAATAGTCAACTGTGAAAACCATTTTCATACAAGTCATGTAGTATTGACAGTTTCATGAAAAGTTCATGTTTCATTATTCTAAAAATAAAAATCTAGCTTAAATCAACCTTCATTTTTCTGTAAGCAAGGAGATGTACTAAGCCAGACTCAGCCTTGATGATCACAGATTCTAACAAACATTCACATAACTTGCCCAGATGACTGAACTTGTATGCAATAAGAAGTGCTATTTACATCTTAATACTTGCATTCTTCCATTCTTCCATTAATTCCAAGGCTAGTGCAGTTGCTAAGGTGAATGGTAAGTATTTGACATTAGGAACAGCCCTTTGTAAAATAATCAATAAATATCTGCAGTTGCTTTTAGCACACTGAGGACAACAGGAACTGGAATGTATTCATCAAATGCTGTAAATAAATGCTTTTCATACAATAAATCTATTGACTTGTAATATTCAGGTCAGTGCCATTGGTAAAGCTTTTACTGCCTGTTTTATTTTACCACAATTTGTACTGCATTCCTTTCAGAAGGGAGAGGAGTCCCAGTGGAGCCTTTGGAAAGAGGGGAGGGCTGTTCTTTGGGAACTTAGGAGTATGCACAGGGACAGATATTTAGATGACAGGGTGTGTTACCTACAAGGAGCTGGAGTGATGGAAACACTTAGAAAATCCACTGCTATGTCTCAGAGGCAACTGATCATGTTATAGGGACTAAAAGTAAACTCTTCACTTTGCTGCAGATCAAGAAGCTAATGCATAGCCTGAAGCTAAGCCTGAAAATAGCCATTCACCTGTAAATGCACAGTGAGCAGATAGAAATTATTATTTGACTTCTGAATTTCTGTTCTCTCTGACCCAATTGCTGAGTTACTTCCATTTAAAAAGTATTGGAGTTCTTTTAAGATTAATTTTATTAACCTTGAAAGCCCTTCTGTCTCCTTTGGGGAGTTTATTATAAAGAGGTTTGTACAAGTATTCTGTAAAGTTCTGTCATGGTGCAGACCCTCCATTCACTGAGCCATGTTCCAATGTCAACACCAGCCAACAGTGTGTTTGCTTTAGTTACAAGGATGGTGGGCCCAACATTGTTCTTATTTCAATAGCAAGTGCAATAGGCTGAGATAATCAATCACTTTCTGATCTTGCCTACTGGAGCAGTGAGTTGAAATAACTGGGTACCTTCTACTACTAGAGTAAAAACAGTGATTTGGGGCAACCAGATAATTCCTAACTGTACTTGGAATGTTCTTCTCTGCAAAATGTACCAGAGAACCCTCCTGCCCAGATCACAAGCCCACTCTAGAAGTTGTCGGAGATGACCTAATCCAAATTGAGGCCATAATGGAAAAATCCTGACCAAAGTCAATCATCATGTGACCCTGTAAATATTGAACTTGAAAGAGAGGCCATTTGGAGCTCCCCAAAGTCACAGCAAGCTGTGTGTCTCACAAAGGAATTTGGTCTATCCTATTGGAAAGAGCAAGTAGTCAAGTACTCATGTATACAGCTAATAGATAAAATTATATTAATTTACTGTTATTTATCCTGTGGGTGAATCAGTGGTATATTTCATTGCAACTCCTTTTTGTGCAGTTCAAGGATCTTAAGGTACCAAAATTTAACATCTCAACATAGGCTAACCTCTATATCTGTGTGTGTGTGCATGCAATTTGATTTAGAAACTTTGATAGATCTTTAATTGAACCTCTGCATCTAAAAAATTATTGATTATTAAGTAGTGCTAGAAAGACAAATCTAATTTGCAATTAATTTTAATAGTGTAAATCAACCTTAATTTACTGCTATTTCAAATCACACTAGACCCATAATTATGTGGTTAAGTACTACACTGAAATCCCTTCAAGTAAACTCTTTAGTCATAAACTGTTGATCAAGTCTGGGACTAAGTCTGGATCTAGCCACACCCAGGCTCCTCTCTGAGAAATTTAGAAAGCAAGGGTGTCCACTCTGAACCTCCTGAATCAACAGGAGGTCCTTTATCATTCTTTTCTCTAATTCCTGTGCCAATCATTCCAACCCAATCTTAACTCAACCTCCCCTATCCCTGCATAAAAAAATTCCCCCAATCCTGTGCAAACTTCTCCAATCCAATTCCTACACATCCCTTTCACACAGTAAGCAACAGAGAGAACTTTGCCATTGAATTATCTTAGGCCTCACTGTCATAAGCTTATATTAAAATCACCTTTTCCTGATAACTTTGTCTGTGATTCTTTAAGTGACTTTTAAGACCTCCTGTCCACGACAAGCTCTGCCAAGTTATGGCCTCACACAACTTTGTTGGCACATCATGATGGGAAAAAAAGTCATTTGGACTTTCTTTGCCAAATTATATGTTATCATCACATTGGGAATAAAGACTTAGTTCAGAAGTCAAACAGAACTGGTACAGAAGTCAAAGGAGAAAGAAACTCTGAGAAGTGTTAAAAAGTACAGAGCCAATTTTGCAATTAGTCACAGTACGAGTTGTGATTTGAATAACCTTCAGCCTACAACCCATACAATTACAAAACATTTACCAGTGCAATTCCCTGGCAGAGGCTCTTAGCAAGGTTGTAGGGAACCTGACAGTTTCCAGTTTATCCAAATATTAAGTAGTTCTGCAAATGTAATGACTAATAATTTAAAAAACCCCAAACCTTAGGAACTACATTTCTGTCCCTGGAGAAAGCTCTCATGCAGGTTGTCTCCTGTTTAGGGTCCTAGGAAGGCAATAGAACCTGAATAATTTCTATAATACTCTATTGACTGTTTTAGCTAGAAAAAAAAGCTTCCTATAAACTCTGTTATTTATCTGCTGCATTGAACTTTAAAAGGCCTTTTCCAGTCAGTTGTTTATTTACAACATTCCCACCTTCTGAAGGTAAGTAAAAAGGGCAACCATGTAACACTGTCACTACAGAAAGTCAGGAGACCAAAGTCACAAAACACTGAGTTGTGTGGGTACAGTCAGAAGCATAAGTGGGATATCTGTAAAATCTGAGGGACAGATAAAGGCAGTAGGCTACTGACATTTTCATCTGACCACCTTCAGCCCAGATTTTTACACTGTTAACAATAACAAATTGCCAGCTGTTGGGATCCTGAATTCAAAGCCATCTCCACTTTTAATGAAATAGGAATCTCGTAAAGCACAAGAAAGTTGACAGTGACCTTTAGAGATCTGTCTACATTTTTTATTTTTCTCCCAAAACAGTAAAAAACCAAAAGCATTTGCACTCAGATCCTTTTATTACGAAGACTCACCCAAGACACCAGAAATGTTTAAAAAGAAGACCGATCACCTTCTGAGTAAGCCCAAGCCTATATTTGGGAGTTATTACTGTCTGTCCAGGCTGGTTTAGCTTTTAGAGATCTGTGACCAAACCCACTTGCTAGTTAGCAAGAGATCCAGGTGAGTTAATTTTAAAATATAGACACCTGCTCACATAAGACTTCCATCAGAAATATTATTAGAATGCATGGAAAGAAGCATTACCTTGAGCAATGGAACTAAATTCTGTTAAGTGTTTGACACAGACACACTGGTGAATGAGAACCTTATTTTGCATTGCATCAGCTCACTTCACAAGGTGCAGATAGTAAGAAAACATGAGGAAATTCAAGGTTGACCTAGGGATCAAGGGCAGATCAAGGACAAACTTTCAATTTAAAAATAGTTGAAGGACAGAACACTTGGCCTGACTTTTTACCGTGCTGCATATGTTCCTAATGAAGTTTTCTTATTCACCCAGTTGGAATTAAGGAGCATTTTCTACTGAACTTGTCTGGAACAGTGGCTACTGAATGAATGATTATGCTAATCGTACATCAGTAGTCCCCATAGATATTACATGGCATAAATCCCAGGCTCCTTCCTGTTGAGAAAGCACTACTGCAGAAATGAATCTGTCAACTACCAACTGTTTCAAACATCACTTGTATTCTACGTTTGAACTCTAATTAAACTGACTTGAGCTTATATTAAAAAAATATTTTCAAAATACTACTATAACTATTTACAACTTTGATGGTTTAACAGATTTATACAAATTATAATAACAATACATTGCTGGACTATAAACAGTTACCATGGTTTAACCCTTTACTGTGACACTGCAAGAGTGAAAAACATAAGATTTTGGTTTTTTGACTGGTGGGTTGTCATGCAGAGCAGGATTCCACACAGCATATGGCTTTCCAAATTCCCTATAATGTACAGTTTCTGGGATCTGCAACAAAAAAACTCCATGATGTGAATATCCAGGAACATGGCAAGAAATGTTACTTTGAACTGGGCTACTATGTATTTGGGAGGAAAGCATGTGTGAAGACTCCATTGTCTACTAAAAAAAAACCCAAACAAAGCAAGTTCAGCACAAAGAAGACACATGACGAAAGTTCCACACTAGAGTTCTGATTATATTAGATATGATAGTATTTAGATACACTCACCTAGACAGCTCTTAATGTTTGTTGTGTTTGCTTTAAAGTTACATGTCTTAAGGTACATAAGGCAATAGCCAAGTTCCTTTTCTTTCAAAGAACCAAGGATGAACAAAAGCATGAATACATCTAACCAAGTTAGTGGGCTAAAGGTTAATGCAGTAAAGTATAGGCAATTTTGTCCACCTGTTTTGTAAGCAGGAAATACTGAATACTTACGTAGTTTTCTTATGACAATCTAAACAGTATCCCTCCATGAGCACCATTTCATTAGTACAGGCTGTCTACTGAGAAGAGCATTCATTATAAAAAGGTGTATGTAAGAAGGTTTTAGCTAACAAACCATTATAAATTGTTTTTATATACAGAATGCTTGAATGAAATGAGTTACTAGCCATTAACTCCCTAGTACATTCTGAGAATAATCAAATGCAATTTTCTGTAAATATACATGACCTTTAGTAAAGTTGCATGTGGCTACTAAGGAACCATTTAAAGTGTAAATACAGCTTCAAGTAATCTAATAATATTCTAGCAACTTAATAATATTTGAAACAAACTTGTCTGGATCACTAACTCATTTTTTGGCAAAGAACAGAGTTGGGTTTTTTTCTTTGTGTTTATCCCTTTTCTTTCTTGTATGTTTATCTAATTTGAATAGATTTCTTAGATTAGCTAAGATACTACTGCATGAGTGTTCACTAATCTCTAATTAGCATTTTTAAATCCTTACATTTTGAATTAAACATGCATAAAGTCTAATCTCTATAACTGCAATTAGAATCACTTACTTAAAAATTTTTGCTAACAAGTGTATTGTTCTAAAATTATTCATCATCAGAAATTTCACAGAAGAATGAGATGATAAATAGTACACAGCAATAAAAATTTGGAAGATGTTTTTAGCAGCAAGATGGTATTTTCTTTTGGCTTTTTAAAAGAGAAAATAATATTATTTTTCTCTCTTTTGACACATTAGCCAACCAACATTAGCCACAGTTTTATGGGTTTACAGGTATGGTGAAGACTGATAGACTTCTATCTGCAACAGAGAACATTCTGCCATGAAGTTGTGGCTGTGACATTTCTGCCTATTAAAAATAAGTGAAGACTCTTATTCCCTTCTCTCAACTAATATAAACTTTTTCAAAAATTAGAAGTTTGCACACTTATATAGGCTTCACTGTACAGATGGCAACATTCTGCTCACTTCCTGCTTTTAAAGTTAATAAAAATTCAGACAAATACCAACAAGGTTCTCTATAAAGGTCCTTTTACCTAAAGCAAACCAACAAAGCCAAAATGAGTACAAGCCTGTATTTAACATCTATCTAAGATAATGCAGATGCATTCAATCCAGAGAGAGCTAAGTTGGAGCCAGACCTGGTGTCCACATTTCCAGATCAGCCTGCACTCCTGTGCTTACCATGGTTCCTATTTACATTGTAGACATAAGTTGAGGAGTGAAAAAAATTAAAGCAACTTGTTGCCTGGTTATTTGCCAAGGAAGATCAAGGGAAGCAAATATATCCGAGATGCCCATGTGCTCTGTTTGGTACCTTGTCTGTCTTTTGATCAATGCAGAAATATAGAAAGGGGACCAGGCCTACAGCTGTGCCAGAGAAGCTCCACAATTTAGGCCATTTCTTTGTCACCAAGAGAAGTTTAACTTCTCTAATGCTTTTTCTGGAGCTTAATGAAGGTGATAAGGGTAGGTTCTTCATTCAGCTGTTACACCTTGCAATTGGGTTGCCCTGTAATACGGTATTTTTATTGTCAGCAACTGGCCACAGAATGCATATTGAGTTTGCAAGACCTCAGGACAGAGCTTTGTCACAGTTGCTATCTTGACCTGTTGTGGGAGAACAGGACAGACACTTGTGCCAAATTTAGTAAAAGGAATGCAGTCCTGCCAGTCTGCCTATTCCCTACACAGGGACTGTTTTGCAAAAGACAGCAGATTAAATCACTGTGATTCTTACATCAGATAAAGAGTAGGGACAGAGGAATAGACCATTGTGTTAGTCAAGGTATCAGCCAAGATAAGACTTTGCAAATACTTCATTCTACATCTAACATAGAAATATAGTCTACAGAAAAAAAGCCTGGCATGACAGAAGAGGACTTGACAATTGGAGATGGGATGATGTGTAGGTATTCCTCTTGTACAAGCATGGCATGATGATTAATAAGATATGTGTTTGACACTGGAAACTCCACAGCTTTGAATAACTCTGTGGTCAGTTAAGGAAATACAGACTGGATCTGGACAAAACTGGTATTTCTCTTGTCAGATACCCCAGCCCACAAAATGAAATTAATCACTAGGAACTCTAATTACAATTCCCATGAGACATCATTATAGCTCAGGAGGCAGACATTAGCTTCAGTCTAACCTGTATTCAATCTTTAAACTACTTTGTGTGTATTCAAATGGAAACAAAATGTCTCAGCATCTCTAAATCAGTCTTCTTGTTCACAAATTCTTACTCCAGAAAAAGGAGGGTGGTGTTTGGTTTTTTTTTCCCAAAAATGTAAATTAATTTTTTTCCCATCCAGAGGACCTTAGGAAGAGTGACTGATTAGCTGGAATTAGCTCTATAGCAAATCTTGAAAAAACATCATGAAAACAATTCTATCATGATGTAGTAACTTTCACCAGCCTGCAAAGTGGGCTTTTTTTGTGGTTTTTTTTTAAGAGATCATTCAATCATGAACAGCATATGAGTATAATGTGGGAGACAGAGTTTTGATAGCAGAAAATGGCTAAGGTTTATATTAACTAGGATCAAAGACAGTGATGAATTTACACTTTTTTCCCGTTTTAAACTTAACCACCAAGCTGAATTGCTAAGTGGTCTGCTTCTTCAAAGCAATGCCCAGACCATCCTACTTATCGATCTCTCCTCCACAAACTTGACCTCAAGTGCCACATGTACTGTCTCATCCTTTCAAGTCCATCTCATCGAACATGTCCTTCTCCATACAGAGTATGCAAAGTGTGCATACTCTGCACACTTTCCCATATATCCCATCTCCTGAGTTTTCTACATGTCTGTTAAACATTAACATGGCTCACCATTAGTTTTTGCACTGACTCTCCTTCTGAATACCTTGCAGTCTTTGTTCTGCTTCTGCCTCAAGAGAAGCAAGTTGTGATTTCATCTAATGTCATAAAAAGCTCAGGAAATCTACAGGCATATGCAGTCCAGAACAAGTCCATCTTCCTATAGCTGCCCAAAGAATATAAATCAAAGAATAACAGAATTGTCATGGTTAGAAAGGACCTCTGAGATCACCAAGTCCAACCATCAACACACAAAAAAACCCCAACAACAAACACAAATAACCACACACACTCCACTAAAATACACCCACAAAACCCCCACAACCTCAGCCACTGGAGCATGCCCTGAAGTGCCACATCTACGCACTTCTTGAATACCTCCAAGGACGGTGACTCAATCACCTCCCTGGACAGGCTGTTTCAGGGCCTGACGACTCTTTAAATACAGAAATCCTTCCTAATATCCAATCTAAACCTCCCCTGCTGCAACTTCAGGCCATTTCTTCTGGTCCTATTGTTACTTACCTGAGAGAAGAGGCCAAGACCTACCTCCTTCAAACCTCCTTTCAGGTAGTTGTAGAGGATAATGAGGTCTCCTCTCAGCCTCCTCTTCTTCAGGCTAAACAATCCCAGTTCCCTCAGCTGGTCCTGCTGTGACTTGTTTTCTAGACCCTTCACCAGCTTGGTACAGGTTGGGGGCTGACCTGCTGGAGAGCAGTGTAGGTGAAAGGGACCTGGGGGTCATGGTAGACAGGAGGATGACCATGAGTCAGCAGTGTGCCCTTGTGGCTAAGAAGGCCAATGGCATCCTGGGGTGTATTAGAAAGGGTGTGGTTAGTAGGTCAAGAGAGGTTCTCCTCCCCCTCTATTCTGCATTGGTGAGGCCACATCTGGAATATTGTGTCCAGTTCTGGGCCCCTCAGTTCAAGAAGGACAGGGAAGTGCTTGAAAGAGTCCAGCGCAGAGCCACAAGGATGATTAAGGGAGTGGAACATCTCCCTTATGAGGAAAGGCTGAGGGAGCTGGGTCTCTTTAGTTTGGAGAAAAGAAGACTGAGGGGGGACCTCATCAATGTTTACAAATATGTAAAGGGTGAGTGTCAAGACGATGGAGTTAAGCTTTTTTCAGTGAAGACCAGTGATAGGACAAGGAGTAATGGATACAAGTTGGAGCATAGGAGGTTTAAGATGAATATCAGGAAAAATTTTTTTACTGTAAGAGTGACAGAGCACTGGAACAGGCTGCCCAGAGAGGTTGTGGAGTCTCCTTCCCTGGAGACATTCAAAACCCACCTGGACTCCTTCCTGTGTGATGTACTCTAGGTGACCCTGCTCTGGCAGGGGGGTTGGACTAGATGATCTTTCGAGGTCCCTTCCAACCCCTAGGATTCTATGATTTCTATGATGATTTCTATGATTTCTCCACTGGACACAGTCAAGCACTTCAATGTCCTTCCTGTAGTGAGGGGCCCAGAACTGAACACAGCACTCGAGGGGCGGCCTCACCAGTGCCAAGTACAGGGCCATGATCACTTCCCTACTCTTGCTGGCCCTGCTATTTCTGATACATGCCGGAACCTGGACACACTGCTGGCTCATTCTAAGGTGGATGTCAACCAGCAGCCCCAGGTCCTTTTCTGCTGGGTAGCTTTCCGTCCACTCTTCCCTAAGCCTGTAGTGAAGGAGAAAACCTGGGGAGCAAAACTCAGAGCACTGCTCAATTAATGGGAGGAGATATTCTGGCCCTTGTAGGTGGTAAACCATGGGAATAGAATGCAGCTAAGTGAAGTGGAAAAGCACTGACCCTGAGAAGCAGATAGTAAGAAGCCACAGTAAATCTAACTAAGGCTATGTTAGCAGAGGAGTGTGCTAAGCCTGCGTTTAGATAAGGAAGATTGTGCTTAGCTAAAAAAGTAGCATTTTGACAAAGCCAGCCTATGAGGAGTTGTGCTTGGGTCATGACTGGCGCGTGAACAGGGTAAGGAAACCAATGAAACAGGAACAGAATTCGGTTGGACAGTGAAAATGTGTATAAAAGGCAGCCTGTGTATAAAATAAACGACATTTTGCTTGCATCAAGCTGCGTCCCGTCTCTCAATCGCCGTGTGTAGCATTGCCTGGGGTTGTTGTGGCCCAAGTACAGAACCCGGCACTTGGCCTTATTGAACCTTTTACAAGGATCCAGCCTGTCCAAGTCACTCTGCAGTGCCTTCCTACCCTCAAGCAGATCAGCACTCCCACCCGATTTGGTGTCATCTGCCAACTTTTTGAGGGTACACTCGATCCCCTCATCCACATAATTGATAAAGACATTGAACAAGACTGGCCCCAAAACTGAGCCCTGAGGGACACCACTGGTGATTGGCCACCAGCTAGATTTGACCTCATTTACCACAACTCTCTGGGCCCGGCCACCTAGCCAGTTTTTCACCCAGTGAGGAGCACACTTGTCTATGCCACGATTCACCAGCCTTTCCAGGAGAATGCTGTGGGAGACAGTGTCAAAGGCCTTACCAAAGTCCAGGTAGACAACATCTACAACCTTCCTCTCATCCAATAGATGAGTCACATGATCATAGAAAGGAATCAGGTTGGTCAAGCAAGATCTTCCATAAACCCATGCTGGCTGGCCCTGATCCCCTGGCTGCCCTGCACTTGCAGTGTGAGCTCACTCAAGATGAGCCTCTCCGTGATCTTTCCTGGTACCAAGGTTAGGCTGAAAGGCCTGTAGTTCTACGGATCCTCCTTTGGGCTCCTCTTGTAGATGGGTGGCACGTTAGCCAGTCTTCAGTCATCTGGGATCTCCCTTGTTTACCAGGATTGTTGATAAATGATGGAGAGAGGCTTACTGAGCTCCTCCACCAGTTCCTTCAGTACTCTAAGGTGGACCCCAACAGGACTCATAGACTTGTGAGGGTCTAGGTGCAGAAGCAGATCATTAACTGCTTTCTCCTGAATTATGGAGGGATTGTTCTGCTGTCTTTCCTTATCTCCCAGCTCAGCAGGCTGAACACCCTGGGGGAAGCTGGTCTGACTGATTGAAGACAGAGGCAAAGAAGACATCAAGTATCTCAGCCTTTTCCTCATCCTTGGTTGCAATCTTGCCCCTCCCCGCATCCAGTAAAGGATGGAGATTCTCCCTGGCTCTTTTTCAATCATTGATGTATTCGTAAAAACTTTTTTTGTTGTCACTTATGTCAATGGCCAAGTTGAGCTCCAGCTGTGCTTTTGCCTTCCTAATTTTCTCTCAGTATGACCTAACCAGACCTCTGTACTCCTCTTGAGTTGCCTGTCCCTTCTGCCAAAGGTGAACACTCCTTTTTTTCTGAAGTCCCATCAAAAGCTCCCTGTTCAACCAGGACAGCCATCTTCCCCTCCATTTAATCTTACAACAAACACACAGAGATAGACTGCTCCTGAGCCTGTAAGATTTCCTTCTTGAAAAGAGACCAGCCTTCCTGGACCCCTTTGCCCTTCAGAACTGTCTCCCAAGAAACTCTCTCAACCAATGTCCTGAACAGGCCAAAGTCCACCTTTTGGAAGTCCAAGGTGGAGTTTTTGCTACCCACTCTCCTTACATGACTAAGAATTGAAACCTTTACTACCATTTTGTGATCACTAAGCCCAAGATGGCCTCTGACCACCATAGGTCCCACTAGTCCTTCTCTGTTTGAGGAGGTCCAGCAAGGCACCTCCCGTGGTAGGCTCACTTACTAGTTGTGTCAGGAAGTTATCTTCCACACACTTGATGAACCTTCTAGCCTGCCTGCTCTCTGCTGTGATATATTTCTAGCAGACATCTGGTAGGTTGAAGTCTCCCACCAGAACAAGGGTTGGTGAGAATTTAGCCAGCTACTTGTAGAATACTTAATCTGCCTCCTCGTCCTGGTTGGATGGTCTAGAACAGACTCCCAGCACAATATCTGTCTTGTTCGCCTTCCCCTTCATCCTTACCCATAAACACTCAATTTTATCATAAAGGGACATTCTGTTGGTGAGTGAAATTAGATATGAGGAAGGAAATTAGAATTAATTTTTCCAGTCTTTTTTTTTTCTCCCCCCTTTGGTGCAAGTCATGTTGTTTGCATTACAGAGTTTTGAAAGTGTTCAGAACACAATTCTTAAGAGAATAGTGGCTAAAGTAAAAAGGGTTTTTTTGTAATTAACAATTAAGATGCAAAAGAGTTCCTGATTATCCCTCTTGTACTGAAAGTACAATTTTTAATTTATTCTAAGAACTGGGTTATTCTTTCTTTCCTCCAGCCCCTCCCCCTAAAAAAGTTATAGCTTTTATAGTTCAATGTTTTCTATAACTAAAAATAGCAACTTTCACTTTCAGTGAAAATTTTGCCATTAATATTTCAGTTAAGCTTCACATCCAGACATAGCTCTTAATAAGTACATGAAGAGGCATTAAAAATGCTTGCAATGTAATGGTTTGCTGATAACAGTAAAATGTGAACATCATCTTGGAATTAATTTTCTGCATTTCTTGCCAGCTATTTATGGAACAGAGGAAGGATGCCTTTCCTCTTTACAACACTTAAAAAGTCAGTCATTCTACTATATTGTACTTACGCAGTTGCCTTCCTACTTCCATTTCAGTTAGAATTAAAATGGTTAACACCCCAAGATTTCCTGTGTTTTAGATATACTGTCTTTTTTACTAAGTTCTGAGAAGTACAAGAGATGTTCAGTTTTTTCCTGCTTCTAAATAATGTGGCTGCCTTTGATGAAGACTGACATGCCAACATCAGTACACCAGAAAACTTCACCAATGTTTATGTTGAACAATTCAGAAGATTTTATAAAATGAACATAGACTAAGAAAATCCAAAATCAAGGAGAGGCAGTAAAGGGGAAAAAAAAACAAAACAAAACAAAAAATCTGTGTGAAGACCTGCAAAGTCATGCCCACATTTTCTGTGGGAAAGAGAGGCATACAAGTGACAAATGGCAACATAAACTGAACACTGGCATACAATATCTTGTCAGATTTGATTGCAGCTGATTCATCAGGACTGATTCAAGTACAGGGTATGTCGCTGAAGGTAAGTCAAGGTTAAACTAGACAAAACCATGGAAATTAATATTTCAATGGGCTTAACATCAGTTTCCTAAGGATTTTCACAAGAAAAAGTCATAAATCTTATCCAAAGGCTTGTTAGAAATTTGTAGACCCATCCTCCCTCTAAATGCAGTGAACTTGCAGAATTTAGCTAACAAAAGCCCCTTTATTTTCTGCGTGAGATCTGCATATTTTGGAGGATTTAATACAACTCTCTAAAAACTTTGAAAATCAAGTAATAAGCTATATATCCAGACTATACTGAAATCAATATCAGAATAATATTTCTGCTAATAATTATTTATGTAATATACTGTAAGTACAATTTTTGCACACATTCTGGATAAGTTTAGCTAGCTTAGAACATTATCAAACTATTGGAAAGTGTCCAAAGGAGAGCCACGAGAATGATGAGGGGTCTGGATGGGATGACTTACGAGGAGCAGCTGAGGTCACTTGGATTATTCAGCTTGGAGAAGAGGAGGCTGAGAGGTGACCTCATGGCAGTCTATGGCTTCCTGTGACCAATGACAAGACTTGGGGAAATGGCAGGAAGGTGAATCAGGGTAGGTTTAAGCTTTTTCACCTGGAGGGTGGTTGAGCACTGGAACAAGGTCCCCAGGGAAGTGGACACAGCACCAAGCCTGCATGAGTTCAAGAAGCGTTTGAATGATGCTCTCAGGCACATGGTGTGATTCTTGGGGTGCCCTACACAGAAACAGGAGTTGGACCCGATTATCCTGATGGGCCCCTTCCGACTCAGTATATTCTATGATTCTATGATTATCTGCTTTGAGAATAATGGTCAGAGGCTGTTTCTTTTCTTTAGATAGGAAGCAATGTTTTGAAAGAAGTATTTGTGAAAACAGTGTCAAGAAATATTATAATTATGTAAGCCCATAACATATTGCCAGAAAAAACAGGAGTTGATATAAAATGCAGTCCTACAACACACACAAAAAACCCCAGCAAATCTGATTTGCTCTTAGGAATCCTGTACCTCTTTCAACTTAGTTAATTAGAATCAAGCGTGCTATTATGAAAGCAGTTTACTATGAAGTGGCATGACTTAAGTGTCATGGGCCATCAGCACATCTAAAATGGTCTATCAAGTCATTAAGAATCCACCAGAAATTAGGCCCCATGGCATAACATTGCAAGGTTTGTTAATTTTAAAAACAAGAAAGTAAGGATTTCCATTTTCAGTTTTGGAGACAGACAGCAGTACGCTTTATTGTCTTCAGAATGAGTGTCTGCAGAGTTAAATCTTTATTCAGGAAGCAACAAAAAAGATATTATTATAAGAATCATATTTTGTTTTTTAATTGATTTAATCATAACTCTAGCCAAAACTGCTTACTCTGGCCGAGAATGTGTTCTGCCTGAGAATATGCTCTGCCCCATCAACCAAATCCGTAATGAAGACATTGAACAGGACTGGACTTGATATTTACACCTTGGGATACACTGCTAGTTACTGTCCTCCAACTTTTACTCCCTTTGGTATTGCTGCTATCCAGAGAGTTACTTGGGGTAAAACAGGCTTCTCTGACTAGAGATTATTACCCTCTATGATGCCAATTGTACAGACTCACAGCTTAAAGTCTGGAACCTGCATGTTTATCTGAAGTCAGATAATTGATTTCCACATATACTCAATCTCGTTTGTTTCAAAGCTGTAACATACTTCTGGATCTCTTTAAAAGCTCAATGAAGTTTAAAGAAAAATACCCCCACATAAAACACACATACAACAGATCAACCCTCCCCCCCAAACACCTACGAAATTTAATGAACCCTGGTAAGATGCCATCTTTATATATTTAAGGCAGTGGGGTTATTGTGTAGCTAGGAAACAGCTATATTTCCTTTCTCTCAATGATGAATTTCTTTCCCTATTTATCTGCTTAGCATCATCCAGTCTGCAGAAGTGGTCCTTTCCCATTCCACTTCCTCCTAAGCAACTTTTGCTAGCTGTTGGAAATGAATCAGATGGAAGAAGAGTTGCTGTCTCATCAGATGTTCCCTACCAACCTCCCAACACTCCAACAGTCTGTAGAACCTCAGAAGCAAAAAACAAAATAAGGTCTTCTGACTGAATTTAAGCCTTCTGGCTAAGTGATGCCAATATGTCACTTTGCCCATTACCTCATTAACAATGAACACGAAAGTTGACAGTACTGTTTTTACTGAGCAGAGTTGTACTTTTATGTCCACTTTAGAAGCACCTTGTTTAAAGCATATACTCTAATAAACTTAAAATGTACTAGTAGTATGCATTCTAAAACTCTTTTACCTATCTCAAGCCCTCCCAAAGAATTACATTTTGTAAGAAGGTGTCTGACCCCATCCACTACTGTTCCTGCCACATCAGGATCATTTTAGTCACATTTCTCTTAACACAGAAGCCTCTTTGATGACATCAGTCAGCAAAAGCCATATACAAGGATATCATATTGCAAGTATAATGTGAATTTCAGAACACCATAAGCTTTCCTTTTTACTGGGACTGCTATTAAGTAGCAGAATCAGCACACATCATGCAAACACTGGCAGAAGGGTTAGTAAAATCAAGAGCAAAATAGTACTAAAATGAGGTGAAATACTGTAACTATTAATATATATCTGAGAATCCTCACAGTATTTTCCAAAATTTGACACAAAGATCAAGTGTAGAAGAGTTACATGTGCCCTCTTAGAGCTGCTGTATTAAACATCTTATTACAAGAGACTCATGCTTTTTTTATTCGTAGTCTTTGGAAAGGCGAGAGTTGGAAACTCCTGGAACAAAGGAGGCTGAAGAATATATTTTTAATGAAAAACTGTAGAGTTGTCCTTAAAAGGTAGCAGATCATGTATTTTCTCACTTAACTGTAGTATGTAATTGTAGCTAGAGAAGTTGTTTCAACTGCTCTTAAGATTCAAATCTCTTATCCCCAGTTCCCACACAACCCTCACAACAATATCGTAGTGCCCCAGATGGATTTACTCATTTTGTGTAATACATTTATTCCCTTTACAAAACACCTCATACCAAGATTATCAACATCATCTTTAAAAAGAGGAAGAAGAAGCACAAAAGTGCTAAGAACCAGAGCAACAAAAGGACTTGCATGCTACTAGGTTGCCCACTATGCTATATTTTCCAGAAATTCTTTCTCCTACCCCCACTCATTTATGCAAAAATGTTGGAATTCCATTTATTTGTTTGTTTATTTATTTATTTATTTATTTATTTATATTTTATCTACCTTGTCCTCATCAGATCTAGGAGGTCTGTCTCTTCAGGTAAATATTCTTAATTCCTATTCACTAAAATGATTCCAGTTGATCTGTTGCATAAAGGAGGGAGTGCTTTTCGACATGCTTTAAATATATTTGGGAACTTAGGAAGAAACATCTAACCTCTGTGGCCAAACAGTTTTATGAAGCTGAATTTTATATATGCTGTGTATATTTATGTGCAATTATGATGTAGTAAGGTAAAAAAAAAGTTAAAAAATATAGGATGTCAGCAGAAGCCACCCTCTCTCCACCCCTTCCCCTTCCCAACACATGCAGAAGTGAGAAAGGGTGTTTACTGGTCCCTAAAATATTGTAACCTTGAGCATCAGTTAGAAGTTTAAAGAACCATAAAGATTATACATCCAACATCCATGAATGTTTTCAGGAAGTATCAGAAATAAAGTACAACTCCAGTTGTAGCTCTGGTAACTGGGAAAGAAGAGAAGAATCACTCCAGCATCATCTCTCTCAGCTCACGACAAAATTAAATCAACACTACTACTTACATCATAGATCAAGTCATAGATAACATTAACAACTGCCACCTCTCTTCACACTTACACCCTCCTGAAAGATGTTCAGTTTACAACTCACCTCACAGTATTTTGCTTGCCTCAGACTCAGCAAACGTAAGTATTTTTGAAATTTAAAGTGTCTTCCCACACATTTCTAATCACATGTCCTCAAAGCAGTGATTGATACCACAGAACTGCGCCAGTGTGAATGCAGCTGCAGTAGTGTCAGTCATTATGTGTTCATTACACTTGACTTTTGGACTAAATCAACTAAGCCTAAAGCTACATAAGTACATAGGTCCTCTCCAAGAAACAGTTCCTATGGCAGGTTTACCACCTGAGCAATGTTTTTAACACAGAAAATAAAACAGCAAGTATTGAGAAGGCTTCACACATGATCTGTTTAGGAAAAAAAAAATATTCCAGACAATGAAAGAGTAAGAGTAAAAGAGTAAAGAATCACAACATTGTGGCAATGGACATGTACATCAGGTAGAATGTGAACAGCACTGCAGGTAAAATAAAAGCTTAAAACATCAAGTGTTAAGTTGAACATATATATTCCAGGAGATGGTCATTGCTTTAGAGTATCTCAGCATAAAGCACTCCTAAAAACAGAAATATGTTGAAAAGAGAAGTACACATCAACCCCAAGAGATAAAACTAACAAAAGCCAAAACCATTATTAGAAACAAAGCTGGAAATTCTGCAGAGTGTTGTGAAGAGTGAAACATCATTCACTCCTGCCATTTGTCATAATGTGACCAAATCTAATATAAGATCAATACAGTAAGCACTGAATCACTGGAGAAATATTTTGGTACAAAACATAGTGATTTACCCATGAAAGTAACCAACCACATGAGGAGCCTTTTGTTCTTAAAGCAACAAAAACCTTCACCATGGATAGTAGATGAAAGGCAGAACTTTGTTCTATTAAGTTCTCCTTTGATTTGGCAGAAGCATTGAAAGTTCCATCTTAACTACATTAAAAATATAGTAGCACTTCAATGACCAAAGGTTTTCAATTCAGTAAAGGATGATTAGAGAAACTTTAGGAGCAACTGTCATAGGAGCTTTTACAGTGCAGTCACAAGGCTCCATCTGCTTTTATTGATAATTTGAAAGATAGAGTTAGAAGCAGCAGATGACAACAGATGGTCAACGTGAATGAGGCAGGAATTCTGGATAGATGTGCCATAAAGGACCTTTGTCACTGAGAAATGTAAACTTCAAAACTAAAGCTGATTGGTCTTTGTAGCCTTGAATATTATACAGCAATGTTACTAGCAACTGTCAGTACAGTCTTGTATTAATTTACTATTTATATAATTGAAGGGTGGGTGAAGGCTGAAGCTTACACACTTGTCTGATCACTAGCAATTGAACACAAAGGCCTGACTTAATTTACAAGTTGCAAAAGACTTCTTAATGGACTGCTTTAGCTACAATAATACACAATGTTGCTATATCAATAGTGTGACATTAAAGCCTTAGTGATTCTAGTTGATGAAACAAGGCCTCTCTCTCATCTTTGTGATTTATATCCAAGCATTCTGCTTGTGTTTTTTCCAAACACTATTTCACTTATGCAACTGCTGGACCAAAAGGTAATTGCTAATTTTAGGGTGATTTATTTACAGCAAACATCAATATGTTTGAAATGATTGACAAAATCGCACATATCAATGCACGAATTTTTGCAACAGCTGCAACATACAACTTGCCCTTGAGTACATCCTTGCAGTGGAGGGACTTGAGAACTAATAAGACAAAAAACAACAGTTGGAAGGAGTGTATCCACAACTTTTAAAACTTTGAAAAACAAAGCTCAAGTAGTAATTCTTGGGGAAAAAAAATGTTGTGTTTGATGAATTAGAGGAAGATACTCTAGAACTTGGATTCACCTAGAGTTAAGATGAATGAATCCAACTAGCAGAAAATTAGTAAAAACAACTTGCTGAAGAATAGCAAAGGGAAAGTGAGCTTGCAGTAAATAATGTGCTATAAGAATGTGCAAAAAGCATTACTGACGTTTGTTCTTACTAAAGAAGGCAGATTAGATTGTAATGGAAATACATCACAACATGAAATTAACTTAAATTTGTGAGTAAAAAAGTGATGGGGCTGTAAAAAGATGACAATATCTCCCTCAAAATGCCTAAACCCCACATAGTTTAATCCTCCAATACAGTTAATGTTTCTTCTGTTTTAAGTGGAGCTATTATGTTTCCCATGTAGAACTGACAGTGGAGTAGGCAAGGCAGAGAGGGACCATCCACTGTGGCTAATGAGAAGCCTGAGAACTACTCATCCACCTCTACCAGACACATCCGTTCTTGTCATGGTTTGGGCCTAACATGACAACAAAGAAACAGCCATGTGGCCACTCACTCACTCCCCTCCCGCCTCCCATCCCATGAGAGACAGTCCTTCACTAGCTTCTCCAACATGAGTCCTTCTCACTAGGTACAATCAGTCAGGAGCAAACTGCTCCAGGCTGGGCTTCCCACAGAGTCACAAGCTGCTTTAGGAACAGTCACCTCCCCTGCCACCGGGAGGTGATCTCCATGGCTGAAGATCCAAGTCCATGGGTTGCAGGTCCACATTTACCCCTCCTGGTGCATTCAGGGGATAGTCCACCGTGCTCTTCCATGAGTGCAGGGGTATAGACTACCCTCTCGCCATGGGCTGCAGGGAAACTTCTGCTTAGGCACCTCCTTCCTCACCAGCCAGAGGATCTCCACTCTGACACTGCTCTCACCTCTCCAGCTCAGCTCTTCTACTTTGATCTCTGCTCTCTCCCTCAGGTCTTATATCAGTTCTTTCATATGTTAATCGCAGAGGCACATCTATTGCCTCTCTAATGGCTCGGCCTTTACCACTTGAGCTAGGGGAGCTTTCAGCAGCCTTCTTACAGGAGCCACCCCTGAGGCCTTTCCCCTACTACCGAAACCATGCCAGAACAGCTCTCAAGTAGGACTGACCACATTTTTACGACAGGAATGTATTAGAAGAACTACATTTTTTTAAAGGTCTATTATTCTACTAAGTTTTTTATTATGCGTTCTAGTTAAAATTAGCAATTTCTCTGATTTACATAATTTTTCATCGAGTATGTGTGAATATTTCAGGAAGTTTAGTCAAGGGGGTTAAGATTCCCATAAATAATGTATAAATGCATATTTTCCTAAAAATAAGTTCCCTTAGGGATGCATCTGTCAGGATTAGAGATTGATTGCTACATGCGGGGTTGAGCACAGAGCTGTGGGAGACACCCTGCAGGTGTATAAAGGTAGCTCACAACCACCAGGGTCCAAGTGCTAGTAACTATATCCAAACCGTTCTAGTTAAGCACCATGTCTTCAGCCTCTATGAGGCCAGCTGGAGAGTATGTAGCAGCCCAAGTCCTTTTCTAGAACTGTTGTCAGTTATTTATTTAAAAAATTAAAATGTGGGGCGGGGGAAATCACATTTGGGAACAATCACATCAAAGAGAACATAAGGGACCTGCAGAATAAAAACAGGGCCTAGATAACAGTGGAACAGTAAGAATTAGGTAAAACCAGATTCCAATTAGAGAAAAACACTCCCTAAGTAGTCCAACAGGCCAGCTTTGAGACAGGCCTGCAGGACACCTGCAAAGCAGATGAAAGGGATGAAAAGGAGCACTCCCCACAGCTTATCTTGGTCACAGCGTTGAACATTGGGGAAAACCACATGGAGTAATTGTATTAATTGTATGAATATATTAATGAGCCATTAGCATACTAAAATTCACACCCAGAGGCTAGAGGGACCCCTGCTAACAACAAGTCCCTTACTCTCAGAGCATGCATAGTGGATTTCCTGAGCATTGCCACTTTAAATGGAAGGGAGGGATTGGTTTGACCAATCGTGTCTCCCAGTGATAGAATAAAGTTAGAGATAAAGTTCTTTCTCACATTTTTTAGTATAAAAATACCACGTGTATTTTGGGAAACTGAGCTTGCCATGTGGAATACCACTCTATTACCTTTCCTGTGCAGAACTGGATATTAAAGCATGTATCTTGAGTCTGTATGTGGATTGGCTTCTTGCACATTGGGTAACAGACTCTGCCTTTGGGACAACAGAACTAGGTCCAAACCATTTGTTCAGAGCCCTGGATTAATTTAGTAGAGATTACTTATTGGATTCCTGTTTAAAACCATGTATTTATAGACACACTAATATCCCAGCAGATATAGATAGTTGGAAATCCTTTTAGAGAAATTTTAGACATCAGAACACAAGAATATAGGGAAAAAAAAAGCAGATTAAATATAGCTTTCATTGGGCAGAGCTTCTTTATGAAGAACTACAAGTAGCCAATTAGTAAGACTGAGTATTTACACAAGTGTTTTATAGTCAGAGACATCAGTGAATTTAGTTCTTCATGCAAATATAAAACTAAAAGCACAAACCCATGAAATTTGCCTGTGTTCTGTCCTAGGAGCACAACAGCAGTTAGATAAACACTGACTTCAGGTTTCTTCCTCAACTTCAAAAATACTTCATGCTGAGAACGATGGAATTTTTTGATTAGCCTAGAATCATTAAAACAGAAAAAAATTATTTAAAAAATCAGTTAATAGACTAACAGAAGACCAGCCAAAAACAATTCAATATTAAGAGACAAAGTTACCAAACAAAAGCCGCTCTATTACACACTTTCTTAAGCATTGCTACCTTCCAGAAAGCCTTTTTTGATTCACTCCTGAAGTTTCTCATTCCTTCTTCAGGATCTCAGCCACCACTCACTCAACCCAGAAATGCTGGATCCGCTGTGTTAGATTCACTATATTGCACCCCAAAGAAAAGTTTAAGTCCCAGGGCAAGCCTGCACTACCTCTTGCCCATGTATCTGTAGCAGGAAAATTCTCATGGTCTTTTTTTTCCGTTTCTGAGTGCAGTTCACGAAGGCCAGGCATTCCACTCATACCCTGTTTTAAACAGAAAGCAAAGTTTTTACTACCATTAAAAAAAAACAAATAAAAAAACCACAAAAACCCACAAAAAAACCCACTAAAAAACCAAACCCAACAAACACCTTCTTTGAATTTTCAGATGCAGAGAACAGAAACCTGAACCATCTTTTTTTTTTTTAACTTATAGAATAAGAAGTATGCCAATCTACTCTTTCCCTTTTTGTTTTCTCAAGACACCTGGTGATCACTTGCTGATTGAAACTAAACAACTAATTTCTACTTTGTCACCTGCTCTGTTTTTAAATGCTAAGAGATTTTTTTCACTTTTCTATACTGCTACGAAGTATTGTTTACCTGATTTCAGCTATTAAATATTTGTTTGAATAGACTGCCCCACCCTTCAGATACTTATAGACATTAACACGGTTCTCTCTTAGTCTTCTCAAGACTAAACAGCCCAAGGCCTCTTAGCCTTTGCTCCTATGACAGATGTTTCAGTCCCTTAATCATCCTTGTGGCTCTCTGTTGGACTCTTTCTAGCATATCCCTGTCCCTCTTGAACTGGGGAGCCTAGAACTGGACACAATACTCCAGATGTGGTCTTACAAGGGCAGAGTAGAGGGGGAGGAGAACCTCCCTTGGCCTACTAGCCATACTATTCTTAATACATCCCAAGATCCTATTGGCTCTCGGCCACGAAGGCACACTGCTGTCCACCAGGACCTCAAGGTCCTTCTCTGTGAGGCTGCTTTCTAGCAGGTCAACCCCTAATCTATATTGGTGATATAGATAAAAAAGATACCAGTGATATACTTGATGCTGGACACAGAACAGAAGTCCCTTTCCTGAAAAAGTCTATGGCCAAAGCAGAATTCATCTAAAATTCCAAAATTATCTGCATTCAGCAGTACAAAAAAGAACCTGGTTGTGTGAAAATTGCTAGTAGGCATAGTGTACTGCAGTGTAGTGACAAAGTGAGCAGGTACTGGAACTACATATGGCTACTCCTTAGGAAGTATGCAAGGAAGGAAATAGGAGCAGATGAAATCTTGAGATTAAAGTCAGAGGTTAGGGAGCAGAAATGTAAACTATGCCTAGGTCAGCCTTTCTGAAGTCAGAAGTTATCTGCACACTGGAAGTATTCACCACCACTGAGGATGGAATTTACTACATTAAGTTAGTAAATCACTATGTGACACATAGTGCAGAAGAAAGGGTTACCTACTGGAAGTCAACCATTCCTTCCAGAAAGAGTAAAAACACTAGCCTTGTACGTACAGTATGCTTTGTTTTTTTAACTACTTCACATTAGCATAAGACTTGTGGCAAAGCTAACAAGTCACTTGGAGTTCCTTGATTTGCAGCCCTGCAGTTTCAATGCAAGGCTATGCATTCTCCACAGAGGTTTGTTCTTTTGTTCTTGATATTTTTGTTGGGTTTTGTTTGTTTGTTTGTTTAGCGTTTTTTTGTTTTATTTTGTTTGTTTCTGGTTTTGTTTTAATAAACTAGCTGATAACCAGCTGTAGTAATTAATCTTGAAAAAGTGATTGAAGTGAAAAAACAAGTAAAAAAGTTAACCATCCTCGACCTACATTAAAATCAGCCACTCACTGCTTAACTACATGGACTATCTAAATCAGTTCTGAAGTTCAGCTTGCTCAAAGAGCAGAAAGAAGAAATGATGGGAGTGCAGTTAAAGCAAAAACTTTTAAATAGAAATAAGAAATGCAATAAAACAGATAAATTGCCATTCTTATGATTCCTTTCACATTTAAGCTGAAGGTACCATCAGGCAGCACAGCTTCGAGCAAGATGGCATATTTTAAATATTAAATGCAATTTCACTGGGTGTGACGATAGATACAGATTTTTCTGTGCAGTTTCAGATACAGCTATGTGACCATATGCCACAAAATGGGAAATCTGATTGCTTTGCTCACGTGGTACAGGGTGAATGTCTGGTAGTTTGTTGTTATACATCTTTACCCAATAAGGGGATGGGATGTGAAATAACTATTTTTAGATCTTCACATTCTGGAACAGAGATGTCTATTACTGTGGAAAACATACTGCATTCCATCTAAAATTCAATACACATAAACATTTCAGAACACTGTTTTTAAATATTTGGGGCTTAATTAATTTTTAATAACTAGTAATTACTACCATTGCAAAATGCCAGCCATGGAGTTTATGTAGTAAGGAAGTGACAACATCAGCTGACAGGTTGTCTGATAAAACTGCAGAAGAGAGTAGGAAGAAGCAAGAGACACCACCTTAGAAAACATATTATATATTGTTGTAAACAATGTTGTGCTTAGGAAAACAAAGAGGTGATATGAGCAGCTAGTTTAATAATAGTCTATTATTTAACCATACTCAAAATTAATTTGAATACGCTATTGCAAACCAGTGCATTGACCTAGGAAATTTACTAGCTCTTCATCTCATGCCTGTGTTTTCCTAAGTACAGTCTCCAAATCCAATTCTTTTAAACTCCCAACTACTTAAACTATCTTGTATCCCATTTATTATCGCAAAGGTTCTTCCAGGATGGTGGTATCAGCTCTCGCTCTTCATTGGCACCATCCAAACACTATCATAATCACTTTAAAATAATTTGAGTTTTTAGACTAGCACCAGGAAAAAAAATCAAAGGCTCTTTCCAGCTTTGTTTTAAAATACCAGTTGCAGGAACTGAGCTTGCCATCTGGTGTGCAGAATTTCTCCTTGCTATTTGGTTCATAATGCCACCAGTCAGTACTGCTGAACAGCGAGGAGAAATACCAGTGTATCACTCAGGCGACATTCATTCCTCATTAAGCCACTTCCACAGATGGTAAAGAAGAACACTGGCTTTCCTGTCCCCCTCATCTCCCATGAAATGTTATTTATGTCTTCCTGGTGATGCTTGTAATTACCTCTGTTACTCAGCATGGTCTTCTAGCACAATGACCTTAACTTCGGTTAATGATTTTTCCATATGCTTTCAAAAGACAGGATTACTTGGAAATCTGTAAATTGTACATTGTTGTTTTTCAGTGTTAGAAGAAAGAACCTTGAATTAAAACAACATGCTTATGCCTAGCCCTAGGGAGGAAATAAGAGTTGGCTTTAAAATCAGACATATCTTTCAAAAATGGAAATTAGCAACAGACTTCCAAAAGCTATACTTTACAGAGCATGCATGATTATGTAGGATCAGTTTTCCTGCTCCAGTGTTGGCCAAAAGCTACCAGTTCTTTCCATCTGCTTTCCCTTCCATTCCTCCTATCATGTTATTTTAATTTTAGAAACATTTCTCTTTCGGTTTGGGAGAACATTTAAGCAAGTGTTCAAGTCCATCCCTGAAAGCTCTGCTAAGCTCTTCACAAGCTACTGACAGCCATTTACAAGCTAGGCTTTTGTTGACTCAAAATCAACAAAGAGAAGAAGTCTAGCAAGGGTGAAAAAAAATCACTTAAGAGAAATCTTTCTATAACAACAGGGAAGTTAACATACAACTGTCCACCTCTAAAGCCTTGCATATCTTGGAAGACAGTAATACATGCAGAAAATGGATACAAACTTGTACTTTACTGCTTTTGGAACCTCCAAAACCTCAGTTATCCCTCCCACAATGGAAAGGCTGTACAGGAACTTGTAAGACTCTCTTCTTTTTACTGCGATAAAGTATTGTCAGATCATAAATAAAAAAATAACTCTACCTTAGATCTGATCTGTCACAGTAGAAATCACAGATCTGCTGGAAACTCAAGGTTAAGAGCCTAAGTGACACTTGCAATATCTGTATAAAGTAAAAATCTCCAGAGGATTTCTACAGTTCTCTCTCACATAAAACCAAAACCAAAACCAAAACAACCAAAACCAAAACCAAAATAACCAAAAACAAAACCCACACATAACAAAACAAAACAAACAACCAAAAAACATAGAGCATATCTGGCTTTGAGTTTTTTTGAAATGAGTGGGAATAATTCAGACTAAGCAAAACCAAGTAATACAAAGCATGTATAAAACAGTTAAAATATTTTAGGCTTACTTTTGAAAATACAGAGTTACAAGACTAACAAAACCCAAATACCACTGAATGTCAAATAGATAACTGTTTCTCATTACACTAGGCATGCCGTCCAGACTACATACTCAGGACTTTTGGCCCTTAAGGAAAAGAGTAAGCAACAATCAACATGGCTTTATTTAAAAAAAACAACAACAACTTATAAATTAACCTGGTCAAGGGCAGAATTAGCCTTGAAAAGTGCTCTAATCGCTGTGAAAGCCATAAAAAATAAGGATGAACCAAAACCAGAGCTGTGGCTCTTAATGTTTTTCCAAAAGGTCTAGTAAAGTTTGTCAGAATGGCTCTGAAGAAAAATAAAAGCTCTTTTTAGGAGAATAGATAACACATTTTCTTATTATTACACCAATAATGAAGTAACCAACTCAACTATGAAACTGCTTCTTCAGTCTATGCTTGGGCTATGAAGCAGCCTGCACTTTGATACAGCCATGTCTCAGGCTTTTTCTCTGAAGCAAGTTCCCCAAAGACTAAAATATCCTAAAACACAAACAAACAAACAAAATCCCTCTAGCAAATAAACAAACAAAAACAACCAACAAATATACCCCATGTTTTATTGGACTAGAAGGAACATCTAGCAGTTTATGCAGGGACACTCAGAGTGACTAAATCAAACAGAACAAAACCAGACAACCAAACAGAAAAATGTAATAAACTTGCAGCCAAGTTGGCTGTGATGGATCAGAAAGAAGGTGACCTGCTGACTCCCAGACCCTTTCAGGATCTTCCTTCTCTCACAAGTTCTCTTTTTTTCAGAAAGGACCAGCTCACCTGCCTGCTCTCCTAAAAGGAACATAACATAATTGAAAGCATAGCACATCACTCCAGAATTTTTTTTACTACAGTAATATGATTTGTGTAACAGGTAGTTGTGAAAGTGTAACAGGACCAAGCTACTGCAATTTCTTTGCAGATATTTTGTGCACCTTCTTTCAAACTCCCTTTTTCTGTTTGTGGAGGAGTTGTGTGGATAAATTTGCTATATTTGGAGGTGCCTAAAAACTATAAAAAGAGAAGGAATAAAGTACCTGAGACAGATAGTCTTTCAAATGAACTTCTAAAGAAAGAAAGATGGAAGGAAATGTAAGGAATTTACAGAAAGTTTTATATAGTTTTCCAAGAGGAAACCATCTATCTTTGTAATATTAAACATTTTTTTTTTTTGTATTGAAGTATTATGGGCTAGAGCTGGCTTAGAGAATGATAATTACATTCTGTGAGAAAATCTGAGGTTGCAAAATATGTCATTCTTCCACATCAAAATTGTGTCCGGTACATTTTTTTTTGAAGTTATCTGATTTTCTGGACCTTTAATAATTCTTCTCATTCCTGAAAGTGACCAGGGACCCCAGCTAGGTTTCAAAAACTTACTGTTGGGAACTTCATAAAAATCAGTGTTTCCATAAATGTTGTCTAGCCTTAAGAGTACAGCAAACTTAAGCCCAAAAGACATATTTATTTTAAGAGGATCTAACACTATTACAAATTGTGTGGACAGAAAGAAAAAATATAGACTTAATTATTCTTAGGAGTACTTACAAGTTAATTTTAGTTGCTTCAGAGGATTCAGTCACACATTATGCCATGGATATAGGGGTCCAAACAGAAAAAATCCTGCCTTAAAGTTAGGTGGAAAAAAAACTAGTCTGCAGTTCTCTAGGGAAAGACTACAACACATAGGTGCTGCTACCAGAGATGGCTAACCCTGGGGAAGGAATTCATACAGTTAGTCATGTGAGTTCATAACAGTTGAGTTAACGTAACCTCGTTGCCTATCTTGTGATTCAGATGTCTGGCCTAACTTTAGTGTGGCACAACTGCATAACAATGGCTAAGGCTTCTGAGACAACTGTTTTGTGAC
This sequence comes from Apus apus, assembly GCF_020740795.1. NCBI lineage: Eukaryota > Metazoa > Chordata > Aves > Apodiformes > Apodidae > Apus > Apus apus. Next base: position 75,023,653 of record NC_067283.1, read on the forward strand.
TAGAGAAATTCTGAAAAGTACATCTGAGTAGCACAGAAGTAAGACTGCTGTGTAAGGCTGAGGTGTCAACACAAGATTTCAGGAGAAAAAAGCCACAATCCAAACAAATATGGAATGGTACAATGTGCTACAGGAAAAAACAGTAGTATAAGACAACTCCACAGTTCTGAAGCCCCATTTCAAGCAGCAGCAAATGCCAGCCCTTTCCTATCAGATAAAATACTGCCTGCTAGCAAAGACAATGTATAAGTACATTAGTGCTTAGCCCAGTGGCTTGTTAATGTCAGCTATTTTTTGTGTGTGATATCAGATAAATGACAACTGCATAGGTTGAAGTTTTATATGGCAGTCTTCAGAGCCTTTCCGTAGACAGCAAAAAGGGGTTCCAAAACAGTGAGCCTGAGATAGATGGTTACATCAGTTACTACTGTTGATGTCCCAGTTGAGTTCTGAAAGTAAACAGAAGTTTTGTTTTTTAAGAAGTGCAGTAGTATTCCTAGACACAAGTGGCAGCATAAATAAGGTTAGTGACCTTATGACTAAATCTTTTCTGAGGTAATTCTGGACTCATTAATACGATACATGTGCTGTGGGGAAGCACTGTGAATCACCTATGACAGGGAGGAAAAACTGACACTCAGAGCTCTTACAATCTGTTTAAACAAGTCAGTCAAACGTTTTAAGGTTAGCATAGAGTGTTCTACAACAAAGAGATGTATGTAGCTCGTTTACAAGTTACACATATTATAAAAAGCATTATTTCAGTAAATATAAAGGCAAGGTATAATGATAAAATATTTGCCTGCGTGGACACACAGGTATGCAGTGTGGTAGGACATTACACTTTCATTGCCTTTGAACACTTGCTATACCCAATATTCATAATTCAGCCATCAGCAAACCAATTAATGATCTCCAGTATCTGTAGGGAAATGTATGCACAGTACTATGAAAATTTACTGGAAATAGGTCTCAAGCAACTAAGAGTTTAGTTGTTGTAGGCAAGAAAATGGAATCAGCATGAGAATCCATGGAACCATCCAGCAGAGAAAGACTAACTTACATAAACAGGTGTCAGGTTAGAAAAGAGAAACAATGAGTGTTGTAAATAGGCCACAATTAATCCCAGTAATGGGCTATATTGTTAAACATTTGTAATCTAAGCGCCACATCTAATTTTTATATGCATTTAGATTTGTCTCAGGAAGGTAAGCTTTATTTGCTGCTAAGCTGCCCCAGGCTTGATTACAGGTTTTGCTATAAAATGGGGGAGAAGTAAGAATGTCACAATGTATATTTCCATATAATTATTGAGGCATGAACCATTTACTTGGATAGTAAACTTTTAGACTTATTTCTGTATTACCTGTGTTTAAACAAAGCCAGTGAATGTCAGAAGTAGTAACTAAGTGACTGTGTGAAGGATCACTAAGAAGACATGCAGTCCTGATGTTAACTTGTAGAAAAAGAGTTCCAGGTCTGTGCCTATAGGGCTGTTTGCATCGCTTAACAGTGCCTTAAAGCCAGTAGTATCCAGAGAGAACCTTTAAGGTCATGACGGAAATCCTCTGTTGGTCTGCCACCAGCTCTGGGAGAAGACATTCTATTAACTGATACTCAATTCAAATTCAATTTTTTCTTGAGAGTAAATACTGGCATTAGATAAATGAAGTTTGAACATTACTCTTAGACCTAAGAGGGTGTAACTCATACTGTATGTGCAGCAGGAAAGTTCAAATCACCGACTTGGAAGTAATTTTTTAAAAAAATCTTATTATTTAAGTAATGCTTTCTAGTTAAAGAATATGAAAAACAGTTCCACACACTAGAGAATTACTAATAGACCCTTCTGGAACAAAGCAGAAAATTCATTCTTCCACATGGCTTTTTATGATGCTGTTTATAGCTGTATTACAAATTAGTAGTGTTTTTTGCACTACAGACACACATTTATACTACAGTATTAAGATAGAGATTATTTTCAAGAAAATATAAAAAGGAATTGCAGTGTTCTAATAACTCTAAAGTCCTGATAACTGAAAGCAGAGAGGGAAAGATAAAGGCACAAAGTACCAAATAAAGATATTCAGCAAGGTGGGGAAATCACATCTGAAAACTTAAAATAATTACATTCTTTACTGCATAGAACACAAAGCTTTTCAAAGAAGAAGTACATTTGCAAGACACTAAGAACAGTGAAAAATTCTGCTTCTGAGTTATGAGACTACAGAAATCATTTTAAAGGGAAAAATAGGACAAAAGAAACAAAAGAGAGAAGTGATAGTTTACCACCCAAAGCAAATTATTATTCACATTAGATCTGTAAATGTCACTCATTTTCAGACTGTTGCTATGTAAATTAATTACAAAATATATTTATCTCTTGTATTCTAAGCTTGAACAAAATTTCTTGTTTTGCTAACAAAGTATGTGAAATAAAATACATCATTAAGAAGTTCTAAGATATCCAGCTGCAAAAACGAACAAGATATCCACAGTGAGCAAGGGCAGCACTATATGAAGACAGATTTGCTGCTTAGAAAAGACAAGGACACTGAAAATCAGTTTCCTTTTGTTCAGTCTTGCTTCCCGTTTATGCCATTAGAGCTGCAGTTCTTTTCAGGATGTTACTTTTTCCTATTGGAGAAAGCACAAAGCGCTTAAGAAAGAACATTCTTTTCCCTTCAAGTAACAACAAAACATAAAATAACACTGGTGCAATCTTGGCCTAGTTGAACTCCATAGAAAAAAACTCTATTGACTTCAAGGACACCAGCAGTGGATCTGTGTTTTTGTAAGACTGTGCTATTTGCCATCCAAAGTTTTATAAAATTCCATGGATAAATGACTGGTTCAAACTTCATGGTGTGTGCCAGACCCATTCATCTGTGCTCTGCCAGCTCTGATTTGAAATAGGGACCAGACTTTCACTGAGTTTCTTCTCCTAAAATAGCACTGGGAAGAGCTCCCCTACACTCACTCACGTAACTCTTGCAGCTGTCTAACATGCATGTCAATTCTGCTTTCAGGTGGATATTAGGGGATCAAGCTGTTCTCCTTTAGAAGACTAAGCAGGGATAAACCATGATTGAGTCATTAGTGAACAAAGCAGACATTACAGCAATCATCTCGGGCAGTATATCACTTTGCTAACTGTGCCACAAAGATGCTTTTTAAACACAGAGCACCCAGTCCAACCCATACTTCAGCTGAAGAACTACCACTGAAGAGAAAAGTACATAAGAAATAAACTTGACCTGAAGTCCTTGGAAAGAATCTTTCAGACACTCATTTCTGCAAAGAGAAATGGCATAGATACAGCAGTGAGACACAGAGGACGGAAGAGGGCCGTAGTGTAGGCCCTCCATATGAACAAATTCACTATGTCCTGGAGATTTCTGCCTGTTTTAAAATTTAAATTATCCACACAGCTCAGCCCCTGCTTCTCATATTTGAACTTGGCTGCCTTAAAAATATACCATAGTTATGCCGATTAGAAAAAGAATTTTTGCCTCAACCCATCTGACAAAAATTCAAAGGGAGTAATAATGGCCTTCCACTTGATCTTTACAACAGAATTGGACTTCTGGCTTGCCAGCAAGATCTGATCTCATAAAAATATGTATCTTCTAATAGAAGAGGTGGATAGGAGAAAAAAGACAAATATCAGAGTGGGAGTTGGAGGAAGAGACTTCATTTAAATGAACAGCCTACCTTGAAGCTAGAACTTATCTATGCTACATAGAAGTAGAACAGACACCCAGGTTGAGCTTCTAAGATTATTTCCCCCCCTCCAGATTTTTTCTGTTGTTTTGGGGGTTTATTTAGTTTTCTTTTTTTTTTTTTCCCCGGAGTGTACCTGGGTTGGCAGGATGGGAAGCATTTAAAGAGTGCTACTTTAAAGCACTATCAAACTTTAAAACCAAGGTAATAAAACAGTCCAGAATATCCAACAGACAGTGAACCATAGCTGGATGGATTTCACGAAACAGCCCACAGAGGCAAGCAGCTTCTACATATCAATTCCTGTTTTTATAGGTTGAATAAATTTCTAGTATGGAAATGAAAAGTGAAAACTGCAGATTTTTTAAGAATCTGGGGGAAATATCAAAAAGTTGCAGGTGTGATGTCAAGAGACTGATGAAAAATCTTATAGAACCACAAAATATGCTGAGTTGGAAGGGATCCATCAGGATCATTGAGTCCAGCTCCTGTCCCTGTGTAGGGTACCCCAAGTATCACACCATGTGACTGAGAGCATCATCCAAACACTTTTCCCTGCTGTCCCCTCCACATGCCAAAGCCATCAAACAAAAAAAAACAAACCAAAACAACAAGAAACAAACAACAAAAAAAAAGGCTTATTCCACTCTTCTTTGAGTTTTAAAAACCTACAATTAGATGTCCTATCCTCCCTTCTTACAACAAATTTTCAGGTAGCTTTGCAGTCTCTTGACTCTATAATACAAACTAGTCTAATAATCCCATTTTCTGCAATTTGCTTGCAGATTTCTATTATCTGCATCTCCTATCTTTGCAAGCTCCCTTGTTCTGTAAACGTCCAAGCAGTTGACTTCCAGTTATTCAGAAAAACACCTGAGAAGATGCACTGGACTAAGTAAATTTAAGTCTGCTTTTAAGTGGGTATTTTTGCTTAACTTATCAGCAAGATGAATGAAGACATTAGTGGAACTCTGCTCACAAAGTCTGCTGGTTCAAGTTAGTATTTTTAAACCAGCCAGTCATCAAATATCTGAACATCCAGAAACATTTATATTTCAAAACATTTATTTAGCATTAAGTAAATGCATATGTCTTTTATACTTTCTTCATTGTTAAGGATTTTAAAACTTCAAAACAAAGTAAAATAGATAAAAATTCCAACTGAAGAAAAAGGCTATTTTTTAAGAAGAAAGCTTTTCCTCTGTTAACTGAACACATATGTCTTAACTGCAGCTGTAGCTACCTCAGAAATTCATTTGCAAGTGTACAGCATGTTGTATGTAGGACTGATGATAGACAGATGCTGCCCTAGGAAAACAGAAGATGAGAGATTTTCTTTCACAGAAATGACAGGAGAAGGATTAACATGCAGTAGGGAACTAATGTCTCCTAAATGAACATAAAAGCTTCACAAGAAATGACTTAAGCCTCGAGCTGTATGATTCATTGAAATCTCAGCTTACTATCGATTCTAACACAAAAAATAATAGAGAAGAAGGTAAAAATGTTTTGAGTTTTAAATTTCAAACTGAGAAAATAAACAGATTTATTTTGCCAGAAAAATATGAGGTGCTTTTTTTTTTACTTCAACTTTTTATGTTTAGATTTTATTTGATTTTTCTTGCAAAAGCCCTTTAAACAAAATTTTTAACACTTTCAGTCTGCAGGTAAAAGAAAGATGAAGGACACAAAATCTATTGAAAGTTAAATTGCATAAAAATTCTGTTACAGTCAACAGTTTTTTGTGATGGTTTGGGATTTTAAGACAAACTTAGCTGAACCTTGGCATTTCATTCAAGTAGACCCAGAATGCTCAGAAGACACAGAAAATAACTCTGTAAAGCAAATTCTGTGACCATTCTTTTATCAAAAGTCCACTGTGATCAATGGAAATTTAACTGTGAGTTTGAGAGGGCTTTGGCTTGCAATCCTGATAACAGCTGTATAGGTGACAAGGTTTAATTCAGGATCAGCAATTAAACTAATGACAACAATACTCTCTATCCCCTCTCCCTCCTGTCCAGATAGGGAAAGGAGAGAGAGATTAAGGAAAGAGGTTTTCAGATTGATAACTAAACCAGAGAGCTTTAATGGAATACTAATTATAAAAGAAAATATGAACAAATATGTGCAAATATGTGTGGGAGTGTACAAAACCCTGACCACCCCCCTGCCCCCAGAAACTCCCATGGCATCTCCTTAGCTGTGAGCAGTTCTGAAATGTCCCAGACCAATTCCAGAGAGAGCAGCAGAGCAGACAGGAGCTGAGGGTAGAGATACAGGTGTAAGGAACACACAGGCCTAGGGATCAAAAGTGATGGAGAGATAAGAGTTTTCCCTGGATGCTGGCCATGCATGGAAGAGAAGGAAAAGAGAAATAAGGGCTTGACTTCCGTGATCCCTGAATTTATACCAAGACTAACATATATATATATATATATATATATGTATGGGATGGAATAAATTGGTTTGTCCATTTTTGCCATCTGTCAAGTCCACTCCTTCCTATGGGAGGACTGCAAATACTATTCCTCTGCTCCTGTAGATAACAAAGCAGCAGATTCAACAAGTGGATCAAAGTGTCCTTGGTCTCTCAGCGGAAACTATAAGCATTTGGGCCTTATCAGTGCACTGGCTGCAAAAACTTGCAGTTAATTTCAGCAAGTGTGCTGCTTAAAAGAGAGTTCACTGAAGAAAAAAAATAATTAAAAAAATCAGTAAAAAGAAGATTTGCTTCGTCCTGGCTCAAACCGGGACAATAGGAGACTGGAACTACCAGATGTGTCAAAAGGTGTGATGGAGGATAGCAAATGTTGTCTTGGAGATTTGGATACCAGAAGGCAATATGGGGTGGAGTCAGTCACTGCCAGGTGAGAATCCACTATTATAAAGGGAAAGATATATAGAACAATCAAATACTTTAAAAACGTGCTTAGAAGAGTGTGAAAAAAAATGCTTTAAAATAATTTTATAGCCATGTGGGACAGAGTCCTTTAGTCCCAAGAGGCAGTCTTTTTTATTCAATTCAAATAAATAAGTATAAGCACACAGAAACTGTGTTGTTTATCCAGAACAGATGTTCTGTCTTACATTCCATTTGTTACAGTTTGACAAAATCAGTAAAAGGAAAAGAAGCTTCATCCTAGCTCAGACCAGAACACCATGAAACATTTATATGACAAAAGAATAAGTTGGTACAGTAAAAATAATTTCAAATCATGCAATACAAAACTAACCCATGGAGCAAAAGGAGTAGACTTTGATTGGATCTCCTTGAAAATCCAGTTTACTCATTAAGTTCACAATAATCACAATGACAGAATAACTGTCAGCACTGGGGTAGGAATGTGCTTATGGAGTAAGGGATGAGACCTCTCTTTCACTGAAGGTTCACAGCTAAATCAGGTTCAAAATGTTGGCAATCAACACTTTGTTGTTATCCTTTGAAGTTTAAATTTAGAGTAATTATTTTGAATTAATGAAGTACAATAATTTGGATTTTTAATTTCTAGGGGTGTGTGCAACATGTATCACTGAACGAGTGTAGTTGGAAGGGACTCCTAGAGATCATACAGTCCAACTGCCCCTCTAAAGCAAGATTGCCTAGAGCACATGATACAGGATCACATCAGGCAGATTTTTAGTATCTACAGAGAAGAGGGCTCAAAAACCTCTCCGGGCAGCCTGTTCCAATTCTTTGTTATCCTCACAGTAAAGAAGTTTTCCCCGATGTTGAGACAGAATTTCCTGTGTTCCAGTTTGTGCCCATTGCCCCTTGTGCTGTCACAGAGCACTACTGAAAAAGTCTGGCTCCACCCTTCTTCCATCCACCCTTCAGATATTTATAGACTCTTTTAAGGTCTCTTCTCAGTCTTCTCCTCTCCAGGCTAAACAGTCCCAGCTCTCTCAACTGCTCTCTCTATGGCTGTAATGTGTCTAAAGGGCACTTACATTATCTTAACCAAATGTAATGCTACAGCAGCAGCTGCTAAGATTTCCCCTGGTGTTAGAGAAAGAAGTTACACCCTTTTGTGAAACACTACTACATTTACCAAATCTTGAAATGTCCAGAGTCTCTCACAGATTTGAGTTTGCTTTCTCCAAAGCTAAATTGATTTTAACTGAGTTTCTCCCCCCTCAACTGATTCTTTCCATCATTTGAATGAGACTAGACAAAAATGCTAAGAGAAATACCTGGGTGCCTAAGCAACTGTCAGCTATCTGTGCTTAGCACATGCTACGGGGACATGCAAATCTGTATCTCAACAAGCAGCAAGTATTTCTTACTAGGATATCAAGAAGGTGAACAGAGTTCTGCAGCTACTTTGATTGAATTATATCACTTACCTGTCCATTCCAGTAGTACATAATCCTGAAATTAAAAACCTTCACAAGAAATATTCAAAGTTGAACAACTTTTGTGCAAATTACACTGGAAGAGTGTAACCATGCCTCCTGTATTGAGTCGGTGCTGTTTAGACTGTATACTTTTCAGTACAAAGGCACCTGTATTTTGTCTGCGTGCAGCCATCTGCAACAACTCAATTTCAGATAGTCAATATCAGCAGCTCACAGGCCTGCAAGAAAACTGGCAAAAATGCAATTCATTTCTTGTCAAATACTTATTCTATAGGAATGTATGTTGCATAATGAAGATTTCATAACAGATAGAAACATTCTTTTTAACTACCAATACCCATTTTGGCTTTAAAGTGGTATTTTCCTTTAAGAAAATCGGGTACATTGTACCCATTTCCCAGTTTTTAGATACTGTTCTCTAGAACTGATTCTTGCTGGCACAACATCTCATTCGCCAGATCTTTCTATTCAGTGCTCTCTCATTTATTTTTTTAAAAACTCAGTCCATCCCTCTGATTACCATATTCTATCCCATAAAATAATCCAGTTAAACCTCAAAACAAAGATTAGGCTATCCAAAATGTGTGCACAGTTTCCCTGTTGCCCTTCGAAATATCTGCCATATGTTTTTAATAAAGAAGCCAAAATTTCAGGCAGTTATTACTGCAATTTCCATTTTGTTCATCAGCCAAATAGATATTACATGACAGATTGTTTTTAATCCTTCTTTCAACAAAAAGACTAGCACCAGTAAAAATGGGGGCTGATTACATTGCAGCTTCTCAGTTAATGCTGCTAATAATATAATGTTCTGCCCCATATCTTGTATCATAATGGTAGTTGCATGACTGTGAACCACTTCACATGAGTAAATTCCTGTGTCAGAATATCTATCACTGAACAAACATGATAGTCCAAAGTCTACTGATTTAGAACTAGGAGCATTGTAAAACTAGTTTCAAAAGCTGTGCTTTGTATAACAGCTTTACCAAAAAAAGGACTCTCTCCTGAAATAGAAGATTTCAAAATTTTGTAACATTTATTAAGTTCCTCCCAGGATTAAAATTCATATGAAAAACATATATTAATAAAACAACAACAAGCAAAGTCCTATTTGTGAAAAGCAGCAAAATCCCTTTTCTGTTCCAGAAGGCGTAATAAAGGAGCACTGTTTTTCAATGTCTATCTTTCTTTTCCTTCTATGAATATGTGCTTATTTACACACCTAATCAACTAGATAACAAAACTGATTTTCTGAAAACCAGTTCTGGAATCCTCATAAACAAAATAAATACATAGGAATACATAGGTTATCTACGACTACAGTGTTCCAACTTGGATCTTTTCTGATTTGGGGGAGAATCCAGGTTCCTGGTTTAAATGATTCCATGCTGTTCTCCAGTAATAAAAACAACAATTGCTTCACACAGAGTACGGAACATATTGCAGAGAGTTGGGGCAAAGAAACTTCCCAGTTTTACCAGGTTATCTAACCCTTCACCCCAGTAAGTGCAACTTTTCATTAATTCATACTTCTGTTTAATTGTGCTTACTGTAACTCATGTAATAAGATGTAGTAACAACAACACTTGAGGTCAGATATTTTGGTTCTTACAAACGGTGTCACGTTAGCTGGATAAGATATTGCAATATGTGGAAGATAATAATCTGAATTTGCTTAAATTTGACACAAGTGAGATCAATTCAGTGAAAAAATTATTCTGTAGTTGCTGTTGAAGTGAATAAGGAAACATCAGGAAAAAAAATAATTTTATTTCTAAATTTTTTCCCTATGTATGACTATTAAGTGACAGAAAGTTTACTTTATTTACGGTATTTTCCATACAGTTTGTTTAAACTGTGCATTTGTCAGCATCCCATGTGCAGTCTTACCTGCATTTTCTTCTGTTATGAAATGATATATTTAATCAATGACAATTAATCCACTTTAAAAAGTCTTATTTTAACATGATGGCTTGATTCTGATTTTAAGCAAAATAAGAATATTATTATTTTTCAGATATTTTAATTAACATTTTTTATTCTCACTTCATGTAATTGACAGATTGCAGTAAGTTGCTGTGAAGTATCTTTTTTTTATATAGATTTTTGGTCTTCTTTATGGAAACAAACTTTCTTTTTCACTCCACTCAACTTTTGTTCATTATGCCATTTTTTTCATTGACATTGGAAATAGAAAGAAAAAAAAATAAATTGAAGCTCCATATTGTGAATTCTGTTTTGTGAATTTGGAGCTCTCATATCAATAAATGTTGACTATGTATTTAATGTACTGCATTAAATAGTCTTGAACTCTGAACTGGAATCTATATGCAAATGTTTCTAGTTATTGATTGCCTTAGAATTAATGTCGGTGTTCCCAGCAAGCTAAAATCTCAATCTAGTCTCCACACTTATCATCATGTGTAACGGGGAGCAGAGCAGAACACTTATTTTTCTCACAGACAAGCAGTGCTCATCAGCATTTCAGAGAACAATTCTAGGAACCCTTTCTGGATGTAAGGCAATATAATTACAAGTTGTTAGGATAGATATGTGATGTCAGAGTTTGTAAGCACTGTCCTTCAGAAAAGTTAGGCATAATATGGTCTAACTAAGGTAGTTTCCCAGCTGGGACAGTATTTCATTCAGGTTTGGCTTTTTCTTCCAAAGAAACATGAATCATAGTGTATAGAAAAGCACAGGTGAAGTCTTTCTCCGGTGAAGTTTACAGACCATTTGCCACAACTTTTTATGAAAAGAATTTTCACCCTCACTCTTGTGCCAAACTCACAGCTTTTGATAACAAAAATGAGTACAGGAGCAGCATTAAAGGTAGAGCTGAAAATCCAGCACTGCAGTTTCCTCACCCTCATAGTTGTGGCTGAGACTAGCCACATACGTAACTAGTTGTCCATATAAAGGTCTGCTGCAAAATTTCCTCACAGTCAGGAATAATAAAAACATCAGGGGGAGTAAACTTTTTAATTACTTATGCATTCAGGTTGTACATGTGGAGAAATTATATCCATTTTTAAACATGATTTGTTATTGATCTTGCTTTGTGCTGTTTTCAGACAAACCTGAAGTAAAATTAAATCTAAAATAAAGAATTACTTTTATTTTAGTCAAAATTATAACTATATAACCAAGCTACAGATTTTAGTTAGAAGTTGTGGTGGATAATCAAATATTCATCACTTCTTCAAAGGTGCACTTGGCTTAAAAAAAATATTATTAAATCAGTTATGCATCCTCTTCCTGACCACATATATGATACATCTTCACCAGATGCATTTCTACCTAGCATTGTCATTAAAAGTATTCAGTTAGTTTTAGCTGAGAATGCAAAATTTTGTATTATAGAGGTGATAGTGAGAATTCTATGACCATATGGCTTTATATCAATATAAATCACTGCTGTTTACATGCTTTTGTTTTTTGCTCCATGTGTCCCTTATAATATTGATGTCCAGAAAATACCACATTTCTCAAGTTATAAAAAAGGTCAATATTGATTTATACTGGAGAAAGTAAACTGAAAACCAAATTGATTTAAATACTGTCTTCCAGAGTAGGATTAAGTTAATCTAACTTTTTAATTTAAAAGTTAGATATTGTCTAAGATGGCCACTTAGTATTCCTATATCGTCAACGAGGGAAAAACTGATACAGTGCCCTGTAACTGAAAGACTCATTCTTTCTATCCTCAGCTAGATGTTAGGACTTATCTTCTGGAGGTACCTATCTCTGTTTCTAGGATTCTAAATAACCAATTTAAATCTAGTCACCTAACACAAACTGATGAATTCAGGTGAGCTGAATTCCATATCCTGTATTTGCTTTATGTCTGAAGGCATTACTGCAGCTTTGGTAATGTGTGAAAGGATGACTATAGCAGTGTTTTCTTATCCCTACATCCAAAAATGGTCGTCATACTAGTGGTTACAGGTATCAAAAATTATTATCAATAAGAGAAAATTAAATATATCTTCAGCATTTAACACTGCAGCAAAAAATATTTGAATAAAGTGAATTTTCATGGACACTTTGAAAGTTCTTAAAGTGCAAGAAGTAGAATCAAATGAGGTATTTACAGCTCTAGGAACTCTGGCACCTGCAGCTGTAATCAAAGGAGCAGCAAGGCATTCAGGCCTCCATTTATCAAGGCTTCATTTCACAACCAGCAATGTGAGAAATCCCAATACAAGCCCAGATCACAAAGGTATAGAAACCAACAACTGCTTCAAAACAGGTAAACAATATTCAGTAGAGAAAGATCAACAGTTGTCCAAAGCTTGCAGTGAAGTAACTCAAATGTGAAGATGATTCTTTGCAACTTTTCTACACAGATTCTTATATCTGCCTTTGTGACTGAAAGCTTTTGGTAGCTCATGCACTTACAATAACAGCACAAATCTCTGCAGTTTGTTGAATCACTAGAGAGCTCAAGCAAGTAAAATAAATCTCATCTTCAGAAGACACAGCAATTGCTCAACCCAAGAAAACCTGAACTGAATGAAAAAATTTAAGATTTTTTTTTTTTTTTTTTCCACCAAAGTGAAAACCCCTGATGAGAAATATTGCCTTAATACCATGCCTACTTAAAGTTTTGGATTAGGATAAGAGAGGATGGGCAATGAAATATTCTCATTATAAATGTAAGAGGGGGTGATTAATAATTTTAGTAATATTTTGTCATTCTTAATGAAAGACTGATTTTTCCCTCCTTACATTTCAAAACAGTCTTTGTATTTTAAAAACCATGTCTCTTATTTGTTATTGCTTGAACAGAAGGATTGCTTTTCTATTAAGATAGAAATTCCCCCAGCCCCTTTCTAAAGAAAACTTGACATGGATTTTGTGTCCCAAATGCCTACAGTGAAATGACATCCTTTTGATACAGTTTCAAGGCTACTGTTAGCTTGCATAGAAGTGAGTTAAATAAACACATATTCTTAAAGAAAACTGCACATATCCACTGTATAAAAAAGTGTCCCAAACTGTTGTTTGCCTGAAGAATCAGCCATTCTTTAATAGATTTCTTTCCCCTTCTTCCCCCTATGGCTTCCTCTGTTATGATTTTACAATAACAATGTATTACTATAACAAAAAATGCTATAGTTTAGCATACTTAGCTGTAACAGTATGTTACAGAAGAACAGTTTGAACAGGGCATATACTAGATGCAGAGCCAGATATCTGAAATATGTTGATTTGAACCCTGAAGCTTTACCTATAATAATAGTTAAGAATTTCTATAATGTCCTTCCTTTGATTATATATTATCCTACTGCAAGCACTTACCTAAACCTTTTACTGTCATGAAGCAGAGAAAAAAAAATGGGAATTTGGAAGATCTGTGGGAAATTAGAATTTCCCTGGAATGCTTACTGTTGGTCTCTCTCTGGAAGAATCTTTTGACAACAATCAGCTTCTTAACTCCCTTTTTGATACAGAGATTTACCCAACAAATAACATGCTTGCTTTTATAGTGTATTTTCTCAACTGGCATACAGTCAAGGCAGTCAAAGCATGTCAGAGCTGTGAATAGCCAGCCTGACTTTGTGTTCATAGCTGTCATTATGAATTCAGCAATGGAAAAAGGGACAAAGAATCTGCACAGACTCTGGTTAACAGAAGAAGCAAACCATTTCTAAGGGTCACTGCTCCCCAGGGACTTCTCCCTTGCTATTTCCACATGTCTATTTCAAAGACCTGATTGCACACAATTTCCTAGCACCAATATAAAACACAGTAATCCAGGAAAACATGAGCAGGACTAACTGGGGCTTTATACAAAGCTTGAGGAAGGTGAATTATCAAACTCAAATATAAGGCAATAATGCTTGAGCTCTTTCAGGAAACACTGTCTCGTACAAACAGTAAGAAATTCAGAAAACAAAAATTGCCTAGATTGTCTAAAAAAAACTGGGGATTCCAGAAAGCAGACTGTCTTTCTGAATAAAAGATTTAGTCATTAATAGAAATAGTTGGCTTTAGCAGACAAACTCTTTACAGCAAAATGATACTACTTTTTTGTACCATTCCGTGCATCCATTCTCTTTGGAAATGAATTATATTAGGAAACAAATACCATAGAGTTTTGCCCATAACTCAATTATGGTATAGTTGATGTTAATGATATAACACAGACTAATCATTAGTACTAGTCTGCACATTTGGGTGCATTCACATGCGTTCTTGCTAATGTATACACAATGTCCAGATATAATGTCAAATGTTTTATTGTCTACATCAGGAGAAGCAACAAGAATTATTATTTTTTTTAATAATAATTATGCAAAGAAGCAAATCACGTTTAAGAAATAAGGACAAAACTGCCCATAGTAGAAAAGGAAAAATAGGGCTTGCTATAAAGGGTATGCAGGTGTTAATCTTTGTCACTAATGTTTTTATACAGTTCTTTAGACAGGCTGTTGCTAGAAACAATAAAGGAGGAAAGTGTCACTTACTTTCTTATCTAGTCATCTGGGTTTTCCCATAGCTTGAGATGTTATAAAATCTAGCTCCAGAGTTAAAAAAAGTTATTTTGTTTTATTGATGTGTTCCTTTCAGGGAAGAGACACAAGACCAACTGCTTCAAAGCTCTGGCCAATACAGGGCCATTTCACACAGAAAAGAGTTTGCAAATTATCATATCCAAGATCAGTTCATGTTATTTCTATATATGGCATACAACATGGAATACCATTTAAAATAGTACTCTGGGTCTGAATTTCAGAAGCACATGTAAAGGTAACCTGTGTTACAGGCAACCCTCATTTAAAAATAAAACCATTATTTTGTTTATAAAATTTTCATGAGAAAAAAATAACAAAAGGATGTTTCCATTTCAGCTATATCTAAAATGAGCTTGTGACACATGAATCAAAAGCATTCATACTTTTTATTAATCCTCAACCTCTATATTCTATTATTATGAAAAAAATATTTTTAGTTTTGCAATGAAATAATATTTTAGTTCTTACCATGTAGTTTAAGGACACAAAATCTAGCATAGCAACTCAAGAACTTCAGTTTCAAGGAGTTTCACAGGTTTAGTACTCAGAATTTTTTGAAAGTCGTGCCCCTTCAAGGTCTTTTCAGCAATCAGTGTCTGAGTACCTGCTGCTTAGCATATAAAAGAAACAGCCAATATGCTAGTGAAGTTATTTATATCTTTAGAGATGAATACTTTAGCTATTGAGAAGAAACTTCTAGAACAGATTTAACACTGAGGTTTGGAAGCTGGCAGCTCAGGGGGGCCATTCATGCAAGAGGCAAACCAAGATCTGGAGGCTAAGCATAGCCAAGAGAGGTAGATGGTGCTCCCAAGAGTAGGCAAAGGTACAGACAGAAGTTTCCTCAAGAGAACAAAATCCAGGGAATATAGCATGAGAGTCCAGAGAAACAGGATTTTTAAAAGTCTTTAAATAGTCATTAAAAAAATGCTCACAAAAATGAATACATTTTACAACAATAACTACCCACTGATAGTCTTGGAAGTTGCTGTTGAAAAAGCAAATTAAAGTTAGGTCCTTCAAATCTAATAGCTGCATGAGCTGTTTTCTGACTTGCATGTAAATCTTCAAATTTTTTTCTCTTACTTAACATAGAGAGAAAGATTCTGTTAATTTGAAGGTCCAAATTCCAGTCAAGTCTAATAAAACACAGTAGTGTTTGACAATATTGCAGTAGAATGGAAAAAGCTGGGGGGATGTTTTAGTGAAGGAAATACAAAAAATGAAGTTGTTTATTTTAATGTTCTTTTCTTTTAATTTTGACTCAACTTATTTCATTTTAATAAATATTTTTATTGATAGCTTAATTTCATTTGCACACATATGTAAAAGGTAACAGAGTGCCTAAAATTATTTTATTGTTTGCACTGGCTAAGAATTCAGTACTTTTATTTCTGCACTCATGAGTATGAGTTGGAAGGTGCAATATGGCAGAGCTCCTTCAATTTTCCTGCAAAATGTGAAGTCTTGAATACCCGACAGAGCACTTCAAAGTTTAGGATCTAGAAGGCAACCAAAATTATCTAAATGGTGCATTTCAGGATTTTTATTAGAGCAAGAGGTACAAACAGACAGTGGAGGAGGAAAAAAAAAAAGATTAAAGAGTCATGGAGATTGCTGAGGGCTGTCAACATGTATCTTGGCTTGAATTCAGGTTCCTGACTAAGACAGACATGGCACCACAAAAAGGACAGAGATTATCCTTAAGCCATTTTGAGATCATATATTCCCTGGGATCTACAGCACCTTCCAACTCATACTCAGCCCTGTAGATGGGCTGTCGTGGATTAGCAGGCACTGACAATGATCAAGGTCATCTTTCCTCCATCCTATTGCATTCCTGCACTCTCTTTGTGAGTCCATCTACGTGGCATAGGATTGGGGCACAAAACTCCAACCACGTGTCTCATCCTGCTCTCACCTTTGAATGGTTGCAGTCTGTACTCTTATCTATGGCTCTCTGAAGGGTACAGGTTCTCCTTTGTTGGATGCTTTTCTCATCCCATCCAGCTGTTTCCCAGAGCTCTCTGGTGAAGTGCTGGGATTTCAAAAACCTACAGCTTCCTGGGTACTGTCTCCTGAGGGAGGACAGGAAGTCCACCAAGGAAGAAGATTCATAACATTGGAACAGACGATGTCTCTTTAAGGACACTGTCTACATTTAGCCCGTATCCAGTGCTGAATTGTAGTGGGTTTTCTATCACCCAATGTCCACTTCCCTGCTGGTAAATTGTAAGAGAGAGAGAAGCCCTGCAGGTTGTAATGAAAAAATACATAATGAAATACCAAAAAGAATACAATACCTACATAAAACATATAAGCTTATACTCAGCCTAGTCTGCATGAATAGAAGGAGCAGAAGAACAAGAAGGAAGCAGCCTGAGAAGAACAACTCCTCACACTCAGCACACCTTCCCATTTTATAATACAGACTGCCTTGAATCCTTATCAAAGAAGTTCATTCTCTGTTCCACTGTGAGCTACGGACTGAATAATGTTATTTATTCTCTCCCCCCCACCCCAGCCCCCGATCTCTGTCTGAATCCCATTCTCTCTGTGAATGGACTCTCTTCACTGCTAAGTCCTGTGAGAAGAAATTCTATTGTGAAAGCTAAATCAATTATCTCTAGGCAAATAATCTTCTCTGGTAATGTAAGAGAGCCTTCTCTTAAGTAAAAACAGGTGAGGAAGGAGACCCGGCTGAGATATGTTTTGTGAACATATTCACAAAATATGTTATCCTCTCCATCATGACATTAAATCCCTCAGTGCCTGAACTTGTCACTGAATTTTGTTTAAGTTCTCTGTTTGGACTTGTTACCCCATACTGCTGTCATCCATATTTTCCTTAGAATTTATTATATATTCAGTGGGAAACTATTCAATTCCATTTCAGATTGTCTTCACTATAGGTTCAGTACATGCCTACAAGAATAGTGCTTCTCAGATGAAGAAATGAGATTATAAGGAATCAATACAAGCACAGCACATAATAGGGAAGGACCTAGGGCAGGAACTAATGTTAGGTGACATTTCCAAATGGGAAAAAATCAGAGAATAATTTTTTTATAAGACTAGAAAGTGGGGGAGGGAGGAGGAAAGGGGATAAGTGGGATGAACACTCACAAGCTTGTGACATAAATTCAGGGCTACTCTGACAGGAGTGTGAAAATCAGCATCACACCATAACCCTTGAACAAGATACAGATGTATTCTGGAGTTTTTTAGATCTTCGTTACAAATCTATTGCTCATTCAGTATCAGAAGGATCAATGAAAAACTGCCTACTAGAAGCTTGGAAACTATCTGTAGCTTTTCCCTTCTTTCCACTGATTAAAAAAAAAAAAAAAAAAGAAAAAAAAGACAGAGCTATATTAAGCCTCAGAGAGTGAAGGCTCATCCACATTATCTCCCACTCTCAGAGCACTTCCACCAGCATCCTTCAACTTGCCTCAGTAGGAGTGAGATGGGCTTGTGCTGAAGGATTCTTACATGTTGTCACATTATCAAAGCTCTTAGAACGGGCTACAGACAAGATCTATGGAGAAAATAGCTTTGAGAAAGAGTCAACTGAGATTTAAAATCCTTGGGTGATGTTTCTTTCTGTGTGTTGGGGGAAAGGACGATTTCTGCATGAAAAAGTTTTGTGATAAGCTGTGAGCATTCTGATACTTTCTGATTTGCCCCTCTGCCCCCATACATGTGCAAACACGCTTCCTCTGCATTGCTCCTGACCACTCCAGATACTTATATTAAGTCATTTCATAGTTCATTGCTTATGCTTCCTTCACACACCCACATAGCGATAAAGTTAGCGAAAGGTCCTTCAACATTTTTGGTTTTTGTCAGGACTTGTTTTTGGTGTGTTTTTTTGGGGGTCTTTTGTTGTGTTTTTTTTTAAAGCACTATGCATGGTGTTATCTCTGCAGAATTTTGTTGAGTTTGTTTGTTTGTTTTTCCCATTTTTAGGTTTATATATGCTGATACTGGAATGAATGTTTTATCTTCTTCTACTTAATTTGGAAGGAAAAAGGCCTTAGCAAGTTTCCAAAGCATTTTTTTCATGATATTTTTTCTCCTCCTCAAGTTCCCATTTAATAGAATGTATTTGCCCTTTTTGTTTCCTCTTTTTCAATTTTCTTCTGCCCTTCTCATAATTTTCATTCTAATTATTTCTAAAATGTCATCAGTTGCCTTATACAATTAATTGATCTCCCACTGTTTCACTGCTTTTCTGTTCTACATTTACAAGATTCTTATTTCCATTTTCTCGCTGTTGCTTTGTCCTGTGGGACAAGTAGCTTATTTGTATGGTACTTTTTCTTCAAGCCCTGGGGCTTTTTGGCTCAATTTTTGTTATGACACTGCAGAGCTCAATTGGTTCAATTTATATTATGACTTTCTGAAGAGAGGTGCATGCTGAATATGCCTCTTCTTGTTGCTCACAAGGCATAACAACAGCCTAGCCTTTACAAGACCAGAGAACTCCTGTATTACAGCAGTCAGGAGTCAAACTTTTTTTCTGGAAGGTTCAGAATGTGTATAGGTTTGTGGGGTTTTTTTAATTTCTTTTATATGTACACATCTACCTATGAAGACTCCTTAAGAAAATCTGGTGACTATTTTTGTGAAGCTATAGGGGCTGAATTCTTTAGAAAACTGTCTATTAACACTACGAACTTCATTCATTCCACTACACTTCTCTGTAAGATCATACACGCTTCAGGAAGTGGCCTATTGGTACTGAAGCAGTGTAACTCTAAAAGCAAATGGTACATTACATAATCCACAGAAATTATTGAAATACTAATCCAGGGACTGTGTCTTTAGAGATGTAATACAGGTGGGATAGAAAAGTGGTATCAAAGAGTAGCACTGTAAAATGCATCACCAATGTGTGGGGTTTTTTCCTTATATCTGCTTTATTACTCTCCTTACATACGCGTCCATCTTCTAAGTTTTGTCTACTGCCATATCCATATTTGGAGTACTTATTTTTGTATGGATGCTATAGACTGAAACTATTGCATAGGTGGTCTCAGGTATAGATGAAAAGTCTAAAAATGCTATAAAACACACAGAACCTAGTTCTCCATTTCAACAGTTATCTGCCTGTATATCATATGCCTGAGCGTATATATGCAAGAATCTTCATACAACTGAGGTCTGAACATTTTCTAGTTTAGGTTATGTTGACATTACAAGACTGTACCTGAGAGTTTACCAGTTCTCAGTTCAGCTGTATGCATTTCAAAACAAGAAGTGGCCACACTACCCTCCAGTTGGTAGCTGTGAGTGCCTTAAGGTGCTCTCACCCCGTCTGCTCTCAAAGCAGCCATGACTGCTGTGCATGCTACTAAGTGCACCTTCTCTGCTGACAAGTGTTGGTATAGAACATCCTCTGACTGTAGCATCTCATGGAGCAACGTGCATGGGAGGTGTGGCATTTACACCCAGCAGTGCAGTGTGCGTGTGTCTGCACTTCCTGGTTTGGCATTTCTACAGGCAATTCCAAATGGATTTCTCTGTTGGTTTTGGTCACTGTAAAGGGATATACACTGCCTTGTAATTTGCATATAAACAGATCATCAGCTTTCTATAGGAACTGGACTGATGCTATTACTGTTACATGAAGCGTACTTAGTAAACATTGTTTTGTGACATTTTGTAGAATGTTAAATTTAGTCATAATTACTGATTGCAAAATCTAATTTTATGCTTGAATCAAGCACTGCACAATTTTTTTATTTTTTTTTTCATTCACAAGGCAGAATCATATTAATTATCTGGCAAATTTACACACTGACATTTGTTACATATTTTCAAGAGTTTCTGGCAACGACGTCAGAAAGTCAAATTGTAATAGTTTATTACTAGATAAAAGCTGTATTATGTAACTTCTTTCACAATCTTCAGCATCCTTTTACAGTAAGAAACCCTATTAAAATTATTGATTATTCTGCCCAAAGAAAATTCCAGGATGGATTTGTTTGTTGCTGCTATTACCTTTCCTGAGTGGCCTAATACATGATCATTAGAGGCCGCATTTCTGGAGGAGTCTTCTTCAGAGATCTCTAGCTAATAAATCTCCAAAGCCTCCAAACTGCAAACCTTTGAAAACACAAAACTTTGCCTGCTTAAAGCCACAAAATCACATTTAGAAGAATAATTTATAATTTTGTGCCTTGGACATGCTAAATAAATTATTTTATTTCTTCATTAATAACCTGATAAATGGAGAACTACAATAATGCTCAATCACTTATATATAGAACAGAACAATTTATGTATGTGCAGATATATATGTTTACCTGATTTATCTTGTTACAGTCTACCCAGCATATAATGCATTTTGAGTACAGTGAATATAATTAACAATTATATTTTACAAAATCTTCTTCTGAATTAGTAATTTGTCCAGAGGAACAAGGATGCATCCTCAGTTGATGTTATTATAAAATGCTAATGAGATTTACTCTTAATAAAGATGGGAGCTCAGAGTCCTGCAAAGAGTAAGTATCCTTGGAAGAGAAAAAATTATTTCCTTGTGTATAAGACTGCGGAACTTCAGGGCATGCTCTAGCGGCTGAGATTATAAGGGGGGGGGGGGGGGGTTGTGGGTGTTGTTTGGTGTTTGTGTGTGTGTGTGGTTTTGTCAGGTGGGTTTTTCATTTTCTATTTTTTTTTGGTGGTGTTTTGTTGGGGTTTTTTTAGTTGGTGGGTTTGAGGGTTTTTTTGTGGTTTTTTTGTTTGTTTGTTTGTTTTATTCATTTGTTTGTTTTGGTTTGGGTTTGTTTATGATGGTTGGACCCAGTGATATCAGAGTTCCTTTCCAACCATGACTATTCTGTGATTCTGTGACTGTTTGATTGTCAAATAAAATAGGATAGTAAAAAAGTTATGATCATTACTCTTAAAATGGAAATTTAAATTAAATATATAATTAGATATGGAACCAAATCCCAGAATTACTGAAGGTTCTAAGGTTCACTGTCAATTAAGACAACACCAAGATGCCCTTGTTAGTTTGCTGAGTTAGATGCTGAGATAAGAATGCAAATTTTGCAGGATTGTTTATCAGTCAGATTGTAGAAAATCTCTCCTCATGATGTGACATTTTTAAACAGATGTACTTTAAGATTCTAGCTGAGCTATGGAAGTCCCAAATTATAGGTGAATGTGCAAGAGTTCATGACTGCTAAAGACCATAAATATTCATCATAGAACAATTACAGAGAAGTGGTCAGTTCTACTTGTAATCAGAAATGTTCCAGCCTGCGGCATAACTCAATGAAATGGAAAAATCACTTGCTGACAAAAAGGTCAACACATACAAACCAACCATGCTCATGCTGTAGAGAGCTCCAGGTCTATCATATTGGGAAACATTGACTCTCTCTTCAAGGATTCTATCTGAATGTTCAGATTTAGTGGAAAATGTTAAAGTAGCAGAGAACTCTAGCCTGGGAAATAACAAAAATGAAAAAAAAAAAAAGATTTGTTCAGTTTAATGGGTAACAGGAGAGGTGCCTGAGGACTGGAGGATAGCAAATGTCACTCCAGTCTACAAGAAGGGCAAGAAGGAGGACCCAGGGAACTATAGACCGATCAGCCTCACCTCCATCCCTGGAAAGGTGATGGAACAACTTGTCCTTGGCACTATCTCTAGGCATATCAAGGACATGGGGGTCATCAAGAGCAGTCAACATGGTTTTACCAAGGGTAAGTCATGTTTGACTAACCTTATAGCCTTCTATGAGGAAATTACTAGGTGGATAGATGATGGTAGAGCGGTTGATGTGGTCTATCCTGATTTCAGTAAAGCATTTGACACCGTCTCCCACAGCATCCTTGTAGATAAGTTGATCAAGTATGGGTTTGATGATCAGGCAGTGAGGTGGATCAAGAACTGGTTGAAAGGAAGAAGTCAGAGAGTTGTAGTCAATGGGGCCAATCTAGTTGGAGGTGTGTGACTAGTGGAGTCCCGCAGGGGTTGGTACTGGGACCGGTGTTGTTCAACATCTTCATCAACGACCTGGATGAGGGTACAGAATGTACCCTCAGCAAGTTTGCTGATGACACCAAGCTGGGAGGAGTGGCTGACACACCAGAAGGCTGTGCTGCCGTTCAGAGAGACCTAGACAGGCTGGAGACTTGGGTGGGGAAAAACCTGATGAAATTCAACAAGGGCAGGTGTAGAGTTTTGCATTTGGAGAAGAAAAATGCCATGTACCAGTACAGGTTGGGGGCTGACCTGCTGGAGAGCAGTGTAGGAGAAAGGGACCTGGGGGTCCTGGTAGACAGGAGGATGACCATGAGCCAGCAATGTGCCCTCGTGGCTAAGAAGGCCAATGGCATCCTGGGGTGCATTAGAAAGGGTGTGGTTAGTCGGTCAAGAGAGGTTCTCCTCCCGCTCTATTCTGCATTGGTGAGGCCGCATCTGGAGTATTGTGTCCAGTTCTGGGCCCCTCAGTTCAGGAAGGGCAGGGAAGTGCTGGAAAGAGTCCAGCACAGAGCCACAAAGATGATTAAGGGAGTGGAACATCTCCCTTATGAGGAAAGGCTGAGGGAGCTGGGTCTCTTTAGTTTGGAGAAAAGGAGACTGAGGGGTGACCTCATCAATGTTTACAAATACATAAAAAGTGAGTGTCAAGAAGATGGAGTTAAGCTTTTTTCAGTGATGACCAGTGATAGGACAAGGAGTAATGGATACAAATTGGAGCATAGGAGGTTTAAGGTGAATATCAGAAAAAGTTTTTTACTGTGACAGTGACAGAGCACTGGAACAGGCTGCCCAGAGAGGTTCTGGAGTCTTCTTCACTGGAGACATTCAAAACCCGCCTGGACGCCTTCCTGTGTGATGTGCTCCAGGTGACCCTGCTCTGGCAGGGGGGTTGGACTAGATGATCCTTCGAGGTCCCTTCTAACCCCTAGGATTCTATGATTCTATGATTTAATACATAACAAGAACAAAGATAAATAATAAAAACATAACATAATAAAAACAAAGATCAAATGCCTTAGGAGTTTGTATAAACGTGAGAGAGGTTATTGCATATCATACCCAAGATTTCAGACAGATTTTATTACTGAAAAGAAATCCTCAACATCTCAATAAAGTGGTGCATATTCATGCATTTCTGAAACAATAAAATGTGGACATACACAAGAAGTTAACTGTTTGATGGCATAACCTTTCATACACACATTACTGTAAAACAGGTATTTAAAATGTGAACTAGGTAAAATTAGTGTCAGACAATTTTTTTAAACAGATATTCCAATTTTTTTTTCAGCAGCATTTGAGCTAAATATCCATTCCTAAGCCTGCATCATTACTTGAAAATCTGACCTTGAATAATTTTTTTCATTAAAGTTTGAGTTCACCATTTTGCATTGCCTGGAGAGAGTATTAAAGACACTTAGGTTTTCTCATATGCTATGCATCCATATATATCAGTTGCTAGAGTAACAGGCAGCAAATGGGAAATACATAGTTTGGGGACTTCCATAACATTGTAGGAATTGGAGTATTATTGCTCACCAACAATAAACAGGGTAGTAGATTATGAGTGCCTCATTGATTCTTGTATTTCCATATATTCTTGATAAGATTTTGAGCCTAAAGCTGATAGATGAATATTTATCTGTGATTTAGGAACAGAAAAGACTATTGTGTTCTACTCAGTTTGCCATCTTGTGTAACTGAAGTCATAGATCTTAACTCTAAGAAAAATACATATTGGAGAGATGAGTACTAGAGAGTATGGATTTCTTAAGTTGTGATAAATAGAAGACTTTGGAAGGACAGGAATATCAAAGAATATTATATTAGCATGTGATGTATATTATGGACATGCAGATTTTTCCAGTTATTAATGCACAGTTCTGCTGCCATGGTCATAGCTGGTGGTAATTAATGGAAATCTCATTAGCCAGGAGAAGTCTTGTTACCATTTTGTTGCTGGGAAAAAAGAACTACTTAAAGCCACAGGCCTGATATTTAGTGAAGGTAAAGGCTATAAGGAGACAACTGTAATGTCAGGACACAGGATGAGTAAATGACATTTGAGAACTGACATGAAAAAAGAACATCATGAAACAGGCTGACTAACATGCATCTGCATTAAGAATCAGATTGGCATGATGGAATAAACCATACTTATTTTATCCTATCAGGCTTTATGTGACAACAGAAGCCTGCAGGAGTAGAATTGTAATATAGTTAATTAATCTGCTGGGCATAATTATTGAGTTACAAATGGATTGAGGACCAAATAAGTGGTCTGAATGGAAACAAACATAATGTCTCATTTGAAAAATATTACCAGCAGCTTGACATTCAGTATTTGTTCTGAGAAAGCCTAAATGATCAGCAGTGTCATTAACCTGATAGCTATGGCACAAATATATTATGGCATTGTGTAAAACAAATACGCATCAGGAATTGGAAGAATTGTTGGAAGTTTATTTGGATATTAATTTTTTTTTCCCCACAATTTACTTTCATTTGAGTGTACTTCTATTAAATTATAATAATAAGGGTCTTATACTTTGTTACAAAATTGAAATTATGTATACTTTATGTAATTTGCAGTCAGATTCTAGGTATATACAGCAACTGCCAGGTGAAATACTGCATTTAGACTAATGAAAAACCAAATACTCTTCTCCAAAACTATCTACAGAGAAACCACAGGGTTTGCTACATCAATGAACTGGTACATCTGAATGCCTTTTAAAAATTTTCTTTAGCTACCTCCCCCATCCCATTTTGACTGAAGCAAGCACTTGAATCCTCCTTGCAGGAGGACTGACTTCATGACTGCCACAAAACACTGGATGTCAGTATGATAATGAGCCAATTTGTGCAGAAATGAACTCATTAACGCTAATGTTTTACTGACTCCCAACTGATTAATGAACTTCTTAACAAAATTCAAAACAAAAGAAGGGGAAGTTTGTGAATTTTGGAAGTGCTGACTGAAGAAACAAACATGTCTCATCCTTATTCATATTCCAAATTCAGTGATCTACCCTGTGCTGTGATAATTCAGTTGCAGACTACACTCTAGGGAACAATAGTTTCTAAGAACATTGTAAAATTTCATAGCTGAATTGTAGAGATTCCCACTAGGTGGAAAAGAAAATAGTGATTGTTATTAATTCTTTTCTAAAACACACACTTCATTCAAATGAGTAGTCTTTCCAACTTGAATAAAGTAAGATTTTTTGTGTAAGAAATCTCAAGAACAAATCTGCAAGACATTGATTCTCAGATGCTACTTCAGATATATACACAAATGTGTACTTCATGCACATGATGCTTTTACCAAGGTCATTTCCTGATAGGGTTTGTCATTATCACAAGTAATTTCTACAACCAGCACACATATTTCAAATTCAACAAATTTTTTCCTTAAAATAAACCCACAAAAAAACAGAGAACAGCTGAGGTCTGTAACAAATGTAATACCTGAAGTTTGTTATCTCAGAGGAGTATTAAGTTTTATAACTACAAGCCTCAAAAAGTTTAGGAATCTTCTGCTGCAAAGCATATTGGAAGTGCAGGAGTTCACAAGGTATGTGCAGTTTGGATAAATATCTTAACACAGAAAGATTAGTCTGGAAATCATTTTCTTGTGTCCTTGAATAGGGAAGTGCAGAAGTCCATCACATGAGTTACAACTACTTTATGAAGACTATAATATTTTTTAAAAGCATTGCTGACAGAAATTTATATCGAGTTTATTTTTCAAGACCGCTATTTATTAGATCAGGTCAAGATGAATTAACACTTAATAATTGATAATAATGTTGTCCACTTAAAAGCTCTGATTATCTTAATTCAAATTTTAGGAAGTAATTTTTCTTGGTTATACAAAGTACTTCACTCAAAATTTCATTTATATTTGTTATTTCACTGTGGTAAATCTAATTGTATTTTTTTGCTACCAAGCTACCTGCCTAGCAAGAAACAGACAAAGTAAATTGACAGTATGTATATACAATTTTCTCAGTGTGACAGCTACACAGTGGTACTACTTTTTACATAATCTACTCAAATTAACAGTTATAATGAAATGTAATGTAATATAATTACATATGAATGTAATAATTTTCCTGGTGTTTTTTCTTATTAATTTTTAATTTATTTTTAATTTGATTGAAACTCCTTAAGTGGATCAAAAGGCTTTGGGTTTCTATCTGAAGTAGGACATATAGGATCACCTAGCATTACCTCATAGTCCCGTCTCCTTTGTCTATGTTAAAATATCACAACTTATTATCCTTTTCAGTTCAGCTTACAAATTAAAAAAATTTCAATTTTCTGATGGTTTGAATGAAGATCAGTGTAGCTGTCCATAAATAATCATGTATGATTTAATGTATTTTGTTTATGATTTCTGCAAAAATGTTTTTACTGACTCCAGAAACCATTTTGACCCTGCAGCATAGCCCAGAGAAAGCCAAGCTAATTTTAAGCAAGTAGCACTATAAACTGGATAAAGCAGCTCATCCATGGCTCCATAAAGGATATTGGTTTTATTACCAAAAGTTCATTTTAATCCAATGGAAGTATGTCTGTACAACTATCTTTTATTTTCATACCTGAGAGATCATAGAATCATATTTATCTGTCTTATTTCTCTCACTCTCTACGTGTTGTAAAAATGGCAACTACGACTGCATCAATAAACACTACCCATTGAGCCCATGACATGCTCCCAAGATCCCAGTATTTAACAGCAGACCCAACAACAACTAGCAGGTTGCAAATCACATTAGTTGTACTTACGGATTACAGTGAACATAGTCTGCATTTTTGCATCTTGTTCTCTGCCCACGTCTTTTTTTTAAGGACAGGGAGGTTTTGGAAACAACAATGATATGATAATTTTAGCAGCAAAAGCATCTCCCAAAAATGGAGAGTTGCAAAGGGTCACTTGCATGCAGAAGAGTTTACCTGTGAGGAAATTGCCATCAAGAAATACTGTTTTTCCTAAAAAGCTCTCATTGTCATTCAACCTGTGAATACCAGATGAATAGCTGACCACATACTTTATTCACTCAGCAACAGTGAGGTAATGATCTGTAGTTTTGCATTGTTTCTTCAAGTTTTATTTATATGCTGTCTGCCATTCAGCATTTTCAGCACAGAGAGGTCAACAAAATTTTAGGTTTCACTTCTGGGAACCTCTGAAGACTACTGTACTTCAACAGAAATCCACCTGCACGTAGAGCAGTTGATCCACAGAAGCATATTTTGCACAGATGGAACACATTATAATATGAAATGTTGTTTCAGTGATCAGTTTCTCCCTGCTACAGAGAAATACGTTCCAGATAAGCTTCTAAAACACATACTTCAGCACCAGAGCAGATATAGTTGTTTATGCAGGTGGCTAAAAGAATTCTAATCTTGTTAGGACTTACATCATAGATGGAATTTCTTTGAGTATTTAGGACTTTATTTATAATCTTCATAAATAATCTCACCACACAATTTTAACTTGAAAAGCTGAAACTTGCTGCCAAAACCAAAATGCATATAGGAGAAGAAAAATTTTATTATCATGTGCACCAGCCAACTAATGTCATATTACAATACTACTAACACATCTCCAGAATGAAAAAGAAAATAATTGATTGCTTAAAAAGTGAAAGTAACTGGCATAAGGTAACAGCAGAAGGATTATATGTTATGCATGACCATTCTGATCTGTAACTTCATTATGAAACACTGAAGTATTGATGCAACTTAAGTTCGCATTCAGAGGACACTGATAAAGATTTTCAGCATCTGAAAGTGAAGGTTTTTTAAATAAAACCTTTTTCTAAATTTAAAAGCATGCCATTAAAAATAATTACTAGTACTGAATCCCATCAAAAACTCAAAACAGAAAGTATACTAAAAGGCGGTTATTTTGCTTTTTTTTTGTCACCCAACATGCTCCCCAACAGAGTTGGTGGTAAATCAAATTCAATGTTACAGGAAAGTTTCCCAAGTACCTGTGCATTCACTCTGCCTCAGTCTCCAGCCTCCAACTGACACTGCACAGAGAAGTGCTAAAAAAGCCAGATAAGCTTTTGTTATGTTCATCTGCCTGCTAGAGACATTTTTAGAATATATTCAAAAGCCTGTTATGTCACAAAGGGACAATTCAATGCATGGCAGTATGATGCAGATATACGACAACTTTGTGACTTAAATTAAATAGGAAAAGAGGATAATATTTGTGACTTACATTAATATATAAAAGTTGGAACAAACAGAAAAGCTGGAACAGTTTGGCCTCTGTCCATTTTAGCTGTTGGCAAAGCACAAACATACTTCTGTCTGACACGAAGTAAAGAATTGTCAAAAGAAAAACCCAGGAAAAAAATTTCAGGTTCACCAAGCAATTAACTTTTTTTTCCATTTCTCTACCTACATTTAAAATAATTCAGGTGCTCTTTCTTGCTTAACTACTTCTTATCCTTCTGAATATTATGTAACCAAATTACTCCAAAGAAAAAACAAAGCAAAGCAACTAATAAATAAAGAAATCATGCATGCCCTACCCATCTCTGGTGTTTTCAAAAATAGGGGAACAAAGTAAGATGATGAAAATACCAGAAAATCATATTCTATCCACATACCGTGTAGCTTTCTGAAACTGCTCTACAATTTGAAAGAAAAAAAAAGACACCATCTTTTCCTGAAACATTCAATTAAACAATTTTGTTTCCACTTAGAAAAGTCACTCATCATGCTCTCTTTGTCTAAGTAGTTATTTTCTTTGCCTCCTGTCTAATTAATTTAAACTTGGCATCTATAATACTTGAATGACTGCCCTTAACACATTTTGATATTATGGAAGATAATGGACAAGCATATTGTTTCTCTAAGGATTTTCCTCTATAGAGAACATAATTTGCAGCAATCTAGGGTGTAAATTTATAGCACAACCATTTTTTCTTATTATCTTCACTTGCAAAGACTCGGTGCTCTGTATCTGTGGGGAATTATGCCATATTTTGTATGTGGAGTAAATGGTGTCACAAAAAAGTTATTTGTAGTTGGTAGCAAAAATTTTCAGAGGCAAGGAGGTCATGCAATCATATGAAATCATAGAATGATAGAGTGACTTGGGTTGGAAGGGACCTCTAAATGTCATCTAGTCCAACTCCCCTACAAGAAGGGGGAGTTGAAGCCGCCTGATCTCAGGGCACAATCACCCTCTTTATCAGGATTTTCAGACACTGAATTATATACTCAGGATAGCCTTCCTCATTATTTTGGTGGGTCTGTCACTGGCTTGGGGCCAGCTTGCTGCCACTGGATATAGAACCGATTGATAAGCTCCTCTCGGAAGTGCACACACACACACACACAGATTATGTGTTTAAAATACTGCTTTACTGTAACAGTTTCCAATGTGTGTGTGTGTGTGTGTGTGTGTGTGTGTGTGTGTGTGTGTGTAAGACTGGATATGTAAATGTACTCAGTCAGTCAAGACAAAAAAAGACTATTATAGTTGGGAGTAGAGAGAGCCCAACGCCTTTCCTGTCTAGGGTCGATGAGGTGCATGTGTGTGTGTGGCCAATTACTTTTGCCCGGGGAAGAGAAGGCAGGAAAAGAAAGGTTTCTTGGTTAGTCTTACAGTTCCCAGTTCAGAAATACTGATAGGAGAAACAGCGGCAGCTGCCTCGGGAAAGAGTCTTAGGCTGCTGGGGCTTTGGGGTTGCTCTGGTGGCTTGGAGCCCAGGGGATGGCGGGGACATGGCTGGAGCTGTGGCTGGGCCTCGGGAGCGTGGCTGCAGGGGCTGCTCTAGAAGCGCTTGATAACGGAGGCTTTGGAGAGTGAGCAGTGATCCCACCTGTTTTACTGTGCTCCAGCTCCCTTCTTCTGTTTCTTACGCTCCATTTGCATAGCTCCTTGGTGAAAAGCAGGAACAAGCTCCTTTTTCCAGCCACATAAGGCTCCCTTTTATCTGGTTTCCTACTCCTCTTTCTTCCATCTTCTTTTACTTCTCTGCAGCAGCAGCGGCGGCGGCAGCGGACAACAGGCAGCAACAACCCATCATGGCCCCTAACAACCGCTATTCTTGTCCGCTGAGCTCCCAGCCCCAAGGTGCGGTTCCTACAAGGGCCGGTCCTGGCTGCAAACACAGCAGGGTGGGGCTGTCCCTGTCCTTCATTGTGTGACCCCCTGCCCGGAGCCCCCTCCCTGCAGTGTTGCTGCCATTTCTCCTTTTTTTTTTTTTTTTAGTTTTTCCTTTTGTCTGTTTAAGTCTCTCTGCCACAGTCAATTTGGTTGAGAGACACGTTTTGTGGAGGCCGGTTCTCCACACCTACATAGCAGGTGTGCAGCTGCTGAATATAATATGAATGCCAAGTAAGATCACAAGTAGATGTAATAGGAAACAGGAAATATTAAAACCCAAATGGGAATTCACCTGTTACAACAGATATTCTAACGTAAATTCAGAGATGACATTTTAATGGAAGCTTGAAGTCTCTCCAAATGAGTCCTCACTATGAACAGATTTAGTGGAAGAATTTTAAGATGCAGACTCATCTTCCATTGTTAGCTGTCAGTATAAAAAATAGTTTAATTTGTGAAAGCTTACTCCATATATTTTTATTTTATCTTGATCTAAGTGAGGCTAAAATGTTAGCTATGCACTGCTCTGGAACTAGGCAGGAAAGCCCATCTCATCTTTCTCTCACACTCATATTTCTCTAACGGTTATAATGTCTTATTCTGTTTTCTTATGACAAGTACTACTCTCAGGTCTATCCAAAGAGTTGGAATAAAATGATTGAGCCTCTGTTTCCAGGCTTAAGGAGAGCACAGAGTGAGTATGGGTACAGAAAAAGGTTTATCTGTTATCCAGAGGTCTGTCAAATCTGTTTTGAAGTTTATGGATAAAAGAATATGTGGACTACTTTATTTCTTAAGAAAGGTTAATTTTCTATCTGATCAATAACTATTCGTGTAATCTGAAACAGTCAGTAGATCAATGCTTTGGGTTTGTGTCTTGTGACTTAACATCAGACCTAAACTAAAGCTTGGTCAAATGTTCATCTGCAGATGATTGAAGAGGTGGTAACAGAGTAGATTAGCATGGAGAAGAATAAATGAGGAACTTTGATTTCTAAGTGTTGTTTGAGAAGATTAAATATATTCTCACTGCTAGAATCACATCTGTAATAGAATCTCTGTGATAAAGGGAAAAGGCGTTGTAAAAAAATCTAGGCATGTGTTTATATTAATAACTATATTATTTATAATTTCTAGTGCTCTGTATTTGTACATAGCTCACCAAAGACTTGATCTCACAAAAATATTTTTATTAAGGTATATACCTTTCCTTTTTTAAACAGGGTGAATGGAACACAACATTCAGAAGGATGTCATCAGTTTAGAGAAAAATTCAACTGAACTTTTTATGTCTTCTACTACTGTGTGCATCCCCAGTGTCATTAAGGTAAATTTACTAGTTGTTTAAATGAGAATACTCAGGTTGAGCTCTTCTGAACACAGGTGCTTCAGCTTATTTGAAGCACTGCATTGAAGAAAAAAATAGTTTCCTTTATATAATTTATCAGGGAAAAAGAAAATTATAAAACATCTGAAAATTTTAGTTCAAAATTACAAAATTAATTGATGTACTTGTTGAAGGGCATGCTACTTAAAACTACTTTAGCATCCTTTTCAATGAAGAGCTGTATATTTTTTGAAGGGAAGAACCAGGTCTACTGTACATGTTCAAATCAACAGCAATATATGCATAGTCCTGACAGAAAGGTCAAACCATGGGGAGAGGTTCAATAACATGACAGCCTGAAAGACCGGAGACTTGCACGACATACAATCAAGTACAAATAATGAGTTCACTTGTCTTTTTTTATAGGAATCTTACAACTGTAATTGTAGGGTTGATTCTTCTTTCTCCTGGTTCACCTCACTGGATTCTGCATGCTAGGTAGTAGTTAAGCTACTCTCCTTGTTGAGTATCAAGTGACATATTCCTATATTTCTTATTTTAAATAAAAATAATATCTGTGTCTTTCTACATTTTGCCAACATTGGCTCATCTGTCCAATTCCAGATAAAGCCAGTAAAAGGGCATCCCCCGCACTCTTGTAGGTAGAGCTCAAGAGAATTTATAGATGTTTCGCTTTACTGCCAACTTCCGTTATGTACAGAAGAAACAATAATCTTGGAGGCTTAAAAAAGCAGAACACTGCAGCAGTAATATGTTCAATGGGAAAGAGACCCAGGAAGAGCAAGGAAGCTTTCTTATAATTCTTATTCCTTGCCTAAGGAAGTATTTGTTTACTCGTATATAAAGCAGTCAGTTGTCTTTGCAGATCAATTCTTTTCTGATTTTTTAATATATTCTGGTATTTTTCATATTAGGATTGGGAAACTGACAAGCTACATTTCTTCTTGAGTTTATAAAATAGGATGTTACATTTTAGTACAAAAAAATGAACTATCTTCCTCTAGAAATAATCATTATTCACTTTAATCAGGCTTGGTTTTGCCAGTTGAATCACTATTTAGCTGTTGAATGAAGAAGCAGAAAATAAATTGTGTTAAGAGAAACTATGTTAACATAAATCATAACAATTAATGACAACACAGGAAGTTTATTTTTTCTGTTATGCTTAAGCCCATGCATGCTCATGTTAATGCAAAGAGTCAGAAATACCTTTTGTAGCAGTCACAGATATGCTGCTCCTTTTAGGAAGGTTACTCATCTTGTATAAAATGTATATGCTTACCTGTAAAGAGTATGGTAAATATAGAACTTTGATTAAAAAATAAAAACCAAGGCAGTAACAAAATAGAAAAAAAATAATCTCCCAAAAGCTGTTGATAAACAAGGTGTCAAGAGTCCAGACTTCTGAATCTGGCCTATTGACTGAGTGGTCTGGTGATCCTTTTTCATCCATATCTGCTGATTTCTTACCACAACTAGAAGGAGTATTTTCTGTAACAATCTTCCTCTCCTGCCTGTATGTGCATGTTTAGGAGAAGGGACAGAGGAAACTTCTTATTGTATGGCTAAGATACTTATAAGTGGATTTAATTTTAATGCTTTAAAAGAGACATGGCTAATATTCTCCTTCTAATTATTTCACATTTTTAAAAATGTTAGCTAAAGAATGAAATCTTTTCCTCAAGAAAATGGTGATATTTTATTTTATAAAATGACCCTAACTTTTAACCACATGTTCAATGAAACTTTCTTTAAAATACCGATTTAAAACATGATCTCATTAAGTATTCTTGAATACTGTTAAAAGCATAAGCACAATGCTAACATTAGAAAAATCTAACAGGTCCAGCAGGGCACTTTCCCTAGTTGGCTTCCTCACCTGCACACACTCCAGGAACCTCCCAGATGGTTTCCTCTCAGCTGTGTTCTAGTACCAGTAGACATCTGGGAAACTGAAGTCCCACATGAGAAGAAGGGCTTTTTAGAAAGAGCCTTGTGTGAGATAAAAGTGATCTTGTTATTCAGAATGTTTTCCGTTATCTTTATGTTTTTTCTCTGCACTAATTTCCTTGGCTAGATTCCTGTGAATCTGGGATTGCTCTTCCTGATCTTCCTCAACACTTTTGAGTTATTCTCAAGCTAAAATATTAAGGATGCAAGAAAGTGAACTTGTCCATCAAGAATTATTTCTATGGGCTGCCTCAATGACACTTGAAATTCCCTGCTCATACAGTATTAATCAACTCACCTCTGCACAGTATCCAGTCACATCCCAAATTCCAAACCAGATTTTATCTCTCAAATTTGTATGAGGACTTTTACCTTGAGGGCACTGCAGCTTCAGTTCTGGATTTCACCAGTACTACAAATGTCATTACTGTTTCTCCCACCTCTGGGCTGTGACCCACAGGGAAGTATTTTTGAGATACCATTTTATGTGAAAGCAGTGGCAGCTAAGATGCAAAGAACAAAAATGGTCACTTTCATGCCAGTGTTCCACAACTTCCTTTCAAATGCAACAATCTATACCTTGAAGCCTCTGTTTGGTCTGTACTGCTGAGATATATTGGACCAAAAGGGGTAGAAGTGAGATTATCCACAAACTGTAGACATTATAGAAATGTCATTATCTCCTCAGGTAAGTGCTCTAGGTCCTTTATTTCACTAATTGACTGCATATTTTGGACAATTGTCTGCTGTAAATACTAATGGGTAATCTTGAGTCTTTTCTGACTAACTACTTCATAACTTTATTATATATGTATAGGTACTAAGGGATGATAAGGGGTGGGAAGAAAAAAAGGCAAAGCAACCGAAGAAACATCTCATTCCTTTTACTATGTCTTCCCACTCTGTCTAAATCAGTTCCCATATTGCATTCTTCATAGTGTATAAAATGATGCCTGCCATTTTCCCCAGCAAAAAAGTTGGAAGGGAGGAGAAAATAAACACATAGTTATAACTGAATCTACAGACCTACTTCCTTCCTTCAGGAGTGTTCAGCTGTCTGAAGCTTATCACAGTAGCCACTGATCAAATACCAGCAGGATCCTCTGGTGATAGGTGAGGATGAAACAGATAACCTAATTCACATTCTTCCTATGGAGTTTGGTGTCTAAGACTGACACTATTCTTCAGCAAATTCCCTCCTAGATATCTGTAATTCTTACAGATCATACTTCCATTTGAGCTCAGTTTTCCCTTTTGAAATCTGTTCCTTAGCCCTAACATACCCAGAGGTTGTGGCAATATGGATCTATTAAGGCTCACTGTAATTATTCAATCCTCCCTTTCTTGATATGAAAACTAGTAAACTTTTGAAAATTACTAAAAATGTATATCAAAGGACAAAACTGTACATACAGCAAGAGTCATATTTGAACCTAATACACTGATTCCCTATCTATGTAACATGTGCCTTTCACAAATACAGTCATTATTCCCTATTTCAGAAAATACCAGCAGGACAGTAGCTTTAATGGAAGCTGTGATGTTAAAATTATACTAATTGAGAAAATATGTAGGCTTTCAAACTATATTTATGATTTGCAATTCTGTGAGACACTAAGAATCGCTTTTCGTCTAGTTAAATGACCCAGGAGGTTCCTAGGTCCTTCTGAGACTTTGACCTCATAATATTTTGTATTTCTGAGACATGATTTACTTCTTGAAATCACTTGTTTCTATTATTAAGTGAGCCTAGGTTTTGCTCTGAAATTATGTCACTATCAAGAATAAAATATAGGCTTTTTTCTTTTAATTTAAAAATAAAAAAATGAGCAATAAAGAGTCAATTTTAACAGTAATTTAAAAAGTACCCTTTTCTTATGCAAAACTAATCTCAGATTGGTTTTATATTGCTTTAGCAAAAATACAACTAAAAATATGTGATTTCCACAAAATACTTCAAAATCTATCCATGAATAACTGGGTTTCGTTTGTGAAGCATTTTAGGCAGATTCCAGATGGAATTATGGACATCTCATGTTCCTTCACTGTTTTTAGAACAGTACTGATCACTTTCAAAGAGTAAAGAGAAAAAAACCACCTACTTGCTAATAAAAATATTGTGTATGGGTTATGGTAGAGCTCAGTTAAAGCCATGTGCAAGTTTACCACAGGAAGAAGGGGTCAGACAGTGACAGGCTCCAGACACTCTTGTGGCCACACTGTTGTATGTGCACTCAGAGTCACACAAGGTGATTAGACACTATAGCTCTGAATCCTCCTCCCAAAATAAAAACTATAGTATATCTTAGGCTCAACACTGCTGTTTCTTCGAACTCCCGGTAACATTCCATGTATGTATGTATCATTTTAAGCATAGTTAAGGGCTACACAGTTCTGCATCTGAATTAACTGAACAGATTTTCTCTGCATTAAAATAACGATTGCCAAAGTTATTATTTCTCATTATTAGAAGTTTTTCATTAATACCTAATTAGTGTTAGGAAATGAAATCTATCTTCAGCTTCTTTCTGCCTCTCAGCCTTGAAAATTAATCCTACTAGTTTTCATGTCTGTATTTCTAATAAATAAAGAAGTATTTCTTAATGCATATGTTCTCCATTATACCTTTTGAGATAAGACCAGGTTTTTTTGTAAAATAAGGGGGTTGGCAGAGAGATGACATGAACATCACTTTAACCAGGATTTTTCCTTAACTTCGTACTTTTAAACTATCTAAATCTGAAATGTTAAAATGAATTAATGTATAAATTATGTGTCTTGTGAATCATTCAACATCTGGAGAATTTAAAAAGACATGAAATTTAATTGCTGTCAGTGTCTATTCTGAGGACCATTACATCAATGAAAGTCAATTTACTAGCTCCAGTAGATTTTGCATCAGTCCTTAAACTACTCTAAACCATCAGAAATTCAAATTTTATCCTAATATTTACCCTAATACTTTTCCTTATGGTCAATGTTTATTTTAAACTTCAGAAACTTGATTAAAGCTTCATTTTAACTGAATAAATAACATAGGATGAGCTGAACCTTGACTATATGTTTGCTACAACTGTTTCCATGGAACACAGAATAACAACAAAATTCTTTGTCATTACTTAAGCACTCACTATGATTGAGTGACAATATGAAGTGAATTGTTTTGCCTCAGTAAGTCACCTAACAAATAGAAATGTGCAAGGCATTCAGTATACTGTCTTCTTACATTATGAAATATGCAGAAACACCTGCTTAAGTAATTTTATGCAGATTTGCTTGGGAAAATAAAAATACAGTTTAAGACTAATAGGCTATAAAAAATTTTTTTCCTTAATATTTGCTGGTTTTTTATTCCTCTGGAAAACAATATGTGAAATCAGTAAATCTGAATTTATTCTTCTGCCTGAACACTAGATAAATTGATTTCTTAGCTTGACATAATTAATTAATTAAATATGCTCAAGTGGAGAACTTGAATGCCAAGACTTGGCCTCAAGTATACATCACCCTTTTATTGTAAATCCTTGAAGTAGCAGTACATAATGCTGCTATTAACATGTTAGTTATAGTTTGGGGAATCATGAAAAATTCAAAGGAATTAATTAAGCTTCCCTTTCAGAGGTTACCAAGAAAGAGTTAATTAGTACTTTCTCACCAGATATAAATTTTTAAGAATGTGTACGAATTTGCACAACAGCAATTGAACTGAAGTGTGCTACCAAGGTTTGCTTTATTGCAAAGGACCTAATTTTGGCATTAAGACCAAAAGAGGGATATTTTTTTTTAAGGGTTTTCATTTGACAACTGCATTCCTGTATATATTCCGTCAAAACTCATTTCTGACAGAAAAAAAAAAAAAAAAGTCAAGAAGATTGCTTTCTACAGAAGACTTAAGATTTTAATAAA
The DNA here is from genome assembly GCF_020740795.1 of Apus apus. Lineage (NCBI taxonomy): Eukaryota > Metazoa > Chordata > Aves > Apodiformes > Apodidae > Apus > Apus apus. The sequence goes on from NC_067283.1 coordinate 75,061,614, forward strand.
AAATGCCAGTTTCATAAAATCTGAAAACCTAAAAGGAGAGTTGTAGCTGCTTAGTACAAACTACGATGGCTGTTCAGACATCCTTGGCTACAGAACTTAATGACAGTCTGAAACACAGGTACAATGGTTTTGATGAAGCGCTGTTTTCATGAGTCATATGTTGTGTGTTTCTACAGTGCAAATGACATTAGAGACACAGTCCCAAATATGTCCTCTGTATTTCCCTGGAACCATTCACAGGAGTAATTTCAGTAATTATTTTCAGATGGGAAACTGAGGCAGAGAGGAACTGATTTCTCAGCATCATAGAGGGCTGTGCTGGCCTTGAAACTAAATCTTGCCTATTTCAGCAATAGTCCTAAAACCAGAGTAACATTGCATTACAACTTGTGAGTGTTCTGTAGTAATATCCTTAAGGACTTTTTTACACAGAGGAAGAATTTTCCAGGTTCTTGTGTTATGTGCGTAATTTCAGCACTGATGTGCTTTATAAAGCTGGATATATCCTTTTTTTCTCCTTGTCTAATTTTCCTTTGCCATCAAATATGGGTTGACTTTTGCCTGTCTGATGTCCTTTCATAACTATGTTCTATTACTGCTAATAATTACTGATTAAAGATCTAAACTTGCTCTAGATAATAGCTGTCTGTAAGTGACACTGTGGAAACAAAATCACTATATTTTCTCCCATCTGATGTTCAGTGCTAATAACAGAAACAAACAAAAAACTACAATGTCTTTCACTGCATTTTTTTTATTTTTTATTTAATTTAAAAACATTAAAATGGGTACAAATACAGCCAAGTGAATTACTGTAGCTACTCAGCAGAGTTACTACAGTTACTAACAATTTTGCTTTGTCTTTCAGCAGAATCACTGTTTTCTAGTGAAAAAATTAAAAATGTCTTTTCTCACAAAGACAACAAACCTAGATTTTTCTCCTTTGAGAGAGTAATGAGACTGAACATGGGTTTCAAATGTTTCATTATTTTGGAAGTGCACAATGGGTGAAGTTAGTAAAAGCAGCATTTTGTGAAGAAAGGATGATTATTGTATGATAAGAGGTTCCTGATAGAACCTTTGCAGCCTCCCAAAGGCTAAGCTCTTTTGCATAGCACTGAGGTTGTGTTCAGAGGCAGGTGATCCATCACCTACTCAGCAGGAGGTATGAGAAACCAGAAACTATAGGAGAGGGAAAAACAGTAATAATAACAGAATTAACAGCAAAAACCCAATAATAGTGAGTATTTGCAAGTCAGAGATAATGTGTTCTATCTCAGTCTTGCTGAGTTTGCAAGCCTTACAAGTTTGTATTTTGACACATGCTGAGATTCAAAACATTCAGCAGACAAAGGATAAGGACCTGGTATGACTTCTTACAAGATCTTTTCACAGACACCAGTGGTAAATTGAATGTATATGCTGATTTTTAAAATAACTAAAGAAAAAAAGCCAACAAACTTTCCAACACAGAAATAAAAACTTTTAAAAACAGTATTAATGCTACAGAGATGAAGGTGAATAATTTTTATCCATATTTTATTATTTCTATTCCCAGTTTCTTCAAGATACTGCAGTCACACCAGTACATTTTTGCAAAAGGAACAGACTTGCATTCTATTTTATACTCTGAACTGGGCAGATCATGATTTGTTCTAAAACTCCACTCTGCTTTTATCTTCTATGTCAATATATCATAAAGCAATAGAACAGCAACCTGATGAGTGTTATACATTCTACCTGAGAATATGAGAAAATGGAATTCAGGTCAAAGTAAGAAGAATCTTTCTTTCCTGACTGGTTTCAAGAATATCTCCAGGAAATATGCTGCTTAGTGTTAGTTAATTTGCTTCTCTTATGTGACTACATCATGGATAAAAAAAATAACCATAAGGAGGGAGCCTTAAAATTACCATTTAGTGTTATATTTCCCTTGCTTGGCATCAGCAGATTGCTTCAGCATCTTATCCAGAGTGATATGATGTTTTCAAGTCCATGAGCATTTCAGCAATTACTAGCAGTTTTACTTTTGCTGGACTGCCCCCTCCACGGAAGTGATAATGAATGGAAATCCACAGATTATTGTTGCAAATTTAACAGCTTGGACCAGAGACATGGAATGTTGAGAAATTACATTTTCCACATGTACAGTCATGTGACAGTTTTCTTTGGTACATGAAGTTGTTTAACTTCATATTCTTTACAAACCAAAGGTACAAGCAAAGCCAAAACCAGTAACAGTCAATAATCATCAAAGAGAATCGGATAGTAAAATTTGTTTGTGTATGTGTCATAGGATTGAAAGAATCTCTAGCCTATCCTTCAGCACAACATATACATAAAATTAGTTCAAGTATCCTGGCTGTAAAAACTTTAGATTATGAAGATCTCAAAATGTCAAGGAAACCTGTCCCAGAGTTTACCCAAACTATTACAGAATATTAATGTGTGGAACTCTTGGATTAATTGCTGTAATCCAGTATCCTTTTACTATACTGGCATGGCAGAAAACTATCGTGGTACAAGTTTGTTGCTTACCTTAAATAAGAACAAATTACAAGAGTATTTATTTGTGAGATACTTTTACAGCTTCACTCAAATATAAAAGTTACAGATAGTTTAAACTCCTAAGAAAATCTTCTTTCCCATCCTTAAAATGGATTTGGCATTGCTGAGAATCTTGTGATGATCTTCCAGAAACATGTACTGGAACTAGAAGAAACATCAGCAACTCACAAAGTCTTGGAGCACAGCCTGGGAAGCAGTGGGTGGAAAACACAGGATAGAAGCATTTAAACTGAAAAAGTGACCCAAAGAACCTCATGTACTTAGAACATTATTTGACAAACAGTGATAAATAGCCTTTGACTTTCATAAAGGAGAAAAAAGGTAGCTTTTTGGTTGCCACAGACTACTCTATAGTTTTGTAGAATTTTTACTGCTTTTTGGAACTGCAAGTGAAGAGGTCACTAAATAATCAAAAAGTTAAAAGGCATTGTTTTGGTGTTGTTTTTTTTCACTGGGCGTATCAGAATAAATAGTAAGTAACAGCAAGTCATAGCTGGCCACTTTGGCTATTTTCATGATGTGGTGTGATTTCAAACATATTACTTGCAAAATTTAGCATCCACAATGAAATGCAGTGGCTGCAAGACTAAAAAAGAATAAAAAATATTAAGAAAAACTGATAATGAAAGGACTCCATGTAGGAGACTTGCTAGTGATGTGTATAGGTTAAGCTCAGTTCAGAAGACTAGGTGAACTGCTGGAAGAATACAGCTTCCAACCTTAAGTACTTCTGTTGAAAGGACAAGTAACCACGTGTAACCTTCAAATCTTTTCCTTAACTGTCTGAATAATGCCTAGCAATTCCCTGCATTCAGTTGCTGAGAAAATCCACGTTGAATGAGGAAAATGTGAGAGAACAGATGCTGCTAATAGCCTTCTGCCCAGACAGCTTACAAGTCTGACACCAGTAAAAGTTCACTTTTGCAGAAGAAACAAGTTATTTGTTTTGTCTCTCAGGCTAGCTGATTGCTTCAAGAACCACCTTTATAATTGTAATTATTTTTTTAAAGACAAATAGCCTGGATAAGTAGTAATGTTGCTAAATTGTCCAGGATGATTTTATATTTTAACTCACAATATTAAGCAACTGGAAGATATGAGGAAATAAGAGAAAGCATAACAGGGTGACACTGGTAATATGCCCTAATTTTTTTCCTTATGGCAGTAGAGTTCCCTAGCCAGCACTGAAGAAAGTGATTTTTCTACGGTTATGTGCTGTTATTCTTAGAAGCAAAATAAATCAGCTTACACCAGGTGTCATTCTGGTCTGGTACCTGTGCTACCTAACCAGACACCTGAGGTATAGCTGTGCTCCATGGCAAACAGTGGAAACCCCCTTGAAACAATGTACAAAGTAATTGTCTTTAAAATAATTTCAGATATTTTCAAGAGGATAAAATACAATTATGTCCTTAAACAAATTACTTCTTATGTTAGCATATGTTCAGCAGTCAAAATTTCCTTAACCCATATCCATTCCTCCAAATGCACTTATTCTGACCATTTCTGGGACTTGAGAATTTTTAATAGGCACAATCAGTTCTGTTTTCCCTTGATATCTCTTCTAAAGAAAAAGTCCTGTGATTTATTTATAGTAAAGTAAGCCTATTAAAGTGTTAAAGGTTGAGAAATGAGAAATGCTGGTACACTCATCAAAATGTTTTTAGTTAGAAAACATTACATTATATTTTAAAAAGATACTAATTGAAAGGGATTATTTATAGTGACTGTTTTCAGATAGTCTGATTGTAATTTAACTTATTTGTATAGGCTGTTTTGGGGGTGGGTAGGTGGGAAACTGACTAATAAGCACAGCTGTCTTGGTGGTAACATGCAGCTTCTAAAAATCATTGCTGTATTTGTATGTGGTAACATCAGTACTGAGAGTGATTAGGAAACTAATCCAATGCATCTATGATTATAATATTTTTAAGACATTTTTAAAATAGTGCACATGGACATTTTTAGCTTAGTAGTTTATGGAATTGTGTCAGTGTTTGCTGATTTCACAAAGTGGAAAGTAGCTCTGAATATTCAACGATAGACTAGTTCTCTGTTAGAGAACTGTCTATCTGCTTTCCTTTATAGGGCAGACTAGAAAACCACTTATATTTATTATGTTTGTATCTCTGTGTTAACAATATTTTCCATAAGGGGTTTGAAAAATAAATAAATACTTCAGGAATTTAATTTGTGAGTGGTTAAGTATAGAATATGAAGTGTCAGATCAGCCTTAACCTTTCTTCCAGATTTACTGCTGTGAAAGGTTTGGTGAAACTGATGGCTGAATTTATAAGGAAAGAGTTTGCATACTTTTGTGCTTCTTTTCATTAGCATTTCTTGTCCAAAGATATATAGGGCTTTGGTATTACACAGAAATTGAAGGATGTTTTAACTTAAAAAAAAATCAAAATAAATCAAAATAATGCTGAGTCAGAAAGCTTAGATACTCAGAGAGTTAACCAACACTCTTCAAGTAAGAATTGTAATTTATTCATGTTTTCTTTTTAATTATGAATTGTCATGGGGTTGTTATTTATGATTGCTTTACCTTCCCCAGCTTTATAAAACAATCCAATTAAATCCACGGCATCTTGTTCCATGCCAGGAACAACTGCAGTGCAGTCATACACCTTGTATTGTGATCACAGACAAAACTTGATTAATTCATGCTATAACCTCTGTAGAAGGGACAGGCAGGGGAGAAGAGGGGGTGTTGATCCCTACATCAGTGACCAGCTGGAGTCCGTGGAGCTCCACCTGGAGATGGATGAGGAGCTAACCAAGATCTTGGGCTAGGGGTAAAGGGAAGACAGCGGCAGGTGATATCATAGTGGGTATCTGCTACAGGCCATATGACCTGGAAGACCACGCCATTGAGGCTCTCTACAGGTAGACAGAAGCAGCATCTCATAGAATCATAGAATCATAGAATCTTAGGGGTTGGAAGGGACCTCGAAAGATCATCTAGTCCAACCCCCCCGCCAGAGCAGGGTCACCTAGAGTACATCACACAAGAACGCATCCAGGTGGGTTTTGAATGTCTCCAGTGAAGGAGACTCCACAACCTCCCTGGGCAGCCTGTTCCAGTGCTCTGTCACTCTCACAGTAAAAAAATTTTTTCGCATATTCACCTTGAACCTCCTATGCTCCAATTTCCACCCATTACCCCTTGTCCTATCACTGGTCATCACTGAGAAAAGCCTAACTCCATCTCCCTGACACTCACCCCTTACATATTTGTAAACATTAATGAGGTCACCCCTCAGTCTCCTTTTCTCCAAGCTAAAGAGACCCAGCTCCCTCAGCCTCTCCTCATAAGGGAGATGTTCTACTCCCTTAATCATCTTTGTAGCTCTGCGCTGGACTCTCTCAAGCAGATCCCTGTCCTTCTTGAACTGAGGGGCCCAGAACTGGACACAATACTCCAGATGCGGCCTCACCAATGCAGAATAAAGAGGTAGGAGAACCTCTCTTGACCTACTAACCACACCCTTTCTAATGCACCCCAGGATGCCGTTGGCCTTCTTGGCTACAAGGGCACATTGCTGGCTCATGGTCATCCTCCTGTCTACCAGGATTCCCAGGTCCCTTTCTCCTACACTGCTCTCCAGCAGGTCAGCCCCCAACCTGTACTGGTGCATGGTGTTTTTCTTCCCCAAATGCAGAACTCTACACTTGCCCTTGTTGAACTTCATCATGTTTCTCCCCGCCCAACTCTCCAGCCTGTCTAAGTCCCTCTGAATGGCAGCACAGCCTTCTGGTGTGTCAGCCACTCCTCCCAGTTTAGTGTCATCAGCAAACTTGCTGAGGGTACATTCTATACCCTCATCCAGGTCGTTGATGAAGATGTTGAACAACACCGGTCCCAGTACCGACCCCTGAGGGACTCCACTGGTCACACACCTCCAACCAGATTCACAGTTCTCATTCACAAGCCCTGGCTCTTATGAGGAATTTCAACCACACCAGTTTCTGCTGGAGGAACAACACAGCCAAGGCACCAGCAAGCCAGGAGGTTCCTGGAATGCACTGACAAGAATTTCCTTCTCTAAGTAACAGACTGACATCTTTGTTGGTGACATGGACAGTGGAAGTAAGTGCACTCTCAGCAAGTTCGTTGGCCCTTCAGAACCAAGCTTCTATTCCTACATCTGACTTCTAAGAAACAGGTAATTCCTTTATAAAACCTAGATTGTCACATATTAGAAAGGAATTGTGTGACACAAATATTATCCTGTCAAACCATATAATGGAGCACATAGCACTCATCTTGCTTTTCTTTTTGCTGAATTCTTAAGGTCCCTAATGATATCCCTGGGGAATAGAAACTACAGGTCCATCCTTTAGCACTGACAAGAAACCATTCAGTAACTCTGATTTTATCTTTGGTTGTGAAGATCTGTAGCAGTCTTTCAGGAAGCAATGCAGAATCTCACTTTTCAATAAGAGCACAGGTCACTTTTTGTTGTGGTATCCACGTTACAAAAAAGGCTAAAAAACATAACAACAAAAAAACCCAAACAAACCCCCCAAAAAAAGGGGTCAGGAATCAACACTGATGTTGATGAACAGCTCCTTATACTAAGGATTTTCATATACATTCTGCAAAGTTATGCTGAATGAAAATACATAGTAGTAATTGAGGTTTTGTTATGCCATCTGTATACAGCAGTCAAAATATGAGTCAAGGAATAAAACAGCTTGTCCCTCTTACCTCTGAGTTACCCTCACAGGTTTAAATCAAATTGCTGGAACAACCCAAGACCATACCTTCTGAAGTAGACACACAAAAATTAACTTCTATTCTACAATTAAAAGAGCAAATGAAAACTCCTCTGAAGTGAACAAAGTAATATCAGAATATAAATACCCAGAAAAACGACTTCCCTAACCCCCTAAAAAGGTAAGTTACGGTGTTATCAGCAGTAGCTATAATGCTTTATTTGAACAATAAGAAAGCTGAAAATCATAAAACCAGTCCAGACATGTTATTCTGAGGTCATAATGAAAGCATAATTTACCACCGAATTTAATGTTTATGTTCGCTTAGAGGGATTCAGGCCTACTATTTAATCATGGTTAGTGTTGGTGAAAACCATTTCCACTCAGTAATATATATACTATGCATACACACAGGCATTTTGAATGTTTTTTCCTGAAGCTGAGAAAATCTGTAAGAAGCATTGACTTACAAAAACCCACAAATTAGACAGAACAGAGAATGGAAACCAAGTTCTGCAAACAGCTTGACAAGACTGTAACACAATTCACCAAAACTGAGTGTTAAAATGACAATAGCAATTAAAAATTGTTTTTGAACAGATAGAAAATTAAAAATAGATGTTACCAACCATAGATATCAAGGATGACATAGAGAGTTCACAAAGCTAGGAAGGACCCTAGGATTTGAGGGTTTTTGCTGTTCTCAGGGCATGTCAAGAATTACTTCACAGACCACAGAAATTTTAAGAAAACCATTGGACTGGATGAAATAGTGTGTTAGAAATGTGGATTAAAATAAAAGTATTCAAGTAACACATTTATTCTAAATATTTCTGTACCATAATTGCAACAGATCAGTGTTAATTATCTTAAATAAATAAACAAACAAATAAAGAAAGAAATGATGTCACCATAAAGTTAATCAATATTTACAAGAGATAAGCAATTTGATACATATGGCATGAATAGTCAGCTCAGAAGTGTTCAGTAGGATAACAGAAGATATTTTAAAGCCCACTTCTAATATGTTCTAAAAATCAAATTGGGAAAAATGATTTAAGAAGCAGACCAAGATGAGGAAAAAATGTAATGGGTTAAGTGATCTTTCTAGATATAAGAGACTGATAATGATTTGGGTTTGCATGAAGTTCTGCTTAAGAGATAGATTCTGTTTTACATAGATTAAGAAGTTACTGAAAATAAATTCCACAAGGTAGCCATCATTAAGGAAACATCAGGAGAATGGAATATAAGTCATGTATTTGACAAGGGCAGAACTACATCTTTTGTTGTTCAAAAGTTCCACCAAAAAATAAACTCAGTAAAAATAAATTGCTGAGATACCAAAAAAAATTATGGGGTAGGAAATGAGAGGCATCCATACCTGAGAGATGTCAGTTAACCTGGGCCAAATTTTTGTCATCAAACACAAAATATTAATCTATCAAAGAAATCACACACATTTACAGAAATTCCATTATCTTGCTGTATCATATCACTGACTTTACCTTCTCCAAATTTGTGTTAACATACAAATTTTTAAACTATCTTTTTGGTCTAAGATATATGTGTAATGACTAGTCATTGTTAATTTTTGTTGGTTTGTGGTTGTGTTTTTTTTTTGTTTGTTTGTTTGTTTTTTTACTTGCATTCATTTATAGAGAATACTGAATTGTTTATAAACTCATAATACAGTATCCTTTCAGGACTTTTTCAACCACATAAGAACTCTTCACCTTTTCCAGAAACATATGGTTGGTGTTTTTTTATCTGAACTAGATGCCAGACAAGTGTGATATAATTCAAGGAATTCATATTGCATAAATCCAAAGCACACTTTCCAAGTGACTTTTTTTCCTAACATCTTGGATGTAGGCTCTGCTAGATAGAAGAAACTGTGCTCCTGAAGTTCTGAATAAAAAATGCAGCCAGGAAGCTTTATCCTAGCCTGTTCAAGACATCACATGGGGACTACATCAATCATTAGGCCATTATTATTTTTATGTAAACTTTACCTGATGATTAAAGCTGACACAGTAAGATGAAGCATAGTGAAACTGCTGAGCTCAGATGAACAGATCAGCCTCGTGGGGAATGCTGCTTGGTTGAATTTTTGTCTTAGCTTCTCATTAAGTGAATTCTTCCTCACACAGGAATATGTCTACAGAGAAAATTCTGTAGTGAATTTCTATAAATAAATCTGTAAAGAAAATAAGTTTATAGGCAAGATTTTTTAGTGACTTTGAGATTGCTATTTAGATACTAATATAAATTTGCTTGCTATATTAAAAAATGTAATAATCCTCAATATAAGAGTTTCAGGGGTGTGGTGAGTGGGCTAATTTGTGAAAATTTCTAAAAGTCAAAGCTTTTTTAAAATTAGTCAGTGATTTAGAAGTCAAATAAAGTTCTCTATTGTTTACAGATTCAACACAGCTGTTAATTTTGGTTTTGCCTCATCAGATAAAGAGCTAGGTGTAACAGTTACTTGACTGCTTTAGAAACTCTTTTGCGAGAGATTACTGGGACAAAAGGTCACATAGCCCCTGAAAAAGGGGGAAAAGGAAGACTCAGGGAACTACAGACTGGTCAGTCATACCTCTGTGTCCAGCAAGATCATGGAACAAATCCTCCTGGAAAATCTGCTAAGTCACATGGAAAATAAGGAGGTGCTTGGCAACAGCCAACATGGCTTCACTAAGGGCAAATCATGCCTGACCAATCTGGTGGCCTTCAATGACAAGGCTACAGAGATGGTGGATAATGGCAGAGCAACTGATGTCATTTACCTGGATTTGTGCAAGGCATTTGACACTGTCCTGCAAACTGACAAGACAGGGATTTGACAGATGGACCACTCAGTGGACAAGTAATTGGCTGGATGGTAGCACCCAGAGAGCTGTGGTCGGTGTTTCAGTGTCCCAGTGGAGAGAAGTGACAAGTGGCGTTCCTCAGGGGTCAGTATTGGGACCAGTGCTGTTCAACATCTGTGATGGAGACATGAACAGTGAGATTGAGTGTATCCTCAGCAAATCTGCTGATGATATCAAGCTGTGTGGTGTGGTTGACACTCTAGAGGGAAGGGCTGCCATCCAGAGGGACCTTGACAGGCTGGAGAGGTGGGCCAGTGCCAACCTCATGAAGTTCAACAAGGCCAAGTGCAAGGTCCTGCACGTGGGTACAGACACAAATACAGGCTGTGGGGAGAATGGCTAGAGAGCAGTCCTGAGGAAAAGGACTTGGGGTGGTAGTAGAGGAGAAGCTCAACGTGAGCCGCCAGTGTGCACTGGAGCCTAGAGAGCCAACTGCATTCTGGGCTGCACCAAAAGAAGTGTGGCCAGCAAGGCTAGGGAGGGGATTCTGCCCCTCTGCTCTGGTGAGACGCCACCTGGAATACTGTTTACAGTTCTGGAGCCCTCAGCATAGGAAAGACATGGAGCTGTTGGAGATGGTCCAGAGAAGGGCCACAAAGATGATCAGAGGGCTGGAGCAGCTCTGCTGTGAAGACAGGCTGAGGGAGTTGGGGCTATTCAGCCTGGAGAAGAGAAGGCTCCAGGGAGGCCTTATAGTGACCTTCCAGTACCTGAAGGGGCTACAGGAAATCAGGGGAAGGGCTTTCCGCTAGAGACGGTAGTGATAGGACAAGGGGTAATGGTTTTAAACTGAAAGAGAGGAGATTTAGGTTAGACATCAGGAAGAAATTCTTCACCATGAGAGTGGTAAGGCGCTGGAACCGGTTGCCCAGGGAGCTTATGGAGGTCCCCTCCCCAGAGGTGTTTAAGGCCAGGTTGGATGAGGCTTTGTGCAACCTGATGTAGTGGGAGGTGTCTACGCCCATGTAAGGGAGTTGGGACTGGATGATCTTTAAGGTCCCTTCCAACCTTCACCATTCTGAGATTCTGTGATTCTATGATATAATATGATTTTGGATAAATTCTTTGTTGAAACTAAATAAAAATCTGAATGATTATTTTTTTTTGGAATCTTTTATCTAGAGAGAAGCATGTAAGTCTAAAATCCTTATATGAATCCTACTGGAAAGACAATTTTAACTCATGTATATTCCAAAGGAAGTCATCCCTATCCCATCACAAATTCTGAAAACTGAACAGGAAATTAAAGCTGATCAGGAAAAATAAGCATTAATTTAAAAATTGTTGCAATCACAAGCTGCAAAAAAAGTATTCAAAATCCCTGTTTGCATATATCTTCTAGCAAAAACATTTTTATGAACAGAGTGAGGGTTTTCAGTTTTGCATCTGGACATTACATCCTTCAATAGCCTAATATTTTAGGAAATGATGTCTTGCTTTAGCACTGAAAAGACATAGTTTGAAGTGTTAAGTGTTGGGAAGGATGTTTTATGAGTACATTCACTTTGCATTTTGGGCTGGCTATGGCCTTTAATTTCTGTCCTAAACGGAAGTGTTGATACACAGTTCATAAACATGGCTGGATTAGTTATCCTTGTGTGCAGAACACAAAGATGTTTAGGAGTGAAATATGACATAGAAAATTATCACAATATTTTGTGAGAATCAATTCTTCTATGATATTCCCGTAAGCTATCCATAATTGCATCATTTTATGATCAGATAATGACTATATATATATATAGGACGGATGCATTAGGATGGTCTCTGTCTCAGAGAAGGATGAGACAAAACCTCCCTTCAAGGGGATGAATTGATTGACTGATTGATTTCACACTGTAGTGTGGATTAATGGCAAAATAAGAACATGCTATTTTGAGATTTTATGAATAAAGTTGGAAAAAAACCCCATAACCTAGTGTATATATAGGAAGAAAATACAAAATAAGACACCATAGTATGTTGCAGTCTGAGAGTATGTGGCAGAGATTAGAGATGGATCTAAAAAATAATCTTTAAGTTAAAGAATAAGCAGATGAGACAGATTGCATTTTTCTTGCTGTCAAAAAAAACCAACCCACCACCAACAAAAAATCAAAACTAAATCAAACAAACAAACAACAAACAAACAAAAACATAAAAAACCCCAACAACAAACTAAAAAAATCCAATACCCAGATATAACAATAAAAACCAAGAGTAAAACATGAAAGTAATTTAATTTAGACTGGAAAAAAATCAGGTACAAAACCAACAGAAAATGGCATAAGTAAGGGAGATTTCTCTCACACTAACCATGCACATCTTATAGTTGGATCTTTAAAGCATTCTTCTAAAAAATGGTATCTAGATCTCTATCTCTCTATCTATAGAGATCAATATCTCTGTAATCTATACCCATATACACATTCAAATACTATCAGAGAGAGGATTTGTCTCAAAGCTTTTCTTCAGTAGATGCTCAAAATATTACATCAATTTTAGTCCTGGTAATCCTGGCTTTGTGAAAATTGCCAGGAGATTTTTTTTCTTTGGTTAATTTTTTTTTTTTAAGTGTTTCAGCCATTTTTTATTTATTTTGTGGTAGTTTTTTTCCCCTAAAGTAACTGCAAAAATCCTATTCCATCCCCAAAGATGTAAGATGATTATCTGATTGTCATGAGTATCTGAAAAAACAAGTTGTTTGACTAATTGTGAAGAAAACTACCTCTCCTTTTCACATCTTCCTACCATTGTTTCCCAACTAAGCCAGAGCAGCCAGGACCCATATTGTCTGTGGAAGTAATGTGTTGTTCTGCTTAATTTTAAATCACATAGCTCTGCATTTCCTTTGCAATACCTCTGGTGTATGGATGACCGTGGAGTGAATCGTGTCATTATGCTAAGAAAAAACATCATAACTTTACTGGATTAATTTTTCCTGGTTTAATGAACTGACTAGCTTGACTTTAGGTTATGAGTACCAGAGCCGGTGCAGGGAGACAGCTAGCAAGTGAAGGCAGAATGGGCATGTTTCCTCCATGTTTTTTGGGAAAGTGGTGTCCGATCCCCTGGCTATTACAACTGACTCCATGTAAACTGGTTTAAAATCATGTTTAAGGAACAGCTAACACTGAGTACCAGCTGTTGCAAGAGGTATGAACCCATCCACATCCATCCAGCCTAATCTACTCTAGCGTTCAAAATTTTCTTTTTTGAGACAACGTTTAGATAAATACATGGGTTTTACATGGTACATAATTTCAGTAAACACTCATGCGATGCTCATCATATTGATACACCCACAGAATTGGAGAAAAGTAGTCCATTTAGACAGAAATTAAACATTAACCTGGCATCTGATCCTTTGACTCCCAATTTTCTTCTTCTTCTTCCTCTCCAAGTAAATACATTTGTATCTATTAACCCAATTAATATTGACAATATTCCTATATGCATACTCCTTTCAGAATCTGATACAGAAATTTTTGCTTAGAAAACAAGTAGAGATTCTTTGTAAATGTACCTGTAGACCTAAATCATTTTTGTTGTGTCAAGATCATATTTTTATTACAGTCTGAAATAATCACACCATTTTATCAGATTCACAATGGACTTTTCTCTTTTTTCCTAATTTCTGAGGTATTTAGATGACTTTTTGTCCATTTAATAATATTTGGGGGAGAAAATTATAGCGTATAAGGCAGCCATTATTGATGTATTGGTGTATTAGAGTGGTAAATATTCTTTAGCACTCTAATACACCAAATTAATTTGTCATGTTAACTGAATTTTGTGTCCTCATTGTTTTTTTGTTGTGAAAAAGTTCTCATAAGTGTAAGCAAATTGATATCCTGGTGGCACAGTTTAAGCAGAATCTTATTACTCAGCCTTATTATGCCACTATCAAAATTTGTTTTGTTTTGTTTTTTTTTCCCTTACAATAAATGCCGGATGTCACAAGAGGATTTATTTCTAAAATAATAAAGATGGCAGACTGCAAGATTATTTTAACCATAATAAGGTTTAAAAATATACCACTGAAAAAGGTTTTTTGGTCTGTTGAGTGTTGTTATTAGTCTGGGTTTAATTTTCTCTGATTAGCTTTATAAAGGCATGAAGTCCATTTGATGACATAAAACAGTGTGTTGGATTTGGTATATGGATTTATACAGTATACATTTCTTGCTAGAAGTATTTGCATATAAAATAACAGTTCTTAATAGTTTCCCTTTAAAATACTGAGATGTGATGATTACTTCGCTGAAACAACTAGTGTTTCAAATTGCTTTATATTTTAAATTTTGTAAACTTTTCTACTCTGCAGTCTAGAAAGACACAAGCACAAATCCCAAATGTAACTGCTAGTACTTAAATTCATTGCTGAATTTGGCCTAGAAATAAAATACTAATTTAATTTAAATGAGTAATGCTCTGGAAACGGACAGCAGCTGGACCTGGATTTCAATGAGTTTCCTAGTTATTTCTTCCACCAATATCACATAAAGCAGATTATTGCTTCCTTTATTAATTAACAAAAGCTTTCCATGTGCTTAATGATGCAGATACTGGCTCATAATAATAATAATAATAATAAAAATCCTGTCACCTGATGTCATGGTTTGGGTCTAACATGTGGCCTCTCACTCACCCCTCCCTCCCCCACCCCCCACACACTGTGGGATGAGGAGGACAAAGGCCAACTAAAAGCTCATGGGTAGAGACAAAAGGCAAGGAGGGTTCTTCACCAATTAAGGTCACAGGCAAAACAGACTCAACTTGGGGAAAAATAATAATTTAATGTCACACTAATCAGAGGCACACAGAACAAAGACAACAAAAAGAGCAGTGCTTAAATACGTTGCGCCCCGCCCCCCCCATCTTCCCGGGCCCAAATTACTTTCTTCCCAGGCCCAAATTACTTTCTTCCTGGTTTGCTCCACCATGTTCCTCCACTGGCTGCAGGGGACAGCTGCCACCTCATCATGGTCTGCAGGGAATCCTCTGCTCAGGCACCTGCTCCCCCTCCGTCCTCACTGTCCTTGCTATCTCTACTTCAGTGTTGCTCTCACCTCCCCCTCTCCTCTGCCCTGAGGTCTTATATCAGTTTGTTTCCCCTTCTTTAATTGCAGAGGAGCATCCACCTTTTATGATGGGCTCTACCTTGGTCACAGGTGGGGCTGGAGATTCCAGCACCTTTTCAGATGAGCCACACCTGGAACCCCTTTCCCACTACCAAAGCCCACCACCACCTAATATGAGGTATTTCTGACTAGGAATACATCTTCCTCATGGTTCATCATGTGGCAAGGAACACAACTATTTTGGTTAATAACAGGCAGCGTATGCTATCCATCTAGAGAAGTACCTTACGCAGTCTGTCAGTTCCTGTACTGTCCGCAATATACTTTCAGCACTTGAATATGATTATCAACAAAGACTCTAAGAATCTGCAAAAAGTCCTCATAACAAGCTAGGCTGGGTATCTCTGAAGCATGAAAGAAATAATATGTGAAAATATGAAACTCTGCCATGGCTTCAGCACATGAAAATTGCATAGATCTGTAATCAAATATTTAAAATCTCCTCAAAACCTATTTACACTTATGCAGATATATTTCACACCCTGTCAGATATTTTCTTCATTTCTAGCCCTGCAGTGGAACTTAAAGTCCAATGGGAAATTTAAATAAACTGTAGAAAATGAATTAGTTTAGACCAAGCCAAAGCATTGCTATCAAAAGTGTTTTTAAAACCTTTAAGGTAACACCAAAATATTTCATTAGATCTGAAATGTGTGACTAACTGACCCCTCTGTATTGTTTCAGAAATGCCAATCTTAAATAAGAATACTTAAATAAGAATTCTTTCTCAAAATGAAAAATAATTTATTTTAAAAAATGAAAGACTTAAAAGACTCCTAAACTAAAGCATTCTGTTACAATAATTCCAATTAGAATGATTTGAAATTTGCAAAACTTTCTGTTTGTTTTTTTTTTTAACAATCCTTCTGGAACTATTTTTTAATTAGCAAAAATGTTGCCAAGTTCTATGTCTTTCTTCTAAAAATTGTAAATAATCTGTTTAAATAAAACATGCGCTTATTTTTCCATACGTAATCTGTATTTCTCAAATGAATCTCAAGAAATCTCTATATTCTTCTAAAGAGCTAAATTTAATCAAGATACCAATAAATGCTTGAATCCTCTTATAATCTTCTAGTTTATTTTTTTTCCTGTTCTTTTTTTGTGTTTTGTTTTGTTTTTTGTTGTTGTTTTTTAATTGCAGGGACAGGAGTGTCATTGCAGTTAAAATACTATGAGCTGGCTGGGATAGAGCTAAATTTCTTCATAGCAGCCAATATGCATTGGATTTGTCCTGGAAATAGTCTTGGTAACACAGGGATGTTTTCATTACTGCTGAGCAGTCTGGCCACAGTCAAGGACTTTTCTGCTCCTCCACCCCACCCCACCAGCGGGTAGGCACAAGAAGCTAGGAGATGACACAGCTGGGGCAGTTACCAAAGGGATATTCCATACCATATGATGTCATGCTTAGCACATAAAGCTGGGGGGAGGCTGGCAGGGGGGCAGCAACTAGGGATTGGCTGGGTGGTCAGTAATTATTTTCATTTTTATCACTTGTCTTTCTTGGGTTTTATTTTTCTCTCTCTTTGTTGTGTTTGCTTTGTTCCCCCCTCCCCCCTAATAATAATAATAACAACAATAATAACAATAACAACAACAATAACAATAATATTAACAACAATAACAATAATATTATCCTATATTAGTATCTATAATTGTATATTATAGATAATTATATCCAATACATTGCGTTATGTATAATTATATATTATATAGTTAGAATAATTATAATGACAACAACAATAATAATAATTATTTGACACTTTAATCCTGACACTTTATTAAACACAATCAAATTATTTTGTTTAATTCATTTCCCTAAATAAAAATAATTATTTAGTTCTAATAATTTGAAATGCTGTTCTTTTTTTTTTTTGACTCCTGTTGCTAATAAAATCCAAAGTTGTTCCACATTAATTTTTAGTTTTGGGTAAACCACCTTTTTCTTCTGAAAATTCTTTGATAAAATATCTCTAGATCAGTTTTATTGCTAAACTGAAACACTGAATTTTGCTGGATTTTTGCTTTAGTGTGTGATTGCACATCCAGTTTTTTTAATCTCTTCTGACATCTTGATCAATGTGAGGGAGAGAATTAATTAGAATTACATTTTTCTAGGGATCATAATCTGCAAGGACTCTGAATGCTTTGTGCAGGAGTTGCTTCTTGCGAAGTGCAACATCTTCATTAGATATTGCATTACAGTTTGGACTTATTAAAAAAATGAGACATATTTCTGTCAGCACACTGCTAAGGATAATAAATACTTGAGCTCTTTAAATTTTAACCAAAGCAAATAATTTATATTCATTGTACTAAAGGGAGAAGACACCACCGTGATGCCTGATAATACAGAAAAGAAAATGCTTCTGAGCACTGTACTTTTAGCAGTTTCAAAAATCACCATTTCTTGCACTCTATTTTTAAGTATTCATGCTGTTTTCATAAGAGTGAAAAACTTTTGTCAAAATATATTAGTAGTAAAAGCCAGTTCTGTTTTCTAAAGCAGAGTAAGAGTTGGTGGAGGTTACACAGTTGTCACATATGTTTGCAGCGATCCAATAATTGTTTTTTAAGACTGTGTATAATTGCCACACTTTCAGAGACAACCTTGAATTTCAGGCCTTCTTTCCATTTTACTGTTGCTCCCCAGCTGGCTATCACTGATGCTTCCCAAGAAGGGCATCTTTGCACCAGTTGGACATGTTTCCACTGGTAACACAGTACCAGTGACAGTTCCAGCTTCGGTGGCATTGACTTCATAACACAAAGCAGCAATTCTTGCACAACTCTATCAATGATATTATAGCTTAAAATTTTCTACTAGCTCCTGACAGAGAACAAATGAGGGAGGGAAACAAAGTTTATTTAAGAACAGCAATGGATATAAACTAGTTAGTTTGTCAAATACCATCGCAGAAGTCAGATGCTGAATAATGGGGCCAGAACACTACTAGTTAATATATATCAGTGCCAGTAGCAGAGTAATATCAAAGCTCCACAAATATTTCAGGAAAGGGCAGTTTGAAGCTACTGATAAATGGAACAGTCTCCATGCTCTTCCTGACCGCATCAGATCAGGATTAGGGAGAAAGGACTTTTTTCCATCACATGTGTAATTCTGGAATAAAACAGCTTAAAATTCTTGCAGAACCATTTCACGCTTCTGCATTTTTTCAAGAGTACAAACCAGGCAAAGGCTAAAGCAGAAGTTTCACATCTTCAGATGCATGAGGTTTACGTATTTCGGGTCAGGTGTTACCACTCCTACTTGAAAGCAGCTGGACATTTAGGGTGGTGTGTTGTGGTTTTGGTGGTTTTTTGAGCAACAAACTTGAAATGTGCTCTTATTTACTTTACAGCCCATCAAGCTATTTCAGTCTCCCAAAAAAGATACAAAGGCTCAGATTTACATTTATATTCAATGCATATATACGCAATGAAACACGTATATAGAACTTTTTGGGGAGGTACTTGCTAGGTGGATTTAAGTCCAAGTATAACCAAAATAATTAAAATATCTGAAGGTGTAATGTTCCTATTTGTGCCCTTCCCTAGTAGTTTAGCAACATTGGATATGTTTAAGCTATCAAATATTTATCTCAAACGTTTTATTATATCTTCTCTAGAAAGACTGTTAGGGTCGGTTGTAATTTTTAAGTATAACAGGTATAAAAGTAGAGCCATATTGCCTTGTTATTTTGAAGGGAATATACAGGTCCCTTAATTTTATAGTTTTGTCTCTGAAAGGTCTCCTATTTTTTTCCAACTTACAAAAAACATAAGAAGATAAAATTGAAATTACTAAAAATTGCTTTTGGGCAGTTTATCCATATAGATATGCCAAGACATTTACAGAAGCAGAGTTTCTGTCTGCTGACCCTGAAAGAAAACTTGTTCAATTTATAAGTCATTCCAACACACATCCTATATTGCATTTGTTACAGAGCTAGAGAGCCTCACATTGATCTGTTTGCTCACTGCTACACTGCTCTTGAAGTATGCACTGCAATAAGAGGCAAATGTCATATAATAGAACAAATTGTGTGTGTGTGAATCTCTTTGTACACAGATTCATGCACACAAAGTAAATAGAGATTATGTACAGAACTCTTAATTGAAGAATAATATTTTTTCCTGAAACGTCATTATTTAAAAGCAGCGCTAATGAGTGTCATTAAACAGAGCTCACTAGACAAATTGGCAGGTGTGAGTAACCATGATGAAGAGTATGTGAAACTGAAATACTTTTCACCTTCTCATGGAACAGTGTAGTGTAGGAGCTGCTAGGACAATAAGAAAAATAAAAGAGGATCAGAGACATGACATAATTAAGCAAAAAAAGAAAAGGAATGGGATATAATCTTGCTCATTTGCAACTATTTTGGTCTACTTAGTTGTAAAAATGGGGCTTTTACCCAGTTTGTAATTTCTTAATTTAAATATTTGTTAATTTTAAATTAAAAGGCTGTTATGCCATAAATGGATGCAAAAATGAGAGGTATACACATTTGTTCTATCTCCTGGTGTCCCTTCTGCATCTGGTTGTTTGTAGCTGCACTCTTCTTTTTGCTATTCAACACTTAGTGGTGCTTTTGAGAAAAAGCCACTGGTTGGTGGGGATAGCAGTTTGTCCATGAAGAAAAAGCTTAATGGCTCCAGGTTTGCCAGCTGGAGAGGCAGAAAACCAAAGGAGACAACAGCTCGTCAACAGCAGACAGCAAAACAAAGAAATGTCCAAAAGAAGTTCAAAGAGAAGTGGTAGGGCAAAAGCTGGTTCTGCACAGCCTGACAAGCCTTTTGCTTTGTATTTGTAGTTGAAATTTTACTCTGTAAGAAAGTGTATTGTCACATCTCTGAAAAGTACTGCGATTTATAAGCAAACCTTGCTGCACAAGCCAGTCCTGTGACAGCCTGATAGACGTCACTGTCAGGGGAATTATTTAGTCTAGTAAAATAAAGTGTATCTATGAATGATGGAACTTAGATCAGTACATATCATATTCTATTATTGCGTTTAAAATCTTAAATAATCTTGATATTCTGGTGTTTTCTCACCCTTCACATATTAATGGACTTTTGTTAGCCATCCAATATATGCATATTTAACTTTTATAATCTTTCCTCCTAAATAACCCCTCAATTCCTCCAATTGTTTTAAATCCTCTTCCCCGAAATCTCTTCAATATTTGTCTGGCAACCAGATGCCCTACATTTAATGCAGCATTCTGAATGTAGTCACACTACAGCTATTCAGAAATAAATATTCTCTGTAGTAAGACACCTTTGATAATTTAGCCCCAAATACTAGTAGTTATTGCTTGCTGCAACCATCACCATGACATTCTTCATTCATTATTGCTTCCTAGATTTCTGAGATGTTAATCCTGAAAAGACCCCCACAGTGCTGAGCATGGAGTACAGAAGTGCTGCACTCTGTTACTACAGCTGGAGAACCACTGCATGGCAGGCAAGATGTGAAGGTGGTGACTCACTAAGGCTGGAAATTTGTTTCTTTATCCCATTTGGGAACTATCCAGGAATGATTGAACAAGCAGTTCTGTTTTCATACACATTTCCAGCTGTTACTGGGCCACCAGCTATTTGTTATACCACAGGGAATGCTAACTTATCAGTGCAAATATTTTTTTGGTAGCTATCACTACTTTTGGTTACTAAGGATTCATAGTTTTTTGTTTTCTGTGAGCAGTAATGAGTTGGTAGCTGCTTGCAATATCCTCTGCTCCAATATTGTACTATCTTTCTGTCAGATTCTGCTGAGAAGATGCCCTAAAACTGCTCTAAATCTGACACCTAATGATTAACTAAACTCCTTTAAAAACTTAGTAAGTTGTACAATTATGCATTCATCCTACTTGCATCCTACTTGATCCTTTTGTCAGCAAAAAGTAGATTTGCCTGCTTCTGAAAGCACGTAGACCTAAGCACCAGTCCTCACTAATCACTCATAGGTATTATTATTCTTAACATCATATCTCTCTGTATATACTTACTAATATACAATGTGCAGTGAATGTGCAGAAAAAGCTGGGAACACAGCACTGAACCAAAGGAATAGCACTTTTTCCAGTGGATTCACATGTCAGTTTCTACAAATCATCCATGTGATTCTGAAAAAAAGACAAGCCAGAATACTCAAGCTTATACAATACACTGCATTATCTTCCCATTACACTAATGAAACCTTAATGATACACACTCTTGGACATCATAGCAAACATACTTTTTTAAAAGTAGCTCCTATTCATGTTAACAGATAGACTAGATTGTCTAGACATTTATACTTTCTTATTTTAATTATCCTAAATTTGACAGTCAGAAAGAGAATAAACTTCGTATGTGTAATCTCTCAAATCCTAACTGAGACTCTGCTTCCTGAATGCCTTCCTGGTCCTGGAGGATGTCACTTGGTAGCCAAAGTATCACAAAATTGAGTTCCTGAAGAGAAATTCCCCCACCCTCACCTGGTGCTAAGTAAATTCTTCCATGTCTTCAGAATTTAAATGTATATTCAAGGTATTGATCTTGTTGTGAGACAAAACTAATGTAGAAATTAATTTTCATAGGCTTAACTTTGTCCATATGAGTTTCTTGCCCATTTTCAACATTTTTGTATTCTGCCTTCCAACCTGAGTAACCCGATGAATGAACAAGTGCTGTTCACTGCTCACTGAATTTTGCTGACTGACACTGTAGAAAGACTTCTCTTACTGTGAACATTGTGAATTTATCAGTGAAGAAGATGAACAAATTAGATACTATGAAGGCTTTAAATGATCCTCCCCACTTCCATTTTCCTCTTTTACATTTCTCTTGTTATTCCACTCTGGTACTGGAAATGCACAGCTCTGACTGGTGTGGAGTGTATTAAATGTTCCCTAAACCCTCTAAACTAGAAATTCCTGAAGGATGTGTGCATTTTCTCTGTCTTTTATAACACTCTGTTTAGTTACATCATTTCCCCCCTAAGATTCAATTAGTGCCATTAGCACAAATCTTTTTCTGCTTGGAATACAAGGCAAATATCCAAGCATTGCCTTCACACAATTTTTCAAGTCTGATTCTTCCCTTTGCAAAAGACAGTATACCATTTGATAAAGGATTGTTCTGTTCTCAATACAATCTCTGTCTTCTCATTTGCCTTTATTAATAAGTTAGGTCTGGCCACAGTTGAGGAGGCAGTCAATTGTAAGATGCTAAATACCGATCCCAAAGACATCACATGTGTGAAATTGAAGCTGGCTGGGCACGTTTCTCACACAGTCTAGCTCTGCAGTTGCTCAGCTCTTTTGGCTAACATTCTTATTCCTGGAGATTTATATACTCAGTGACAAAATATACCTGAATTTTTCAATGGGACACCAACTGTACCTTGGCCTACCTGGGTGACAAGCTGGAAGTATTTTGAAAATTTACCTTGTTGGAAGCCTTCCTGCCATTCCAGCCACAAAGAAATTATTTCACAAGTTTGCATTCTCCCTTGTATCCAGTTTTGCTGCAAATAAAAAATTAATCTAGAGGCATCCCTCCTGCAAAACTGATTTTAATCAAGTGGCTGTGTGTAAGCAGGGTTAGGCAGGGAAGGGATTCACAGTGTTCATCGTGTTCCACATAGATGAGCACAACATGAACATCAGCTTCACATGCTGATCCACAGCAGGCAAGCAGTGCTGCACACAGCTGTTCTTTTGTGAATTGTTTGCACTTCAAATGTGCTTCCTGGTTGTCTTTATCTGACTCTAGGATTATACCATTCAGTCCTTGCTGGGACCCTTCTGGGTGGAAGCTGAAGAAAAAACTACACGGCCGCAAGCATAGTCTTGGAAGGCTTCCCCATTGTTTTTTTGGTGGTTTTCTCTTTTTGTTTTGGTAATTAAAATGTATAATTTGAAGGTGGAGGAATATCTTAGAAGTCTCAGTCTCAGTCTCTCAAATGATTTTTACCCCTTCTTGACTTCCCAGTCCATCTCTAGCCCATAAGCAGAAGTTCTTCTAGGTAGTAGCCTAGGCCATAGAGAAGAAATTCTAGTAATTCAGGATCCCATTTACATCTTTCTAATATACTCTTATTTTTAGGTTTCATCTGTGCTTTATAGAATTTACATCAGCAAAAAACTGCTTCATTTTTCCACAAAACGTGAGCTTATGATTAACACTTACTGTAGTTGAAGAGCTTAGAATATGCATAAGAATTTTGCTGAACTGCAGCTTACCTCACAAAAAATGGATTTTGGAAATTTTTACATAAAATCTCTTTCTTTATATTTTTCAGCTTTTGTTTAGGATTCAAGTTCATCTTCTACATTTAAGTGCAGGAGTACATCTCATAGTACTTTAGTCTTTATAGTTCCTCCCAAGTTAGTGTCCTCTGCAAATGAACAAAGATGTCCCTGCCCATGCTAGGAGGCATTGGAACTAGATGATCTTTAAGGTTCTTTGCAACCCAAAACTTTCTGTGGTTCTAGGATTCTCTTTGTTTACTACCTTCCATCAGTGGTTATTCCACAGAATAATGTTTCTATACAAGGAAATTTCAATTTATTGTGAGAGAAGAGGTTTTATAGAATGCAGTATCAAACGTTTTCCTTAAGGAATTGAAAACGCATATCCAACTACGCTTTTCTTTCATCCAGTAATTTTATAATCCTATCAAAGAAGCAATCAAGTTTATCTGGCAAATCTTTATTAAATCATTTTACTGCTTAGCTCTAAAAATGAGAATGAAACCCAAAGCTTCTCACAAACTTTTACCCTTACAAATTAGTTGATGTTATATCACAAGTGAAAGTAGCAAGAGAAAAAAACAACAAAACAACAAACAATGAACATTACAATGTTCTTATATCATAGTTATTTTACAAGAAACAAAAGAATATGGAAAAACGAATGATTAGGGCTTTCTTTTTTGATTCTGGAGATGCTGTTTTGCAAAAAACTTTTCAGCTGATCTCTGGTAAGCCAGTAATGTTCCTGAGCTCTACCTCTTCCTCTTTAATGTGTATGTTTAAAGTGTTTGAAAGTACTTCTCCACCTCATGAGAGAAAATTTAACTTCTGTCTAGTGAAAAATGTCTAGTGTATACTACTATCATGGATATTTAGACAGGGCAGTATGTGACATCAAAGTAGAGACTGATGCACTTCTAGATAGCATCAATCTAGACTTCATTTAGCTATTTGAAGTGTCAAAAGCAATTGAACAGCAGCAACCTGAGTTTGCTAGCGCCCATACAAGACTGGTGGAGATGCCTGAAATTAATCCAGCTGCCAGAACTCTCTTCACTGCAACCCCAGTCTTGTCAGTACTCAAGCTAATGTAGGCATGACCACTGAATGTGCAATTATATCCGTCAATATTGAGCAATCGATATACTTTGAAAACGTAGGAGACAGTTGTTGGGGAAGAACACAAACATACTGGCACAATACCACAACCTCCTGTGGCTGCTGTGTAGCTGCAGCAGGTGAGTATACACATCATAGAAAGCTAAAGAAAACTATGATGTGTGAACTGATAGAAAAAAGCCTCACTTATCTCACCGTCTGAAAGGCCCAGAGTAGGAAATTCAGAGGGTTAGTGTTTCACCTCTTGGTCCTCAAGGGCAAAAAAGAAGGGGAAAAAAACCAAGCAAACAAACAAATAACAAACAAAAAAGCAAAACCAACCAACCAAAATAACCACAAAAAAAACCCAAAATGCCCACCAAAAGCAAACCAAACAAAAAAACCCTAAAATATTTTTTTATTAAATAAATTCACATACAGGTTTTTAAATCCTACTGCTTGTAACCTGATGTCTGTTTTTATTAATCCTTAGAAGAGGTGCAGTGGAGTAGTAACAGTAATAGGAACATAAACAAAATTAAAATATAATTTTTAAGCTTTACAGTGATATAATTCAACATTTACTACTGCATCAATAATAAACTTGGTATTTTCAAATTAATTAACATTTTGGCCTAAGTGAATGGTACTCAAAAGACAAAGTTGAAACATTTTGTATGAAGCTGTAAGAAGATAAAATCAAGGAAAGAAAAATGCTTCTTACTTACCACTGTTCTGTATGTCTTGACAGTGACATAATCTAAGCTTAACTAGAGATAATTCAGGAGCTTCCACTCTATTCTGTTTCTATGTTTGTGAATAGAGTGGTCTTTTTATTGAATTCAGCTCTATATTCTACATATTCCTAGCTCAATTAAGGACGATTACATCATATTACTTGCTGTTAATGTCTCTTGTCATATCTCGGCTATATAATCTCATCATTCCTCTTCTATAATTTGGCTTCTCAGCTAACCAATGATGGTGTGTGGCCATACCTTAATTGATATGATAACCAGTGCTTCATTCAAGCAAAATAAGTATTCTGAATGAAACAAAGACAACACTGGTTTAAACATTGTTGTGGAATGACTGCAAATCTTTCTTTCAAAGAACTGTTTGCCTTTTGGACTGGAAATTAGTTCACATACTGTAAGAAGAGTACTTATTGCACTAATGAATTCCCATTGTTGTAATAAAAGGAAAGGAGCTTTTAATTTACTCATATTTAATTGGCCTATGGCATAGCAGGATTTAAGTATTCAGCAGAAATTAAAGCCACATGAAGTTCTTAGAAGTAACAGGATACAATAATAACAGTAAGATAAAAGATGTAATAAGAACATTGAACACAAGTGGCCTCATGGACAGGGATGAAATTGAAGAGCCATCAGGTAAAATGTCTGCCTACCTTCAAGCTGTCTAGTATTTCTTTCAAATTAAATGCTAGGTAGCTTTTCCTGATATTCTGTTATCCTTCAAATACAAAAATTTTTCCAATATCAAATCTAGTTTTTGCAAGAAAATATATTTCCCGTAACTGCATTCCCAATTTAAAGAAAAGACACAAGATTCCCATCATACATGCCCCTTTGAATTTCCCATTCTTAGGAAAAAAAAAAAAAAAAAAGAAAAGTCTATTAACTTCTGATCCTAAACTCAAGGTAAATGAGGAAATAAACTTTCTTCATATATAATGTTTTCTAAGATGCCTATAATTCTCACTTGTTTTAGTTTTCTGAAAACATGGTTCCTCAACTGCATACAGAATGTCAAATGAGATTTTGTAACTCCTTGATCAGTAGAGTACAATAAATAACCTGGTTTCTCACATATAACTCATACACTAATACATACTGGATTAAATTTGTCTTTTTTATACATAGTTACTAATGTCTTCTATTCAGTTTATCATTCAATTCAACCCCCAAATCTTCTTTTAGTGTTCTTCTTAGATTGTCATCTTGATTCATGCAGTGAATTCATTCTTCTTTGTTCAGCATCTTTGCACCTTTCATCATGGAAGAAATGAAAAATCTACTATGAACTCCCATAGAGTCCTCCACTATACACACAGCACTTCCAGCACTGGTGTTTCCAGCACAGTGTTTTTGTGTTATCCAAGACACTAATGAACTGATTACAGCCAGACTAAGGAGAGACACCAGGGAGAATCATCTATTTCCAGGCTCTTCAGTTCTCATAAGGAACCAGATACCATTACATTCTGGGTTTTTCAGTTAGCTGTGATTTCTTGCATATCAGTTTTTCCCAGACTCCTTACAGATGGAAACCCCTTTATCTATTGTCTGGTCACCTTCACCATAGCATCTGGAAATGGTGAAAAGCTAACTCACTTCAATCTTTGGCAGAAGCTCAACTCTCCTAGAGCTGAGAAGCAAAAAGAGGGCAAGAACTGGCTGTCAGCACATTGGAAAACTAAACTGCTGCCAAGAAGTAGTCAGCATAACTCATATTTTGTTATTATCAGAGAATCACAGCATGCAGGGTGTTGGAATGGATCTCTGGAGATCATCAAGGACAACCCCTCTGTCAGAGCAGGTTCACCTAGAGCAGGTTGCACAGGATGGCATCCAGGTGGGTTTTGAGTATCTACAGAGACAGAGACTCCACAACTGCTCTGGGCAGCTTATTGCAGTGTTCTGCCACCCTCAAAGTGAAGAAGTTCCTCCTCATGTTTAGATGGAAGATGAGAGACCAGCAGAGAGGAGCTGATGTGAACTGACCAAAGCCCCCAGTCCCTACCCTCTTGTGCCACTCAAGGGTTTGGGGAAGGAGGAGTTGAGAAAGAAGGAGCAACTTGAGCCTGTGAGGCAAAAAAATCCAGGGTGGAGAAGGCTGAAGAGATAACGTTGTTTTAATTTCTTGGATTTAAATGGCAATAAAGTAACTTTCCTCAAGGGTCCTCTGCTGGTCATGGGTAGTGGTAAGGGCTCTTCCTATCTTTATATTGATATATGAGCTTTTTTACCCTCTTTCCCCCCTTGTCCTGTTGAGGAGAGGATATGAGAGAGCACCTGGGTGAGGATGAGGTGTCTGACAGCCACCCAAGGTCAACCCACTACAACGCAGCACATGCAGTTCACAGTAAGTATTCATTAACTAATAAGTGTCCCTTAGAACAAACTCCTAATCCACAGGGAATTCAGTGTCAAATCTCTCATTACCCATATTTTAATCCAAAATTGCATTAAAATTTCACTTGAAAAAAAAGATAGAGCTCTGATCAGATGTTATTGAAAACTAAGGGTAATCTCATCAATTAACAAGCTATTTGTATTTGTATTACTGATTTTTTTTTAACTCTTTTACACCATAAAATTACCACAGGGAATTATATTTTGTCTTGCAAACAATTTCAAGATCTAAAGTAAAGAAGACTAGTAATACTCTTTTGTGTGCCTAGAATTTAAGAGTTATTCATATGAGCTATCTTGCTCCGTGCCCTTCCAACCTGGTTTACCTTTAGCAAAAGCAGAGAGACAGTGAGTATAAGATAGTGGAAACTTAGCTTATACTCACAGTCATATTCTGAAGGAGCCTTTCTCTAATGATGACATAGAACTCAGTGCAATTAAATTCAGTAGGCTGGAGTTGACCATGTTTATATCACCCTTACTAGCTATCTCAGAAAATATATACACCTTATTGAAGGAGGAAGAGAATGAATTTTTTAAGAGAGCTTCATCAAAACATTAATTATAAGGCTTATGTAAATGTTTACATCCAAGAAGTTTCAAACTTAATAAGCAAATTACTTCTGTCAGCTGCCAAGTATAAAGAGAAAAAAAAGCATTATCAGTCATTAAAAAAAAACTACAACCAAAACCAGCAAAACAAAGACAGTCTAACAATTATTTATCTGTTATCTACTATACCTTGAGAGTCATGCTTCTTGTAATTTACTGCTGTGAATTAAGCTGATAGCTTTAACACCTGTTAATACTGTTCAAGGGTTAACTTTTCACAGAAGCACACGTATCTCTGTATGTTCCTCCAACTGAAATTTGCCTAACCATCTACCAGAAATAAATGTTTATACAATGACTTAAACTAAGTCCCACAAGTAACAGCTCGATGTCGAGTTACCTAACTCGTAATGGTGAGTTACTGTTTGTTCTAATGCAAGGACAGACGATGAGGACAGACATCTACCACAGATGGCAGAGGTCTCAGCCTGTTTCCACATCATGTGAAGCTCTGTTTCACCACAGGTCATTCTTTCAAACAACAAGGTTAATAATATCTTAAAATAGAGCCATATTCAACAAAAAGAACCCCAAGAAATCCAGATTAGTTAATCCTGAAACTGATTTAGATTAGCTTCATATGAAATGCTCTCTGTTTCCTATGGCAAACCACATCAACCAATGTCTTACAGTGGAATTCTCTTTCCTTACATGGAAACCATAGGTAATGTGGTTTTAGTGGAAGGGAAGTGATAGCTTCTGAGTAGATCTGAAGACAATACAAAGGCAGGTGTTCCTTGGCTTGCAGCTGTCCGGAGTCAGACCATCAAAAACAAAAAAAATCCCAAACAAACAAATAAACAAAAGCTTAACAAACAAAATTATCTAGGCAAGTCACAGAGCTAGAGGAGATTGTTAGTGTCATAACTAGGTGGTGAAGACAGCAATTTTTTATTTTTATTTTTTTTATATTTAGTGAGTACACGCTTGCAGTCTTAATTTTTTTCCTTATAGTTTACACTCTATTGATCCCACATTTACTTGCTGGGAAGGTTTACTGAAGAGGTGACTGTGCATGTATAATTTCTGTGTTAGCAAACAGAAATTTTAGTTTTGTCTATTTGGATAAAATGGAAACAGTAAGTACAAAGAGAAATTATTTAAAAAAATAAAATAGAAATATTGTGTGCCACAATCACTTTTGAGGGATTAATGAGGAATATATTCTGAAAGTCTTCTTCCTCTAAGTACATATATCCAACCAAAACATAATCTTTAGGATATAAAGGTCCTATAATACCTTTTAGTATAAGTATTGCAAGTGACCAGTAGGCCAATATATATTTATAAAAAGCATTTATAGGAAAATTTGTGTATTAGAAAAGAATTCATTTCTTTTGTGACATATTTAAGGAGTCGTTATTTTTGCAAATAGATGGGTTGTTGTTTGGTTGTTTGTTGTTTTTGTTTGGTTTTTTTTTTGTTTGTTTGTTTTATTTTTTTTTAAAGCTCCTCAACTTAAGTTGTAGTATATTTTTATTACCTTTAATCTAAGTTTGTCTTTTCTGGAGATGTAATTTTACTTCCTTACACAAGATAAAGCAAAGAAATGTGACAACATTAAATGTTTTCAATCTGTATGACAGATAGTGAATGAAATAAATTTCCATGTGTTTTTCCAAAGTTGTTTTTTTTAAAATATTTTTCTGAGATTTTCTCACATTAACATTACTTTTTGCCTCCTAAGCCTCAACACAGCAAAAATATATTATTTTGGAGGGTGAATCCCAACACTTTATGAAACAGTGAACATAGATGTAACTCCTTAGTCTTACAATTCCTTGCTAGCAGATTTCTTCTCTGTGTTTCTCTCTTTCCTTCCAGAAAGCAAATTTTACTTGGCTACCATATTTAGATTTCAGTTTTGTAAATATTTACATCTCTACCTTTTCCTACCACGGATGACTCTATTGAAATCAAAGGAACTGAATGCATCATTAAGGTGTATGTAAGCATATGGAAGACAGAGGGCAGACCCACCACTTTAATTAGTATTTCAATCACTTTAAACACAATTTGATAGATTTTTCAAATACTGTTGAATTGAGTAAGTTATCGATATTATAAACAAAGTGATTGAACTGAAACAGCACAGGTACAAATATATGAGGAACATAACATACATTCAGATGAGGTAAACTAAATTAGCATTTAATAACATTCTTTGCACCCATAATCAATCATAATGGATAATGGGAAAGTTACCTACCTTATTACCCAGATGTTCCATCAAATCAAGTAACTGGATAATTAGACTCTTAAATCCAACCATGTATACCTTTAATTAATTGTTCTCAATTATTGTGAAGTGTGGATTATCTCCTACCACACACTTTCACCTACCCATTAGGAGCTGTTTTATGCTCATTGTTTATTCTGCAACAGATTTGGGTTATTCTGCCTGTTTATGCATTTAAAACAGCTCCTATCATTGAACTGGAACAATTCAAAAGCCTTTTTAACTTTGTTTCATCTGTGCTTCAAAAGCCTCAATCCTTTCAATTCCTGATTCCAAAGCATTATTTGTCACTGTATTAACCAGCTTTTGCTGATGTCAGTCATATTACCTTGTTAATTGCTTCATAGTTTTTAGGAATTGCCACCACACTGGAGCAGACAAAATATGTGGGTTTATTATTCCCTGCTACCCTAAAAAAAAAAAAGAAAAAAAAAAAAGTGAATCTTCATTAATGTCAAACTATCTTTTCCACTGTTGCTTTATAACGTCTTTGACAGTTTACTTTGTTTTGAATATAGAGCATGATTTGTAGATAATTTAAAGTTAGATTAGCTATCTTTCATGTCAATGAAGCGCAAGGAGAAACTGAGGCTTTTCCATAGTGGAGATTAGTGAATCTTTTGAGAAGCATTTGAGAATATCCATTGCTTAATGTAATTCTCTACACCAATCTGTAGCTAAATACCATGGTGACAAACTGATTAGAATTACCAAAGGCAGATATGTATACCAATTCCAATATTTTATGCTGACATTCTCAAAGTTTAATGAGGTGGAATGAAGTGAACTCATGCCTAAGTGGCAACAAATGAAAAAAACCATACAAACCAACAAAAACCCCCACAAACCAGTAAATATAATAAAGTAGCTATATAGAAAGTAAATGAGGAAAGAGCAGAAGCAGTAAGAAACAGACTGGCACTGGGAGCTTTAGTGGTTATTTATAATACCAGAGAGACTGTGGAAATCAAGGGGGAGATCTTAAGAGACTGAGATAAAGTGCAGAGAAGAACAAGATGAAGGAGAAAAGAAGGAAAATGGCAGTTGGGAGGTCAAGTACCAAATAAACTATTGTGCTCCCATAACAAGGGAACAGCAGAGAGTTCAGCAGTTAAGATAAAAGCATAAAGCAAATTATTATTCTATTTTTAAGATAGTTAGAAAGTTGTCTTCTTCAGATCTATACAGAAACTGAATATGTTTGGAACTTCCCACAAAGGCACATTTTGAATTTTAGTAGGCAATGTTTAGAAAAACATCACAAAAAGGCTTGGGAAAAACCCAACCAATTTTTTTTTAATTGAATTTTAATTATAATTTTCTCATTTTTATTTTTCATAAAACTACATTTTCACAATAAAAATGGTTCCATTATTTTTTTCTAAATATCTGCATGTGTTTTTTTCACTAATAATGACAGAACATATCTTCCCAAATTCTAATAGGAACAGAAATAGATGGAGGATTAAAAAGCTATATACACACTCTAACTCTTGCAGTCTGGGAGAAGATAAACCCTAAATCAGTTTAGAGATAGTTAACTTCTGATGCTGATGGGAAGAAAAAAGCAGATGGAAGCAGAAAAGGGAGACTTAATTTCTCATAAACACTTAGGAAGTCTAAGGACCCATCAGAATGGTACACATAGGTTGCACAAAGAATACATTTTTTAAGGAAATCTATAGAATATGCATGCAGGATTTAGTGGAAGGATGTGTAGACTAGATCTGAACATGGTAACAGACCTTGAAACAGGGTGCAGTAAAAGATTATTCAGAAGGACCAGTTCACATCTGGAGAGAGGCCTGAATGCGTTGTTGCGGGGAGAGAGAAGAGAGTACAGTTAGCTAAGGAACTGGTGCAAACTATTAATGAAAGGACGTAATTCTGACCCTTATCAGTTTTACTTAAAAAGTCAATATTGACAAACCTTTGGAAAATTTGCATTATCCATCCAGTTTTACTTTAGAACAGTGTTTTGACTGGTTCCTGATTTTAGATGCTGGTTGACTCTGTATCTGCCTGAAAAAGAATCCTCTCTGAGAGTAGTTTAGCTAAAAAACTGTTTGAAATGTTCAGTGGAAGCTTTGAACTGCTGTTCCATACACTGGCTTACTAAATCCTCTGCTTACTTCTTCATCTGCTCCAAGTTCGGGTTACATATAACAGGATAAAAGGTTCAGCATAAATGAGATCAATTGATTCTTTCATGGCAGTAATTTTCTACATTGTCTCTAATTTTATTGTCTCAGTGAAATCAGTTGAGAGTCTACTTTTTTTAACCTTTCATATGAAGTAGATTGGACTCTTTGTCATGGCTCACCTTCTGTAACAGGCCATTTCACAAAGCTTCACAGCTTTGTGGAGGATACTTGAAACAGCTTGAGGCAACATTAAACTGTTGGTAGCTATCATGTATTGTGCAACTGTCAGACACATTTGCTGTCATCTTCCAAAGCTCCTGAAATGGGTGTATGAAACTGCTTACACTCACATAAATTAAAAAGAACTCTACAGAAGTGGTAGCATGCATGTGTAAAACTTGTGCAGAATTATACTCTCAGTTTGAAGAACCACTGCACTCTGAGCTAATGCATATGGTCTATCAGCAGCACCGCTGCTAGGCCTAAATAAAAAATTTCCACAGAGGAGTTTGCTGTTTGAAAATAATTTTATGTTGCAACTGAAGTATTCTACAGGAACCTCTTGATTTTCTTCAATATTTCCTAAGGAAATAAGCCAAGATAAATCAGATTTGTTTCTCTCTTGATAGCTAAAATCACTCATAATTTTCCAACCATACAGAACGTTGTCATTACGTGCCAATAACCGAACCTGAAAAGTCTCTCAGTTAATATAATGGATTTCAAGATGTTTAAATGCATTGAACACAGGATCTAAAATCATCACACCCCAGATCCCTCAAACATTCCAGTGATGCCAGCTCTGCTAGTAGACGTACCAAGCTAGATTTAGAACAGCCTACCTTGTACGCCTACCTAGTAAGGCTACTCAGACTTCCTGCCAGAAGC
Organism: Apus apus; assembly: GCF_020740795.1. Taxonomy (NCBI): domain Eukaryota; kingdom Metazoa; phylum Chordata; class Aves; order Apodiformes; family Apodidae; genus Apus; species Apus apus. The sequence goes on from NC_067283.1 coordinate 75,095,291, forward strand.
AACTGTTTTAATTAGATTGATTTCTGACTCCATCCCAGGGCCCCATAACCTGTACAAGACAGCCCATCACATTTTTAGGTTTGAGGTCCACAAGAGACCCAAGAGCATAAAAAAATAAAAAATTACTCCTGCACCTACTTCCACTCAGAATTGACTTTTCATGGTACAATTTGAGACATCTGACTTCATTCTACTTGGCTCAAAATATGTAAATCCTGCATATCAACCTGTCACAACGTTTTAAAAATGTAAAATCATTATAGCTTAGAAATGCAAATACATTAAATATAAAGGTGTGATATATTGCTAAACTATAAACTTTTCTAATTTGTTTATATTTGGTTATGACATAATGTAATGACTGGATAGCATTGAAACAAAAATCCAGCATTCTGTTTCTGAGTATTTTACTTTGTTTACTGTTCTCATTTTAAAGGAAACAACAGCTACTAATTTTATTTTAGTTTTGATTACTTCTGTTTCAGACCAAACTGATGGTCTTTTCAGCCAGGTAGCTACATCACCTTTCCTTCTTGTTAGAGAATTCTGTAGTAGTTTTTTGAATACATTTCTGGGAAGCAATTTACAACTGTGTGCCTGTAAATCTTGTTTTCTCCTTGTAGTTATTTGATCATATCCATTTCACTGTGCAGATGTCTAATTGCTTTATGATTTAAGGTTTTCCCTGGTTTCTCTGACCACTGGCTGAGCTTCTCTGAGAGTTGAAATTGGACTGATAAACATATTAGATAAAGCTTTTATTTGCCACCTGAATGAATTGATAATGGCTCTACTATGAGCACTAGAATTCTTATCTTGTTGCTTCAGTGAACTGGTATGTGAAAATTTTACCTGTAGAGATCTGAGCTCTAATTCAACAAGCAATGTAAGTACTTACCTAATTTTCAGCTGGTGAGTAGTCCCACTGAGGTCCTAAAACTAGAAACTGTTTATTTTACATACTAGTCTCAAGCAGGTATTATTTGGAATTCATATGAAAAGCAGGGATTCTACAATGAAAGGAGAGGCAGAATGCACTGTATGGAAAACCGGAGAATAAAAATGTGCTCTCCAAGATTTACTTATGAATCAAAATCCTATGCTTATTCTCAACACAGGAAATGCATTCAGGTGAAACAAACTTTGGCTTGAAGGTTTTCAGATCTGGATTTGGGTTTGGTTTTAAGAATTCTATCAGTCCATCCTCTGTTGACTACTGAATCTGCTAAAAGGTTGCCATAGAGATTAGCAAGAAATAAGAATGTGTAGCCTGTATGAGAATCAGGCATAAAAGCTATAGTTTTAGACTTCATTAACTTTTTGTAGTTCTTTCCTTCACCACAGTTTTTTCACCAAAGAATGCTGACATATACAAAGAAATCTTGTATTTCTAGATATCATTGGTAGAATGGAGTGTGTCCAGTTCTCTGGTTGTTTTAAGAAAGCATACTGTGAAGGGATAAATACCTGAAGCTTACTGTAAAGAAGACTGAAGGGTTCTTTGTGCTTATATTCTCATATCAAAATAGTTGGGACTTTTCACTTTTTTTTTTCAGGCAATGGCAAGATGCAAAGATTGAAGTTAGCTGCTATGAAAAAATACAGGAAAGGTGATTAGATGCTACTTTTCTTTTGACAGTGGTTCATTACCAAGACCTTTCTGTGATCAGCTACAGATGTCAGGACAGATGTGTCTTCTTGATTTGCAATTATCAGTCATATTTTCCTTTATTTAATTTAAACTTTCCTAAACTTTCATACACTGACTACAGGAGAAGGAACAAAATAATATTGAATAATATTTCTTATTTCAATGCTAGGTTGGTGAATCTTGCTCAAAGTCAAATTGATTCGCTGACGGGAATTAGAAAGCAAACCCCACGTCTCACTAAACCTCTGGTAATACTAGCCAAAAACCCCAAGAAACTGAGCCAAAAAAGGGATTTTTTTTAAATTATATTTTTTTTTCCTCTGCAGTATTGTTTGACTTCTAGGATCATCTGAGTATATTTCACGTAATCAGTCTTTTGCCATTACAGATATCTGAGAAACAGGTGCCACTTCAACTATACCCAAGATGCCTGATGCTCATAGTTGCACATTTTTGTCTCCAAGCTTAAAATATTTTTTTTTCATTAAGGCTGTTGCATTCAAAATAGAAGTTTCTGTATTAACTTTATTATGTGATCTATTGATCCTGTTAAGTTGCCTGAAAATGGAATTTGAAGGAGCTTAAATCAATAAATATAACCCTGGTTTGAAATGTGCTTTGAAAATCCCAACATGCTAGAAGACATTTCCACTGCTGTCACTGCTGGTTGACATTGTTCATTTACGAGGATGAATAAACAGTTCAAACAGTTGTATTACTTTAAATGTCTTTGTTGGAGTAAGTCATTTTAAGGATTTGTGTTGGATTGTTAGGTGCATATATTCACAACCGTTTTCTGCACTTCAAGGCAGCATGGGACCACATCTGACAGCATTGTCCTGGATGCATATGAGGTCTTAAGAGGGAGGGGCAATTGCCTTTCCTTGCAGCTAAACTAGACACGTTTGGAGGGTAATACTTCTGCACTTTGGGGTAGGACAAGCAGAAAAAGAGGAAATTAGAAAGTATATTGAGAAGAACAGGAGCAGACAGAGTTTCAGTCTTCAAAGTAAGGGAAAGAAGTACTTCAGAAAGAAGGTGCCAGACGATACCTGAGGATAGAGTTTGGTGGAACCAGTAAGGTTCAGTCAGCTGCTGATTCAGTGAAACTTCAAAAGAAAAAAGACACATTCTGCAAAGACAAAGTGAGAGAAAAAGTTTGCTTATTGTTTTTCTATTTATATCTTGTCTCATTCTGACTATTTTTACCAACTAAGAAAAGTTTCTGCTTGTAGTTTCTGCTCTAATAAAACAACCAGTGTACAGAAATCAAAAGTCCCTTGGTTATTTGAGATACTCAGAAAGGTTTACCTCCAAGGTTTGGTCAGCTCAACAGTCATCACAGCCATAAAACAAACAATAGCACCAGTTGATTTAAACACACCAAAAGACTTCCTTTGTTCTCATTCAGAGAGTAGTTCACATTGGAAACTATTTTAAAACAACAACAGCAAAAAACAACCCCAAACCCACAAGTATTTACATGTTTATTTTTGTTTATTTTGTGCAACTTGAAGGGGAAGGAGGCAGTGGAGTCGGGAATGAAGGAGTAAAGTTGACTTTGATTCCAAGGTATTAAAATAATTTTCCCCAAATCCAAGGTATTAAAATAATTTTCCCCAAATCAATTTTGTTTTGCATATCTTTCTATAAAGCTGCTAAACAAGTGATATGAAACACAGTGTCCAAGGTCATGTTATGCTTCCGTTGAAAGATATTCAAGGGGCTTGTTATCTTTGCAATAGTTGCTGGACTGAAGTAAACCTAGGTTCTGATAAAACATCTTCCTTTGCAAAGCAGCCTACAGAGGGATAAGCTCTTTTTCAGGAAAAAGGTTCCTGAGAAAAAAAATTCATTTATTTCACATTTATAACTGAAACAAGGTAAATGCTTCTATTTAAATGTTTACTTCTTTTTGTTAAGGAAAGGGAAAAGGGAAAAACTCTTCTATCAGGTGTCTCATTTTTGTTGTTGTGGTGGTTTTTGCTGCTTTTGAACATGAAGTGAAGTAGGGTGAAGAGCTATGTTTACTGTCTTGTAGAAGACAAAAGGTAAGCAGGAAAGATTCACAGAAAGAATGAATTTGCTCTTCCAGAGATCAACAACAGAATGGAACAAGCTTATTTTTGCTTTTAGCATTAATTTAAAGATATAGTAATGTGATTTTTTTTTTTTTTTGTCTTCGACTAATACAACATGAAGCAGGAAGGCGATCCAGCAAACTAGCAGGTTTCTGGTCATCTTAGGTACTTTCTATTTGTAATGCAAGATCTAAGTTTGGATCTTTCAAACATTCCACTTGGAGAAAAAAAAAAAGTGTTGTATTAAGCCTGTTACTGAGAGATAGTTCTTTTAGCTTTTTGAAAGTTTTATGCAGGCATTTTCTAAATTGTGGTTACTTATCTGAATTCTGGGCACTCTCTGGTTCTTAAAACATTTGGATGTTACAAACGTACATATTTACAAGTACATTTTCAAAACACTTGGCAATTGATCTTTAAGTCTTTCATGACCTATCCAAACACGTGTCATTAATGTTCCTGATTGTTACTATCCTGCCAGTTAAATATTATTTTTCTGAAATGTCTTCTTCTATTTTACTTTGTGATAATTCTGATAATTTTCTTCTCTAGCAGTGTCAAATTGAGAACACTGGGAACACTAATCTCATTCTCACAAGGGAATGGATTGACAACAGCATTCTTTAAAAGTAGATGAAATATATCCCATCCTCTCAGCAGGCAGGAAAAGACCCAAGCAGCAGTAAGCAGAAAAAGAAGAAATAATCTATGTGAAATAAATAAATAAATAGATATTTTAAAAACCCCAGAAAAACCCTGAAATCTATTATTTTCTCAGGTAATTCTAGTTTTCACAAAATTTATAAATTATGGTCTAAATAACAAATACATTCTGTAAAAGAAGGAAGCAAGTAATTTTCTAAATATTCTTTCAGAAAGTAGCCCAAGCTATAGTGATTTGCACTTTACATTTTGTTAAATACAGGCAAAACTTAGGGCTTGGTTTCATAAGTATTCATTTACATATGCAGATCTCAGTGAATGATTCATGAAAATAGGCTTTGGTGGGAGTGTTAAAGAGAGATCTTCGCAAAGCAGGCCTTTTTTTTTTTTTTTTTCCTTGCGATGACAAACCTGTTTAAATTAAAATCTCTTCTCATGTTTGTATCCATCTGGATACTCTGCTTTCTCAGCCAATTTTTCTAATTCTAAAGGCAGTATGGCACAAATGTCAGTTTTAAATAACTACTTTAAAATACTATTAGCTGACTATGGAAGAAGAAATCTGAACTTAAAAGTTCTCTAGTTTGCCTAAGTTGTAAAAGTTAACCAATTATTTGGAGAGATAACATGGCTGATATAATAACTGGTTATTGTCCTCCCCCCTCATAAGGTATTTAACACCACATTTGATTTTATGGCTATGATATTCTTCTATGGCTGACTGAATATAAGCCTGAGAAGAAAACCTGAAATCTGTTCCTGAAGTCTATACTTCTATGAAACAGGGTTCAGGAAGTACTGAAAGCCTTATACTCTCATGTTTACGTAGCAGTTTGTGCACAGAGTGAGACTAATAGGTTACAAAAGTGAAAGAATTACAACTCCTTGGGTACCTGGCATATCTATACATCCAGCTGTAGAATCTGCAGTAATCTATAGCTAATGCTTTTTCTGAAAATCATCAGATAAACCTAAGGGGTTTATAGTGTTTTTCACAGTTTAGCATTTGTGATTTGTAATACAGTAGATTACTGTTTCAAAGTAACTGTAGCCATCCTACTGAGTGGGTAATCAAATAGTTCCTCCTCAACTTTGTTCTTCTGAATTTCATATAAATTTTTAATTAATGCCTTACATTACTTGAACTTTCATGCCATTACACGATAAATTATTCAGGTTTTGATGTTATGTTTTAGACAGATGTTAAATCAAAGAAGTTAATGATGAAACACATTTTTAATAAACTTGCTACTGTAGCTTTTATTCACTTTAAAAATAGTTTTGATTGAATTTTGGTGCTCATGAAAGTGAAAGGCTAAGGCCCTGTTTTTCAAAAGGCTTTTTCTTGAATCTCTGACTAATTACACAGTTCTGTAGACATAATGAAATATATTCCATAAACAAAAATTGAGATGAAAAGGAAAAAAGTGGCCTTGAGTATGACCCACCCTCCAGCCTGAAACACTAAAGAAATAACCAAGTATAAGACACTTCTTAACTTCAGCCTGACAATCACATTATTGCCAGAGTTAGACTCAAGACTTGAAAATTTCTTCTGCTTCTGAAAATAAACAACCCTGATAAAATTATTCACCATTAAAGTATGAAGTAAAACTTTATCCACCATTTTTCTCTGATTATTATGCCATCCAAGGACTGTCGCAACTCAGTATCACCCTAGATAGTCTGCAGAACTTCTCTTTGGTCAGTGGTAGGACTGTGAGAAAATTCCCTCTCTATGGATCCAGGAGGGCTGGATTCAAACTACATACAATAGCTTTAAAATTCAACATAGACTGGCACAAGTCTAGACATTATCTTCCAGATGTAAAGTTCAGAAATTATCTTCTTGCCTTCTCTAGCAAAGAAATTCTTGGTCCCATGAAGCATAAATTTATTTTAGGGGGACAGAAAAGGGGGCAGTAAAACCTGCAAGAATGGTTAGATCTTGCATTAGCCATATCAAAGCATCTGTATCACAAAGAAAATCTTCCAAAGTATGCTAAATCTTTGAAGAGAAAAAAAAAAATTAAAGGCCAACTAGAAATCTACCAGCAAACACAAAGGCTTCTTCCTGGCTATAGGCACATGATGACTTTTTGATGTAATTTTTTTCCCCTTGTGTTCAGAATGGGACTTTTTTGGTATGTACCTTTGTTACTCTCCACTAGTGCATGTAATTTCTAAGTACCTTGATCTTAACACACAGAAGCCCATGTATCAAGTGTTTCCACAGTGAAAGGAAAGGACTGTTTAATTCAGTCTGAAGACTGTTTAAAGTTCCTTCAGTTTGTATTCCTGATACTAAATAAATATTATTGCTCCAAATTTTTTTCATATTAATAAAAAGAAACTTTTACAGGGGTAGTAGAGAAATAGAAACTCTCCACAAAACCTTCAGTTTTGTTTCTAAGCACACAAACACTCTTGGTTTTGTATCATTAAACTACCTGACATTTTTATTTTGTATAATATGATCAGAGGGGAGCAAAGGAAAAATTCAGAAGTGACCACCCGTGACATTGGTTATACTAAAAACTCAGATGTAGATACAAATATTGCAATTTTCTCCAAAAATAAATTAGTCCAAAATTTATAATAATCACAATCTGAATCACTTTACACAGTGTGGGCTGTAATACAAACTTTATGTCTATCCAATGCTACAATATACTTACCAAACCATTTATGGGCTGTGCCTGCCATTTTTGAGAACTGGAGATGTTTAAAGTTCACATTCAACTTTGCAGAAAATATGTTTGGTTTTGGCTTTTTTGGTGTATATATAGAGAGCATTCCTGAACTGTCAAGTGGGTCATCCTTCACATCTATCAGTGAAACACATTCTGATTCAGCTGGCAAACATGAAATGAGAATATTATATCTGATTTCCCATCTTATTCTGTAAGAACAGGCAGCACAGAATAGAAAGGAGAAAAAAAGGAATGACAAATGGAAGATGTGGAACATCATCTCATAAACTAGTTTTTTTAGTAGTTCTATCAGCATGCGTTTTGGCTCCCAAATAATGATATTTCTGCTAAATTTACCAGGCAGATGAAAAAAGAACTGACAGAATTCTACAGAAATGATAAATCTCCTACAATCTGATGAATGTTTGCCTGTACTGATAACTAGGCACCACAGATTTGAGAAGCCTGAAACATTTTAATGGGTGATTTCCTGATTTTTGAGGATAATTTAGAAGAAATACTCTAAGTTCAACTCTCCTAACTTCTGCTCATCTTTTAAGATACACACATACACACACACAAATACATATACCTAAGTAATAGATTGCTTTCCACAGCACCATTTGTTCAAAGATAATCTATTACATTACAGACATTAGGGTAGCTTCAAAGTATCCCTTCTCATATGCATCTTATAATAAAAATAATTATTTTCATTTTCCCGAGACATCACAAAATAAACTTTGCTATTTTACCCTGATCAGTTTTGTGGCTGCAGAACTACTTCAAAATGAGAATTTTCATGCTCCAAATAATCAGAAAGTAAAAAGTTTCAACTTTGACAGCAAGTTTTTTTCATTTGAAGTAAAAAAAAAGCCTACGGGAATTCATGTTGGTATTACACTTTTGCCAGAAAAAAAATTAAAATAAATGTACAATTACTGGATAAAGTTATTAGCTTTCCATGTTCTATTTTTTAAATATTGCTATTCATCAATGGAAAGCAAATGTCTTTTAATAGAAGACAGTGAAAGTATAATAGCCCATGTGCATATGCGTGCTTATTTTGCACTTGATGTTATTATCAGTATTGAAATTAGATACACTGATTACATAAAATTATTAAAAAATGTTACTAAGATATTTTTTTTTCTGAAAAACTGTTTTGTTGAATTTGTGAAAGTCAATAAATAAATCTTGGTTTCCCTGATGCTAAACAGAGAAAAACCCACAAATCTTCATTCTGTATTACATTATCAATACAACATAAAATGAAATATTGATAAAATTACACACACATTTAATGTATTTATATATCCAGAAACTGAAACATTTCAACCAGGAAAGAAAATCTGAAATAAGTTTTTTGATATTCTGATGAAAATTAGTACTTTTATAATTTCTTGAAAGTGGGATTTTTATTAATAATTTATATTCCGTATCAGAGACAATTTCAATTTTATTGCATAGAGTAATATCATTCAATATTGTGTTCTTAAATCTGTGCAGTCTCAGGGCAATCCTTGTCTGGGAGGCAGCCCTTCAGGAGTTTTCCCCAGTACAACAGAAGGTTGCTGTAAATTACACTGCATATTTCACTAGACCTGAGCCTGGAAGTAGGCTGGAACAAAGAAATATCTCCTTAACTGCACACCAGATAAATTAGCTCAATCATAGCAATAAGGACCATCTTCCATCTATAGAAAATGACAACACAACCTGAAATGGTGAGAAAGCATATGAAATGGTCCAGAAATTAAAATAATTTTTTATGAATAAGCAAATTACTATTCTAGCTAACATCCATTTTCATACCTACAGTTATATTAACAAAGTTATTTATTGGATACTGAAATGTATTCAGGTGACCTTTCAAGAAAAAATACAGTATGTTCAAGTTAAGACCATTACATTTTAATATTTTCTTACAAATTTCCCTAATGGGTGGAGAATACCATAAATTTTTACTTTAGTGAGACAAAATTAATTCTACTTAAATTGTCTATGAACTACGCAGTTTTGAGCCGATTTCTCAGTGGATAAGAAGAAAATTTCTCCATAAAAATCAAATACCATTGCTGCCTCATAGAGGTTTTTCACTGAATACCAAGAATTTAAGGACTCTTCACCTCAATATCCTTTCTCTAGGCAGTTATATTTTTATTCTACATGGCTCATGACAGACACTATACACACAAGCTGTTGGATGTGACCCTGAACTTGCTCAAAAACCAAAACCTTAACATTCTGAATTTTTGTAAACTGAGAATTTCGTATTTTTCTTCATCAGTATGAAACCTAATCTTGTTGCTGCAAGAAATTGAACGTCCCACTCAAAAGAACAGTGGAGAAGCTAGTGAGACTGAACATGAAAGCAGAAGATTTAGAGAATTAATCAACAGGAAACTGAAATACTCCATCCCTGAAGAAAAGGCAAGATATAACCCTGCTGTCTTTATTATCAAGCTTCAAGCATTCTCTCTCAGTGGGCTGAAACATTGTTTACTCTTAAACGATCTACCTTTTCCACCCACAGTTACCTGCTGGCAGGGTGCCTGGAGAGTGTTTAAGCCCTTCTGATCTCCATCTGTAAATGAACAGAAGTTTCTTGGATTGAAATAAACACTAATAAACCATTTGGAACTAAGGACCATCTCAGAGGCAAATACTGACAAAGGAGCTGGAAAGTACTGGCAGACAATATTTTCTGCCAATATTTTTCATGCAAACAAGTGGGCAGTTCTAATGGATGCACATTTAAACTCATGGGCTTTGCTTCCAGAGTACCATGTGCTCAGGACCGTAACAGTGCACAAGCTCAGTCACAATTTATTTGAAGGAACTTTTTTTTTTCTTTTTCTTCCCAGTAGAACTGATTCATCTCTTGGCTAAGAAACCTGCAACAAAGAAGGATGATGTTCAACACTTTGCTGGAACATATTCAGCAGGGATCTTCCTAAACATATACTAAAAAATAATAATTACTAAAGAATTCAATTCAATGGACTAGATATATGCAGCTTAAGCCAGCAAAGTTTTTTTGTGTTTCTTTGTGGTTTTGGTTTGAATTGGTTGTTGTTTTTCAAATAATGAGAAGTTCCTTTCAAAATATTCAAAAAGCAGAGGGTTTTTTCCATGTAAACCAGAGATTTAGAAAATGCTAGTTGTACAGTTGTTACAGAAACCTGAATTTTGTTTCTCCTCTGATACGAATGAAATAATGTTATTTGGAAAAAAAAATGAGCATTTGAAATTGATCAGCTTGAAAACTGAAGGATGAGACAAAACACTGTAATAAGCAACTGGCATACACATAGTTTTTCAAAACTTTTTTTTTTTGTTTTTTTTCCTTTGAAACAGAGCTTTACTGGTGCCTGATGCAATTAATTGCAGAGGAGTTAATCACAGAGGTAAAGTAATGGGTCCCTTCCTCCATAGGGTGTATCTGGAGTGTCCTCAAAGTAGAGCACTGGCTACCTTGTTTTCAGTAGAATTACTTTGATTTCTGCTTGACACAAAAAAAATAAAGAAATTAAAAAGGGGCCTGAGAACATGGAACTGAGATTATTATGGCCACTCCTATAATCACAATGCAGCTTTTTCATCAGGGAGAAATCTAGACTGTCTTTACAATACTGTCCACTTTGTAGATAATGTAAGACACATAAACATGTGATAAGATGGCAAATGGTACACTCTTGTATTTCTGACTATTGTTATTATAAACTGACATTACTGTTTAAATACTATTCATACTGCAAAAGAGAAATTCATAGTGTTACTTGTTTGAAGTCTATTTCTACCCAGACCAACAGATCCATGTACTGTGTGATGTCATACATTCTGAGTTGCAATATTTATTTAGATATTGTGAGTTTAGAGTTGTACAGAACAAAGAATAAGGCTGTAACAATGCAATATCAAACACCATATGCTACATGCTGTATAAACATTTATTTTAATTATAATGTTCAAATAAGACCTTCAAAAATAGTCTAATTTTTACCACTTCCAAAAGAAATCACAATTTTAGGATTAAAATTGCATATAAATGTCATATAAATGTAGAGCATTTTTTTACTGCGCATTCAAAACTAACTTTGAATTATTCTAATTAATGCACTGGTGCAGTTTGCAGTCCTAAGGGATACAGGACAGGGGAAGAGTAAAACCAGAATTTTAGGAAAGCAAAATTCAAACTGTTCAAGTATGTAAACAATGGGACCTCCCTGGGTCCCAGGGACAAGGGAGAAAAACAGAGCTGGGAAATACTGACCTGTCAGCATCTGTGCCAGGGATGATCGTAGAACAGATTTTCCTTGAAGATATACTAAGGCACATGGACAACCAAGAAGTCACTTGAGACAGCCAGTATGGCGTCACCAAGTCTTGCCTGACAAACTTAAGAGGCCTTCAACAATGGAATGACAGGCTTAGCGGACAAGGAAAGAGCTATGGATAACATCTATCTGAACTTCCATAAGGCCTTCAACATGGTCTCCCCCAACATTCTTCTCTCTAAATTGGAGAGGTGTGAATTTATGGAGAGACTATTATGTGGGTGAGAAATTGGCTGGATAGTCACATCCAGAGGGTAGTCAATGACTCAAAGTCCAGAAAAAGATCAGCGATGAATGGTGTCTCTCCAGGTTTTGTCTTGGGAACAGTACTGTTTAATGTCTTCATCAATGGCATAGTGGGATCAAGTGCACCCTCAGAGAAGTTTACAGATGGCACCAAGCTGAGTGATGTGGTTGACATGCCCAAGGGATGTGATGCTGTTCAGAGGGACCTAGACAAGCTTAAGAATTGGGGCCCAAGTGAATCTCAAAGTTCAACGAGGCAAATGGCAAGGTCCTCCACCTGGATGGGGTTACTCTCAGCATCAATACAATGAAAAATTGAACATGAGCCACCATGTGTGCTTGCAGCCCAGAAACCCAACCATATCTTGCACTGCATCAAAAGATGAGTGTCCAGCAGGTCAAGGGAACAGATTGTCCCCCTCTGCTCCATTATTGTGAGAACCCACCTGGAGTACTGTGTTCAGTTCTGGAGCCTCCAATAGAGGAATGACATGGAGCTCCTGGAGGGAGTCCACAGGAGGGTAATGAAGATGATCAGAGGGCTGGAGCACCCCTCCTATGAAGACAGGCTGAGACAGTTGGGGTTGTTCAGTCTGGAGAAGAGAAGCATCCAGGGAGACCTTGTAACAGCCTTTCAATATCCGAAGGGGGCCTACAGGAAAGCTGAGGAGGGACTTTTTACAAGGGCATGGACTGGTAGGATGAGGGGCAATGGATTTAAAATGGAAGAGGGTAGATTTAAGTTAGACATTAGGAAAAAATTCTTAAGTGTGAGGCTGGTGAGACACTGGAACAGGTTGACCAGATAAGTTGTGGCTGTCCCCTCCATGGAAGTGTTCAAGGCGAGGTTGGATGGTACTTTTAGCAACTTGGTCTAGTGGGAGGTGTCCCTGCTCATGCAGAGGAATTGGAACTAGATGATCTTTAAGGTTTCCACACCATTCTATGATTCTATGAATAAGGCTCAGCCAAACCAACTCTTGATTCTGCACTCAACATTGTGAAATTTCACACTCTCTGAAGTACTGGAGAAATATAATGGGTTTATTAGCAATTTGTGGAGAAGTGACACAGAGAGGGATCTAGTTAGTTTTTGAAGAAAATCATTATTGCCTCCCTCAGGATAATTTAACACAAATTATGATACTTTACATCATAACTACTTTAAAGAGAAATGTATCTATATAAATGGCAAGTGAAAATTTGAAACATATTACATCTGGAAAGGGAACTCCCCATTGAATTTTTCCTGTATCTAGATAAAAAAGTGTAATTTGTGGTTCTACAAGTACAATAAAAACATAATTCCATTGAGATATCTATGCACATCCAAAGCTAATTCAAAACTTCATCAGGTTAAAATATCCGATATTCGGTCTCCAGGAAGAAAAGGTTTTCATTCTTCTTTATGAAGATTGGATTCACTGATATTTGAAAAAATGTGTCATCTTATAATTTATCATTTTTGCTTTGGGAAGCTCAGAAAGTAAAGAAGTAACTTAATCAAAATAACATGAAGCCTCACAAGATAACATATTGCCATCTTGGGCCTATTCTATCAATATCATCGTCTAGGGATCTAGGATCTGATCCAAAGCATATTAATGTTAATTACAGTCTTTCTGTTGACTTTGGCTGACTAAAATTTGATATATGTCTCTATTCATGAATTCATAACAACTGAATATATGTGTATATATATATATATTCTAGCTCTCCCACGCTTTGCTTTTAACATCTTATTTTCTCTACAGGAATGCCATTAATCAATAGATGAGCATAAAGTTTGTTTTCTTGTTTGGGAATTCTTTTGAGCTTCAAATTGTTCCATAAGAGCAAAAAGTAAAAATCTAGACAATCTAGAAAAATTATTACCTCCAATAATTCAAACAACATTTAGATCTTCCATAAATTTTATTTCAGTAGTAATTGTTTTGTTTCTACAGTAATTAGCTAAAATTCTTAAGATGCTATGCTCAGGTAGAATAATTTCTTCGTCTGAAATGCATAGATATACTGGTTTGATAATTCTCTAAAATAAAACAAAACATGAGTTTAGCCAGTTGATCCTTTTCTGTTTTCAGTTTTCATAAATCAATTTTGTTTAGAAAAAAACCTCACATAAAAATTCATTACTACTCCTGATGAGAAACTCAGTGGCTGTAACACTGCAAAACTGCATTGAATTCAGTAAAGCAAAACCCATAACTGACACTGAGGCTTTGAGAGGTTATATTTCTCCCTTTGCTTCTTTCTACAACAGAAAGATGGGCAAGTAGTCAAAGCTTGTGTATTATATTGTAAAATGTCACATTTCCATCTGGTTTTAATTATTTAAATTTTCCTTTTTTAAGGGAAAGCAAAAAATTTACTTTTCATTTGCTTTTATTCTTAAGAGTTTTGCTCATTTTCTAGCTATTTCTTTTAATCACACCAAAAAAACTCAAAACATCATTTCACTTGTGAAATCCAGTAACATAAACCAATCCAAATTACTGAAAAATCTGCAAAGAACATCGGGCATTACTGAAAAAACATCAGCTCTTCCTTATAAGAAAAAAAGAAAATAAAGGGAAGAAAAAAAAAAAAAATCCACCTGTACTTTAAAATGCCCCAGAGGTTACAAATCCTCAGTGTTGAATTAGTATGTGGATCTCTGTGGCTAAGCATACATGCAGTCACATATACTACAATAGGGATACTGAATTGTTAAACCCCAGTAGATTTCTTAAACCAGTGTTCCTTCTTCCCCACTTCTGTCAGAGGATGAAGTCTAGAAACTGCATCACGCACCTTGCACAACGGAGTGAAGCAAGAAGCAGAGTCACTGGCACTAGTCCCATGCCTGTTCTTGGAATCACATGCTTGAATGCCAGCCTGTCTTCCCTAAGAAAGCACCTCAAACATTAACGAGAAAAGGAACTAGAACTCAGGGCTCTGAGGTGAGAAGTCACTTACTATGTATTTGGACTCTCTGGTTCATTCAATTAATATTTGGAAAATTTTATATAACAGAAGGACATTTTCAGAAAGAGGTACAAGAAATCCATTCCAGAACTGCTAATACACTTTGTTTAAAGTATGCTATCTGAAGATAGAAAGGCAGGGTTAAAATCCACCGGATTATGTATGAAACAGCTCATCTGTACACCCACAGAAGAGCACAGGGAGACAACAGCAGCAGGGGAGGCCCAACTAACACCCTGCCCTGGCTGGTCCCAGGCCCATTCCAGGAGCCCGCAGTTCATCAGAGGCCCATCTCCACAGGACCAGAGGAGTACAGAGGCACAAATGCAGGCAGGAACCCAGATTAAGAACTCCAAGGAAGAGATACAATTTCCAGGCCTCTCCCAGGGCAGCTACTGGACAGCCTCAGTCTTGCTGTATGGAAACCCAGCACCATGGCTTAATCATGGAGCATACTGGAAATGGAGGAGGGAGATTTCTGTCTAGGGATGCAGGACACATTATGGGATGCAGGGGAAGAGTATTTGGGCATTACACCATTTATTATGGGATGTTTATAGGAGGAGCCAAAGACGGGGAAAAGAAAGGATCGAAGTGAATTGGGGATGACGAAGGCTTGTGCAGCTGTTGGTGCCAGCACTGGGAGTGAGTGCAGGTGTGCATGTGGGCATATGACTGCTGACGAAGATCCAGATGGACAAGCTGGTGGGTAGGTAAAGAGATGACCTGGGTGGCCACTGGTGAACACTAAGTTTATCGTGAGCCAGCAATGTGCCCTCGCTGCAAAAAAGGCAAATTTCATCCTGGGCTGTTTTAGGTGAAGTATTACCAGCAGACTGAGTGTGGAGATCCTTCACCTCTACTTATCACTGTCGAGGCCACACCTGTAATACCCTGCCCAGTTTAGGGCTCCCCAGTACAAGACAGACATAGATATACTGGAGAGTTCAATGAATGGACACAAAGGTGGTGAAGGTCTGAAGCATCTCCCTGAAAGAAGGCTGAGAGAGCTAGGAACACACAGCCTGGAGAAGGCTCGTGGGAAACTTATCAGTGTATATAAATACCTGAAGGGAGGGTGCAAAGAGGATGGAGTCAGATTTTTTTCAGTGGTGCCCAGGAACAGCATCAACGGTAACAGGCACAAACTGAAACACTGTAGTTGCCATCTTCTTCACTGAAAGAATGAATGAGAACTGGCACAGATTGCCCGTAGATGCTATGGAGTCTTCATCCTTAGAGATGTTAAAAAATTCTCTGAACATGGCCCTGGTCAACAAGCTCTAGATGGCCCTGTTTGAGAAGGAGAGTAGGGCCAGATGACCTCCAGAGGTCTCTTCCAGCCTCAATCATTCTATCACTCTAAGATTCTGTATGGGCAAAGTGTTTCTCTAAGGACATGAGCAGAAAGAGAGCTGGATATTGGGGGATGTGAAGAATCCCAGTCCTCCATTCCTCTTCAGAGATACTATGGGGTTTGGAGATCTTCATGTGTGAGACCTCTGTGTGTCTGTACATGTGTGTGCACCTCTCTCCCCCTCCCTCTCTAGGGTTGAGGTGACTGATCCAGGACTGGCTACTGGGAAAATCTGTTGTGTGTGTATGTCTGCATGCGCCTGCAAGTGGGACTGTGGCCACAGAAGTTTGTATATCCAGGTGTCAGCAACGGGATATTTGTACTCAAGGGTAGCTCATGGGAAGGATGAGTGTCTAAGCCAAACTGCTGGAGGGATCCACAATTTATATACGTATATAGGCATAGACGTGTATTTTCCACTAATGGACTTTCATACTGATCAGCTAGAGATTCACCACCCCCTAACAAAATGAAGAGTGAAGAAATTTTCATTTCAGTTATCAGTAGAGTACTGAACTCACTGCAGCACCTAATGATTATGACCCACTTACTAGTGAAAATATTTTGTCCATACTAGGGAATATAATGGAGATTTTTATGCTTTGAAGCTATACAATCCTGCCAGATTATCAAGAAAAAAATTCACAGATTTTTTTTAATCACCTGTATAGGTTTTCAGAAATGTTTCAGAAAAAGAAACTTTGTACATTCTTTAACTTCTCCCCCCCACTAAAAACAGTATTTCCCCAACTTGCTCTTACATTCAAAAATAACATATCATTTCACTGTAATCTGAATAAAATGTTGTCACTCAAGAGACTTAGAGACCTGGTAATTAGCATCATCTGTGGGAAACATGCATAAATTTACTGTTTGCTGCACTTTCTCTCTTATGCCTATACATACTCAACAATGTAAAAAGCAAAACAAAAGTTGTACATTAGAACAACTGAACTGATAATTTCTCTTTGTAATAAAAAACAAGAAATCTGTCTGAAAACTATTTATGCCATTATATTTATCTGTTTTTAAAATCAATGTAGGCTTATCAGGAAATTAGATTTCCAAGTTTTGGTGTGTTTGTTTTTTGTTTTTTTTTTTGCCAAGCTGGACATGAGTACTTTTTCCCACCAAGTCCAGAGTCCACTAGTTTCTTAACTAAATTAGAAATTCCTGTTTTTCTCACTTCTTTTCTCAGCAGTAGTTGGCACTAGCTTTGACAGTAAATACAGGTAGTGTTGTTTAAACACACATTTAGTCACAACAAGTCAGTGCAGGCAGGTACAAACCGAGTCTCCCTTTTGCAATGCTGAAACCAAGAAGAAAAGGAAGATGATACTAAAACACATGAGTAAATCTGAGCCAGCTTGAGTCCAGGTACAGTACAACAGGTGAGCATATGCTGAAATCAAAGTAATAAACCTCTCCAGGCTCAGTGTTTATTAAATCGTTCACAGCACTGATTTAGCATGATTATGTTTCTTCCACCTGTAAACTAGCATGTTTGCATTGTATTGTACAGGAATTCAGCAATTTTGATGTTTGCTTGGATAAAACATCCTTATATTGTGCTCCAGTGCTTGATGTAGACATACAATAAACTTGCAGTTTGGAAAGGGCTCTCTTTTTGTTGTTGTTGTTAGCAAATGAGAACTGAGAGTAGGAAATGGCAGTGGGCAAAAGAGGAGGCCTTGCCTACTTGATAGATGTAGTTGCCTGGTTATCTTCTTTCACCACTATCATTATTCCATTGAATTTCTGGTAGTTACTCACAATTCACACTACTTTAAGAGTGGCTTGGCTCCTAAAAATGCCATTGTACTTTCCTCAGCAGCAGGGGCTTTCCATGGTGTACTAAACTACATTTTCTCTCCCTTTTCTTTCTGGCAGCATGCTGTGGCCATCAGCTATCTAAGAGCTTCCATCCCAGAGGAGACTGCATTTCATTAGTGATATACTGTGCAGATGCATAGTTCAAATAAATACTCATCCAATTAATAATTGGATCAGTAGTTTTGAATTCTTTATAGCCTCTATTTCTACGCTGTCATCATCTCTCTGTGCAGTATGAGGATGTGCATGATCTCTGGCGTAATACACTTTCTGTCCTGAGCAAGCAACAAAGCCCTACAGGGTACTGAGAGACCATTTAATTTTTTTAAACAAATTTTTTAGCTTACTTCATTGCCTCACTCACAGGGAGTTTCATAGTCATAGAAGCTGCCAGCCTCTCTTCAGGACTTAATAGGAAATCTTTGCCAGTACACAGATCAATGTGGACGAGATAATGATTTCTGCTGTCACACTATACATTTTAAAATGTAAAATCTGGACTGCCTTTTGTTTGCTGCACTGTATGCAAGAAAGCCAATTTTTCATGTGATCAAGAACACACTGATGTATAGTGCTTGATATGACATTAAATGCAGTGCTTCTTAAAGGCACCTTTAAAGGAAACTATTACTGAACTAATGATGTGTAACTGATTGAACTTATTCACCTCCCATCCCTGTGAGTCATTCTGATGAACAAGGAGATACTGGCATGTGGCTGATAGTTAATAGAGGTAGATTTTGTCCTGGCATGCCTCTGTCCTATGTTTAGCAAAGTTAAGGAACTATTCAATTTTTTAATAATAATTAAGGTTTAAAAAAAAAAAAAAAAGAAAGAATAGTGAATGAAAGGTATTTCAATACTAATAAGCATTTGGACACTCCTGGTGCTTCAGTTCTTCAGCAAAGCCATTAATATTAATCTACCTTTCCTTATATTACTTTCCTTATATTACAACTTACTAGTCATAATTATCTTTTGATACAACTTTAAATAAAGGAATAAATAAATACTCTTCTTGAGAGGGAACTAAATGTGAAAGGAGATTTAAATTCCTTTCTAGGCCCTGCCACTGATTTTTTTTATTTACCATGAGCAAATTAATCAATGCACCGTGTTTCAAGCCCTGCCTTTAAAATATAAATTGCTTTTTCGCTGTACATCCCTTCTATTTAAATTCAGAACTCTGTGAAGAAATCAGTACATCTGCTGTATATTTTTTGAGTATTCAAAGCAATAAGATGTTTATCTCTCACATTTCTTCTAAATCCTAAAGATGTTGTTATAATGGAAAAATTCAATAAAATATAGTCAACATATACAGCAATAAATTATTCTGCTTCTTTCTTTGCCTGCTGCCTTCTACAAAGAACAGTAAGCTATAATTCACAATCACCTCCTCCCAGTGTGACAGAGAGCTTTGCGGAGTTTAGGATGAACAACACATCTAGGTATAACCATACCCTCACTCTCATTTCACACCAGTCTCTGTTCCTTTCTTTTATTCTTTCTTTTATCAAAACATGATGACACATTGTCACCTGCAACATCCTAGAGCAGGCTCCTAAAACAGGAAAATCTTCTTCTTCTGAGACTGTAAGGGAATGATTCTTTGGACCAGGATGAAAAAAAAAAAAAAGAGATTTATCCATTATTATTACTAGATCCAAGGGAAATGCTCTCCTTGCTTTTCCACTCACGGCAGCCTTGCTTCCTCCATGCTACACAGCAGCACAACTCCTGAACTGAATGGCAAATTCCATTTTGGGATAGGTGGCCCTTTGCTCTTATTTCCCCACTCCCAAGACTGATGACCTAGGTAGATCCTAACTAGTAACAACAGTAGTGTGGGATGGTTTCTTCCCTGGAAGGCAGATATGAGACCACTACCTATGACCTCATATTCTCAGTTTGGTCTCGATTCCTGCCCAAAAGTTACAGAATGAACTCACAGTTCCTTGGATTTAACTGAGTTGTGCTACAAATTTACCTTGTTCCCTCTATTTTCTGATTACTGTTCTAGTATGGGAGGCAAAGGAAGCAGGAATTTAATCTGTCTTCTTCAATAAGGTATACCTGTAAATCCCAGCCTGTAGTTTTATCTCCCCTAACGGTATCAAGTCATTGCTTGGCAGTTAACTGCCCTTATTTTATTTATTTTTTTACTCCTCAGCAGTTTCCTTTCTCTCTCCTAGAAGTTTGTCAATACTGTGACTGCAAATATATTGTAGAATAAAACTAATAGCCCACTTAAACTTTTTTGTTGATCCAACATGTTGCTTTTATATTGGACTTTGTGCACTGCATACAGGTTAATTCTACTGCTTTTAAGCTTGCACTCATGGAAGTTGAATACCCACTGTAGGAAAAGTGCTGCTTATGTGGCAAATCTTCACACCTTTTTCCTTGTTCCTTCTGAATCTTGGAAAAGAAGTTGCTAATGGTTCTGTGTTTCACATTAAGGGGTTTTTTTTGGGACAATTTAGACAATTTTCTGCCTCTCACACTTCAAGAAGAGTCAGCATCTATTTTCATAAACAACAAAACCACCAATGATCTGTAGGAGTAAAATCCTTGAATGAATAGTGCTGGTCCAAAATTGACCCTTACTCAATTATAGGACATACACTGTTGTTAAGTATGATGGGACTAGCTCTTTGTGTGATGTGATGCAGCATGTCCATACTTACACAAGTGCAGTTGTTTACTTGTTCATGAGAAGAAAAGTTGAGCCAATGTAACTGCTTTTGAGAAGGAGCTCTCATGCTCCCTTATCTCACCTTTCTCCCAAGCACACACTCCTCATCATTTGCATCTTGCTCTAGTTCTGGTAATAAACTCAGGAGGAAAAGATCACCGCTACTGGCTTACTGAACTGAATTGATCCAAAAGGATCTAATGAGCACCAGAACAGGACTTTTCTCAGGGGCCAGGGGAAAAAATGACCTTTCCTGTTGGTAACCTGAAGCAATGGATTGTGTGTGGAAAGGTACCTCCATCTGGAAGACTCATTAAAAAACAAGGACCTGGGGTAGCAGATAGGAGAAATCTAACTGATTAACCTAGTACAATGAGGCCATTATCTAACAAGGATTGATTAAAAACAAAAGAAAACAAACCTCTGGAATTTAACATTACTAACTTGTAGTTCCTTGATTTCAATCAAGATGATAACTCTTTTTTGTAAAAACATTGGTGGATTTTCTACTACTCAAAACACTAGAAGATAGATTTATGATCACCTTTTCTGACATATGACAGCATGATTGTAGACTAACAGTGGCTATTTAAGGTTCTTCCACTCTTCTCCATAACATAATATTTTTCTCCTGTAGTTTTGTTGCACCGTTAAAAATCTCCTGTGGTGAAATTCTGTCGGTACAAACCCTGTGCAGCTCTCGCTTGTGCTCTCTTCTGAAGTATAAAGTTGACGAACCAGCAAGGGAAGAACAGAACAAACAGGCATGTCCGCTGTTCCAAAGGCTCAGCTTTCAAATTTTAAAATTATTTAAAAAAAAAAAGCATTGGACCTACAGTTAACACATCTATTTCACAGATTATACCAACGGAAAAGAATCCAGCAATTTTGATTTTTTGCCCTTCACTTCATTTATGTCCTCATTTGCTCACATACGTATTTGTGCACACATAAGGAGGACAGAGAAGAGGTCAACAATCAGCTAAATAAGCCATAGAGAACATCCACAATATGTAGGAACTCAAGCAAACTGATGGCACTGTTGTAAAGGACTTCTATTTTCATAACAAGGGAGGAAATTTTCAGTAGCTTCAGTTTATATATATTTTTGTTCTGTCTGACATATTGTACTTTCTGCAATCAAGCCAAATGAAAAAGTGTAGTGTTACAATGTTCTCATCACAGTCCATCCCTAAGCATAAGCTCAATACCACAACAGATTTTCCTGTCTCATCAGACCTACAAGATCAACTGTGTGCTTGGCCATTCTTACACTGGTTCAACCAAAAGAGTCAGTGGTAGAAAAATTTACTGTTCTACCATCAGACCAGGATATGTCAGCCTTGCCAAAGCTGCATTTCTCCACAGCAGAACTATTTTCACCCATAATAAATCAAAAAGCAGATCCAAGCCAGTACTCTTCTGTGGCTGGCCACATGTGTAACATGCTTTTTTCAGAACTCTAGTTTGTCAGTGTTCTATTATAGCCAGATCCTTCTGCTTTTGGACACTTCCAGTCAAAAGGAATTTTAAATCCTTTTAACTTTAGAGAGGTGCAGGGAACATACCAGAATTGTTTCTTGTCACATTACTGGGAAAGATTAAAATTGGAACCAGAGTAACTTGAAAGCTGTATTTATGTCAAACCTCCCAGCTTCTTCTTCTCCTATAAATACAGATTTGTCTTTTTTACATTCACTAACTGCTTGCAAAGGGCCTTCACATCTTAAAGAAGTAATAAACAGAAATACATTAAGATACATGACTCCTAGATGTGGCTCCAGAGCTCACATGAAATCAAGGACTAAGGTAAATCTTCACATACTATTTTCCCCACTGGTATATACGATGAGTTTTCACAGGTGTGTTGCCTGTGTGTTAAGTTTTAAAAGAGAACCGTGTTTTTGCTGCAATTATAAACGGATTGGTACTTGCTGTTCAGGTAGTCTTTGTGAAATATGCAGCAATCTGTCATAGACAGTAAATGAGTTCCTTGCCTTTTTCTTGGCCTAATGAACTCTCTTGATGATACGGACATACTTTATTGCAAAAGAAATCACAAGAGAGGAAAGTTTCAGGTAAAAGTACAAAGTATAGATAAAACTGAATAACTTTCAAAGGGAAAAAAAGGAGCCTGACAAGACCACCTAGAGCTGATATTTGTACTGCCTAATGTTGCTTCTGTACAACATGGTTTAGTGTCCTGCGTGCTTGACACATTTTGGCAGTGGTTTGTGGAAGAATGACTATAGTAATTTAGAAGTCAAGTATTATTTGACATAAAAAGAGAATCTGTATGAAAATAAAACCCCCTGATCTTTAAGTTCTATGCCTTTATTCACAGGCAAAAAAACCCAACCCTTTGAATTTTCTAATGTCATGATCAGAAGCTTGTTGCAAGTTAAGCAAATTGCCCAAGGGAAGCTGTGATCACAAAATGTAGTTCTCTGCAATGTCTGCAGTAAAGCAGTCTGCTAAAATATGCTTTCATTCTTCATAGTTGAGAGTGACACAGAGTAATTCAGTTTGCAAAAATTTTTTCAGAGACTATCTGCATTGAGACCCACAATTCTGTCCAGTGATGCCTGAACTAACTGCTCATGGGAAAAGTTACGTTATAATGGCTCTTTACTTGCACTGATCAGCTGTCCTGAGAAAAAAGGCTATATTACAACTGCTTCTTGGGTCTCAAAATATCATCCTTAGAGCTGTGCGTAAAAACATACTAGGTTGGTAAGCGGATATTTGTGGTTGTTGCTGTCAAAGCTGACATCCCAGTGATCAGAAATGGTTGTTCCAAAACCAGCAACAGCTGAAAAGAAAAAAAAAAAAAAAAGGAAAAAAAAAAGTATTCTTGAAACATGCCTTAGACAATTAGTTATGTAGTGATTGTCTTTTAGGTATTGAAATATATATATGTATCTATCTGTCTGTTATTCAAAAGATAAGTCTGAAAGACAAAACACAAAGTTGGAAGCTATTATCATGTTGACAGTATTACAAGATATACTAATCTACTGCCCTCTCACCATGGGCTGCAGGGAAACTTCTGCTCTGGCAACTCCTTCCCCCTTCTTCTTCACCAGCCTTAGGATCTCCACTCTGGCACTGCTCTCATCTACTTTCCAGGTCAGCTCTTCTCTGCTCTCTCTACTCTCAGGTCTTATAACAGTTCTTTCGTATGTTAATTGCAGAGAAGCATCTATTGTCTCACTAATGGCTCGATCTTGGCCACCTGAGCCAGGGGTGCTTTTAGTAGCTTCTGACAGTAGCCACCCCTGAGGCTCCTCCCTCCACTGCCAAAACCATGCCAGAGCCAAACCAGCACAACAAACTTGCAAATATTTTTTATATATCCTTCTTGCACCTCAGATACCAAATATTAA
Organism: Apus apus; assembly: GCF_020740795.1. Lineage (NCBI taxonomy): Eukaryota > Metazoa > Chordata > Aves > Apodiformes > Apodidae > Apus > Apus apus. Next base: position 75,119,206 of record NC_067283.1, read on the forward strand.
AATATAAAAAATAAGACTACTTAAAACAGACAATCACTGTTGTATTTACTCAGCTTTTGATCAAAACCAGCAAAAAAACCCAACCACTTCAGTTCTTTCTATAGTATTCCATGAGATTTTGTGGCAGAGCAGATTGATCTTGATCTAACACAAGTCCTGTTTGCCTTATGGGCTGAAAGCTTCTGGTACAAAATGTCTGATGAGAAATAAATAATGTGGAACATGTAGGTGACATTTTACAAGGTCGCTTTTCCAGCTTGTTACTATAATTTAAAAGACAATTACTTCACTGTTGCCTATTTATTGCTGTTTGGCTATTTCAAATTTTCTCACACGTGAAATCAAATCTCACTTGCCCTTTATTTGCAAAGAAAAACTGAAGGGAAAAGTTCATCTATAAAAAAAGTATGAAGTCCCTGTTTAACTACTCTTCAGCACTGATATTTTTCTGTGGGTATTTAAAATCTAAGGAGCTTTAGACTTCTACTGGGAACTTGTCCAGAGCTCCATGTAGGCAGCATAGTCCATAGATACTGTCAGGGAATGGCTTGTCATTTCTCCTCCTCCCTCCATCTCCTCTTTGTAAGACATTATGGGCTGGTTCACTGAGTTCAAAGGAAGAAGTAGTATTTTGCACTTTCCTCAAGGATTGTGGAAGACCTGTAACTGAGGCTACCAAGGATTCCTCCTGGAGACTCCAGGTTTAGACCACTGCCTGGTGTTTGCATGATGATTCATGGAGCTAAAGATACCAACCACAGACTAGCAAAGGCACACAGAAGTTTCTAAAATAGCTTGATGTTGCTCTTCCTAGCCTAAACCATAAAATTTCAAAGCATTTAAGAAAAGGTAAAAAGAATAATAAAAGAAAAAAGAAAAAAGGCCAAAAGCTGCTAATATGTTAAGGCTTTAACAGAATAATTTGAAGACTAAAGGAAAAGACAGTTTAAAATGTATGTTCCTTTACAGCAATAACACAACTTAAAGATTTTTCATTTCTTAGGAACATTTAATGAAAATTCTTTCAGTTGGTAGGTTCAATTAGACTTTCATAACAGTAAGGATGAAAGCAACAGATTCCATTAAGTTCAATGCAGATAGTTATGTTCTCCAAGCATTCACCTAAAGATCTGGGAACTGCTGTCCTATGGCACTGCTGCCAGCTCTTTTCTTTCTTTTCTGAGACTGATTTGGGTTTTTTTTCCTTTTATTTTCTAAGAACCAGTAAGCAGGCCTTTAGATATGTCCCTTGTCTCTGTGCCTTATGTGCATCATAGCTATGGGCAGATGTAACTTGAAACAATCTGTCTGGAAATTTAAAACGTACCTGTAAAATAATAATGTGCTAATACTAACAATAGTGGGTTTATTCATAAATGTATTTGATTGCATAGAAGCAGGAAAAAAACAGGCTTACTAACAAAAAAACCCCTTACTTTGATTCTCATTTTGTGTGTAATTGGATCCATCTTCCTCTCTCTCTTTCATAACAAAAGAGTAAGAGGAAATCCTCATCCTATTGTTGAGAGGACTCATCTGTAAGTCCAATGCAACAAGCAGTTTTCTGTAAAGCACCAATACCATGGCTAATATTTTTTCTCCAGTGACTTTCTTCTGGATTGCTCACTATTCCTGCTTTCATAAAAGCAAGATCATAAAGACTAATGAGCCATTTACACTTGAGTAATAGCTCCTGGTGGGACAAATTCAATGATAGTTTAATCCCTATTGGTTCCTATTGCACTTGCTGCCTGAAGTAGCCTGAGACCTTGGAGCATACACGGAGCTTTGCTGCTTTTGAAATGAGCAGTCACATTCTTCATCTCAGATGAGGTTTACAGAAATCAAATTTCCATATATTACCCAGAGTCATGTTACTCGTCCTATACTTTAATGTTCTAAAGGAAAAAAAAAAAAATTAATTTAATCAATTCCCAAACTACTTGGTTCAGGATAATAGACCTGTAAGTCTAGAGATCTGTAATTAGAGATTCAGAGTACATATGTATTACTCGTGTAAGGAAGAATCAGATGGTACAACCCCTTTGTAGCGCAAAGGAAGAGGTGTAATTTTCAAAGTATGAAGAAACCTGTTTTTGTTTTTTTTTAATATTAGAAGATGGAAGCTTTTGTGAAGAAAATCAGTGTAATTTTGGGAAGTGGTTCATATTAAGTTTTTTTCCTATGTACAAATATGAAGTCATTCAAAGTGAGAGCTTCCCATCTTTAAGGCATAAAAAAGCATTAAGTAACCTGCTCATTTTAAGTAATTAGTTAAATTTATCTCTCTCATCCCTCTTTCCCTTCCCTTCCTTTCCCTTCCCTTTAATATTAGGAAGGTTTTAACCAGCTACCCTTGAATTTTTACCAGTTGTCTCACTTAATTAATACACGTCATAGTCATGTAGATTTCTAAAAATCACAGTAAATTGATGGAAAAAATGTTGCTGGGATTTTGGCAATAGAATAAAAGTCCTGATAAATGATCTTTACTCACACAATGTTCCAAATTTTCCATATTTTATGATGATAGGATATTATCTTAAAATTACCTTAAAAGGTACAATCCATATAGAAATCTAGATCTTTCTGTTTATATTAAACACTGAATGATACATAAGGAACTTAGGATTATGCACTATGAGATCAGTTCCAAGGCTTTTTTTGGTGAATGCATGGATTTTTTGCGAAGAATCAGTTACTCACTGTAAATAACTGGAAAAAAAAAAAAAAAGTCACCATTAAAATGTTTTCCAGTTCCATTCTACTGTTGTTCCAAGTCTCTGTCCTAGTTAGATTAACCCAGGTATTCACAGAGTGCAGCCATCAGTTATGCCATGTCAAAGTTCTTTGAAAACCTCTCTTAATTGCTTTTGAAAAGGTCACACCTCTCTGTAGAGTATATTCTTACCTAAATCAAATGTACTTTGATCAGTCATCCCTTACTCACAAAAAATTTCAATGAGCTTACACTTGTTGGACAGAAATGTGAAAATATTTTTCTCCGGAGTTCTTGTTGAGTGTTGTTGAGAAACATGAGAATATGTCTGTTACTCACTTAACCAACTGGGGGGCTGTTGATTGCTTACAGAAGTATTTCAAGATCTTTACTCTTTTTTGAACCTCTAACAGGTAACTAATCTACTAAAATATGACAGAAAACAGAATTTGGAGCACGAAAAAATTAAATACCTTCCTAAACAGAGTTAGGGGTAGTCTGGTAGTTTCTGTAGATTCAAAAACTTAAGACATTTTGCAGATGGAGTTCACTGCAAAGACTCTTTCAAAAGTTTTTATCTTCATGTCTACATTTTTGTGATTATTTCCATCTTAAAATGAAAAGTAATTCATTATCCTGAAAAGCAAGAAGTTTCAAACATTTAAAGGTACACATAAAAGTATATATATATACTTTTGAAGGAATTATTTCAAAAGGAAACCCTCCAGACAACTGGAGGCTTTGCACTGTGACACCCATCTACAAAAGGGCCTGAAGAAGGATCTGGGGAACCACAGGCCTGTCATCCTGACCTTGGTACTGGGGAAAATCATGAAGAGGTCCATCCTCAGTGTGCTCACATGGCAAGCACAACATAGCCAGAGAATTGGGCCCAGCAAGCAAGAAATCAGGAAAAGCAGGTCCTGTTTGACCAACCTGACCTCCTTCTATGACCAGGTCACCCAGCAAGCAGATGAGGGAAAGGCTGTGGATGTTCTCTAACTCAGATATTAGTAAAGCTTTTTACATCGTCTCCCACAGCATTCTCATAGAGGCTGGCAGCTCATGGCACAGACAGGTGCATTCTTTGCTGGGTAAAAAACTGTCTGGATGGCCAAGCCCAGAGAGTTGCAATGAATGGAGTTAAATCCATTTAGTGGTCAGTCAGCAGTGGTGTCCCCCAGGGCTCAGTTTTGAGGCCAGTCTTGTTCAATGTCTTTATCAATGGTCTGGATGAGAGGATTGAGTGCATCCTCAGTAAGTTTGAAGATGCCACAAAATTGGGCAGGAGTGTTGATCTGCTCAAGGGTAGGAAGGCTCTGCAGAGGGATCTGGACAGGCAGGATTGATGGTTGGAGGCCAACTGTATGAGGCTCAACAAAGCCAAGTGCTGGGTCCTGTACTTGAGTCACAACAATCCCAGGCAACGCTGCAGGCAGGTGCCCAGTGGAAAAGGACCTGGGGTGTTTGTAGTCAGCTGGCTAAACATGAACCAGCAGTGTCACAGGTGGCAAGAAAGCCAACAGCAACCTAGCTTCCATCAGGAATATTGTGACCAGCAGGACTAGGGAAGTGATCATGTTCCTGGACTTGGCACTGGTGAGGCTGCACCTTAAGCAGTGTGTTCAGTTTTGGGCCCCTCACTATAAGAAGCACATTGAGTCACTAGAATGAGTCCAGAGGAGAGCAAGCAAGCTGGTGAAGGGTCTAGAAAACAAGTCCTGTGAGAAGAGACAAAGGAACTAATTGGAGATTAGACTGGAGAAGAGGAGGGCTGAGGGAAGATGCTATTACTTCCTGGAAGGAGGTTGGAGGGAGGTGGGTATTGGCCTCTTCTGGGTGAACTTGTGCTAGAGGAGGTTTAGATCAGATATTAGAAAGAGTTTTTTTTAACAAAAGAGTAGTCAGGCACTAGAAAAGGCTGCTCAGGAAGGTGGTGGAGTCACCATCCCTGAAGGTATTAAAAAAATGTGTAGATGCGGCACTTCAGGACATGCTCTAATGGGCATGGTGTTTTTTTCTGGGTTGACAGTTGGGACCTTCTGATCTTAGAGGTCTTTTCTAACTGTGAAAATTCAGTGATTCTGTGAAAAATTCACCAAACCCAACTCACTAATATATTGAGTCTGAAGATTTTATTTGTCGGGTGTTTTTTTTTTCCACTTTGGTTTTGTCATATAATGCTTTACAAAAAAAATATTTTACAGGGCTACCTGTACTTTCCTCTAATATCCTGAAAAGTAGAGTCTTCAATTTAAGGCATACTCTAACATTCTTAAAAGAAATATATATCTTATTCTATCACTGTATAATATAACTTTAGGATTTTCTTATTAGGGTTATACCACTATATAATATGTTACATAATTATTATATATCCTTATGACCTACTACAACTGGAAAAACAAATTTACTACTATTGTTTTACTATATATATTTCTTATGATACATTTTTACTGTCTAGTCTACTAGAATTCTCTGTATGAAATGTATGCCCATGTTTGCCCTTTTACTTACATATATGCATTTGTGGTTTTATATTTAGTGCATTTTACATGCATTCATCATAGTCTAACATTCTACCTATGTGCAATATTTGATGAGATAACATTTGTACCATTGCTACTTTTCCAAAAGCGGAGTTTGAAAATTTCCACATATATTTTGCTTTAAGTGTTTTTTAATAGTAGTTTGATTGCAAAAATTCCATTATATATATGAGAGTTTAGTATAAGAGTTTTTATTTTCTTTCTGTACACTGTTTGTTTGCTTTGATCTTTAGTGCAGGCTATGTTTCTGTTTTATTATTATTTTGCCTGACTGCCTCATGGCTTATACAGGCATCATATTTTATTGGAGTGGTTTTCAGATTATTGGTGCGAAAGAATTTTTGGGATTCACTCATAAACGTCTGTCCTTTCAGGAGTGTCTTGCACTTTCCTCTTTATTGCAATTCTGTCTTCTTCAAATTCCTTTTTTTTTTTTCTCTTTTGGAAGGTGAATCTCATTATTTTTCTCTTTTCTTTTATTCCTGCTTTTCTCTGGAAACTCACTTCACTGACAAATTGTCGCAGACTTGAAACAAATTAGTACTTGTGTAATATTTTACGAATGCCGGTAGTGATATGCAGGGGAAAAACAGCTGCCCTCCCTCAGTAGTTTTACTCATCTCCTTTAATAAAAGGTTTCAGCTCAGGTGTAATGTTTGTGTCTTTTGAAGAACCTTTTAATATCAATTACATAACTCTCGAACAGTTCTTTTTCTTCACCTCAGTATAAAATACAGTGAAATGCTTGAGGACACTCTTCAATGTTACAATATTTTATGATGGATAATAGTTTTATAACTCAGGTTTGGATCTTCTTTTTAAATATACGTGAAATCTGAATAGCAAGAGACTTTGATGAAATGATACTTTTATACTCTCTAACGGCAATATTCCACTAACAGCACACAGCTCAATTCATGGCATAAAGCAGAAATTACTTTGGTTCATGAATTACTAGTGTGGGGTTTGTAGCACCTTCTGTGCCATGTGACCTACTGGCTAAATACAATCACCAGAAATCAGTGAGTTTGCTTTTTTTAACTTATTTTCTGAAAACAGACATAAGACCAGAAATCTCCTCAAGTCTCAAGATAAGACAACTGAAAGGGATATAAGTTCTTTGGTGCATGGGCAAAATTTTGCAGATTATGTAAGTGAGCCAAAAAGTCACTAAACCTTTGGATGGAAGCAATGAAGAGAAGGGACAAAGAAGAATTATTGCAATATTTAGCTAGTGAAAGGCATGTGAGGGTCCTTCAGACACTTATGTATCTAAAAGTCCTTCAGACTGTCATGTATCTAAAAGTCCTTCAAGCACCTCCATCCCCTCAGCAGTCTTCCTGTCAGCTTTGCCTGAGAGGCACCTCAGTTGCAGACTTTGCTGCCTACTGTTTATGAGGAACAAAACCATGTATGGTACAGTAACTGTATAAGGATACAACTGTCCTCTAAAATGCAAGAACAGAGAGAGACACTTGCCATGCAGTTTCTACAAGCTGACTTGCTAGCAGACAGAAACAGTGTGAGAAAGAAATTGAAATTATGCAGTAAGCAGGGATCATTCTGCTTACATTGAGTTGAGGTACAAGTAAGAATGGCTTTTTTTATGGTAACTTACATAAATATTATGAATTTATATTCACATTGATTTAAAGTGCTATATATGGAACAGTCTAACGCAAAAGCAAGTCCCCCAAAAACCCCAAACTCAAACAAATCAAGCATTATGTAAGATGTAGCTTAGTAAGATTATGTAGTTTATAGATTAACAAAATAGTACAAAACCTGAAAATGCATACTGCTTGAACTCCTTTAAAGTCTGAGAGTTTCAGCAACGATGTTACATAAATTGTCATGCCAATTATTTATTGACTTTTTTGCATTATAGTATATGCTAACAATATATTTAATATTTTATTCAGTCACATATAAAATGGGCATATACTTTGATATACTAGGGGAACCTTGTTCTCAGGCATATTTTCTGTTATTTCTTTTTTTTATACAGTCATCATGTATTTTTGCTGTAGCACTAGAAGTTCACACACATAAAAAAGACGTTTTCTTTCCTTACATTAAATTTCAGCAATCCCTGACAGAACTGCTTTTCTTTCTCTCTGATTTATGACAGAGAAAGTGATATGCATAGATGGAAGCCAGATACTTTAGACCTGATCTGGTCAAAATGTTATTATGAAGACTGGCAGACTGAGAAACAAAAAAATAAGTAGCTGAGTTTTCACTTAGAATCATAGAATCACATAACTATTCAGACTGGAAAAGACCCTTGGGATCACTGAGTCCAACTATCATCCCTACTCTACAAAGTTCTACCAACTTACACCTTTTTTTAATGCTTTGGACTACCTATAGCCTGGACCTATGGAGAGCCCCCCATTTGAGGTGGGAGCACATCTGGCAGAGTCCTGGAGGTTGCTTTCCAGCTTTCACCCTGGAGGAATCCTGTTCATATACTGTGAGACTATGGCACAGTGTAAACCACTGCACAGCAAACGGAAAATAACCAAATATTCACTTCACTAGATATCTCCCAAACTCAGATGAAACACTAATGCACGTTCACTGTGGGAGATCATCATGGACAGACACACAGGGATCAATATGATTAGGTGAATGCCGTTTATTTTATGCGCCAACGTTTCTTATATAGCCCCTTGCTATGTACACACGTCCAAAACCACTCTTGTCATTGGTCAATTGTCATAAAGCTCTGCCACGACCTAAACAGTGATTGGTTCCTAGCCTTATAGGACGCACATGCACAGTCATGATTCTCCACCCTCTTCCTGCTTTGGCACATCCAGAAGCTGTTTACTTTGCTGCTCACTTTCTCAGTTGGTATCCATGGAAACGTCCTTGCTCGGGGGCCCAGATGCTTTCAGTAAAGCCTGGATTGCTCACATGTCCATTGCTCGCTAAAAAAGCCCTCTATAGTTCACCCTGAGAGACAAACAAAACCTGGCAGACTTGCTCCATCCTTGTGTTGTGCCAGTAGCAACGTTTGGTTGGACATCAGGGTATTGCCACCCTATTTTTTGGCATGGTAGTGCTTCTCTCTGCAACCAAAAATATAGATAATAGGGCCATATTTTGCATGGAGATAAACTTGGTCACCTGGAAGCTCCAGATCATTTGCTCCATCAGTAAATAGAACTTAAGACAGGAACACTCACATCAGTTGTTTATAGACAGTGTCTTCCACTCAAGGTCTAACTGTCTCCAGCTGAAAGGCATGTATCTCATTCTTCTGGAAATATTTAAGTCCTGTGCTAATCACATTTAATTCACAACTCTTATCTACAGGTAGATTTTTACCTCAAGCTTGATTTAGAATCATAGAATGTCTTGGATCGGAAGGGACCTCTAAAGCTCATCTCGTCCAACCGCCCCTACAATAAGCAGGACATTTCACACTAAAACAGATTGCTCAGAGCCCCACCAAGCCTGACCTTGACTGTCTTCAGGATTGGGGCCCCCACCACCTCTCTAGGCAACCTGTTCCAGTGATCCACCACCCTCATAGTAAGGAACATTTTCCTAATGTCCAGCCTAAACCTACCCTTCTCTAGCTTGAAACCATTAGCCCTTCTCCTATTGTTACATGCTCTTGTGAGCAGGTCTTCCCCAGCCTTCTTACAGGCTCCTTTCAGGTATTGGAAGGTTGCTCTAAGTTCCCCTGGAGTCTTGTTCAGGCTGAACAACCCCAAATCCCTCAGCCTGTCTTCATAGGAGAAGTGCTCCAGCCCTCTGATCATTCTCATTGCCCTCCTCTGCTCATGCTCCAACAGGTCCACGTTCTTCTGTTGTGGGCTCCAGAGGTGGATGCAGTACTCCAGGTGAGGTCTCACCAGGGCAAAGTAGAGGGGCAGAATCACATCCCTCGATCTGCTGGCTACACTTCTTATGATATGCAGCCCAGGATGCACTTGGCCTTCTGGGCTGCAATTGCAGATTGGTGTCTCATGTCCAGCTTTTGATCCACTAGTAGCCTCAGGTCTTTTTCCACAGGGCTTTTTCCCCCAATTCCTTCTCATTGTACATATAATGGTATTTTTTTATAAAATAGGCTTGCTTAATGAGAAGAACTTACAGATCCTATTTAAAGGAAGAATTTTAGAACTGTTTTCATAAGGGGTACAATTTATTCTACCTAAAATACTCGAATAAATGCTTAAACCTTACATTTATTAAACACTGCTGAAATTAACTGTGTATTACTGTCAGTAGGAGCCTTAACCTTCGTATTATTTGTTTACTCTCTATTTCTTGCAATTGTGTGATGTTCATGACAACTCCCAGCTTCACAGGAAGAAAGTCTTCAGTTTGCCTACAAAAATGTGATTTATTAATATTACTAGTAGTTTAAATCTTAATCTTAAAATTTGAAAAAAGATGATGAATCAAAGCTGAACTGAAGATAAAATAGGCTGAATTATTTTCCATAATTCTCAGAGGAAGAATTTCTTAGAATATGTAAGACTCCTGGACAGCACTTCAGAACTTGATAATTAATATAATTACTATGTTAAGTTGAACTAACATTTTAATTCAGCTTTCCTTATAAAATTTTCAACAGTAAAAACTACTGATATTGGATCATCTCCTTTACAAGGTATTTATGAAAGTTGGGTACACACATTTTGGATATTTTTAAACATACGGTTGTAACACAGATATTGTTATAAATCCTAAATGAAACTGCACAGGCATTACTACACAAACCAGAGATGCATGGAGAAGCATCTCCTGGTCTTAGAAATGGTATCCTCAAAGAACAAGAAGTGGGGAGAGGAGGATGGTGGGTGCTGAGAAATATTAATAACTGAAAACAGCAAAGCAAATGTTTTTCTTAAAACAGGCATTGTGATAATGCGGCTTCATTTAAACCTTTCTATCATGGGGCTGAAATTAGAAAATCTACCTGAAATAAGTTTTGTATTTGATCATTCTTGCAAATTCTGCAATCCAAACTCTCCCTTGCTGTTACAGTAGCTACAGAAGCTCATATCTTCTCAACTATAATAAAGAAAAAAATAAAAAAATGCAAAGGATAAGACAATTTGTCCTTTGGAATTATTGCTCCATGAGGAACAGATACATTATTTTTGCAAGGAGCTGAAAAGACATATCAACAACACTCCTAGGGCACAATGTCCCACTATGAAAGGAGAGTATGCTCAGGATACTTTTAAAAGAGCTCATACATAGATCATTGACCAAAAATATTATTTTCTCCAGAACACATTACATTCCCCAAGACAAACTTCACAAAAAAAATTCAGAAAAGACAATTTTTTAAAATCAAAACTTAACTGAAATTAAATAGTATGAGTCAACAGTCATCATATAAACCACCTATCTATATATGTATATATTTGCACAATCTGTGAACATATTTTATTACAATAACGAGTGAAACAAGATCATTATGGAGACAGCTCCTTATTATAATTCTCACCTCTAAATCCAAATGAAGACCTTGCCTGATTATACCTGAGTTACACTGGATTGCAATTCTTTCCTTCTTAATTAAACTGATTTTCTAATTTCATTTGATATGCTACGGTTTTTATAATCCTCTGCAGTCCTCTGGTTTAATACTAATCCAAGACAGAAAAAGAGCCAGCAGAAGAAACAAGGGGAAGAAAGACTGCAGAATAGAATAAGAATGCTGTCATTTCAAGCATCCTTGTGGCAATAATAATAGAAAAAATAATAGAAAAATAATAGAAAAAACATCAGTCTCTGAATATCATCATTTCATAATACAAAAATATTTTCAGCTGCCGCAACTCTTAGTTTAATGTGACCAAGACTGATATAGTTTTATTGAATATTAAAGCAACAAACAACCTCCTCCCCAACACTCAGTACTTATGAAAGATTGCTTCTGTTCTTTCTCAAAATAAACCCCACCAAAAAGCAGTATTCATTTTTCTTTACCTGAAAGACATTGGAGACAACGTCTCATTTTAACAATTGCCTTACTGAGCCTTGATTTTTATTTGTTACTACATCTCAATATGCTGCTCACATACAAGTGTCTTATAAACTGTACCACTTGTATTATAGTTCAGGAAACTATCTTATCAGAGCATGGGGAAAACAGGAATAAAAGGACATTGCAACTAGAAAGTGACACTATAACTGGAAAGCAATAATATGAGCTACATAAAGTATCATTATGTTTATTATGGGTAAAGGCAGCAATAAAGTCAATACAGCACAGGATTCAAAACTGAATATGGACTTTCAGAGGAAGCTTATGATTCCCAAATGGACTTCCGGCAGTTTTTTGAGCTAACCAGTTCAGCTATGTCTATGCTTGCTGTAATCAAAGCTGACATATCAAAGTAGATATGTCTTCAAGTTAGGAAATTATCATCTCTAGATCATCTCATGCAGCTATTATTGAACATAAATATTTAAACAGATCAATGAAACAACTACTTTTACAAAATACTTAAGGAAGATAGACTTGCCAAAAATCTAATGCCTTGAAGATCCCTCTGATGCAGAAAAAACCTCTGTACTGCCAGGAAGACACTGGAAACCTCTGTGGAGTGGCGTAAGAAAAAACTTGCAAGTGAAACACCTGATGCTGAAGACCTGATGTCTACATTGTATGTGTTTTTGCAGATTTTTAGTAACTGCCTGACTTTAAGGATTGAATACCCATGAGCTGGTGTTAAGCACGAAATGCACCCATGCATCGTCTAGTTTTAGTTTAATCTTGAAGAAAAAAAAATTACAAACTCTGAGACTGTTCTGTGAAAGTACACAGAATCACAGCATGTGGGAGTGGCTGGGTGATCTGTTTTAGAAAATCAGGTCTGATGTGAGCTAAAAGACACCTGAGAATTGCTTCGAATTTTTGTTCATAAGAAAAAAACCAAATTTCTTCCAAAGGGAAAAAAAAAAAAAGAGAGAGAGAGAAATGTAACAAGATTAATTCAAGAATTTCTGTATATTACTTGGCTCTTTTCCACAAAGCATAAGGAGATGTAATCAACCAACAAACCCCTGCAATGGAAAATGGCTCAGAGGAGATGGACAAGAGCTGTGTGCTTGGAAGATTAGGGAAGAAGGTAGGCAGTGGCAGACTGTTGCAAAGAAAGCTGAACTTCTCTCAATACCAAGAGTAACAGTGGGTGGACTTTATTTTACATAAATTACTGTCTCAGGGGATCATCTGTTTGCATCAGTAGAGTGTGTCAACTGGTTGTATAAGTGGCCTTCCAGAGCTAATTAATAGAATACTGTTTTCCTGTTTTGGCCAGATCAGCATGGAGAAAGTGTAAATGTGGCTTAGCCTAATATAGGCTATAAAAACTAAACAACAAGCGACATGAATTTTGAAGAAATCAATAGACTTGAGCTGGCTTCAACCAATTATTACTTCCTAGTAACTGGGGATGTGCAGTGCCATGATGATGAGCATGCTGAGAATTCAGTAACAAGAATATTTGTATTGTGATTCGACTGCATGTTGCAATTGCTATGTCATGCTTGTATTGTGATTTCAGTACATCGCTTGTATCAGTCAATTAAATCAAAATTCTGTGTAATGGTAAGTACATTTGGTATTATAAGTTGAGTCGTCTTCATGTGGAAGAGGGTTTTTCAACATAACCTGGACAGAGAGTATTGAACTGTGACAGGATGACATAAAGCTCACACGGTGTAATTTCTCTTCCTCAGCTTGGTGTATGACTTTGGATTCTATCAGAGTATCTTCAATAAGCAAGGCAGAGATAGCCATTTCTATTCCAGTTTGAACCTGTTATGAATTTCTCTTCTAGCATTACCCTCAATGTGATCATTTGCATATCTAAAATAATTGCAGCTTGGATTTAAATTTAAAAGGTATTTTTAAAGAGTACAATTATACACACATATTGCTGCTCTACTATATTATCATCATCAATGAAAAGAGTTCATTTACATCAACAGCGTGAAAGTCAAATAGGCACTCATAGGAACAGTAAAATGAATAAAAAAACACCTCAGCTGCTAATAGGAGTAAAGCTTTGTCACAAAAATAGTACCACTAAATCCAATCCACGTTTTCATTTTACTCATCCAAATGTCATCTGCATCAAAAATTTCAGTAGTTACAGTGGATAATATCTAAAATATTAACTTGTAAATTCTATCAATCTTTTTCTTCAGAATGCATTTGACTTCTTAAGATGTTAAAGTAATAAAGTAATTAATTACATGATTCTGCCTCTACTCTCGTTAATTACATATATACATTAATCAACTCACTGAGTGTTTTCTGTTAAAAACTCTTCAAAATGTCTGGCAGCAAACTTACCATGGAAATGTTCCTATGAGCTATTACTGGGCAGCCCACTTACACGAGCTATATAGAAGACTTTATAAATTACCACACTGTGTCCTGACAATGGGCCATCTGATCCATTTTTCCTTATCCAGAATTGGGTGGAACACAGGAACATGGCAAGTGCAGATTTGTCCTTTCTTTGGTACGTTTTTAACAGTTACAGTCACCAGGAACTTCTGAACTAGAGAGTGACTGCCTTTGGAATGCTGCATTTAACAGGCACTGATAACTTCTCCATTTTGAAGCAATTTATTACCTATAATTATAGGTTGTTTGTAAAAATACTTATTTCTCTTTTAAATTTACTAATTGATAATTTCACTAAGTGGACTTCTTCTGATTAATCATTCTCTACTTATCATCTTAATACCATTCATCTCTGTGTAGGCCGTATTCTATTTCTCCTCAAATATTACTTTTCCAGGCTGATGAATTCTGTTCCATTAGTCCCTCCTGATTCCACCCTGAATAATTTTTTTTTTCCTTTCCCTCTTCTGCTGTATTTGAATATCTGTTTGGTATGCCAGTGTCCCAAATAATTTTCTGTGGTGTGTGATGGATCCATATCTAATTAAGAGACAGTGCATGGCAGAGCAACAGGCTAATGAACCATTCTAAGTGCTTGCTCTGAGCAAATCTCCAGCTATTTAGTATTAGGGTCACAGTGTGAGAGGCTGGACATACAGACCATTTGTTAAAGTTTATATAGCAACATCAAAAAGCAGAAAATAAAATCAAGACATTCACCACAAGATATACAAAAGAAATACAACAAACATGGGAAGGCAAGTCTGGAAAAGCTTTCTGTAACTGACAGACAAGCTGTCTGTCACCACAAGAAAAGTACTTTCACAGCCTGTGGAGCCATCAGCAAATGTTTGATGAGAAGTACACACAGAGTTTAAGATGTGCGGATTTGTACTGTGGATCCTTGTATTTCTTAAGTACTCACTTTCACTAAAACTGCATATTAAGAAAAAAAAGGCTCTCTCTGTTGTGCATAGAGACCCTATTACCACAACTTTTTATTTTGGTCACCCATTACCATTTTATTGTTGGTGGTTTTATTTTTTAAAAAACTCAGTATTTGTTGTATAAAGAAAAATTTCTAAAGCTTCTACATTTCTTTTCCCTCACAGTCATACATACCCACGGAAGCAAGTACATCTTCCACGTTGTGTCTCACAGAAATCTGGAGGTTTTTGGTTGTTTTCAAGTTTGTTACATTCATCCAAAGTCTTTGTATTATTAATTTGTCTTCTCATGGTTTGCCCTATCACCTCTAATTAGGTCATTAATGTGAACTATGTTGATTCTTGATTGTACAGCAGTGGTAGTAATAATTATGACAAAAAAAACCCAAACCAAAACAAAACTTTCAGGTCTTGTTCTATAGATCAGTATTTTCCTCTTCAATACATATTCAAGATTTCATACAGCCTATCACCCAAAGCTGCTAAGAGTCTGGGGATTTTTTGAGAGACAGTAAGTGGAATATCTCAAGTTATTGATCAAAATGAGGTTTATTTTATGGTTATCTTTAAAATATTTCCTTTTTGTACTTACTGACATCTGCAACAGAGAATTTTAAGAGAGAAGGTAACAGTGTATACATTCCCACTGCATCTTTGCTGACTAAAAATATCTCTTACATTACTTGTGTTTTTACAGGCAATTACACTTGTGGCATACCCAGTAGCCTGATGTGGTGGAAAGCTCATCTGAACACCATTCAGGAATACTTTGTCATACCTCAGTAATAAAGTGTTTTACAGACAAAAACAAACCAAGCAAGTTCTATTATCTCTCCAAGTAAATTATCAAGATTTACATAGGACTTTTTGTATTCTTGCCCTTTCTGAATCTGGTTACTTAGTTGACATTGATAACTCTTGCCTCATTTTCCTTTAAATTCTGAAGTGACTTCAGCTGGACCTTCCTTACATGGAATACCAAACAAATAGTTAAATAGTTTGTAAACTACTGTCAGGCAACACTTGATGTTACTGCATGTTCCAGTTTCCTAAATATCTGAACACATTAAAGGCAGAAAGTCCCATTTAAAAAGGTACCTTGAGTTATCATGTATTGACTTTTTTTTTTCTTTTTCCTTGAGCCTTTTAAGATCAATTTTAATTTTAATTTTAATGCTGGTGGTTCTCCAGAGTAGTCAATAGTATTATCTTTATATAGATCCTAATAAGACTCTAGCTATCCATTATTTTCTTCTATCATTTACATCATAGATTTGCACTGTGAAATATTTATTTGAATTTAAGACAAATTTCCAATTCAAAAATCTATCAGAATAGAACTTGAGACTTTGAACATATCTGCCAGTTATACTACTTTTTCTTTTTTATGATTCCTGACATACACAACTGATATGGCATTTTTTATCTTATTTAATCTATGTAACTTTAGGGGGGTTTTTAGCTTTGACTTAGCCTACGTTTGTTTTTTTTCTTCCATCAACAGTAATTTTCAACATTTTTATTCTTGATTCAGTTTTCTTCCTTGACTTTTTCTGTAACATTTGCTTGCCTTAGTAACTTCAAAAATGTTTCTTGCTCTGTCCTCATTCATTATTAGCAGTGTTTTACATCTGCTGCTTTCCCTCATGGGCATTAATTTACATGCAATAACATTGAATTTAATTTGCCATTTTACTACTCAGGTACACAGTAACAGAAGATCTTTTTACAGCTCTTCAAAATCAGTATGTTGTGATTATTGAGAGTATTTGTTTATACTGAGAGCATCAACAAACTTTTCTTCTTAATATTCACTAGCTTTTCCTGATCATCTGTGAATACATTGAATAAACTGGTCTGAGCACAGACCTCCTTGTTATATCTCCACTATCAGATAGGACAAACAAGTAAGAGTGGATCTGTAGAGCAGATATGTTCTCTTCATATTGAAGATGTGATACAACTGCTACAAATTTCAGGTGTTTTTTGTATTTGGGACTAGTTCTGATCTAGTCTGAATACTCTTGTGGTTGGCATATGTTAGACTTTTTTCTGGAATACATTCTGCTCTCTGGTTTCATCCAAAGTAAGTAGCTGTATGCACTCCAAGACCACGTCATTACACAAATCAGAGCATTTTAAGTGCAGATAATCCTGAGGTGTGTTTCAAAATTGAAATCTTCCTCTGCCCAAAAAAAAAAACCAACAACACTCTTTGGGATTCTCCCTCACAAGCAGTGATAGCTTAAAGCTAACAGCTCCTCTCTTTCTAACCACTTTGCAATATATGAGGCTGTTTCCCTTTTTATTCCACGAACAAGTCAGCTTCTTTATAATCCTTTGGTGAATGACCCTATTAAAATTTTGAAAATTCTGATGTGTTACATCACAGGTCCTCTTCCTCAAGAGCATACAGAATCCTTCAATGCTTTGGACAGTTAGTAGCTACTGCAGGTCAGATGACTGAATTCATTACTATGGAAGGTATCCTCTTTCCAGCTAAATTCCTGCACAGAGCAGAAGGGAAACCATAATATTGTTTGGATTGCGGTGAGGTTTTTTGTGCATCTTTTTTTGGTCATTTTCTTGTTTTTAAGTCCATACTAAGATCGTGGTCTTGATTAGCTTTTCCAGAGATACAGATAGATTTTCTTCTAGAACCTAGTTTAAAGTGTTTCCAGTGTATCCTGAGGTAGAATGTATTATAAATAAAGAGTTTATTCTGATCCTCCATATTTAAATATTACTATATAAAGGGCACTTATATTCCAGAGTGCTAACAATTTTAAACACGGAGAAAAATATGCAAGATGCTTGAGACTTTGATTTTTATTACATTTTTAAAGTCTACAATGCAGTAAGAATTTCATTAGGACAAGCTGTGTCCCATTTGGTTACACTAATATGCATTTCATGGACTAAATCTTATCTTGTTATGAAGTATTTATCTAATATCAGTACAGCTTATGCAGAACCAAAGCAAATTTACATTTTTCAACCTTATTTGTATGACACAGGGTTGATTTTGACTCTATTGCCATTTGTTTCTCCATTATTCATTGAGTGAAGAAAAACTGGTTGCAGCTCATACAGGACGAGCCTGTTTATTATACCTTGGCTCTAAGTCATTAACCTTCCTGTACTACAGTGCTGCAGTATATATTTACATGAGATTTCAGTACATTGCAATCATCTTTATTTGTCCACACCAATAAATGTGAACATTATTTTCTACACCTAGTTGCTATGAATGAACCATACTTACAATATTGCAATTGCTGTTTATGTGCGGAATACAGGGTACTGTGTATTTATTTATCTTTCATCTTCTTCCCTGTGACCATAGAGGTTTATTACTTCCATCTTAACTTATATCAGTTATTTTTGGTTAGTCTCTATCTTGCTGCTTTTACGAAACATCCATGATTCACTATCATGAGCGACAGTGTTATTGTTATCACCAAACTAGAGGCAAAAGTGAGTTCTCTACCATTATTCCAACTGTAGAGTGCTGGTACTCATTCCTCCCATATTTTTGTATTGTCAGTCTCCTAGTCCGCCCTATTTATCTGCCTTATTGGTTCCTAGGCCCCAGTGCCACCATAGGTTTTTTTTTTATCATATACATTTACTATATAATTATTCCCACGTGTTGTCTGTATCCCTTCTGACAATATAATTAATCTTTTCATTAACTTTTTCCACAATTCTTGTCCTCTCAGTACTTTTTGCCTACTGCAAAAACTTGATCTTATATTTTAAATTCAATAAAGGCAAATTAATTATTTAAGGGACTCTCTTTAGATTTTGCAGTTAAACCACCAAAATTGCTCAAGGAGTAATTCATTGTGGGTATGAAAAATCAGTATGTGAACTTCAGTTTACTCCTTATATCTTCTTTTCAAATTAGAAGTCATCAATTCTGTTTTAAATTTATACTTTTATGCTATGGTTCATGTCCAATTGCTATCGTTAAAGTTCATTGTAACTGTTCTTTGTCAAGAAATAAAATATTCTTTCAGTTTTGATGCAATTATCTGTATGAAATTGGTACACTTTTGATCCTGGCTCCAACTGCTACATACACCTTATAATATTTAGCATATAAATCTATATCTATCTCGTTATCTATTTAAATTTCTGTATTATATCATGTTAACTAGGACCAAAAAAAGTCCTAAAACCAAAGTAGACTTAAAGAACTTAGATGTCTTTTTACCTTAAA
Organism: Apus apus; assembly: GCF_020740795.1. Lineage (NCBI taxonomy): Eukaryota > Metazoa > Chordata > Aves > Apodiformes > Apodidae > Apus > Apus apus. Next base: position 75,138,044 of record NC_067283.1, read on the forward strand.
AATCAGGATTTATTTGTTTATTTTAATGTAGGAGGATAATTCATGTATAAATTGTCTGAAAGTTTTGCCAATACTCTTGAGTTTAAAATTTCAAGCATGCCTTTGATACTTACGTTGTTCCGTAATAAACAGAACAAAGTTTTGTAATTGGAGGAGGATAAAACTGTAATTATCAACAGAGCAGACTTCTGGCCTTCAAATAAAATACTAGAGTTTCTATTTTAAAAAAAGAACAAAAGCATTCTGAGAATCCTGTTGCTTAGGGATGAGAAAGAGAGGAGAAATCTTTTTCTATGAAGGAACAAAAGTGTACCAAAACAGGTAGAAATTACAGGAAACAGTTTGGAATATTCTTATTTGTAATTTTATGAACTCAGAGAAGGCACACCACATATGGCTGTAAGTAGAATCTGACATGTCAATTAAAAGGGCAGGGGGGTGGGTAAATGAGGGAGGGAAAAGGAGATGGAGAGGGAAGCATAGGTATTTTTGAACTCCTGATTCCTTGCATTAGATTTGACAATGTTTACCATTTATGCTCAGAAAAAGGTGTGTATATGAGGACAATTACACAATATACAACTACTTAGATATGAAATTTCTCTATGACTTAGATCAGTTGATTTTTGTGACAAAGAAGAAAAATTGAAAATTGTAAATTAATGAGTTTTATTACCCAAAAATAGTTTTGAAACCACATACAAAGCTTACAAGAAGCAAAATAAGATATTTTGAGTACACTTTTTCTTCTTTATATATATTTTTTTCTTGATACCTATATATACTTCCTGTATATAAGGAGTATTCTTGTGCATAGAGCCAAATTGTCATACAATTCAGGTATGATGATATAATGTAAAGACTTGGTGAACTTACAGTGCAGCACTTATCAGATGTGTTCATTGATAACCAGCTATAGGGATGAGATAAATCACCGTAATTCAAAATATCTAAAACACAGCACCGCATGAGCTGCTACAAAGGAAACTAACCAGCCAGGTCCAGCTTAACAACTACTTCCTTTTTTTCAATATTCTTCTAAGCTACACAGTTAAGTGTTCAACACTTTAAGTAAAACAAAACTCTAGAAAATTCAAGTATCATGGAAAATAGCTATATTTTGTGAAACAATGGAACAGGATAATACAGTAACTAATTAGACTGAAGTTCTTGCCAAATCATAAATTAATTGTTTGCAACCGATTTCATCTTCTTAAATCACTAATGAAGGAATCCAAGACTGGGCCACCTACAGCACAGGAAAATTTTGAGGCAAAATTGCTTTGCTAATGGTCTGTAAATTGAGCACAAAGCTGTATTCTGTCTACATGATGTCTGAATGTAGAATTCCAATTGTCAGAGCTAATCTGAGCCTGTTAAATTACACACAATAAGACTCTATCTGACATAAGGTTGAACACGAAGGAATGCGCAGATGCAATCAGAGACATTTGTTCAAACTGCAGGAAGCTATGTTAATTTCAGCATAAAATTATTTTTAAGAACAGATGAATAAAAGAGATAAAAAGCTGGCTTTTAATGACTGCTACCGACTTCACTATGAACAGGATTCTGTGTCATTCATCATACTGAGAAGTTCATAGGAATTACATACAGAGGGAAAAAAAAACCAACAACAAAAAAATGAACAAAAAACCAACAGAAGATGACAGTATCAAATAGCCTAAAAGTTACTTTTACTGATCACATTGTAAAATCAAGTCCAAATTATAAGTACATATTACAAATTGTGAGTTAGCAATTAAGCTTTACCTTAAAAGCCCAATGGTTTTTACCATACAATCAGAACAAATCTTAAGTACAAAAAAGTTGCTAATTACTTCTTTTTCCATCAGAACATGGTTGGCATTTTCACATCTTCTCTATTACAGAAACTCTGAGGGAAATTTTGCCTATTTGAATTTTTAAGTACCACAGAGAAGTATTTATTGGTTCTAGTTCAACTTTTAAAACAAGAAAAACACCCTCACAGTCATTACCAGGGTTTGCTTTCATAGTAAGTGCTACATCCCACAAGTTACTATTCTTTTTAGAGGGTTTCTGACTTACACATCATGTCTGTGTGGAATATTTTTTCAATTTCAAATACCAAATTTATACTTTTCAAAAAACTGTCAAGGACTGCAGGAATAAGAAAATTCAGTTGACACTGACTTTAAGGGAACAATGACCATTTACAAGAGCAGAGAATGACATTAAAGATGAATCTGTAATGTCTCTACTATTTGTCAAATAACATGTCAAATGCCAATGTATGAGCTAATCCTCTGTGTGAATAGACTTCAGTTTTCCAAGGTGGTTTTGCCACTTACTTACTCAGTTTTCACTAAGCAACAGAGCCAGGAGCCAGGCTTTTTTCAGTGATGTCCAGTGATAGGACAAGGGGCAACAGATGCAAACTGGAGCATAGGAGGTTCCATGTAAATATCAGAAAAAACTTCTTTACTGTGAGAGTGGCAGAGCACTGGAACAGGCTGCCCAGAGAGGTTGTGGAGTCTCCTTCACCAGAGACATTCAAAACCCGCCTGGACACCTTCCTGTGTGATGTACTCTAGGTGATCCTGCTCTGACAGGGGGGTTGGACTAGATGATCTTTCAAGGTCCCTTCCAACCCCTATGATTCTGTGTGATTCTGTGTGAAAGGAAAAAAAAAACATGAAAATCTAAATTAAATGTTTCTTTTCAATGCGGATTTGAAATGTAACAGTTTTATATTGTTTTATTCCTTTCTGTCAATATAACTGAGCAAACAAAAATCTATCACTGCTTCAAAGCCATTACATTTATCATGCCTCCACTTTTCCCACCCTGCAGCTTCCCAAAATAATATACAATACATTTTCAAGTTCTTGTCCCTGCAACAAGTGCAATATGTAGATATTTTAAAAAGTTCCTAATAGCAAGAACTATTGAGTTGCTTGGGTGTGAGATGTTATTGTTTGGTAACTATCCCAAGAGCTTGCAATGACATGCTCACAGTGAGCTCTTTTCTGAGAATAGTATTTTTCATTATCTAAAGGGTAAGAACCAAAAATACATTGTATTGGCCCTATTTTTGCAATGTATGGCTGCTAGATAGACATATTCCAAACACATTACACTAAACTATTATTTCAAATTTGCTTGAACAGATAATTGAGCAGTGAATACACTGCATTTTTTTAAAAAATGCTCAGCTTCCTTCTCATTAGCAAGAATTATAAAGCTCTTCAAATGTTCTGAATTCTAACAAATGCTAATACTAATACTTTGTGCACTACAGATAAAAGTGCAATCAGTTTATATAAATCAACGTAATTGCTGACTGGGCATTCCAGAGATACACAATTGTATTTGATGTGTTTCCAGGATATAGGGAATCCTGGTCTTTTAATTCTTCCCTGGTGGGTTTAGTAACACACTAGACCTCCATGTTCCAACTGTTGGTTGCAGTCTTAATATGCAGGACCTGTTTTTATCTACATCACATACTATTTAACACTTAGTATAAGAAGCAATATGTGTTGAGAGAGATGACTGACACTTCAGAAAAAAATGCACATTATCAAAGGAGTAGTGACATTTACAAGTTTGAGTGTTAAAAGTAAGCAGATAGAGGCACATTAGTTATATAAAGAGACAAGGATCTGTGACTAAATGTTTTTTTGGGGTGCCACGTACCATTTTCTGTTCACTGCTGATATGATTTTGCAGTTACTTACAACAAGAAGAGATACACTGAAAAAGGTGAGATTGCAGGGAATATTGACATTTGAAAGAACTGAGTATGTTTTCATTGACACAGTTAAGTGTAAGAGATATCTAGGAATAAAGTAAGTATTATTTGAAGGATATTTACATGTCCTGGAGGAATACTGGAGGAATTGGAGTCATATACAGGAGTGGGAATCAGGAAAGAAATCTGGGCAACTACCCTGAACTGAAAAATATTCTTATGAAATTTGATTAAAGTAAACCATTTTTTAAGTTTAGACAAAAAAACCCACAACAAACTAACAAACCAACCAACAAACAAAAAAACCCCACAAAACTAAACAGCAAAAACCAAGAGAAACATAGGTTTGAGAAAGGATTGTCAGAAACGCCTATTTACTTATTTTGTACGAATTACTTTTGTAATTTTTAATAAGTTTGGATGGAGAAATAGTTACCAGAAAAAAAAAGCTACCAGAATAAAACATGCTGAAGAGAAACTAGGAGTTCTGGATCTACAAGAATTGATACAGTCGGGTCACCAAGTCAGGTATTCTGGTACTATAAAATTTAGAGGTTTTTATTTAACTTTTCTATGCATTTTTAGTAATGCACATTAGAACTCTATGAGGAAGACAAAATAATAAAAAGCACTAAGCATAAATGCATAAGTTAAAGGTGAACATGAGAAGAGTTCTTTGTTGGCAGCATATTTAAATAAGCTATACTGCATATTTATTGTTCTTGTATCTGATTTGATTTTTATGTATCTTCAGGGGGATTTTACTGATGTGTCTCTTTTACTTTGCATTTTGCCAGAGATTTTGTGACAGAAAATTCTTTCCTGTGATCTTTCCTTCCCTTTATGGTAATTTTCTCTCATGTTTTATGTTGTGTAGCTGGTTAGCCCCTTCTTTCCATGTTTGCACTACCTCTGCATAACTTCCCGTTTGTTTGTTTTCCTGGGTCTCTCTTGACGTTTTCTTTTTTTAGACAAGTTAACTACAATTAACAAATAATTGTTGTTCTCTAATGTAAATAATTATTTTTACTGCTGCCTGGTCTGAACACCCAGATATTATCAAATCCTGGAAATTGATGGCTGTCTATAGAAGTCACTGAGAAAAGCTCAGCATGTTGGGTGGCTCGATTTCTCCAAGGTTAAACACTATCTGAGCCTAGGTCTGAAGAATAGAAGTACAAAAAGGGTCATTTTAATATCCAACTGCTGCAAGAACCCCTTGTATAGACCTCACATTAACAGACTTACCTAGTTCAGACAGAAACTAGTCAAAGCACCTCAAAAATATCTCATACCTCAATCTCTAAACACCAAAGATTCCAGACCATGCTATGTTCTGAATATCCAGGTTGACCAGGGACTTCCTATGCATGACTGCATTTAACTGACTCTTGGTAGGTACTGCAGATTGTAGTTAATTTTTCTTGCCAGAACAATTTCCTTATACATAATATGTAAACTGCAGCTGGTTATTCTTTGAACTTTAAAAAATTTGCAAAGTCCTATCAGGAATTAGAGACCTTAAGTGATGGATGCTCTACTTGCACACTCTAAAATCTAGTTTTAGGACAAATGTTGTATTATTCAAACTGCCAGTTCTAACTGTTGACAAAAGGCTGTGCTATTATTTCCATTTTACACAAGCAAATGTGGAACAGAAATAGTTTAGGAAACTCATTCATAAAGGAACATGGTTGTCCAGCTTGGAGCAGTGTTCCCTGCTTTAACTTAGAACAAACCTCTAGATATAGAATCAAAATTTCCTACTGGTACCCAGTTGTAAAATACTTAAGCTAGACACCTTATTCAAGTACATTATTCTTTAATGGTCAGTAAAAAGAAAGAGGCAGTGTCAATTACCCTTCTACGTGGCTTTTATGGGCACAGACACTGTGTCTGGGAATACTCATTTATTTCTGTTAATTAACCCAGAGAAGCTGCCTCATATCTTACTGATGCATTTATGGTGGGACTAGCTCCATGTTCAGAAAGATTAATACCACTGTCTGTATTCAGTTTAGTCAATACAGGAAAGAGTGCCAAGAGCTAGTAACTATCTTAAAGTAGCCACCTACTTTTGTTTGCCTGAATAGTTTTCAATAGTCTACTAACTGTAGAGACTATTTCAAGAGCAAATCATACAAGGGTGGCTGAGGGAACAGGGGATTTTTAGCTTGAAGAAGAGGAGGCTGAGGGGAGACTTCGTCGTCCTCTACAAGTACCCAAAAGGAGACTGTAGTGAGGTGGGGGTTGGCCTCTTCTCCAGAGTAAATAATGACAGGACCAGAAGAAATGGCCTGAAGTTGTGGCAGGAAAGTTTTAGATTGGATATTAAGAAAAATTTCTATACTGAAAGAATGATCGGGCACTGGAATAGCTTGCCTAGGGAGACGGTGGAGTTACCATCATTGTAGGTATTCCAGGAATGTGTAGATGTGGCACTTCAGGGCATGCTCTAGTAGCCAATGTTGTGGGTTTTTCTCTGGGTGGTTTTTGTGTGTTTGTTTGTGTTGTGGTTTTGTTTGGTTTTGGTTTGTTGTTGTTGGGTTTTTTTTGGGGGGGGATTGTTTTGGGGTTTTTTTGTTGGTGTTTGGAGTTGATTTCAGAGGTCCTTTCCAACCATGACAATTATGTGATTCTGTAACTAGAGCCCCACTGACTATACGAGGGCCTTAGATACGCAGTTAAGAAGCTGACACTTACATGTAATAGTTAAATTTGAGAATTAATCTGGAGCTGAATCCTGTACTTAACAGCTGATTATTTCTGAATACTTGGTCAAAGTAAGTTGCTTAACAGAATACAAGAACACAAAAAAATGTGATTAGAATTGAGCATTGGATCATCAAATCCCCTATAGATATTTAGGCAAGACTGATACACGAACAGGTGTTTTCACATTCTCTTAACAGTAATAAACATTTCACAGCACCTCATAAAAAATTTTAGAGATAAAAACATACATTGCAACATACCAAAGCTGGGAACAGGATCCAGATATCAAGTTCAAGACCTGTTTCCTAATCAGAATAGTCATCCATAGGGAACTGCTTGAAAGAGTCCAGCGCAGAGCCACAAAGATGATTAAGGGAGTGCAACATCTCCCTTATGAGGAAAGGCTGAGGGAGCTGGGTCTCTTTAGCTTGGAGAAAAGGAGACTGAGGGGTGACCTCATCAATGTTTACAAATACGTAAAGGGTGAGTGTCAAGAAGCTGGAATTAAGCTTTTTTCAGTGATGACCAGTGATAGGACAAGGAGTAATGGATGTAAATTGGAGCATAGGAGGTTTAAGGTGAATATCAGAATTTTTTTTTTTTTATTGTGAGAGTGACAGAGCACTGGAACAGGCTGCCCAGAGAGGTTGTGGAGTCTCCTTCCCTGGAGACATTCAAAACCCACCTGGACGCCTTCCTGTGTGATGTACTCTAGGTGACCCTGCTCTGGCAGGGGGGTTGGACTAGATGATCTTTCGAGGTCCCTTCCAACCCCTAGGATTCTGTGATTCTATGATCCTTCCCTCCTGGGAGAAATACAGACAGAAAACATTTTGTTTGAAAAAGTTTATGAGGTCTAATATTGCCAAACTACATGAAAAAAATCAAGTTTGGCCTGCAGTACATAAAAATTTTGTGCTTGTTCTAGAACAAAGGCATCTAAATGACTCACTTCTTGCATTTGAAGAAAGCTCAGAGAGAGAATGACTTTCTCAAATTGGCTTGTCACTTTGGAAGTACAGTTATAAACACAAAAAATTGACTGATGACTCAGCTTACCCTTTTCTTCAGATAAGAGCTGGTCATTGTCTTGTCATTTTAAAATATTTTATTGTCATTCTCTAGATCACTGGCACATTATTATTTCTATAACATTTTTGTGCCAATCTTCACTTACTATGCTGGACTGCAAAATATTTCTACCCTCAATGCTTTCCTTCTGTCTCAAGAAAACTTTTTAAAGATGGTTGGAAAAATACACCACAGACAGTACAGCTCATAGAAAACTACACTAATGAATGGCAAAAGACTGCTGTGAACTGAGTTGAAAGCTTTATGAAAAATTGCTTGCAAAAACTAACAATACTGTTTCATTCTCTGTAAAGTACACAAATTAACAATAATTGCATGGAAAAAAGAAAAAAAAAAAGTAGCTCATAGCAATTAAATTATGTTCAAGAGAGGATGCCCGTTGCTGTTAATGTTGCCATAATGTAAACCTTAGTATGGTTCCATGTATTTTTAAATCAATCATTAGAAGGTGGTGTATTTAACTCACATATTATGTCAATATACCAAATTTCCATTATCCTTGACACTATCACGCTATATAGTCTACAGAATTCTGTTATTATTTTCCTATTTTTTTTTTCTCTCTTGTTTTTTGAATAAAGAGTGAATTTTAGATTTTAATAGTCAGATACACTGATCAGGAACTCTTTCACTTGGAAGATATGCAACAAGCCACTCTGTGAAATTAGCTTTTTGCTGTAAAGTCCAGTAAAAGCAGCTAGAAAGTAAGATATTGCTGTAAACTCTGCCTAGACTTTCCTTGAAAAGCAGAAAAAGGTAAGTTCCCCCATTTTACTATAGTCTTTCTTTACCTACAGAGGCCCTAACAGTTCTTTAGCTATGGTGCTATATCACTGATGCTTTTAATTGTCAGTTACTTCTTTTTACTGTAGACTTATTTTCTCTTTGTTGTGTTTTCTCCAGGTTTACCTTACTTATGCATTTTTTTTTTTTCCAGAAGCCAATTCTTCTATGCTACTTTTCCACTCCTTGACAAAATTTCTGCTCAGCTCACAAAGTTAACTAGTACTCACTTTCTTCAATTGAAAGTCAACTTAAATAATCTAATAAATAGTGCATTTAATTTATCAGTTAATGTAGCCCTACTTAACGATCAGTAGAACTCATTGAAATAATGATACCAAAATAATCTGTTACATTTTTTGGTTCTGGCAAAAATTATTCTGGAATCACAAGTGGGAAAAAAACACATTGGTTAATAGCCATTGAATAAGCAGTGGGGTTTTTTGGTGCTTTTTAAATGCAGCATTTGCCATTTCACTTCTATTTGTGATTAACTGGTTTTTGGATCATGTCATCCTGTTCTCTCTGGTTGCCTGCTATTTTTCTTCTTTACCCTGTAACTACCAATAACTTGGAGTCTCAAACATATTTCATACTTTTTTTTTAGGTTCATTGGGATAGGGAAGTAGAGTGCAAGAAAATGAAAATGGTATGGGACAGACAACCCTTCTGGTTATTGTTTATCAGTATACTGTCTATCTTTTGTGCTTGCTCTCTTTTGCTTTTAGCTTGAGATTCTGCAGATTAATACCTATATCTTTACACAGATTTACAATCTATAAAAATCTACTAAAGGAAACTGAGATCCACTGTTGGATTAAGTTCCGTAGGGATACCTGTTGTGTACATTATAACAAGAGCCTGTTTTGAAATTCAAGTCTAGATGGTAAATGGTCAGCTCTGCAAGATCTATTGGATTTACTTAAATTTGGACTTGAAGAAGAAATTTCAAAACTAAATACTGAGGCAGAGGAAGGAAGTATCTTTATTTTTGATAAGTCATCCTTGAAAAGGAAAATTTAGCATAGGTGTCTACAGCTGCATGGTATTTAAAATAAGGCCACAGAATATGAACCAGATATATCTTTAAAATAATATAAATGAAATTACTATCTAAAGAGTTCTCTTTTTTTTTTTTTTTCTGAGATATTAGTCAGAAGTCAAAGAGAAAAAAAAAAGTAAGTTTTTTTCCTTCTACACAGATGTTCCCCTTTTACATTAAATTTTACAAACTGAGACTAGTTTCGTAGCCACAAGATGCAAGGGGTACGTTTGAAACTTCTCCTGATTTCACTGAAGAGTTTTGAAAAACACTAAGATCACTAATAAGATGTTACTGACATGGCAGTCATTGTCATAAATTTACACCAAAGAAAAAAAAAATACGTAAATACTCCTTTTGCCTTTAAAACACTACCTCTTCCTTCCTGCTCAGGTCAGACAATGAAGTCTCTGAAGTAAGGTAACTGCTGGTAGGAATTACTATATCTCTGTGTGGTAACTCTACACTGGGAATGCAGGACTGGTACCTCAGATGCAAGCCATACTATCTTTACCCATGCATGGGGTTATTAACAACTAGTCACTCTGCTGATATTATAGTCCATTTTTATCCAGATCAATATTAGCTCTGGTTTGTCTACCCATATTTTGGTTGTAATTTGTAATAAAGTACTGATGCACAATGTCCAGTAATAGGTTACTGGTAGACATCCTTTTTTGTAGATGATTGCAGGTTTTCCTGTCTCTAAGTGCTTTGTCATCAAGTCAGAACACATAAATATAATCTATATGAAAAGATACATTAGTCTACTACCAGTACTGAGAAAAAAATATTTTAAATAAATATAATGTTTTCAGGTAACTTAAATTTATACATTGAAAAACATGTCAGTGAAAGATTTCAGCTTTAATTTGAGCATTTTTTCTGGACTGTATTTAGTATTATATTGTTATAGAAAGACTGAAAAAAACAGGCTGGAAGTGACCTCATGAGGTCTCTTTTCCAATCCCCAGCTAAAACAAAGTCAGTTTTGGGATTACTAGAATACTCAGGGCTTTATCCGCATGATCATATAATCATAACTTCTCTCTTCCTCCACAATGGCTATGGGGCCTGAAGATGAGCAGTGGAAAATACAGATTTGGAATAAAGGCCTTTAATTCTTTCCATCCATAATCCACATTTCAATTAAAAGCATTTAAAGTTAAAATTATTATTTCACTGAGATAAAGGGTCACTTTTATAGTTCCTAATCTTGCATGACCTAAGCACAGTAACCTTGATTTACAATGCCATAAGCTGATAATTAAGCAGGTAGTGTTCATTCATTAAACACTCACTTTAAATTCCTCTATAATAAGCAATTATCTTGCCAAAGTCTTATACAATGTCATAAATTTAGGCTGCTGATATACATAAGCCCCTTGTAGCTCTGAAAAAAAATTTTGCATGACACCGAGCATACAAGTTTCTCAAAAGATTGGCCTTTGCAGCTATATAAAGCTTAACCCCTATGGGCCATACTAAGGAACACTTAATGCTGCCTTTTTACAGGGCCTTATTAATGTCCTGTGACTGACTAGTGAGCAGTACTGAACTGCAAGTACTGAAGCAGAACCTCAGGAAAAACATAAGAGATTTTTCTATTCCTATGCCTTTGGACGCTTTAACCCAGCTTCTGGGTCAGATTTCTGGCTCACAATTTTATTAAAAGATGTATTTCATAAGGACTTTTGATAAAGTAGATTTCTGAGCATGAGAGTGAGCATGATTTCCCCTCACAGTACCAGTATATATCATATTGGTATTGTCATGAAATGGAATGAACAATGCTATCCAATTGGAAACAGCAATTCTAGAAACTGTAATATGAGATGAGCTTAAGTGAGGTCAGAGTGGGAGTGAATTTCAAGTTGCACTTTAAGAATGCCTGACTTCAAGTCGAATAATAGTGATGATTAGATTTACTGCATGTCTCACAGAAATAAACAGCTTTCCAGGCATATGCTGTTTATTACTGTGCTGAGTCTTGAATAATCTTTCCTACAAGCACAAAGACAGATGCAGATTTCAGGGAGGAACCAAGGCACTGGCCCTTTTAATCTGTGCTTATATTTCTAATTTGCTATCTCCAACGGCATAACAATGTCTTTCAGCCTAGATGTAGAATTACTGCCAGTGCACAAGACTTGCATCACCAGGGAGCGATGAATTAACCCTCCCATTTCTATAAAGAAACACAATGCTGCATGGGAATCTCCAAAGGAGACATGCAATTGGAAAATTTGTGAGAGAGACTTGAATGTAAATTGCTCTGGTTAGCAGAAGTAAGGACTCCTATGAAGGCAAAATTAAAAATAGTTTTTCAGCCTTGAAATCAGAATTACATGCCCTATGCAAACTGTCACAAAAACCTAGAGTCTAGTGCCTACAGAATTGCCAAGAATAGAAAGCCTTCTTCAGCAGAACTTAATCACCAGACTGTAATCCAATTTCCTTTACAATAAAACAAATCTGGTATCTTGTAGCCTCTCTGGTTTTGCAGATCAAAGCACAGATTAACACACTATTTCCGTATTTTCTTCCTGACTCTGTAGTCGTAATAGAAAGGCACCTTTTATGACTCCAAAATCTTTCTCATGTCAAGTGCTCCCCATCCCACCTCAGAGGAGAGTGGTTTACAGTAGAAAAATGATAGGCCTTACTGGGAGTAAAAACGATGTAATTAGACTAGCAATTGCTAGAAATTACATTCATGAAAAAAAGGAGAGAAGAAAAAACAAACAAAACAAAAAAACCCCACCAAACTCCAGGTTGAAATAGAAACCATAGCTTCATATGTACCACCCAGTACCAAAATTTCAGCTTCTTCCTGTTCTATTTCACAACAAAAATAGGTATTTTTTTTTCTCTTTTCCTACTTCCCACTGTGCATTAATTTCAGTTGTAGAAAACAGACTCCTCAGCAAATCCTGTATACACAACAGCCTGAAGAAATTCCTCTCTAGCTAAGTGTGAAAGGTGACAGTTTCAAGTACTGGATGAGCCACTCACACAAAGAGCTCTACAGAACAATCTACAAGAAGAAATAAAGCAGTCAAGGTCAGAGTTTACGAAGTCCATTTTTTGCCCCTTCCCGCCATAATGAGTGTGCAATACTTGTAGCTCAGCTAGACTTGTCTTATTTTAGCTAGACTTGTTCTGATAAAAAAACAATACCCTTTTTTTCGTAGACAAGATAAGGTCCTGTGACCCTGCTGTGAGAAAGCGAAGAGCAGAAGCATAGTAGGACTACAGTATTTCTGAAACCACAAAGAAATAGCAGTGTGTGCCTAGGAACATCTGTTTAGCAGCTCAGAGTGCATGAGCCATGCATGACCTTAGGCTCCAATTCAAGACAGTTATTAATACACTGTGATACCTCCTCCCAGGCACTCTTCTACAGCTACCCTGCCTCCTGCCATGGCTGGGCTGACACAGCAATTGCCAAATCCCTCCTGTTGTAGAGGCTCAGACAAATTAACTTGTGGATACTCCTACTACGTCCCTGACTTTTCCTCATCCCACTCTCTGATGTGCCATCTCCTCCACATATCCTGAAACTCACATATATCATCCTTTTTCACATGAAAATCACCAAGTCCTGACAAGGCAAAACATAAACCTCATAAACTTTTCTGTTCTTTTCAGCTGTTTGTTTGTTTGCTTCATATTCTGAAATAAACCATACAAAAATGACATCTGTGCTTTTCCTAAACAAATACACAATACATAGCTTGCCTTCTGCCTTTCCATAGTGTCTGTAGCCCCGCCAAGCAGTCTTGAAATAATTGAATTGATATTAATAAATACACACTTAATGAGATCTGTAATGTTATTTCATTTTATATTACCCCCAATATCTTCTTCTATCTCACCCAGGTAGATAAGTATTTTTGTGTTTATGCCAGGGAGATTTCTTAAAAAGACACAGGCAGGGAACCAAATAACACCAGGTTTCCATCTTAAGAGGCACAGATAAACTACTTTATCAAAGGGACTAACAAAAATTACACACAAATATATAATCTTCCAGTGTCCTGTTTTAACCCCAGCCAGCAACTAAGCACCACACAGCCACTTGTTCACTGCCCCCCAGTGGGATGGGAGAGAGAACTGGAGGAGTAAAAGTGAGAAAACTCATGGGTTGAGATAAAGACAGTTTAATGGGGAAAGCAAAAGCCATGCACACAAGCAATACAAAACAAGGAATTAATTCACTACTTTCCATTGTCAGGAAAGTATTCAGTCATCTCCAGGAAAGCAGGGCTCTGTCACACTTAATGGTTACTTGGGAAGACAAAGTGCCATCACACTGAACATCCTCCCTTCCTTCTTCCCTTAGCTTTATATGCTGAGCATGTCATGTTATGGAATATCTCTTTGGTCAGTTGGGGTCAGCTGCCCCAGCTGTAAGCCACCCAGCTTCTTGTGCACCTGCATACTAGCAAGGCACAGGAAGTTGAAAAGTCAGTGATTTCTCAGAAACAACTGAAAAAATCAGTGTATTATCAACATGCTTTTTATACCAAATCCCATACTAAATCCAAACATAATGCTATTCTAGCTACTATAAAGAAAATTAGCTCTATCCCAGCGAAAAACAGGACTCCAGGAATCACTCATCAGACTTTCATAACCATATACAGTATTAGAGGTGATTGCAAAACTGGAAAAGTAACTTTTTCTACTATTGTGCTCTTTACAGAGTTTAAAATTCTGGAACTAACTTTGAATTTGCATTTGGAGTAAGTTTAAGATATAACAGATACTTGTGATTAATTTCATACACTGGTGTATCTGTGATAAAAGTGTCTCTGCTTTACAGCTCCCAGACTCAGGAATGGATACTGTTGTATAATTCCACATTTATGGAGATTTTCAACCCCAAAGCTTGGTAATTCATGAGTAAATTTCACTCCCTCCAAAGAGACAAAGGCAGAAGATAAAAAGAAACTAATATAATTGTTTCTGGTTTTGTATGACACATTTTACAACTGAAAAGTATAAATGTTCAGCACGACGTTGATAAATCAAAGCTATTAATATGACCAGTGAGCCCCAGATCTCATTCTCAAATGAAGAACTATATGTCAACCTAAGTGCACAGTGGACACTTACTTGGAGGAAACTGGGAAGGCTAAGTAATATGAAATTTTCCAGTATTAAGGAATTTTCCACATGTTCAGATTCTCTGAGCTAAAAATGAACTCTCCCTATATATACAGAAAAGAAGATTGGCAACATTCATTTAACATGTTTAAAATTTGCTAAGCTTAAAAAATTGACCTTTAAAATTATAAATTTTCAATCAGAAAATTCTGGTAGATAATAACGCTGAATCAAGTAACTGGATAACTACTAATTCATTAGTTTCAAATTTCTAAGCCACAGTTTACAACCATACATTAAAGAAAGGGATACCTGATGAAACACTCACTCAGTTTCCTAATTATGTCTATCTGCTGTAATTTGTGTTATATTTCTGCAGTTTTATCAAAGCTCCCCAGTTATGAAGACCATTCTGCTTCTGTCTACTACCTTCTGCCTTGAAACAGAACTGTGTTTAACTATGACCTGACTCTTTGATAATATACATATTTTTTTTATAAACTTGGTAAAAAAACACACAATCAGAAGAATGTATGCCCCAAACATCTGGTAAGCAATGAATGAGTCACTGTGTTATCCTGATGACAGAATGAAGTACATAATCAAGACACTTTTGTTAGGGAAATTCCCTTGCATATTCAAAAAGAAAACTGGCTTAGATGTTTTGAGGTAATACAAGAAACATCCTATTATTTGCCTGGTAAACTTGTTTGGAGTGGCCGTTTCTAAATCATATCCAACAGTCAATGAAAGACTGAACTGCAGCCCAAAAAGGGTTTTTTCTTCATTTCATTGTGTACCATCTATTAAATAGTTATTGAATTCAAAAAAGGACAGGGTTGAGTATTCACATTTTATGTACCATTCACTTGCTTCTACACCCTTAGAGCAGTAGCATAATTCTACTTCATTTCAAATGAATGCATATGCCTTTTAACGAGTCCTCTTTTCCACTTCCTTCTAGAAAGACCCTTTTCACCCCTAACAGCCTAGAGAGACATGTATAAACTCTTCACAGTATTTGGTCTGACCTACTGATTTTGGAGCCTCTTTTTCAAAAGTACACTGTGCTAGTTTACCAAGCCTAGGTGAAACTTTTCTCATTGTTATGAAGTGTCTATAATACACAGGTGCATATATATCTTGCCTATGTATTTTGAGAGCATTCAAAAATTTTGTAAATCCTCCTAGGTCTCTATTTTTAAGAATAAAGATGGCCATTGATAAGTATTCACCATTAATACACTCTTCATTAATAAATATATTCGTATCCATATGATCTTAATATAACTAAGGGATTAATTTCATAAAAACTCCAGTTTAAAAGAAAACAAAATAGCTCATAGACCCTATACTATCTCAAAAAGCTGTCTGAAAATGTCTGCTGAGTTACTTACAAACTATATGCGATAGTTACCTTCTCTATTATATAGATGGTACTTTGGTTTTGGTTGTTTTTTTTTTTAAATCCTCATTTTAAAAAAATCAATAAACATTCAAACTTGAGTATCTATTCAATCACTTTAGTACTTTATTCCTTTGGAATTTCTCTTCATAAAAATGTTTATTTTTTATTAACAGTACTCTTTGTTAAAGATTTAAGAATGCATATACTTTATTTCTTGAGAAAAGTTTAGAGAAAGTTTACTTTTCAAAATTCAACAAAATTGTCACCTATACTTTTCTTGCACATTAAGGCATTCTTTGAAATCACTTATTCTGTGCAACTGACAGGAAGTTTTAGATAATACAGACTTGAGACATACCAATGATAAACCAAATCGATAGTTTCATAGCAGATTTATTTTGAGATGCTGTACACATAAAGAAAGTGAACTATCTGAAATATATGCTATCCGGATGATCAAAATATTAAGTCAGTAATCCTCTTGTATTAAACTATCTTGATTTGTGTTTTAAAATTCATGGTTTATTTGAAGCAAATTGTCAGCATCCTATTCATATCAGACTTGAAAGGGCTCTAATTTGCTATTCAGATTCATACTAGTGCCTTCAATATAACATTGAGCAAGAACACAAACTAATAAATATTAAATAAATACATTATTCTGGTTTGCAGCATATCTTCTTAAAGCAAATAGATAAGGTGAGTGATAAGGAGATGGACCTTAAAAGTAATTTCATCATGTTAAGTATCAAAAAATTTGAAAACTTCACCTGGTCAATATCTCAAGCTTCCAACCTCTTAAATTTACAATATCCAGAATGGCTTTATTTCAAATACACCGAAGGGTGTGATTCTCGAGCTGGAATTTTCATGAAGTAGTCTATTGCACATAACTTGATTTTATCCATCTAACTCTTATATTTTTTTCTTTCTTTTTTAAAAGAGTTCTAAGCAAAACAGAGGTTTAAATTGGTAATTATTTTAGTGTTACAGCTATAAAAACTTGACTTTTTTCAAAGAATTTGTATGTTTACATTTTTGCTTTCTCAACTGAATACCAGTTAAGATTCTGGTACAAAACAAAACTCTAGCTGAAAACTGAGTAGTTAAGCCTTTAATTACCTTAATGAAGGAGCAAAACCAAAGTGCTATTTGTTTTTGTATCTTATAAATGGTAGATGTGTTTAGGAAAATGTTCATACTAGATATTAGCAAGGATGATTTAACTGAAAGGCAGAAGAGGACATGGGCATTTCTAATTACAAAATCTTGCCAGTTGTAGTGATCAATAACCCAGTTGTAAATTTTTACATGAAATCTACTCACTGCCTCATTGTCTATGTCTGGGTACTTTTAACGCAGGAGTATACTGCAAAATATTCATAGCACAGGAGCATAAACCAGTTATAAAGTCACTGAATAGCAGCTAACACACACAAAAAAATACCAAAGGATAAGAATGTCCTAGACTAAGCATGAGCACACCCTTTTAAGTGCCACCCTTCTAAGACATGCAAGCAGACTTCAATGAGGTGAGGAAGGAGCAACTTCCTCCACTCTGTGAAACAGCTCTTTGGCATTACTTAGTCACCACCCTCCAACTCCTAGTTTTTCCTTTTAATTTTATATATTTTTATGTCTTTGTTTTCCCTGTCCTTAATCCTTGGCCTGCCCATCTGTATGCCCTCTGTATGCCCATCGCAACAAACTAACCTCAGTCTGCAGTTTTGCTGTTCTTTTCTTGTGTGGTTCATCTCTACAGTGTATCTTTGGTCTGAGCAAAAGCTATGAAGCTGTGTCATATGGAAACCTTGGCCTGTGATCACAGGGAGCACAATCTTGGGGATGGGGAAGGTTATACTGCCACATACATCACTACAGGTATCCACTCTAATCTGCCCCCTCTGACTGCTACCTGCTTTGTGTCCTTTTACTACTATGTTATCCTGGAGCTGAAATAAATTTTAAAGTCACAGGAACAACATCCATTGAAAGACTAAGCAATAGGTTGACAAAGGATGCAAATACTTACGGACAATTAGTATCATGATTATACTTGGATTTTTATGCAAAATAATCAGAGTTTCATAAGGTGTATTTGAATTCTAAAAAAACATGGAAATCCTATGATTTAATATAATACTTTCAAATACCTACCTATCATATGCTTCAAAGCTAAATACAGCTCAATAACTTTAAACCCAAGCCTTCATCACTGGAATGAGGATGTCTTTTTTTGTCCTTTGTCTTTTCTGTTAGAAGAAATACAAGACTACTTAAATGAAGCAGAACTTTATACTATTAGCTTTATTCACACACTTCCACCCCAAACACCAAAATTCTTGTTTGAATGTTTCCCTCAAACTTTGATTGCTGAATTCATCAAAGTTTTGCAAGAGAGAAATTACCTCAAAGATTTATGTTTCCTATGAAGTTTATAAAAACAGGCACCCAGACAGAAGAGAAAGAACTCAGGTTAAGAGCAGAGTATGAGCTTCATTTTCTTATTAGGCATCAGACAAAACATATCCACAGGGATGTCAAAAAATTACGAACTCACAGAACTGGTTTTTTGCACATTCTTGTCCCTCCATTAATTCATCAATAATCCACATGCTGTTTCTTACATGCTTTAGTACTTCCCAAAGCTCGCAATCCACTATACTAGGCAACTAAAATAATCTTACTAAAGTTATACCTTCCACAAGATCATGATAAAAGTTATGCAGAAGTAATCCATCCTGCTCCACCACAGAGGAGGAAATAAGTGTTGCACCTACGTCTAGCACTGCAGTTAATATATTATGTAAGGAAAGGAACCTCTTAGGATAAGGCTATAAACTGTAACTAATCTTGCCAGCAGGGCCCACACTCCCTTATACTGTCACAGATTAAAGACCTACTGGACTTCTACGAAAGTTTTATTTTATTAAAAAGAAAAACAGAACAAAATTTCTTGTTCTATGATTATTTCTGTAAGAATTTGCAATGTTCAGTCACTTTAGTATCTAGAAGGGTAGTACCTTTTCAACCTATTACTACCTCTTCCTCTAAAACATGTTCAATTTCTTAGAAACTAGGCTACTGAAGGACATCATGAGAGGGTAAATAACTTTTCTTAGAACTGTACTATTAAACATTTGTGAAACCCTGGATTTTTCCTAATCTAAGCCAAAACTGCAATGCTTTCCTGAAGTGCAATGGAACACTGCCTGTTCAAGCCAGTGGAGGACCTGATTTCAAATACCTTCTAACTCAAACACAACAGGTATCTTTTATATTGGAAACATTTGGCTGAATAGCAATTTTTTCCTTATATTTTTATGGTGATTCCAAGCAGACCTCTTATAGAAGTAATCACAGATTTGCACTACCTGTAGATGTGTCACTGCTTTCAATGGCAGGAATATGTATAGAATGTATTATTATTTCTAAAAAAAATTTTATAATCTGTCTTTTTATATAGTTTGAGACACATAAATTCTGTCCAGTTTTAGAATCAGGCTCTGTAAGCTCTGTCTGAGATACAGGATGACAAGATGCTCAACACAGTAATGAAAACCACCAAACATTAGGGCAGAAGAAATATTCCTGAGGAAACTTTACTATCTTGAATTGCAGCAACTGTGACCGTAAGGCACTGAAATGTTGAACAGAGGATGAGACTTGGCTTTGAGCATCTACATTGTGCAGATCTTTTTTGTGGATTCGGGCCAACATAATTAAGAATTCTAACATCCCACACAGCAGCTCGTATGAATTTTCATGTTCATTTTCAGCTCCCTAACCATGTATAAAGTAATGGACCCAAGGCAAAGAGATAAATCCCCGTATTTCAGACCAGATTGACCTCTAACTGTCAAGAGTAGGAAAGAAATTTTATCTGGAAATGTTATTTCTTAATTCTCTCTTGCAGGCTTTCTTTTTCTATGAAGCACCAGCAAGCACAAATTAGTGTCTTGATTCAGAAGAGCATTGCCTGTGTCTATGTCTGAGCTTTTTTAGATATCAGTCTCAAAACCTAGTACTGAACTTTCAGCTGCCCTAGTTTTAGTTGTAAGAAATAAGAAAGTTAAATTTAAATATTTTTTAATAATCAGATAATGGTATGACATAAACTGATTTTTTATCAATTCCTAAGTGAGTTCTAGAAGTGAGAGAGGTTTTTTTTTATTATTATAATGTTCATTAAACAATCCTCTCACTACAACCCTATTATTCTACATTTTTAAAGGAATCGGATTTGACAACATTGCTCTTTTATACATAGTTGCTCTGTGGTACTACAATGTGATCAAGAAAAAAGACATTCAAACACAAAATTTTTGCATGGATTCAAACATGCAATGTCTCTTGATTTTAATAAATACTGATCCCCTAAATGTTTTATATCTTTTTTTGGAGCAGTGATACTTTTAAAATACGTTTTGCAAAAATGTTACTATACAAACAATAGAAGTGACAAAGTACTAGGTGGCTAAGTATACTGGGAGGATACACCCCCAAACTTCTACCAGTATAGCTTGTCCATGAACCTTTGCCAGATCCTGTTAGTGGTGCAATTAAGTCTGATTGCTATTGTAAAATTAAATAGGATAATGAGCAGCATCTAAAATAAAAGAGCCCTGGATTGAGGACTCTTAATACTTTTCATAGAATCAAAGATACATCTCATCCTCCAACATGATTAATTAGATAACTGCTATAGATCTATAAACTATTGTTCCTGTACAGCGTTTCAGAAATTCCAACAGATTTATTTAAAATTAATTTCAGTTATTTCAGTATTGGTAACTTCATAAGGTGGTGTGGGGTTTTTTTGTAAAAATTCATAGATCAGAAACAATAGGACTTATGGGACTGGTGTGTTGACTGTTACTATTTAACAATCCTTCAAGGCTCGGTTCTACCAAATTCTCTCTCTCTACTTCCTTATTGCTGCTTTCCTGTGTGCATGTTCAACTCCTGAGACATTAAAACAAAAGCACTGAAGGACTGAAAGGAGTGTGTTTTCCGGTGGGGGCTGTTACTATCTGTACTTTACATTCCTACCCTTTATTCCTTTGAGAAAATTAGCCTGAAGGATGTGGTGTCTAGATTGGAGAAGGGAATTAAAATCAGACTGGCATCTGGATACATTTAAGTCCTAAGCAGCTTAAATAAAACCTGAAATACTCAAGTGAATTCTATCTTTCAAGTGCAACTTCTCAGTGAAGAAGGACGAAGCTAGACAAATCATGCCTTTTTTTTTT